>NC_090270.1:338600574-339225574 GCF_040414725.1 Anabrus simplex
ATACATTAGTGGCCTAACCACTGTCGTTTCTAGGGAAACTAGTGAAATTTCTGGGCCTATAATAGCTGCCTACAAGAAGATTAGATAAATGAGAAGGGATTAATGTCGGGTTTCTGGGACATTACCGACATCGTGTTGGAATGCACGTGCTAATGAGTGTATCCAACCATATATTCAAATTGTGATGTGTAATAAACTAACGCATTCACATGAGATAACTTCCCCTCATTTACATGTCTGTGAGAATGTCGACATCCAGCTGAATGCCAGAGTTTTGCCTGTGTACCGGAGAGAACGAGACATCTAGCTGCGTGCCGGAATTTCGCCTGGTAGCCGAGAACGTCTGGAACGTCGCTGTCATGTCCGTGACCTGCCAGGAAGTCATAATGGGTCTTCACATCGCCGATGACGTTATGCAAGCAGCTTAAGCCCATGGTGTGCCCTCCTGTAAAGCTGTGAACGTGGTATCCAGAAGGCTGAGTACATTTCCAAGTACTTATATCTTTGAAGGTCATGTCCCATTGTAAATATGTAGATTTTCCACTTAGATGTAACGTAGACTGCAAGCACGCCATTTCAGAGGGATAATAATAATAATTTCATTTTTATTTGCGTCTTTTATAGAATACTTTCATCATGGTTTTGGGACGACCATATTTTACTTCCATCTTTGTATAAGGGTTCGATAATGCATGACGTAATTATAAGGACCTTGGCTTAATTAAGTGTGAAGCGTTGTCAAGTAGAGAGGGCTTAAATATTCTGTGAAAGTGACTCCAGTTATCATATTTCCATAGCATATACGAGTCATCAAGATTTTTCAGTAATTCATTTTTTTGGTGCGCTTCACCTGGTAGAGATCTCTCCTAATTAGTAACTAAGGCACCTAGAACAAGGCATCGAGACAGTGGGTATCTTACATCGCTAATTAATTAGTTCGCGAATGCGCAAGTTAATTTGGACCCGTGTGGCAGGAGTTCATCAATAAATAGCACGGTATTCGAGGTATCGAGAGGAGAAACGAAACGAGTGAGTAGGCCATAGCCGTGGTATATACTGTGAGATAAAAATGTGTTCCCTTGGAACTCTTTAGTAATGTACACGAAGTGGATCTCGTGTTGTGAATATGTTAATTACGGCCGGACATAGCCGATATTGAATGTGAGGCCATTGTGGCTCGAGAAAAAGAAAGCTAGGTCGTTTACCGCGAAGTCATTATATGAAGGCGGCCCAGTGGCCGCCCTTTAGAAATAGGTCTTGGAAGGCCATCAGCTGAATAGATTTACGAGCCTGGCTGTAGGGACGAAGAAAAGTGTTTTCTACACTGAAAGTAAACAGATACAAGTAGCTATTTCGTGCCTCTCGGTGCAACGATTACGTGCATCGATTTAAGTATTATCAACGTCGCGGTGATTCCAGATGAGCATTAAATGAAGGACCCCTCCAATTTATTTCTTTAATTATTCACAGCGTGTAGGGAATTTCAGGTCAGATATACCCTGTCTCAGAAGGTCCTGAGTTCATTGCAGGAGACAGTAAAGCTTACTGTCACAAGCGGCAGGTGATTAAGGCCACCTTTGATTCATTGTGTGTATGTGAAATGTATTTGTTCTTGCCCCTTTTCTTGCAGGAAGTGTTATAAAGCTATGTTTATAATGTTTTGGTATTGAAGTCGCTAAGTGCTTGTCCATAGGTAGCAACGTTGTGTGAATACTGTCGTGTCATGTGTATTGATAAAAATCGTAATGAAATGAGCGTGTTTATTATATTGCCTATTCGGCAATGATTAACATAGGGAAGTGTTGTAAAACGACTTTCAAAGGCTTGGGAGTGTACACACAAGCAACCATCATATATTTCAGTTTATATGTGTTCGTAGGCCTATATCACAACCTGATATAATTTGAATATATTAATTCTCGGCAAACAAACAGAACTACAGCGGGGTATGCCTATGTTGAATAGATTTGTCTGTAAAGTGATCAGTGTAAGTGTAAAGTGAAATAATTAGAGAGAAAACGCCTCTCTAAGTCTGAGGTAGTGTAATAGTTCGAGAGGGAACGCCTTCTTAAGTTTGAATATTTAAACGTATAATGAAGTGTAGAAAAAGACTACCGAACATTTAAACGTCAAGATCACCCAAATTACTGTATGTAAGGTGTTTGTATGGTATACCCATGTAAATAATGTGTTTCACTAGTATAAGTAAAAATTTGTTATACAAGATATTGTCTCTCTTCTCATTAGTAATGAAATGGTATTCCTCTCATAATTAACTTTTCCCCCTACTATAGAGACTATTACTAAAGAACTTACCGCCCCATCGGACAGTCTACAGACCCGAAAATGCAATACCGACTCGGCTAGCGAATTATTCTAGTAGGTGAGGGTGAGGCTTCGACAAACCGGGCTGAGTTCGAGGCTCACCGATGGTGCTCCATTCTAACGTCATACTTATGAACAATGGTAACTGGTTCATGTGCTGATGCCTTGGAACGGTACAGTAGGTACAAAATCCGATTTACTTCACTATAATTTCACTCTCTATACTATCGCTCCTGCTGTATTTGTTAAGCCTATAATGTGCCACATATTCTTATCTATAGCACCATGACTTACTTTTCCTTGTTAGAGAGAGAGAATTTTGAATTTGAATTTATTGATCATGACTTATATGCCACTGAGGCAGAAAAACCCTTTGTGTAGCGTCTTTTTATAATACAATACAGAGAGAGAGAGAAAGATAATTATTAAAAAGATAAATTAATCGCCCGTCCTGCAAGGAGCGTTTTTAATTTATCGTATGGCTTCATCAATGTAAAATGAATATTTACAATAATTATCTCATCATAAAATTTCAAATTAATTTCCAGGTCGAGAACGTAGTCTATTGATCCCTCCATCAAAACTGGGAACTCGGTTGGATTGGCAGGAAAAGCTCTGAAAGGACATTTTTGAACTGCATGGTGAACAGCCTGCGTTTCAGCGCCACAGTCAAAACTTAGAGAAGTTACTTTCTTCTACTTGTGCAGGAAATTGGAACACCTAACAGTGCTGATTCTTACTCGACCAGATCTTGCGTGGAAATTAAACGCCTGGTGGATAGGCCGATGTGCACGTCATCTTGAGTTCTTCGGTCGTAACATTAATCTGCCATGTCTGTCTGCAGCAGTCATTAGTATTAAACCCCTTGCCAACTAGCATCCTTGCAGATTCCAGGGGTGGGTGACAAGAGTGAAGTCTTACTTTACTGAGGGTTGGGATGTCTGCGTGGTCAGGGAGATGAGGATTTTTCTGGAGTTTTATGTATTCCCGTAAAAGTGCTCTGTCCCACCGCATTCGGATCTGGAATACATTCAGGTTATAATTTCAATAAAATTGCAAATATCATAAGTGGACATTTATAACTGTTACTGCAGTTATTTTCTTCTCTTTTATGGAGAAGTATTTCACCATGATAATGAGCACGTCTCGCAAAAACCAGTTTGTGAGAGTCTAACTGTTAAACAAAATCAAAACTTTAGAACGCCAATAATGTTCTTAATATAACTGATCGCATCTATAGACTCCCACCCGTAGAGGTCCAGTCAGGCTTCAACCAACAGTTTTGATTGGTCTACATCGGCTGAGTTAAAGACATAAAATTTGACAAACTCTCCGATTTACAAGTAACAACTCTCATTATTGTTCCGTACTGAAGGTGACGCTAGGCATAGAACCTCACGGATAATTTAATAAAACCACCTATTGAATACTTTCCATCAATTTTTTAGTTGAAATACCTATTGAAACGGTACTTTGCCTGGTTGGCTACAAAATTACAAGTAACAACTCCCATTATTGTTCCGTATTGAAGATTCAATATGTGGTTTTATTCAATCATCATTAAGATTCTATTCCTAAACTCTCCGATGTTAAGAACAATACCAGCTGTCACTGAATACCTTAATGTTTGTCTCTTGAAATTAAGGCTCCCTCTGCGGGTTATTGGTAGGAAGTTCGTCCCCTAAACCCAATATTTCATATTCAAACCCGGCAGAGGTAATCGAATGTTTGATGGGCAGAGAGGACGATCATCCAGCACTCAATGTCGTACCATGTCGGCATGTGAAATATCTCTGGAGACACACGTGATGTCTCCAACCTAGTAAATTGAAGAAACTCTCAGCCACAGATCACTCAACAGAGTTCTGGTTTCCCCGCCATCTAGTAGAGAAAAAGCGGACGTCAAAACAGACATGGAGGCAGCATAAACGACGTCAGTACGAAATACTTATAACATTGTAGTTCCAAATCAACATCGAAGTTGAAACATACCATTTAATGTTCACACATTTAGTGTTCATATTAACGAGTTCAACAGGGCCTAACAGAGCAAGTTGGCCGTGCGGGTAGGGGCGCGCAGTTGTGACCTTGCACTCGGGAGATAGTGGGTTAGAACCCCATAGTCAGCAACCCTGAAGATGGTTTTCCTTTGCTTCCTAATTCCACAGCAGGCAAGTGCTGGGGGCTGTACCTTAATTAAGACCACGGCCACTTCCTTCCCACTCCTAGCTCTTTCCTATCCCACCATTGTCATAAGACGAAAAGTAAAATGTAAAAGGATAAAATAAAAAAATACCGGGCTTGAGTCCGCCTCTGTGGTGTAGTGGTTAGTGTGATCAGCTGCTACCACCCGGAGGTCTTGGTTAGATTCCCTGCTCAGCCAAGGAACTTGAAAAGTTATACAAGAACGGAAATTGGGTCCAGTCAGGCCTCTGGATGTCAACTGAGTAGAGAGGGTTCTGTTCCCACCTCAGCCACCTTCGGTTTCCCAGTTCTTCTCCAGGTAATTGCCCGTATGGAACACGGTGCTCCATTTCCTAACTCTTCCCATTCTCACAAAGCCCATGTTCAGTTTATCGGGTGATACCGCCTGGGCGAAGTACAGATCCTCCTCCCAAGCTTTTCCCCGAACAAATGTCCTTCGCTCCAGGACACTGTCCTTGAAATGGTAGAGGGGAAACCGTCGCTGAGTTCGGGGGAAAATACAAATGTGGACGGTAAAGGGCTTTATTAAACGGGGATTGAAAGGTATTTTAAGTCATAAGAATCCGTTTGCATGAATTTGCTTTCCTTAGAGGAGGGAAGTGTTATGTATAATGGTGCCGATCTCGCAGAGTATTGCGAACAACGCTGAAATTACAGAGAAATATTTACATAACTCACAGACGTTACCTCTGTCCTTAATATGGTCATTCTATGAGAACTGATTTCTGTGCAATGTGTCCCTTCAATAAACTTACAGTACAAATATACGCTTTTCAATCACGAGGATCGCACGTCACCATTAGCGTACACGTCAATAGAGCAATCAGGAGTCCATGAGTAAAACTGACTTTAGTTGAACCTCCATTGGTATTCTAAGGTGTACTGAGAAATGAAGTAAAGCATTTCGGGCTGGAGGCCCATGATCAGGAAATCATCTTCGTTTAGAAATTTCGTCAGCAAATTTGGCAGATATTTTCGGTCTTGGTTGAAGATTACTTGATGTTATTATTGTAGCGACATGCTTCCACAGTTGTCCAGTTTTAATGATTGTACATAATCTTATGGTGCACAGGTTTCCATTGAGAACAGGTATACGTATGTAAAGTACATTTCACTCACGTATTGTGTACAGTAGCATGGGATGTTTTCTAGTCAATTTACTGCATTGTGGACCTTTTACAATAAACGTGATGTAACACTGAATACTTTATTCATCGTTACACAAGAGACACTATAATAAATTTAGTTTTTGCATCTTTTCATGTTCTCGAGGAAGTTACATTTCTCGTATCAATTACAATTTGTTAGATATACAAGAACTGATTTGTGGACATGACCTGTAGGGTTATCATTATTTTCTTTCCTAATGGTCCAAAGACATTAAAATCCACATTTCCAGGGATACGAACTATGAATTTCAGGTAAATAAAATATAATAAATTGTGAGGTTATATTCTTTATTTATTCCTAAAAATTGCAATACGTTTCTTAATCATCGTTATCCGGTCGATTGGATTAGCAGATTACCTTTTTCTACCCCAACGAGCGCTAATTTTAGTCGTGTCTCTTAAGCCCTCATAAATACATTCCGTGTTGATATTTTTCAAAAATAAGAAAAACGCCTGAAGGTATTGAACCAGGAAACTCATTACAGAATGGATTATGTAAATAAGTTAATTTGGCTTGGATTTGAATAACAAACAGGAATCGAGTAAAGAAACAAGTGATTTTAGGCCGTTTTTCTATATCTGCCGTTAGGCCGGAAGTGATTTTCAATTTTTTAAAAATTTTTACTTTGATACACTCACAATTTGAAAGCTTTCCTGGTCCTTTAGCCGTTAAACTTCCGTCACAATTGAGGAAATCGCTTAATTTTATGTGTTTCGTCGTGTGGGGACCAATACTTTTCCTGCTAAGAATTGTTTTGAACATTAAAACGCTTGGCTTATTAGCTCAGAGAGTAGAGTGACTCCAAGTTGGCAGGTTCGATTCTTGTTCAAGCTGGTGGTATATGAATATGCTCAGATACCAGGTTTCCGCTTTGTACAGGTTCCGTTTTAAACAGGTTTCACTGTCTTTCGATTATCACTGCTCGTGAAAGCTTGCATTCCTTTAATCACTTGAGAATTAATTGCGATTTAAACTCGTGTTACGTTGATCACTCTTTCACCCTCTTCGATTCCCGGATTTCGACTGAAAGAGTGTTTGGCTCCTGTTAACAAGACCTTTGTTATTATCTCTGTATTAGAACTGTGTGGGACATATAAACAATAACAATATTATTGCAGCAGAAAACATGGAATAACGAACTGTTGGTAGCGGAAAACAACAAGTGACAGGCTGAATAGAACACTCGTACCCTGACAAAGTCCATGGTTTTAAACTGTGCTCAAATACGTCAGCCTTGTGGCGATAGATTTACTGACACGTAAGAACTCCTGTGGGAAAAGTATCAGGTACTTAAGCGTATCCGAAATCTGTATAGGTACTGAGCGTGACGTAAAACGAATAGCATTATATTTAAAAAATAAGAACATATTGGGTAGTTATTAAAAGTGATGAATAGGAAAAAATATACGTCAAACCGAAGACGATTTATGAGGAACCGAAAGAATTAGGAAAGAATAATTAATACAAATCATTTTTCCATCTATACCTGAGAACGTGATTAACATTTCTCCTCCACTAACCCTAGAAAAAAGAATATAATAACAATATTAACAATGAAATTTCCAGTTTCTGATGTTTTTAAACTCCACAGAAATTATAACATTCACTGTATTCCGGATCTGAATGGTCACCCTCGTTGGAGGGCGGACGATTTATGTCTTTAATAAATCTCTCTCTCTCTCTCTCTCTCTCTCTCTCTCTCTCTCGCTCTCTATGAAAATGTGAAAGAAATTTTGAAGTAGGATACAGATACGAAGGGTGATAAGGTGCAGATAAGATATGACGGACGTGAATAAGAAGATACAAAAGAAAAAAATGGAATATGATTCGTAAATTGAGAATTTGCAGATTAGATAGGTGTTTAAAGACTAACGCTGGAGAAGGAAGAGTGGAGCAGATGAACGACAGCAATAAGGAAGCAAGGGAATAGATATAAAAGTATTAGTTGTAGTCTATAAATTGATTCGCAAAGCAGAGGAGAACAGAGTGGTTAGATTGTACACCTAACCCTAGCTTCTGTAGCGTAAGTCACTTGCAATTCAATTACTAGAGCTCGTACCGTCTTTGCCGTAGCGTGTGCCGGTCTGCCTCTTCCCATAAGCTGTATGGAGTGGGGAACAAAGTTTATTATTCTCCCTGGATCTGGAGTGCGTACCTCTACAGAGAGAGATATACGATATCCTCAAGCCAAGACGTTTCTCCAAGTTTACGGGAAAGGAAAGTGCAGTCATTTGAGTCTCAAGGAGCAAAAGTATATTGCCATATAACATCATTTGGGGGATGCATAACCGATGTATGTTCGGTTCCCACGAGAAAAAGCGAGTTAGATTCCTCCGAAAACAAGACTACCACATAGCCCTTAGGTCCATTCTGGTTTGATTCGTGCCCGCAACGTTAACCAAGCTTAATACCAATTATTCCATCCCACCTAGAAGTAAGAAAGGTGGAACGCTTTTCACTTGACTGTTGATATTTTGATCACAGCCACGGAGCCTGCAGAAAATTTGAATTTTTTAAATGTACAAACATTACACGGATTTTTGTGATTAATTAGGTGTACGTATATTTAAATTTGGTTGAGTGGAGGTATATTTAATTTAATTTGACTTAGCTGCATAGGGCGCCGGCCCCACGGTGTACGGGTAGTGTGCCTGCCTCTTATTCCGGGTTCTATTCCCGGCCAGGTCAGGAATTTTTACCTGGATCCGAGGGCTAGTTCGAGGTCCACTCTGCCTACATGATCGCAATTGAGGGGCTATCTGACTGTCAGATAGCGTCCCTGGTCTAGAAAAGCAAGATTAACGGCCGAGAGGATTCGTTGTGCTGACCACGCGACCCTTCATAATCTGTAGGTCTTTGGGCTGAGCAACGTTCACTTGGTAGGCCAAGGCCGGGGCTTTTGCGCCATGGGCTTTGGTTTGGTTTGTATAAGGGATTTCTATGATTTGATAAACCATTGGTTAGTTAAAACTTAATATCTCAAGAGCCATAAGGTGTACAACTCTATGTTTTGGTTTAAATTCTAGTGAAGACATTGCTTCATAAGTTGGTAGGACTGCATAACAGTTGTGATCCTCGTTTAATGCGATATTCTTGATATGACTTGTGTACTTTTTAAAATTCTTTGTGCTGTTGTGATCTTGCTTCTTAACCTATCTTCTTTCAAAGAAAAACCCCGTTGTCACTATTGTAACAGTAGCAGAATTTAGACCGTTTCATAGTCTTAGTTATTAGAAGTGAAAGACAAATATTATGTGGACAATACGTTTCATTAAAACGCGGAAATAAATCGGTGTAGTATGGTTCTGTGATGTGAGAAATAGGAGACGTAATTTAAGGCGTGAATCTTTCTTTTCCAGTATTACATTTGTTATTCCATACAAGTGACCACGATGTATTCACGACGACAGCTAACCTCCAACTGAGAGCGTGAGTCAACATAGCGCAGAGTAAGTTATGCGTGCGACGTCAGAAATTTAGCGCAAATTCTGCCTTAATTTGAAGCGCTATATCACGAAAACTTCCAGATTTTCAATATATTGTTAGATATTCTCGGTGATCTACGCGAAACACTGAGGGCGTAGCCGTGAGGAGGACATGAAGTTCATTATCAGTTGCATTGTATAGTACCGCATGTTGAAATTTGACATACCGTCATTGAAGAAACAAAACCTCGCATCTAGCAATGCTCTTCATTTCCATCATCCTCCGTAAGACACGTCACACCTTCCCGCCACATATAGATATGCAGGTCATCTAGATACATTGTGCTTTTGTTAATTTTCCTATGCATGTGTGTAAAGGAGAATGATCCTTACTGTACCCTACAGTAAAAATGTCACGTGTTTACGCAATTCTACACTTCATTTAATGTTCATTATTATTTACACCTTCACAAGGTACATTGTTCTGATGGACTCCATATCCATATGTGGCTGGGAGGTGCGACATGTCTTACGGATAATATTGGATAAGAAGAGCATTTGTGACATAGCAGGTATTGTTTCTTCACCAGCGATAGTTTGTTCATAAGTACGGTAATAAAAACATACTACTACTACTACTACTACTACTAATAATAAGAATAATAATACTGGCTTTAGGTCCCACTAACAAATTTTACGGTTTTCGGAGACAACAGGATGCAAGAATTTAATCCCGCAGGAGTTCCTTTACGTGCTAGTAAATTTAACGACAAGGGGCTGACGTATTTTAGGCACCTTCAAATACCAGCGAACAGAGCTAGGATCGAACCTGCCAAGTTCGGATCAGAAGGCCAGCACCTCAACTGTCCGAGACAATCAGAACGCTGGTAAGAATACCCAGGGTGTAATGCTGATCTAAAGACTACTCTATCTTATGCGAAAAAATACACTAAATTTGGAAACTAGAGACTTTGTGCTTATTCAACTACTTCGCAAACAGTAGAATACCATACCAAATATTGACTTTATACAGTTGTGTAACAAAAGTGACTCTATACTCCTGAATATAGTCTTCAAGGCTGGCGTGTTGAACATCTCAAATATTCTCTTCTCTCCGTTCTGAGTGGCTCAAGCGTTTGAAGCATTGGACTTCTGACCCCAACTTAGCAGGTTCCATCCTGGCTCAGTCCGGTGGTATTTGAAGGTGCTCAAATACGTCAGCTTCGGGTCGGTAGATTTACTGGCACTTAAAAGAACCCCTGAGGGACTAAATTCAGGCAACTCGGCCTTTCCAAAAACCGTAAAAGTAGTTAGCGGGACGTACAGTAAATCAAATAACATTATATTATTATTATTTTCTCAATCCCATTAGAAAAAATACTCCATGATGATTTCATCAGGTTTTGGTGCACATTACAAGCCAATTCCCGCTGGAATAAGGGAAAACCATTGTAGAAAATACGATTATTCTGAATTTTCAGCTCCTGTATTAGCGTTATGTCGTAAGAGACAGTTTATGAGAATCAATCGGCACAATACAATTCGTTCAATCATTGCTGGATATAGGAAATAATATCCGCATCCGCTCCGCATCAGCAACAGCGAATGGTTATCCGCATCCGCAAAATGTTTATCCGCGGATATTGTAAATATTTAACTACAGTATATTACACCCAAGATATTGAAACGGATAGATCTGTTAACATAATACAATGGACCTGACACCAGAACCCCTACAGTCACAGGTTCATAAGGGACTTCCTCTTGCGAAAACAACCGACGTATTGACTTGTGTTCCCTACTTCCGTTAACTGAGGACCTAAGGTCAGATTTTCTGGTTTATGTTCTCAAGTGATGGTAGAATGAGTTCTTGGTTCAGGGTACTCACAGGCGTTAGACAAGGCTGTAACCTTTCACCTTTGCTGTTCGTAGTTTACATGGATCATCTTCTGAAAGGTATAAAATGGCAGATTATTCCGAAAGCCTGCAGTCTAATATCTTGGAACTTGGAAATAGGTGCAATGAGTATGGTATGAAAATTACCCTCTCGAAGACTAAATTGATGTCAGTAGGTAAGAAATTCAACAGAAATGAATGTCAGATTGGTGATACAAAGCTAGAACAGGTCGATAATTTCAAGTATTTAGGTTGTGTGTTCTCCCATGATGGTAATATAGTAAGTGAGATTGAATCAAGGTGTCGTAATGCTAATGCAGTGAGCTCGCAGTTGCGATCAGCAGTATTCTGTAAGAAGGAAGTGAGCTCCCAGACGAAACTATCTTTATATCGGTCTATTTTCAGACCAACTTTGCTTTACGGGAGCGAAAGCTGGGTGGACTCAGGATATCTTATTCATAAGTTAGAAGTAATAGACATGAAAGCAGCAAGAATGATTGCTGGTACAAACAGGTGGGAACAATGGTAGCAGGGTACTGGGAATGAGGAGATAAAGGCTAATTTAGGAATGAACTCGATGGATGAAGCTGTACGCATAAATCAGCTTCGGTGGTAGGATCATGTGAGGCGAATGGAGGAGGATAGGTAACCTAGAAGAATAATGGGCTGTGCTATGGAGGGTAAGCAAAGTAGAGGTATACCAAGATGACGATGATTAGAATCAGTTTCTAACGATTTAAAGGTAAGAGGTATAGAACTAAATGAGGCCACAACACTAGTTGAAAATCGAGGATTGTGGCGACGTTTAGTAAATTCACAGAGGCTTGCAGACTGAACGCTGAAAGGCATAACAGTCTATAATGATAATGTATGTATGTATGCATGTATGTATGTATGTACGTATGTATGTATGTATGTTTGTTCTCAGGGCTCTTTATATATCACTATTCTCCCCCACCATTGTCAAGGGCTGCCTAACTCCAAGAAAAAATAAGAGTATACCTGAGTGAAAGTCAATAAACCTCATTATTTAGAAATTATCAGCAAAATTATACACACTGCCATAGAGTTTGTATATATGAGCCATGCTCTGACAATCTCGGGAAGAAATATGGAATTAAAAGTAGGAATTCAATGGGATTGTGATTATCGAAAGAGAGACAGTTCCGACAAAGACTCTAGACTTCCTAAAACAAAAATTACTGGACACCATTATCCAGCCAACAGCGAACTCTCTGCTGAAAAACTCTGTAATCATAATAATAATTAAAATAATTTATTGGCCTCATGTCCCACTAACTAGTTTTATAGTTTATGGACACGACGAGGTGCCGGAATTTAGTCCCGTAGTTCTGTTACGTGCGAGTAAATCTACCGACATGTGGCTGACGTATTTGAGCACCTTCAAATAGCACCGAACTGAGCGAAGGTTAAACCTATCAATTTAGGGTCAGGAGACCAGCGCTTCAACTCTCTGAGCCACTCAGCCCGGCATTTGGATTTTCTTCTCTTTTTTTAATCAGAAAAAGAAAATCCACCTAATGGTTTTCAAATTCAATGTTGAATCATTACTCCAATCCAGGTTACATATGACTAAAGCAACAGATAAAATTAATTAAATTATTGTTCATATGGATTGATTAGGAGGATAAGAACTTATATTGCCTTTTAGGAGCAGCTATCAAGTGGATTTACTCTCTGCAGACGGACGGACATGCTACTGTATCTACCGACACAAAGACGACACATTTGAGCACATTCAAAAACTATCGGACTTAGCTAGAATCGAAGCCAGTGCCCTGACAGTCTGAGCTAATCAACCCGGTGTAGATGTACGAATGTATTCATGTATGTGATTTTCTCAATGCAGATTACAGGGGTCATCGTTTGTACACCAAGGATCTTCTGTTAATTCATGCACTGTTGAATATTTGTTGAACGAAATCTGTGAGATCTGATTCTTGTTAATGGTAACTTTGGCAGGGAGAATGGTTGACGTCTTTAATGCATTTCTATAACAAAAGGACAATACTAATACTACTTTATTCTTTCTTTCTTTCATCCTTTATTTCTTGCTTTTGATCTAGGAAGGATAATGTTTGTAGTATATTCTTTATATATATTTTTCATCTCTTTCTTGGACGTCGGAACAGATATGCAGGAAGCCTAAGTGGCGTCGATTTCATATGTCCATAACACGCTTGCTGAGGCCACACGACAAATATTATTATTATTATTATTATTATTATTATTATTATTATTATTATTATTATTATTATTATTATTATTATTATTATTATTTCAAACATCCATCTGTGCAAACAATTTGATAATTGTCTGATTATTCTTGAAATATTAGTTGGAGATCATGCAGAGTAGTACCTGGTAACACAAATCTCACAGGGAATATGAGATGAGGCTTGCATTAACAATGCTCTTTCTATAGCGTTTCCTTGATCAAAGTGGATCTCATTTTTATTGTCACCATTAGGAGATGAAGTATGAACGTGCGTAATGAATGATTAACAATTCATACATTGCATCTCCTTTAACAATCATTTCAACGAAGGGGTGAGATAACAGCGGGAATGAGGAAGGTTAATAACTTTGAGAGAAGTAATCGCAGCATTTCTGGGTGTATCGCGCATGGTTAGAACTGCCTTTTCTCATTAAAGGAAACTTTGTTTATTGCGAACTGTTACTGCATTTAATGGATATCGCTCTCGTCTTATCAGACACAGTAGCGGCCATTCGCACAAAATGGCTTTCCCCATTAAATGAAACATTGGCATGAAGCATCTTTCGTCCTTAAACCTATACGATAACATTTGAGGGTAATTATTCCTTCTACAGAGTGAAATCACATCAAATCAAAGGTCATAATCGTTTGGAGATGAAAAGAGTGTAATATAAGATTCTTAAATAGTGACGAAATTAGGTGCTGCCTCGAACAACGAGAAGGGAGAAACTTTGGAACTTTGAGTGACTTCTGATGCTGAGATTATGATAATTTTCAACGGTACAGCAGCTTGTTAGTCCTAATGATTGGGTAATTCCACCTTTACAATACTGTATAATATTAATCCATTTTGTTTAGTTTTAAAAAGGGGCATGTTTCGTCTCTTCCATGTAAGACATCTTAAGCCTAGATATAATTATAATAAAAGTCACATGATATTCTTGGAGAGAGAGAGAGAAACGGGGCGGAGAAGTAAGTACCGAGAGGCTGTAATAACCTGGTGTACCTTAGAATTTGTACAAGTCCCTTATATTTTTCTTTTCTTTCCTATTTAGTATGTTTTACATACCCACAGTATATGGACAATCCGATTTGTCCCACCGGACGAGTTGGCCGTGCGGTTAGAGGCGCGCGGTTGTAAGCTTGCATCCGGGCGGTAGTGGGTTCGAATCCCACTGTCGGCAGCCCTGAAGATGGTTTTCCGTGGTTTCCCCATTTTCACACCAGGCAAATGCTGGGCCTGTACCTTAATTAAGGCCAGGGCCACTTCCTTCCAACTCCTATCTCATCGTCGCCATAAGACCTATCTGTGTCGGTGTGACGTAAAGCCACTAGCAAAAAAAAAAAAAGATTTATTCGGCTACACAACCAGTATATTGAGAAATTCCACCTAGGAAAAGCAAGCACTGTTCAACCAGATACATATGGACTGAAGCATCCACAAACTTGAGACGACATCAACTTAATTTTCACTTTTAGAACATCTTGATTTTCAAATCGACTTTTCATTTCAAGAATCAAAACTCAATGTAACTTTTATCATCTAGTAATTTGTTCCTATGACTCAAAATATTTTAAAAACAACAAATGCTTTTTAACCGTGCCCGCATATGATAGACGGGGTAATTTTGACTTAATTTTTTATGGATAAGTCATATATACAACCTTGTCAGTCATTCAAAGTCAATCAGATTTCCTATCAGTTCATAAACCTCTCCCTTTTTGAATTATTCTTATTCCTAATTCATCTTCCTATAAATGATCATTTGCCTCAACTTGTGCTCTTCAACTCAAACTTCTTCTTCATGTTATGATATTTTCTATTTTTTAAATAACTCCACTGAATCATTCGTCTATTAATAACATTCCACGTCATCTCTCCACTGACATCTCGACCTCGTTGTCTACCTGCTCCCAAGTATATCCACCGCAGAGTTTGCGACGTTTTCGTAACACTACTATTTGATCGTAAATCGCCCAGAACAGATCGTGCTGTTTTTCTTTTGGGTATTTTCCACTTCTCGAACAAGCAATCCTGGTGAGGGTCCGATACTCTGAAACCATTCTCTAACTGACGTCTTGCCTAGAACTTATAAGCCATCTCCTCTACATCATTATCACAACCCCCAAGTACCCTAATAATCACATGAACATATCTCTACCCCTATAGTGATCCCCACGAGAACAGTATTCTACTTACGACCGCTCTATCGAAAAGACTATTTACAACATAGATGTACGTATGGTAACTTGGAGGTGACAACTGTACACAAGAAACAATATGGCTATTCTGGTCAGCCACTCATAGCGTGCCTGCCTTTTACTCGGAAGCCCCGTGTTCGATTCTCGGCCAGGTTGGGGATGAGTTATCTGAACGTAGGGCTAGTTTGAGGACCAGTGAGCATACGTGATTACAATTGAGGAGCTATCTGATGGTGGGATAGTGGTGCCGGTCTATAAAGCCACGAAGAACGGCCGCTAGGATTCGTTGTACCGACCACACGATAGCTCGTAATCTGCAGGCCTTCGGGCTGAGCAGCGGTCGCTTGGAAAACCAAGACCCTTCAGGGCTGTTACACCATGGTTTTCTTTGTTCTTATATTAAAGTGAAATTGTTTCATTTTCATGTGACAGATAATCCATAATGTAGTAAAATAGAAAACATATTAGTTCCTTCACAACACAACAAAATACATTACGCAACATACGATATTATGAAGTAGTATATACCTCATTCAACTTCATGATAATAACTTGTTAGAAAACGGTGAGAGACTGAAAATTTCAGAGTGGCACAAACCCATTACCATACATTGTGTGAGTTTCTTATGTACCCACGTCACTTTCGTGTTCCCAAACATATCGATCGCCTAGCTTTAATACCACGTATCTGACAATATTTTCTTTAAGGCTGGTCACGACGCCTCCCAGCCGCATATCGATATGCTGTCCATCAGAACCGTGCCGTACCGTAGGAAAGTATGTTTGCATGACGTACTCACGCACTTTTACTCTATAATATATTTAAGGTTCGTTTTTCTTAATCAACGCACGGAAAATTGTACTTACACATACGCCCCTTGAACTGCATCTGAATGTTTTTAGAAATTATCGTCGACAATTTATGGTTTGAATAATATTTATGATTTCATTTTACACACACATTTTGGGAGAACGTTTGTTGTATAAGTGACTCCAATTCGGTTATAAAGAAACATTTTACTACCACTTAGGATTGGTAACGAGTTTTAATTGTCTTAAAATATTGATGAAAATGACTAAATGATGTGTTCAGCCGTTTATGCGATATAGGTCGATAACGTAGTGACAATTCCAGATACTGGAAACCATATTCGTCCATTAGTAACATGCCTTAGTTACATGTCATTAGGGATTGTCTACAGGCTGTGCTTGAAACACATGTTTAATTGATAACAATCAATCCATGGACAAGTGTAGCTTCAAAGTTCATTTATGGAGATAGCTCAAATTTAATTCAAAACAACTCGAAGTAATATAACATTTTATTCAAGATCGTCCTTGAGATTCAGTCCGCATATTAATATCATTTAATGCAATGGAATAGAGTATTATATTTAAGACTGCTTTTTGGAGTCTATCCTGATGTGGTGATCAGAAGCGGCTACGAGCAGTTACGAAACTTTGTACCTACTGCCCTGGAAACGTTATTACCATGAATCCACGTGGTGATACTCGCAATGCTATCACGAATATCAGAAACTAAATCATTTCATTTAAACTTAGGAATGCATTTTCATACGCTCCTTGATTATCTTGCCGAATTTTATGAATATCTTCTCTCTTCTAAATGAAACCAGAATTCAATATTCTCTTCTAAACTTTGTTCATGTACCCGGTATAAATTTATTCCGTTTGCCACCCACATCAAAATAACATTCAAAAGGTGAATATAGGAAGTTAATGAACCTCTTATGCTTTGCCTAATTAGTTATGAGGTCGTCGTAAAGGTGTAAGCTCTATGAATACAGTCCACAAGTTAAATTTTATATCAAACAACATCCACACATTAAGTACTCGTTTACGTTTTGGCTAGCCAGTAATGATATTGGATGTATTCACTGATAGTAAATATAACGAATTAAAACACAACGAAACCTTAATTTGCACATTTTTGTGAAGTTATCAGAAAGGCATTACAAGAATATTTTTCTGTTATAAAATTGTGTGTAGGGTTATTTTTAAATCCGATGGAGAACTGGTCTGATCTAATCTCATAATGTGCAGATCGTCGTTGAGGAAATAAAACCTCGTGTGTCTCAGTGCTCTTCCTCTCCATTACGTTCCTTAAGACTGCCACATATGGATATGTAGTCGATAAGAACGATGTCCGCTGTGTTCGTTTTCCTATGCGACTGTTTTCGTTATGTTTTTTGTATTTTAATATGTTTCTTTAAATTTTACAAGTAATCAGGTTCATATTGGTTCGTATTGACTTTATAACTTGAGAACAATATATACATACAGTTTAACCACCTAATCAATACACGATATTATAATCTAAAAATATTATTTATGAAACAAAAGTGGCCATGTTTCGGCTCTTGGATACATCATCACTACACGAACACTTAAATGAGATTAAAATCACATTATAATATAGATATATGAATCGATTGTAACATAAATACATTTTAAAGAAAGATCATGAATACAGTATTGCTGCTGTGGCAATAAATAATGTTTTTAGATTACAATATTGTCTACTAATTAGGTGGTTAAAGCATATATATTTCTCTCATGTGCTTTCTAACTTATAATTTGAATTATTTACGTTGAAAAATGAAATGGCGTATGGCTTTTAGTGCCGGGAGTGTCCGAGGACATGTTCGGCTCGCCAGGTGCAGGTCTTTCGATTTGACACCCGTAGGTGACCTGCGCGTCGGGATGAGGATGAAATGATGATGAAGACGACACATACACCCAGCCCCAGTGCCAGTGAAATTAACCAATGATGGTTAAAATTCCCGACCCTGCCGGGAATCGAACCCGGGACCTCTCTGACCAAAGGCCAGCACGCTAACCATTTAGCCATGGAGCCGGACATTATTTACGTTATTTTACTCAAAGACATGCCTTATTCTATTTTAATATATGTTTATATTATTATATAATAATATAAGATATTTCGAATGAAATTCATAACCACCTTGTCATCATCATTATTGTTTTACACTCTAGTCAGTGGATACATTTGAAAATTTTAATTATTATTATATTTCGTTTCCCCTCGAATCATTAGGGGCCGATTACCTAGATGTTAAGCCCTTTAAACAACAACCGTGATCATGATCATCATCATTTTCCTATGCATATGTCTGAAGCATAATGAACCTTACAGTACGGTCTTGTAAGAATGCAAGTTCAAGTGATTCATTTACGGACTCGTACGGAATACCTGTTTAAGGTTCATTTTTAGTTACACTTACACAGAGGAAAATGATGACAGTGAATCCTGTTATGATGGACTGCACATCCATGTGTGGCTGGGAGGTGTGACAAGTCTTAAGGAAAATAATGGATAGGAAAAGTAATGACATACGAGGTGTTCTTTCTTCTCCGTAGAAATGATGATCCTAAAAGTTGTCGTGATTATAAACTCCAGAGGTGCAATTACGGACAAAATTACAAATGGGAACGAAGCACAATGTTAACTTACTATTCAAAATCACAAATTCTATGAAGACCATGATTTATATATGTACGTCTAATGAACAAAATAAGCTTTAAACATTATATACTTTAATACGATAATTAATTATATTTATATTGACATTTTCCCACTTGAAGTTGAAACACAATTGACTTAGCGACATTATTATTATTATTATTATTATTATTATTATTATTATTATTATTATTATTATTATTATTATTATTATGTCCGGATCCATGGCTAAATGGTTAGCGTGCTGGCCTTTGGTCACAGGGGTCCGGGGTTCGACTCCCGACAGGGTCGAGAAATTTAACCATAATTGGTTAATTTCCCTGGCACGGGGACTGGGTGTATGTGTAGTCTTCATCATCATTTCATCCTCGCGACGACGGACAGGTCACCTACGGGAGTCAAATGAAAATACCTGCACCTGGAAAGCCGAAATTTTCGGACACATCCCGGCACTAAAAGCCATACGCCATTTCATTGCATTATTATTTATTCCACAAGGAAGGTAGCCGTGTTTTACCTAAAAGTATGTTAGGGATATAGTTTATAAAAATATGAAATAAATGTTGATAATGCATTATTTAGTAGAACAAAATACCGGAATGAATACTACAATGAGTTAACGACATTTTCTAAGACAAAGACAAAAGCTGAAGTGAAACATCTTTTGACAAATACATCAGAAACTGGCGAAAAAATATTTACATTACAGAAATTCTGGTATCCTAACAAATTATTCCTTTTGTGTAGTGGACAATAGGTAGTTAAATGATCTACTGTTTGTTTTAATTGACACTTATAAATGTATCCCTCCGGTGATTGTATTTTAAAGCGTTGAGAATAACTTCTAAATTGACCGTGTTCAGTAATAATCTAAAAGAGAGTTCTAAAAATAATTAAGTTAAACGTTGATGAACGGTTAGAACTCCTGCGTGAATGTCCCTTCATGCTATTTATCCATGTAAAGTTCTAACTCTCTTCCATTTCATTTCTAAATATCTTCTTGAGATGAGATACTGGACACGTGGAGAAGCTGGAATCTGCATCCCATCGAGCTGAGGATCTCGCTAACATGTCCGCCCTCTCATTTCCAACAGTTCTAGCATGACCTTGTACTCAGCTAAAGTAGATAAGCAAGTTGCTGGATAAGATTCAATTCCTAATGTTGAGACCGATGGGTGTAGATTTATTCATTTCTTATGGCCGTGATGGAACATATAGAATCACTGGATATTTGAGCACAATAATTGCTTAGTAAGCACCACCTTACTGCCTATTTCATAGCAAAGAGTTCTGCTTTGAAAATGTCAGTAATTACTAGAGATTATTTAATCTCCATTTTTTCACTTTAAACTAAATAACGAGCCCAGATCAATTTCTTATGAGACATACTGTTTAGAGTGCACAATTCGTTTGGCTAGGTAAAACACTTTTACTTTCATTGATGGTCTCATCCGTTGCTTGGCGATAAGGAAGTGTCTGAGCAATGCTAGTGATTGTGCAGTCAGTTCGTATTATGAAGATAATGAAAGTGTTTTCATAGGATTGATTGGTATGTGCCTTTCAGTGCGCTAAGTAGAGTGATATGTAACAGCACTTTCTCGCTCAATGAGCAAAGACGGGAACTACCTCACTTCTCTTTTACTGAGCACGCCTCTTCAGTGATACCTATGGCAGCTGTTAGTGGAGCTGGTGTGGAACCAGGACCGAGGTCTCAACGTACACTAAATAATAAATGAGGGTCAGAGCTGTCCTATCACCGCTGGGTTCCGTGGTCCAAATCCCTATTACTTCATGTGAGATTTGTGCTAGAAAAAATGGAGGCGGGACAGGATTTTCACCGGGTACTCCGGTTTCTCCTGTCATCTTTCACTCCAGCAACACTCTCCAATATTATTTCATTTTATCCGTCAGTCATTAATCATTGCCCCAGCGGAGTGCGACAAACCTCGGCAGCCGGGACAATTCCTATCCTAGCCTTCTCATTCATTCCATTTCTGACCCCGTCGAATGACTGGAAACAGGCTGTGGATTTTCAAAATATATGTTCATTAAATAGAACTAGATGTGAGCTTCTCCATGGGGTATCAAGTGGAATAAATTTTCGTGGCGAGTTTTTACGACGAAATGCCATTCCTGACGCAGAGGAGTTGATGACATGAAATTAATGACGTGAAATATGATAGTAGGAAGGGAGAGGGTAAAACCCGGTGCCGGCACATAGCCTACTCATTTAGAGTAGCAGCAAAGGGTCTGCTCAAAACTTTACGTCCCCATCCAACGGATGAATTACTACGAACAACGTCAAATTCCCTAACTCGATATGAGCATTGCGGAAGGATTTGAAATGTAATTCAGACTTTTCGCACGCAGTCTGTTGATGGTGTACCACCACCTCTTCTGCCCTGTAGGCCAACATTCAGATGGTGAAAACATTTTAGAATCCGCTAACCATGGTGTCAGATCATACAGACTTAATGCCTTAACGGTCATGACTACCAGGCGGGCTTTATAAAATGAATATTCTCATGATTATGAACCCCAGAGTTACCATTATTTACTTCTCTTACCATATTAACGTTCCCCTGGATTTTTAGTCCTGGAATATTACTGGACAATGCAGATTTCAAGTCCTGTGTTGTACATGTTTAACGTATAACGATAAAATATTGAAGCTGAATTTAAAAAAAATATTAACACAGTTCTTATTCACGTCAAATACAAGGGAATGATGAAGTGCAAATTATTATTTTGATACGAGACAATTAAAACGCCAAAAGTCAAATATTAAGAATATACGGGTAAAATTTCGAACCGTGACCTGTTGCCAGAAACCTTGAACTCCTGATCTCTTAATGAGAAAGTTGGTGGTATCTATTGCAAAAGCTTATCTGCCTTCGCATCACGTATTAGCCTATTAATATACATATCCTGTCGCCGTAACGCAATTATCCTGGCCGGATACGGAAGGGGTAGGCCGAGGTAACCCACCCCGGCTGCTTAATCGACTCTTATTTGGCAATATCCGTAGGGAGGTATAACGCAGATTATATATAACTCAGTTAGGGAGGATGTCAACCAACATCACCAGCACCACCAATCAAGACTTCAGCGATATGAAAAATGTTAAACTGCATTCCAAATACGGGAGAGTAGCCAAATATGGATTGGTTGTTTAATATACTTTACCACTGTTCTACTAAGTTAACAAATCAATACGATACAATACTCCTTTTCACTTGTTGTGGATTACCAGCAGCTGAGGAGAATTTAATAGTTTATTGTAACCCAAATATTTTTATCACACTTTTCTTTACAAGTTACTTTACGTCGCACCAACACAGATAAGTCTTACGACGACCAAGGGACAGAAAAGGGCTAGGAGTCAAGAAACAAGAATCAAGAACCTTTATTTGCCATAGATCATGTAGAATGAAACAGGCTTCGTCAGATGATAATAATTTAGTACTTAATATTAAGAAGGCTAAATGTACAAACAACTTTTATTAAAACTTAGTGGTAACATTATGCATTTCTAAGAATTCAGAGGAATTACAAAATGGACCTTCTATTAACCAATCATACAATTTTCTTTTAAATTTTTTAAATAGGAATATACCGAGCAGAATATGGTTATTTATTAAATAATCTTAAACAACTGAATTAAAGTGAGTGAGCAATTTTTGACAGCCTGTGAATTGGGATGTCAATGTATGTATTGGCCAGAATATCATCAGGGGCTTGAAGCGGAAAGCAACAAGGAGAATGGAGTGCAAGGGTAATTTGGGAAGCATGAGAGAAGTGGTATTGGTGGCAGTTTTACTAGTTATTGGGGACGTGGAAATCAATCCCGGCCCGAATACAAATGGAAATATCAGTTGGGATGACATAGAAGCATTAATAGCTTTAATGGCTAATGAGATGGTTAAAGAAGCATGTCAAATGGGCCAAATCAAGGAAATGATACAGGATCAATCAAAAGAGTTTGATTACATGAAGACGTTGATCCAACAAAAAATATGTGAGTCACTGTCCAAGGTGTGAAGTAATGAGGAAGAAATTGTGCTATTGAGGAAGGAGGTAAAAAATCTGGAAGAATAAGTGGTTAAGTTGATGAAGGAGGAAGCAATTAGTAGCCAGGAACGTACGAGGAAATGTATATTTATATATCGTGTTGTGAAGGAAGCGAACGGGAATAAAGTGGACACAGTATACAAGGTGTTGGAAGTGAAATTTTTCCTAGTACCGAATGATGTTGTTTTTAACATATTTCAAAGCGACAAAAATATACAAATTTATAATTGCCAGTATTCTAAGCTTAATGAAGAGAAGTTGACAATGGTCAATTGCACCAGCCTAATACATTGTGCGGACAACCTTTTTCTGTATTAGAAGAATATTATATACGTAAAAAGAATGGTCCCCATAATAACAGCTTATAAGTAATGTGTGACTG
The DNA here is from genome assembly GCF_040414725.1 of Anabrus simplex. NCBI lineage: Eukaryota > Metazoa > Arthropoda > Insecta > Orthoptera > Tettigoniidae > Anabrus > Anabrus simplex. Next base: position 338,623,995 of record NC_090270.1, read on the forward strand.
GAAGAGACCAAAATATGCCATCCTTAGGTAGTCACTGCTAACGAAATCCCTCAATTTCCATATCAGCCACTCGTGATAATTTTGTCAAACAGGATCAATGTGTGCTTCCCAGTTCAATTTTTCATCAATTTGGAAACGCAAAAGTTGACTCTCAAATTCTTTGGTTAAACCTAGTCAGTCCGAGAAATTGAGTTTTATCCTGACTGCACAAGAGACTATTGGATGAAAACCAATGCATTGCAGTTACAAGAACTCCCTGTGGCATCTGATGTAGACCTGAGATTTTCTGGTGTTTTGTAATAACGTTGTACCGTTAAGTGGGAAGGAAGTGGCCGTTGGCTTAACTAAGGTACAGCCCCAGCATTTCTCTGGTGTGAAAATTTCCCTAAACGTCATTTGTCACTATTGTTTCGGAGAAATTGTCATAAAAGAATAAAATTCGAAATATTTTATTAGGAAATACCAGTACGTACAAAGAACGAAGTTCAACACTGATTCATGCATTCAGTTTCGGTGTCAGGGAGTGTAATCCTGTAACGGAAACTCATTATATAAATTCTTATAAAAAATTAAACACATCATCTTTGTATTATACTCTTTGTATTTTCCTCTACAAACTGGTCTCTCCACAATCCATTCTTTTCCTAATCACACAGACTGATTGAAGGTTTTTAATGCTTTTTTATTACAATTACCTTTCCGTCGCACCGACACAGATAGGTTTTATAGCGACGATCCGATAGGGAAGGCCTAGGAGTAAAAAGGAAGCGACCGTATCCTTAATTTAGGTACAGCCTCAGCATTTGCCTGGAGTGAAAATGGAAACCACGGAAGATCATTTTCAGTGCTGCTGGCAGCGGGGTTCGGACCCAGTATCTCCCGGATGCAAGCTCACAGCTGTGCTGCCCTAACCGCACGGTTAACTCGCCCGCTCGAGTAAAGTTAAACTGATCATCTCTGCTAATCATGTTTAAAATCTCACGGAGAGGAGTGATGTGCATACTATACTTCAATAAATGGTAAAAAAATTGGTTGTTTTGAGAGGAGATTCTCTAGGGAATACCCATGTGAACACAGGACTGACTTAATGTACTTTATATTTTTCACAAGTTGCTTTACGTTACACCGACACAATAAGTCTTATGGCCACAAGGGGATAAGAAAGGCTTAGGAGTGGGAAGTGGCCGTGGCCTTAGTTAAGATACAGCCCAAGCACTTTATCAGCGTAGAAATGGAAAACCACAGAAAACCATCTTCAGAGCTACTGACATTGATGTTCGAACCCACTATCTCCCGAATGAAAGCTCACAAATGCACGACTCTAACTGTCGAGCTAACTCACTAGGTACTGAATCTACTAATGCCTTATCCCAATATACAGGATGGCAGGAATCGACCGACCACACTCCAGACAATTCGTTATATGTTAGCTGAAACTGTGTAGGATGTTAGATATGCCAATCGTGCAGAGGTAACAAATAGCCGTCCAAGGCTAACAGACAGCATCGCCTATCATACTGGCTCTAATAAGGGCAATACATTGGATCGAACAGTGCGAATCGAAACCAGCTTCAACCAGCCACACAGTGTGGAATAGGACAAAAGTACTATCTACGAACCAACGACCCCTTCTTACAAGGAAAATAATGAGTTAGATTAAACAGATATAATCGCACTTATGTTCTATAGCATCTCCAACATTGTGGTAGAGTATCATTTCCATGGATACACTTCAAGGGTGAAACATCATCTTGAGAAATAGCCATTGTGTTGCTTAGAACGTGGTTTAAATTCTATAGTACTTTTTCTTTATTTTTCTGTGAAGCAATCTATGAATCTTCTTCGAATTTAGAGTACTATGAACCAAAATATGCAACTGGTTTCATGGTTATTCTTTCCCTCTCTTCCCAAAATTTCTTTCTCTGATATTTGACTTTCTTCCCTCTGATCAGATTTTCATGAAAATTATACTTCTTGTTTTCTTTAATCCCTTTACTACCTTCTTGATTTTTTCTTGTTTCCTCGACCCATTTTGAAATTTCCTTTACTTTCATGATGTAATTGAAGATTTTATCCGCCAATAATAATAATAATAATAATAATTTCATATCAACAGTGATAAGCTTGCAGCCTCTGGGATACGAAAAGTAGATCGGATCCTCGGAAGTCTGGAAGTTTAATTACGGCACTATAATAACTTTATGAAGTCACGTAAAATAAAAAAAAGTTTGCTTACATATCCGACTTATAGCTCCAAGTTTATGGTTTGCGTCCTGGCCGGGAAAAGCATGGCTTTTAAGGACGCTCTTAAAATAAGACGCTCCCTACCAAAATTGTTGACATTAAACACTGGACATCTGGTGGCGAACTGTGTAGATGAGGTCAAGCTAATTTTTCGTGACTTTTCCCCCCAAATATCTGGGATCGGCACTAAAGTGAATTAAGTTCAGTATTACGGAAGTGGAGGGGTTACCGTTCCTGGAGGGATGCACTCACTGTGGTTGTGGGTAGTATCGTGTCTTGTGTGTTAAGAAGATGAGAATCACCCAGGCCTCGAGGAATTAATTAAACGTGACTAAAAACCTCTGGCCCGACCGAAAATTGACCCAAGACCCTATTATACTGACCATTCAGTAAAGGAGTTAGGCTACATGAGAAGAAATAACTACGATTATTATTATTATTATTATTATTATTATTATTATTATTATTATTATTATTATTATTAGAATGAATAAGCCCATTATTACAAATTTACGCAAAGTACTTAGAGGCGCGAATATGCCTTCCTCTGTGCCCATTCTCTTACTGTGAGCTTCCTTTCTGTCTTCAGAAAAGGTTGTTCCAGGCTTGTTCATTGATCTTTCCCCTTGGTCAACTTGCCGTTTGTGAATTCTGGATCTGGACATCTGCTGGTGTATTTCCTCTCTGTTTCAGATAGGTTTAGATTTCGCCATATCCATGTCATTGCGTTTGGTTTAGCCTTACTCTTGTTTTCATAGAATTCGATTGTTTGTTTTGTAAATTTGTCTGAGCGCACTCCTTTAATAGGTCCATATAATCTTAACCTGCGTTTGCTAATGTCAAGGTGAATATCTGGGTATTGTTTAATTTCGTGTCTGCCTTTAATTCGGCATTGTCCGTCGGCAAGTTTTAGGTCTAGAATATTTCTTATGATTTTGAGTTCTTTCTTCTCAGTGTTTTCATTGTCAGCTTATCTGTTTAAAATTAACGTTTCTGATCAATAAATACATTCTGCTTTAATGCCTGTAATGTATTGTATTAGTTTTGTGTGTTTGGAGATAGAGTTTTTTGTTGTAGATATTTTTGATTAGTCGGTTTGCAGTTTCCATCTTTTGGCATTATTTTCATGGACTTCTGTTTGGAGTCCATTTTCCTGATTTGATTCACTAAGGTACTTAAATTGTGATACCCGTTTAATTTTGCAATACCTTGTTTTCATAAATTTTATTGCTTGTTTGTCGCGGGTCATATATTCTGTATTTTCAAAAGATATCTGATGACCGACTTTTATCGCAATTTCTTTCGGGAGTTCAATCTGATTGTGAGCAATTGAAATCATTATTGTCGGCACGGCAATTATTACCATACAATCAGGACTTCTATACTAAGGGAATGCTAGTTGGTATTAATGGACTATATAATATTTTCAAAGTTAGTAAGGGACCAAATATTAACTTGGTTAGAGAATTCACAGCCAGGGCCTGGGTTGAGAATATGAAATTCCCTGCCGCAACGGGAAGCCATATTAATTGGCTCCTGCGATAGCTGTATCTTGCACAAGCCGTCAATTGTTTTATCTCGTCCGTCATTGCAATATTATTTGCTGGAAAGGGCACACAAATAATTTATTGGCCGAGAGATTATCCCTACGTTTGACAGTCATCCACTAATTCTCCATTCACTACAATAATTCATGTGGCAATACGCGCTCGTCAATATAAGGGACCGAGAGGGAGGACTCTCTCTACGATTACTTTATTCCCTTCAATTATGGATGGAAATGGATACAGAAACAATAACATAAAACTTGAATATTTTATAGATAGTAATAAAAACAGATATTAATGAAGCTGCGAAACAAAATTAATATCTACAGTTGCTGAATTAACAATGAAATGAAAAGCAGTATTTTATCACGAACAAATTATTATAAAGTAGGAACAATTTAATTATCGATGAACTAATTTCATTCATGGTATCATTCAGCCTACAATACTATGTTCTATTGGATTTTGTAGCAAATTACTAACACAATTTTATTGTCCTCAAGTTATTATGTTTAAGACAATAACTCTAAAGTGACATTCATTGTAATGCGTTTATTCAGTTTTTAAAATGAATAATCAAATTGAATAGTGACAGCCAAAATGTTTCAATTACGTATCCGTCCTTTCGAGAGAACCATGAATATGTCATATGTGTTCAAAAATATTACTAACCAAAAGTTATCTTACAATTCCATCTCATCAGCAAAAATAATTTTCTCGAAGGCCAACAAACATTTCAAATATGTAGGATAAATATAATGGATTTTAATGACTAAATCTTTTAAACTCTGTCCCTGCTCAATGTATCTTCTTAAATAATAATAATAATAATAATAATAATAATAATAATAATAATAATAATAATAATAATAATAATAATAATAATAATAATAATAATAATAATAATAATAATAATAATAAATTATTTAAACTTAATTGTCTAGTAATGCTTTGTCCATTGTGACAAATTTTAAGTAATGATGATGATGATGAGGATGATTTCCCTTTAAAAGTGCTAACAGGTGGGTTATCGCCTCTAATGGTATGGGGTTCAACGAAATGAAACGTTAATTAAAGCTTCAAATTGTATGCAATGACTGGAATCTAGAAAGAATTATGATGCAAAATGAGCAGTAATCCAAAACAATCAGTGGATCCAATTCACAATGCCCTATTTTCAGGGATGATGCTTGTATTCCGAAGGGGTTCAAAATCCACGTCACCGGCCCTTCATAATAGTACTAATCACTGGTAAAGCAGAAACGTTGTGTTCCTCCTATACTGGTACTAATCGCAGGTAATATAGACCCATAGTACGTCACGCATGACACCATTCGAAGGCAACACAGCCCCATGGTGTTTCTCACCTATTGCTACCGTCTCTGCAGCCGAGCGTCCATTCCGCCGCCTAGGTGGAATGCACACGAGGGTACTAATCACATGAAACGACCGGACCCGTGGTGTTTCTCACATAATGGTACTGCTCCTAGGTAACGTAGGCCCATGGTGTTCCTACATCGTGGTACTAACCGCAAATAACATCGACCCATGGTGTTTCTCACGTTATGGCTTTAATTGCAAGTAGTCTAATAGTTCTAATTCCATCATCGCTTGGTCACCACTTTCAGTAGCCTCTTATGGCAGGCTGGGGATACAGGGCTGTATTCTTCATCTGCATCCCCCACCCACAGGCGGTCTGAGGGAAGTTAAGCACAACATCCTCATATAAGGCAGAAGCTACACTAATAGCATATTATTCACACCAGTTAGCTTAAAGCGAGCTTCTCAGCCATGGAAGAGTTTTATTTCCCAACTACATAATTTCCAGCTGTACCATGAGCGATAAAAGATTCCGCACAAATGAAACAACTTTTATATACTGCATAAACAAAGTCAGCTTCAATCTCTTTCCGGTAAACATGAAGCTCATTTCCCATAGCTTTAAAACATTCAATTACCCTTTGCAAATACAAAGATCACATGAGTGAAAAGAGAACGAAATAAAGTGGAGAGGGAATGGTTTATTATTCAGTTCGAATATGTGTTCACCGATATACATGTTCCTCTGCGAGTGAACATCACAAGTTCAACAAGCTCCATATTTAATTTCTTATCATTTTGAACGCGGAAATATAGTGTGCACACTGTGTTACTCTAGTGATTGGCATATGTGTAATAATACTGTACTTAGAGAATATATAGCCACATCATCAAAGGCGTCTATTATTAGAGTTAATTTACAGGAACGAAGTACTGCATAGTTTTAACTTCACTGTAACAAGTCGCTCGTTTTCGTAGGAACCTGTTCGGACAGTTTGGGCAACGGAATATAGAGATTTAATAAACAGCTCTAACGTCCATCTTTTTTATTTTTTATTTTAACAATTTGCTTTATGTCACAGCGACACAGGCAAGTCTTATGGTGACGATGGGATAGGAAAGGGGTAGGAGTGAGAAGGATGCGGCAATGGCCGTAATTAAGTTACAGCCCCAGCTGTGGAAATAGGAAACCTAGGAAAACCATCTTCAGTGCTGCCGACAGTGGGATTCGAACCGACCAGCACCCGAATGCTGACAGCTGCGTGCCCCTAATCACACGCCCTACATACTAGGTTATTTATAATCATTTTATTTTGGAGTTTTCTACAGTATAGTATTTTTTCTCCAACTCATAGGGCTATACCCTTTCTTCTTTCACATTTATCTCCCTTCATCTTCGTCACTACTCAAACCCCTTCAGGCCACATTCATTCCATTTATTCCTCAGTTTTCTCCGTTTCTTATTGCCGTCAGCTCTCCATTTTGGAATCATTTCGAATATTCGATCATCAAATGGATATTTTCACGTGTCTAAACCATTTTTCGATTCTACCTTCAGTTACACCCATCACATTCTTCTTCCCAACCTCCGTAACTTCTGACTTTACTGCCCGTTTCTTTATTCAGTATGGGTTTTTTCTAGACGTCCTACTCCAGAACTCCACCTCTCGCTTGTTGTCCGTGCTGATGCTCCATACAGTAACATACTCTGCTTCATAGAATGGCAGATGAGTTGCTTTGTTTAGGTGAAAATGTTTCCATTCGTCGAAGCTTGGATATTAGCTGACACCTTGTGCACGGGACTGGATGCATTTTCGGTGTGGACACACCGAAGTATTCTCAAAATACCTTTTGTCCTATCTTCCGTTTTACCTTCAAACAGAGTAGCGCACAAGTCAGAATGACGAAGCAAGCGGAAAATAAGTTATTTCTTCTTTCGTTTCAAGCAATGTGCATGTCTCCATTTGCTCTTTTGAGCACGTTCTCGATTGTGACTTCATCAGTCCATGTTATTCTTAGGAGTCGATTCCAGCACCACATCTCAAATGCCTGTTATTGGAGACTGACCAGGGAGGTTGAAGCCTTGGTTCAACTGTAAAGACATAAGTTTGATCGCCCCTCAAAAATCGAAACATTTACGAACAGTGCTGTCTTTTCTGGAGTGGCCTGAAGTTCTCAGTCTAAGCCAGAAATGAATAGCAGATTAATTCCAGGGGACATTGGTGGCCTGTCATTATCCCACTATTTCACTTCCTTCTAGCATTTCTATAACTACCCCAGTGCAGAGAAAACCATAAAAAATATATCCAAATCAATCAATCAATCAATCAATCAATCAATCAATCAATCAATCAATCAATCAATCAATCAATCAATCAATCAATCAATCAATCAATCAATCAATCAATCAATCAATCAATCAAACAAACAAACAAACAAACAAACAAACAAACAAACAAACAAACAAACAAACAAACAAACAAACAAACAAACAAACAAACAAACAAACAAACAAACAAACAAACAAACAAACAAACAAACAAACAAACAAACAAACAAACAAACAATCAATCAATCAATCAATCAATCAATCAATCAATCAATCAATCAATCAATCAATCAATCAATCAATCAAACAAACAAACAAACAAACAAACAAACAAACAAACAAACAAACAAACAAACAAACAAACAAACAAACAAACAAACAAACAAACAAACAAACAAACAAACAAACAAACAAACAAACAAACAAACAAACAAACAAACAAACAAACAAACAATCAATCAATCAATCAATCAATCAATCAATCAATCAAACAAACAAACAAACAAACAAACAAACAAACAAACAAACAAACAAACAAACAAACAAACAAACAAACAAACAAACAATCAATCAATCAATCAATCAATCAATCAATCAATCAATCAATCAATCAAACAAACAAACAAACAAACAAACAAACAAACAAACAATCAATCAATCAATCAATCAATCAATCAATCAATCAATCAATCAATCAATCAATCAATCAATCAATCAATATATTTAGGATGTCAGAGTCCAGAGCTCCACTAATTGTTATTTCCGCAACACGGCGTTTGCTATAGGGTCTATCTCACAATGTACCAAGGTCAGATTCTTGTTGTTACACGCATTGGTCCTTTTTAATTCTAATGACCTATCAAACAGTCATCCCATGTGTTGTGTACTGTGAATTTTGAAACTTGCATGTACCACTCATTGGAGAATTACGGTTCCAAAACAGACTATTCTACGTCAAAAGTTGTTTATTAAGTATTCGATCCCTCATTCTTCTTCAGAAAACCACCTCACTACTCACTGTAACCAAACGAGAGTTGAGGTAAACGGCTGAAGATCTCATATGTTTCTTTAGTCCTATTATCGAGCAGCCGTCAGTGATCTGACAAGAATCAATTATATGCAGGTATCAAGTTTCTATGTGATGGTGTCTGTCATATTTTAATGTAACGCTCAATCCAATGTAAATTCTAGTATTAAAGCAGCCGAATTATTTGAAGTATGTGTGAATTTGTATATGATAATGCTGGATTTAGAATGTTAAACTAGTAGTTTTTTCATGTACAATTTTCTTTCCATTTGTTGTACTGTTGTTGTTGTAATTGTTGTTGTTGTTGTTGACGTTGTTGGATAATTATGTTTTAACTTTATTATCTCTCTACTGTAAGTGACCATTGACACCGGGTATTTCCCAACCGCGATGTATTTGTTAATAATAAGAAAATAGGAATCCACGGCTGATTTAAGTAATTAATTAAAATCTAATAAATAATCGAAGTAATTCTTTCAGATAAACAATAAAAACTTCATCCCTTTATCAGCTCATGTAATTAGAGAGCTCGATTACGTTATTAAACATGTGTTTACTTGCTGGCATAATTATATGAGAATATATTATGGATTCATAATGTGATAACATGTTTGTAGATATAAGGGCAGACCTCAAATATTAGCTATCGGGTATGTTACGGTAAAGGACCAGCTATATTCAATTACGTACAATAGTAATTAACAGGTTACGTGCGGTCGGAGCAGCAGTTGAGTTGTGGTTGAACATACAGTAGAGTCATCATCATCATCATCATCATCATCATCAGTAATTCGATCGTGTTATAATGGACTATGTGGTAATGTCATCTGTTGTTTTTCTATGCTCTGCCATTACAACGAACTTCTGATTTCAAGTGCCAGTGTATTCAGTTCTTGATACCACCTTCTCGAAAGTTCGGTTATTCCCTGATAGTCCACGACTGGGCCATAACAACAAGGCGCGCACTGCTTGAAGCGACTGAAGAAGTACTGATAACTGATCTGTTTGTATCAGCAGGACACTTCCGAAAGTGGAGACTCAGACCTAACGCACCTAAAACTGAAATGTCTTGTTTTCATTTTAATAATATGGAATCCATTAGAACAATGGAAGTGTATATGAATGGTACACGCCTTCGCTATTATAAAGAATCGCATTCTTTTGGGTGTCACACTATATAGGACTCTGTCTTATAAATCACACGTCACAAAAACTGCCGCTAAACTGAGAATAAGGAAGAATATCATTCAAAAACTTTGTGAAATCACATGATGATCATTTGTGACAACAATACGGACTTCTTAATTGAGCTGGTGTACTCTGCGGTGGAATATTGTGCACCAGTATGGTTGAACAGTGCCATGTAAACAAAATTGACGTCCAAATTAATAACACTATGACTAATATTTCAGGAACAATCAGGTCTACACCCATCATCTGGCTGCCTGTACTAAGTCACATACCACGCCAAAACCTTCGAAGAAAAGAATTGATGAGGGAATACCACAAGATGTTACCAAACGCGGGACTCCCACTGCATTCTGATATTGCCTACTTCAGAATCAACAGACTTTGTTCAAGACACCCTCCTCTCCTACATGGAAATAATCACACTAGATTTAACATAATTGATTCTTAGACAAGCGAATTGCTTCAAAATGCTCCAGAAACATGTCAACTGTTAGCTTGCGTCTCTAAGACGATCCCTGGGTTTGATCTACTTCGCTAGGTATGGAGAACAATTGGTTGAGTACATGGCATGGAAGATGTGTATACTCATTCTTGAAGCGGGGAGTGAAATCCTCACCCGCATTTGATTGCGGTGCACCACGGCAGACCATTCAACTGTTAAGGAAGATTGCAGAAATAGAGCTTGTGGAGGAGAGTATGACGTATTCTAAAGAAATGAAATGTCGTATGGCTTTTAGTGCCGGGATATCCCAGAACGGGTTCGGCTCGCCAGGTGCAGGTCTTTCCATTTGACTCCCGTAGGCGACCTGCGCGTCATGATGAGGATGAAATGATGATGAAGACAACAAATACCCCAGCCCCCGTGCCAGTGGAATTAACCAATTAAGGTTAAAATCCCCGACCCGGCCGGGAATCGAACCCGGAACCCTCTGAACCGAAGGCCAGTACCCTGACCGTTCAGCCAACGAGTCGGACTCGTATTCTAACTATCAACCCCGAATTCCATCAGATAGATCCAAAAAACTGCAAGTTTGATTATAATAGAGTGATAAATACTTAAGTTGTGTGTGAATTTGTAAATGATGTTGCTGGATTTAGAATGTTAACCTAGTAGCATATCTTGTAATATTTTCTTTCCATAGATTTACTTTTTATACCTTTTTTTTGTTTGTTGCTTTTTTCTACAATTGTCTTTACGTCACACCGACACAGATAAGTCTTATGGCGACGATGAGATAAAAAAGGTCTGTGAGCGGGAAGGAAGCGGCCGTGCTCTTAATTAAGGTGCAGTCCCAGCATTTGCCTGGTGTGAAAATGGGAAACCACAGAAAACCATCTTCAGGCCTGCCGATAGTGGGGTTCGAAACCACTATCTCCCGGATGCAAGCCCACAGCTGGGCGGCTATAACCGCATGGCCAAATTGCCCGATTTTTGTTTGTTGTTTTTGTTAGGTAATTATGGTAAATTTACTTTAATATTACACTATTACCATGGGAATATTCCCCATTTGCGATGTGTTTGCGAATAATAATAATAATAATAATAATAATAATAATAATAATAATAATAATAATAATAATAATAATAATACGTTTCCCAGAATGTATGCGAAAAGCCTTACGTTAAATAAATACAAAAACCATCTCTTCTTTCGTGATTCTTTGCTTCATCATTGCACTAAATCCTGTTTCCAGAATAATCTTTCTCATTCTTCCAAAAGTCCAAGTTATTCTCAGCTATTTTTATATATAGTCAGTTGTAAAGGCACAAATATCATTCGCAATGTGTACCATTCGGATGCATGCAGGAAATTGAGAGACAGAGCTGGATAGCTGCAGTCGCTTAAGTGCGGCCAGTGTCCAGTATTCGGTAGATGCTAGGTTCGAACCCCACTGTCGGCAGTCCTGAAAATGGATTTCCGTGGTTTCCCATTTTCACACCAGGCAATTGCTGGGGCTGTACCTTAATTAAGGCCATGGCCGCTTCCTTCCCACTCCTAGCCATTTCCTGTCCCATCGTCGCTATAAGACCTATCTGTGTCGGCGCGACGTAAAGCAACTAGCAAAAAAAAAAAAAAAAAAAAAAGAAAAAGAAAAAAAAGAGGAAATTGAGATACACTAGAGCATTAACAAAGAGATATAATAGTATCTAATCCGATTTCATTGCTCCATGTTACCCTCGATAACAACCAAGACAAACTAGTACGTACACAAAACGCCTGTGATTGCTATATACAGGGTCTATCAAAACCATGCCGACAAAAAGAACCCAGGGATGCTCTTCGTGTTAAGTTGACAATAAGATTGACGGAAAAAAGTTTCCTTTCCTAGAAAATGAGGTTACTTTTACTCCCGGACGCACGATCACATTATACAACATTTCATTCAGCAGAGTCCAAATAATTTCATGAGAAAACGTTTAGAGAAAGTCGTTTCACAAAAATTCTTTCCCATGCCCCTTATAACAAATCTGCTAATATCAACACTTCATACGAAAAGTTAGCATTTCTATCTACAGTGTTTTGTTTCACATAATATAATTGTCAGTATCATATCTTCAATGTTTATTCATTGTAGTGTGGTTGATATTTCTGGCAATGTTCCTGTTTAGTTATGTTACTTATGACTTTATATATTATCACGAGTAGAGGTAATGTTATGTGAGTCTATGGAAACTTAAACTGTTGGCACTATACCGTCATTCCGTAATTGTTTCAGAGGGAAATTATTAGGCGTAAATCGTAAATGTGCCCTAATTTATCACACCGGACAACGGCATGCTTATCAATACATAACGAAAAATAATTCGTGGTGCGATGAGTTGGTATCGAGAAGCTTGTATTCGTTGGTGTTCCGAATCTTTGGTTGGGTGAGAGGAGGTGAAATCGACAGTACAAGTAGGAAGGTGGTCCTGTGGTGGATATTCGATAAATAAGACATAAAGCATGAAGATTACGGCGGTGTTTGAGTTTCCGCCAACCAATTGCATCGTGGGCAGGTTGTAGTAATGTAGGTCACACACAGGGTCTATCAGAACTATTCCGACACAAAAATCAGGGACTCACTTCGTGTTACGTTAAGGTTGATGGTGTAATCGGATTGGCGGTAAACGTTCTTCTTTTCGAGAACATGTGTTCACTTCTTTACATCCGGGTTCGCGATTCAAACTGACGGACTCGCCGTGTTTACTATAACAGAGCACAGGCCGATATCGTGGCAGGGAAGATAAGCGGAGGGATGGGAAGTGGTATGTATGATGGAGACGGAGATAATGTTCAGCACGTACGCACAAGTGACTTCGTTCAACTCGCACAGGATTTTCCTTGTCTCTTACATACAATACGCACAGCTCGTTTATCAAACAGCCATAACTGCACACACAGTATAAGATAGTACACACTTGTCAGTCAGGGAATGCCCCAGATCGTTTCTCCTCTCGTATGTTGTTTGGAGTAACTTTCTTTATTATTTAACACGCTCGAAGATGTTACGCTGCCGCGCCACGATTGTGTATTCCTTCACTCACAACATTGTAAATTGGATGAAATACTGAACGAAGGAAACAGGTTTCATTACAGTAGATGTTCAGTATGCCCGCTTCCTACTTTCAAACACAGTTCACAACGGTGTAGCAGTGACCTTAGGACTCTGCTCAGGATGTGTGGTGTGTCGCGAACGACCTGGAAAACTGCCTCTATTCTTGATACGAGTTCATCTTCGTACAGTATTCAGATTGTAAAGAAGAAACTGCAAATTGTCTACTGGGGCTGGGAAGCGATTATGCGAAACGAACGATAAACTTGTGCATTCACGCCTCTGTCTACCACTTCCCAATTCCCCTCCCTTCCCTCCTCTAACGCACAGCAACAGACAGCGGCTGGCTCTCTGGAATAGCAAACATGATATCTACCCTTAAATCATTTTAACAAATTAATGCGCAAGTGAGAAATTGTACAACTTCGAGCACGCTTCTCTTTGAAGTTATCTATTTCTGTAACCGTTTGACCTAGTAGGCTGTGGTTTTCACTAAACTGTTCCAGAATTATGTGTAAAGAAGATGTTGGCACTGCCATAACACACACTCAGATAATACTGACTATGGACCAGGCTGTTTTAAAGTGCTGACATGGGTGAATGTGTGAGTGAACGTTGTGTCTTACATTGAACTCAGTTACTTATTTCACATCTCTGCCCCTTTATTTCATGAATTATATAATCTAAGTATATCATTTCTTCAGAGCGTTATTTTATGCCTTAATGAAGCTACTGAACTATTTTTTTTTTTTTTTTTTTTTAATTTATTTAAATGACCTTTGTTGGTACAACATTTGGCCATCCTCTATGTACAAGGAACACTCACTGCACACATATAAAAAATAAATTGTCAGTGTAAAGGACATACAAGAATGAAAATCAGATTGTCACAGTCTTCAAGTAGAGAACACGACACTTAAGCTCTCTTCCGGAAGAAGAGGGGGAGAACAAACAAAACACAAAACAAAACAAAACACAACACAAAATACTACCCAACTCTGGCAACAATGCGGAAAGCACAAAGTCAAATTCTTATTTCCGCGGTTCTCAAAAAGTTCATCACAGCATTGAGAACTGAATTGTTTTCACCGTGCAACACCAATGCAGCGCTGGTCGGGAACGGCACTTGTAGAGCAGATAGTTCAGATAAAAAGCGGCTGCGAGAAGCTTCATAAAGGCCACACTTAAACAAAATGTGGTTGAGATCGCCATCCTCCGCATACTGACATCGACAGCGTGGTGAAGCCAAAACTCCTATGCGATAGAGATGTGAAGGGAAGGATCCATGATTGAGCCGCATTCGGATGACGGATACCGTTAGACCTCGTGACCGATGAAACTTATAATACCATGGCTTAGGAGGAATGTTGGGTTGTACGAGAGCATAGGCTCTACCTTTATGCAGTTGAGATGTTTCCCATTCCGTAGACCATTTGTGACGAATTTGTTGTCGAATAGTGGGAATAAAATCCATCCATGGAAGTTGCAGCGCTGTAAATAGCCCTTCCGATGCACCACGTTTGGCTAGTACATCAGCTTTTTCATTGCCGAAAATTCCACTATGTCCTTTGACCCAAAGAAATGCTATGGAGCAACCAGACGAGTAGATGTTAACAGCTCGCTCCACGATGTCATACAAGTAACCATGCGTTTGGAGATTCCACTTGAGATTTTGTAATTTCTGCAGAACACTTTGGGAGTCCGTAATGATGAGAGCAGAATCAAATCGCTTGTTTTGACAAAAACGAAGTGCAGCACATATAGCTAAAATTTCCGCTGTATATATAGAGGTTTCGGGCGGCAGTTTGAAGCTACCACATTCTCCCGTTTGTTGGCAGTAATATGCATATCCTACCGAGTCGGCGAATTTGGAACCATCCGTAAAGATATAAGTACTATTGGGCCACATGGAGCGAAGCAGAGCCGGAATGCAGTTCTGTGTACGAGGTTCTGTGGTGAGATATCTAGGTAGATAGTATATCGGCAGTCGATATGAAGAACACTGAAAGCTGGCTTCAAATCCGGGCATGGTTCGTGTTTTGAGAGTTAGTGCGAAAATCATGTTCAGTTCGTTGTAGCAGCATAACAGAAGCTGTGGCTTGTATCGTGAGCGTCGACCATGTCTCTCCGCGATAACGGTCAATCGTTGAAGTGCAATAAGAATGGGATGCTGTGAAATAGCAGAACGTTGTAAAAGAAATTTCTTGCCTAGCATTTCTCGGCGCATTTGCAAAGATAATTCTCCAGCTTCTATTAAGAGAGCATTTGTTGGTGTGGATCTCATAACACCCAAACAGATGCGGATCGCCCGAAATTGTATGGTGTCGAGTTTCTTCGTGACGTATGCAGGAGCATTCCCATACAAAAAACACCCATAATCAATCATGGAGCGTATCATAGAACGATACAAAGTCAAAAGTATTACAGGATCTGCTCCCCACCAGGTACGGGTCACAAAGCGGAGAATATTAATCGCTCGTTCAATTTTTGGAAGAAGGTGAGCAATATGGCAACTCCAATTTAGTCGACTATCAAAGTGCATACCCAAGAGGCGGAATGATGATTTCACTGGAAATGTGAATGGTCCTAAATGGATATCACCAAGCTGAGGTAAAGTCCTCTTCCGGGTAAAAGTCACCACAGTAGATTTCGATGGAGACAATTCAAGTCCATTATTATGCAACCATTTTGCCAGTTCGCAGGCCACGTAATGTAAACGGAGAGATGTAACCTCGAAGCTAGAGGAAGTAGTGTAAATACAGACATCATCCGCATATTGTAAAACGTGAATCGAGGGGCTGAACAGATGCTCAAGATCAGCAGTATAAATTGTATACAAAAGCGGGCTGAGCACAGCACCCTGTGGGAGACCTTTACACACGCGACGAGGGCCATGTAAACGACTGTGTCCATCTCGTACGTAGATATATCGTTCGTGTAGCAATGTCTGAAGACCATATATAAAAGCTGGAGGGATATGGAATGCTTCAAGCTTACTGAAGAGAACCGGAATACTGACGTTATCATAAGCTGAGCTGATATCCAGTGAAAGAGCCGTAAGATATCCATTAATCGCAAAAGCATGTTCTATTGCAGAAGTGAAGATACTGAGAGGGTCCAATGTTCCTCTCCCACGGCGGAATCCATACTGCGACTGAGGAAGCAGCTGCTGGTGTTCTAACCACCACTCAAGTCGTGTTTTCACCATCCTTTCCAGAGTCTTTACCACACACGAGGAAAGAGCTATTGCTCTGTAAGAAGAAGGGTCACTAGGGTCCTTTCCAGGCTTCAGAATAGGGATGACAATTTGAGTAATCCAGTCCAAAGGTAATTCTTCCCGTGTCCAAATGTTGTTAAAAATGTCTAGTAATAGAACATGGGCTGTGCGAGGGAGATGGGATAACATCGAATACTGGATGTAGTCCTTACCAGGGGCAGTGTTATTGTTACATTTTAACGCCTGTTGGAGTTCCGTATAAGTAAATGGCCGTAACAGAAAATGAGTGCGATCCCAGTTCGGTGAAAAGCGCCAACCGGGCAACTGCGGTACAGTCGGTGGAGCAATGTGACTATGAAAAGTCTCGACGCAATCAGACGGAAACGAAGAACGTGGGGAGCTACTCCCCACCCCTTTCAAGGATCTTACTTTATTCCAGATTGTAGTAAGTGGGGTTTCTCTGCTAATTTCTTCACAGTATCTTCGCCAACTGGATCGCTTTTTCTGTTTTAAAAATCTTTTGACCTGTGCGTTGATACGTTGATAATTAGAATAATTCTCCCAGGAAGAAAGGCGTCGATATTGTTTAAAAGCAAGTTTCCTTCTTGCAATCATTCGGGAACATTCTGTGTCCCACCACGGCGTAGGGGGATGTTTTGGAAAACAAGTAGGCTGTTTCACTGGGATACTAACCGAAGCTGCCGCATTTATGATGTGTATTAAACTGGCGTACCTTGGAAGTGTGTCTTTAGGGAGAGTTGCAGTACGAAGTTCGGAGTCTATGTTCTCGCTGAAGGCAATCCAATTCGCTCGTTTGGTGTTCCATTTTGTGGTTGGGTAGAAGGTTGTAGGTAAGGCGTAGCTATTTTGTAAATGAATTTCGATAGGAAGATGATCAGATCCCAGGGAGTATCGTCGTGCTTCCCAGGTTAGGTTGGCAGCGATGGCTGGAGAACAAATAGTTACATCTACTGCCGAAGGTCGATGTCCAGGCCGAGATATTAGGGTAGGACTACCGTCGTTGAGTATCACCAGGTTGTAGTCATCCATCATATTTTGCAGGGCTATTCCAGCACGGTCCGTATAAGCACATCCCCAAGCTACACTATGGGCGTTCAGATCTCCACATATAATGTATGGAGGCTCCAGTTGGTTCATTAAACCGTCCCATTCGCCTGGTTGAATTACAATACGTGATGGGCAATAGATAGATATTAATGTAAATGCCACCGTAGGGAGGAAGATACGAGCCGCTACCACTTGGAATGAAAGAGCTCCGGGAAATGTAAGGGGTATTGCTCTGTGACGAATATTGTTGCCTATTAACAGACCACTTCCTCCATATCCATCATCTCTGTCTGAACGCAGAACACTATATCCAGGAAACCGAACTGGTATACCAGCGCGAAACCAAGTCTCGGATAAAGCTGCCAAGTTGATGTGCCGATCATGTAATTCTTTTTGAAGACTGTGTTTATGAGCCAGCGCTGATTGGCTATTCCACTGTAATATTTTAAAAGCTTCCATGAATGTTCTGTGTTATCATTTCGCGAAGTTCCGATGCCGAAGGGATACCACGATTGGATAGGAGAATTCCGTGTAGAAGCTGTGTAACTAGGTTAAGGATACCAGTAATAAGGGATTCTGATGAAGTAAGTGGTGGTTGAGAAGAGCTGCCAGGCAAGGGACTTGCACTGCGGGGTGCTATTAAGTGCGGCTGAGGTGGGTAAGGGTTGGGGCCCACTGGACCCCCACTAACTTCATGGGGATGGTAAAATACTGGTGGGTGGGGGATAGATGGTCTGGGTAACGTCGGAGGAGTTCGCCTAGGTTGGAACACGGTAATTTTGTGATTTTGGTGTCTTGGTAATGGCGGAAAAGCTTGCTCATGTGTGAGAGGTAATGGCTGAACGACTTCAGCATATGACTTTTTCATAACAGCTTCCTTAGCTTCCTTGAATGGCATGTTATATTTGGCCGAAACCTCGTTTATCTCTAATCGTTTGTTATACTCCGGGCACTCTTTACTGAGGGCACTGTGTTGACCTTGACAATGTACGCATTGAGGCTGAGGCAATGAGCAGGGGTTTGGAGTATGCGACACACCACAGTTACTGCATCTGCCCTGTGAACGACAGTGTTTACTTATGTGGCCGAAGCGCAAGCAATTATAGCAAATACGTACTGGAGCCACATATGGAGAAACCTCACAACGTGCCCCATATATTGATACACTGTCTGGCAGCGTCTGAGAGTCAAAAGTAACCACACAAGTCCGTATTGGAACAGCAGTTGAAACATTGTCCTTCATTGTGCGCCTGAACATACGACGAACTCGTCTGATTTTAACAGAAGAATCTATCACTTGTAACAGTTCGTCTTCCTCTATTTCTGTATGTACGTCACGAATGACACCCTGTCGAGTTATGACATGAGACGGAATGTAACCTTCTAATTGATGTTTGGAAAAGAAAGTAGAACTAACGAACCAGTTTGCTGCCTCTGCTGAATGAAATTCCATTTTAAGACGATTTTTCCCGATGGAATAAATATCTTTGATATTTCGACGTTGAGATGGACACTCCCGATAAATGATTTTACCAAACGCCATCGGATGTAGTTTACCTATGTTTCCTTCTTTCCCTTCCACATAGATGTAGTAAGGCCCTGAAGAGTCAATGTGATACCGGTTAGCCTTGTTATATTCATATGAACTGAGCCGAGGCTGTGCCCCGCTATTTTGAGGAGGAAGCACAGCTGGTTCCACATTCATATCAGAAACACTATCACCTTGACTAGAAGCTGAGCTAGACCCTGAATCACTGGGAGAAGATATCTGTTGTGAAACATTACCTGTAGCATTTTCTGGTGTTACTGCTTGCTTCTTATCGATGTTACCTGAAGGTTCTTCTAATGCACGCTTATTTGCCGCTGCCACAGATGGAAAACTTGCCTCCACATTACAGTCGTAGGTAGGTGGTAGATTTAGAACCGCCAAAGCACTCCCGACACTACGAGACACCTGCTGTATACTGCTCGGTATGAGCACATTTGACTGTGATATGGGGGGAGGACCGCCCTCCCCATATGGGCCTCCTTCCATAGCACTAACTGCTAATTAAACTGCTAGTTATTTCATGAGGCTACACACCAGTAGACGAAGTCACTGAAAGGCACGGATAAATGTCCACACAACTAAGTCCGTACGTACGTACGATAAGTGAGCGTGAGTCACACAGAGCGAACACACAAGCAACTGCACGCCACGAAGGCTACAAGCACGAGCTACTGAACTAGAAAAAAGCATTTAGCTCGACTGGTTGCTAATTTAGAACAATTCTAATTACATTTTTTGGATAAAATATGGAATATTAAAAATTAATAAACTTCATTCCAGTTCAGTACCTACAGGAATATTATAATTATCAGCCGTAAAAATTTCAAAACTTAAACCTTAATAGTTCCTACGATATCGGGATATATTTTCGTTTCTGTGAAATTAACATTGCCAAAAGTGGGATTTCCCACTCCCTTTGATTCTCAGTTTTTCACATTGATAGACAAGTGCATGAGGAAAATTCCCTTGAAATATGAACATGTCCGTTTGGGGATTTCATGCTGTGACGGGTTGTGATGTTGTGTCTCCTCCACGCGTATCACCCGCAACAGTTCCGTGTGGTCATGTCACACGGCCCAATTATTTGCATACACCAGATAATTTTCCAATTGCAAATTTATACCGGACATAACACAGAGAGAGTGTGTGTTCCGGATTACGGAACTGCGACATATAATGACGTGTAAGCTAAAACATACAGCTCTAATCATATTTACACAAATACCGAAGGTGAGAAGCATTCAGAACTTGTGAATTGTTCAAATGTTGAAAGTATTATTTAGCCACGAACAAGAAATGTTCTGATCAGCATTTTGACACAACTCTTCCCGTAGAAAAAAAACAAAGAATTGAAGATCAGTGCATTTTCCTCGGTAAAAATTCTATGACCAGTTTTATGTAAGCTTCTTTACCAGAACAAATTAGATTGTGAAGTGTTGAAGGAAAGTACTGTATTTCGTTGTCCTGTTCTCAGGTAGTGTTATTAACATAATGAAAATCAGGTATAATCAATAGGTAGGTACACTGAAGAAAATGGAAATTGCAACACCCAGAAGGAGTGGTGCTACATTGCTGCAATTGTACATGCAGGACGAGTGTTCGGTTGTGATTCGATGATTACGCTTTCAGGTCTCTCTGACCGCAAGTTTGGACAACAATCAATACAGTATGTGCCCACAACGAGCTGCAATACATTGATGAATTCGTCGAGGAATGGAATGAATAAAGCCCTGGATCGCTTCCTGAAGAATTGTGGCCCATGATTGGTGCACTGCACGGGTCAGTTCTTCCAGAGTTGTGGGTGGCTGAGGACGGTTGGCCAGTTGTCGACCCATCATGTGCCACACATGCTCAATAGGACTGAGGTCCGGGGATCTGGCGGGCCATTCTAAGGTTGTGATGTCGTGGAGAGCTTCTCTGGAGATGCGTGCAGTGTGAACCCGGGCATTGTCCTGCTGAAACATCCCATTAGCAATGTTCGCCATCATAGGGACAACCACTGGATTGAGTACCCTATCAACGTACTGTCGAGCAGTCATAGTGCCCTCAACAAGCACTAATTGTGATTTCACATTAAAGCCAATAGCTCCCCAGATCATAATGCTTGGTGTTGGCCCTGTGTGCCTATCGACAATAAGATCTGGGCGGCCCCTCTCCCCGGTACGTCGGCGCACACGATTCCGGCGATCACTGCGGGCAAGACAGAAGCGCGATTCATCACTAAAGACGACCCTATGCCATTCGTCGACCAACGTCCATCTTTCTCGACACCAGGCCACCCTTACACGTCGCTGTTGTGGGGTCAATGGAACACCTTCTGCAGGGACACGGGATCGTAAGCCAGCTGCACGCTAGCGATTACCAACTGTTTGTTGTGTAAGGTGGGGTGCCACAGCTGCTAGAATTTGCGCTGCTGTTGCATGGAGTTTCATCCGGTCCATCTGAATGATGCGGCGATCCTCTCTCACAGTTGTCAGTCACGCTGGGCCTGTGCCAGATCTACGAGTGTGGGTACTTTCATTTGACCACTGCTGCCGGACACGTTGTACCGTAGATGCCTGTCGGCCAACACGTGCAGCGACAATCCTTAGCGATAATCCAGCCTCACACAGCCCAATTATCCGAGCCCTCTCAAACAGCGACAGTTGTTGATAGCGTGCTCTTCTCTATCGTCGAGGCATGTTTGACGGGGAACACTTCACTGCACAGACTGCAATTCAACTACGCTACACCAGAGTCCGTATACTGGAGTAGATTCCTCCGCGACCAATCACGTGGGGAGACCTGTAGCAACAATCCAATGGGTCTGAAACTTTGATCGTTTACATACCTACATGGCATCGTTCCATATCTTGAAAATCAACACAAACGACCAATGCATTCATGTTGTTGCAATTTCCATTTTCTTAAGTGTATATTTACAAATGAGTTTAGTAAGTATTCTCATTTCAAATATCACTGTTCTACAAATGTTCTATTTCTGGGATGAAGGTATGTAATATTAAGGGAATTTACATTGATAAATTCAATTCTGAAAACAGAGTTCCACTACCAGGGATAGTTTTCCAGTACTCTAAACATATATATCATAATACAGTACGTGGTATCATTTTTGCGGCAAATATGGTACTTTTATTTTAAGAAATTAAATAGCTTGCATCATTAACTTTACTATTTCTGATTCTTTTTCAGATATCGATGTTATTGTTTAGATAACGTGACATGTAAACCTCAAAATAACAGTATGAATGCAACGAGTACTACAAATTTAAAATGTATTTATTGGGCTTCAGATATACCAAGTGAGTATTTTTGTGAATATTCTCTTCTTATGTATTTCTACTCGATATGTCTCTATGTCTAATAAAGAAAAGCGAGCCTGGGTATGTTTCAGGAAAGTAACACAAAACTTCCTTGGAAGTAGAAGAGACCGTAAATATAAAGAGTTGTGAAGGAAATGATCGAAGCTTATGAAGATTTAGGACGCAATATGTCCTTCAAAGTACATTTCATGGAGTCGCGTCAAGACTTCTTTCCAGAGAGCTGTAGTGATGTATCAGATGAGTTTGGAGAAAGATTTCATAAAGACGGAGAAACGTTATGAAGGGAATTGAATTCCCACAATGTTAGCTGATTATTGCTGGAGTATAATTTGGGATAAGAAGGATGATCAATACGAAAGAAAGAAATAATACGTGGAAATTTGTGGTAGCAAATTTTCCATTTCTTATACACATTTGTAAAGCTTCTTTTGAATGACTCTTAAAAAGTGAGCATTTCAACTATCACCTTCTGTTACTCTCCGTATATTTATAGGCCCCATGAATTGAATGAAAATATGAAAATAAATTAAGAATCTGATTACTCTTTATCTGTCCCCGATGTGTGAAAAATAAAACCGGATTCGAATTTAGCGTTAAAATATCTATAAGAATCAAACATTTTTTCGTCCAGAAATAGGGTGGTTTTTGTACAACAGTTTTATTCCTTCCATTTACCATTTATGATATAACATTACGTTTAGTGACAGAACTTAAGTTGGAAAGTATTTTCTACATACGCTCAAGAGTATAACTACACTTTCCCTATGCTACTGTGGATATATTACTTAGTTAGCGTATTATATTAACTGCTGTATTATCAAAATATAAAGCATCATTCAGATTTTATACTATATACATAAATATTTTGTTTGGCACGCCAGTATTCATAAAATCATGTCGTCATTTTGTCAAAGTCTGAAAAAGGGCTTGTTTACAAATCCTAGTTTCTTAAGGATTCAAGAAATAAAAATATAACTCATTGTTCGAAATTTTGAAACGTATTTATTTTGTTACCGGCCACTTCACCGTGGTCGCTAAACTGTTTGCTTTGTGAGTTTGTCACGGTGTCGGTAAACATTTATCAGCTGTTTCTATTTTAACAGTGAACTTGTGTAAATTTTTTGATTTCCAAATTTTATCTGGCGTAACAATGGCTTTCTTCATATTACCAACCATTATATTCAAAACGATCATTTCATTCCCATTAGACTCACAGCTCAGTAGAGATTTAAAAGAACGTCCTTCAACAAGTACAAACTAATTTTTGTCCAGATTACCAACGTTACAGATCAACATCAAACTCATCCTTAACGCAAAATTGCTTTCATTATTCCCTTTACCATCTAGGCGTGTGTATGCAGGATTTTAATCAGACATTCACAGTATAATCCTTGCGCTGAGTTACTAATTCTAATACGTCAACACTTTGGAGATACATCATTTTTACTTCTCTCATTACAGACTGAATACAGCTAATTCCCCTTAATGGATTTCCTGCTCTTCCGAGAGGGAGTGTTGGTGTCGTACAATAATTAATTGCACAGCGCCACCCGCACTGAATTGGAATCTCAGGTCTGAATGTAAAGCCGAGCAGATACCATAGGCAGAGCTTAGTTCCTAACTGGTTCGAATTCATTTAATGAAAAAGGAAAATTTAAGTGAGCAACTTTGATCTACCTTCAATAACGCTGTGTATTTAATTCCTATCATACTTTTTCAAATACTTCTTTTCACTGGTTGCACACAGACCTGTCTTAACAAGTACATTTAACACGTCATACCTTCAAAATTTACGACATAAAAAGAAGCGAGCATTCCTGATCCCATTTTTAATATTTTTTATGTCCGCTGGTGGTGATAACTATTTAAAGAGGAAGTGCATCTAGACAACCATCCTCTATACAACACCTATCAGAGGGAATAAGTGGAAGGGATCTGACACTTCTAAATATGAGCCTATCGGCCAAGAAAGACAAGGGCCACGAAGGGCGTCAAAATGAAAGGCACCCTAGCACTCGCAATCTAATAAGGTTGGGGTTGGAGAAGAACAAGAGTTGACCAAGGGATGTCCGATAGCATAGATTAACGTGAAGATCCTGGCATGAGTAAGTAGATGAAACGCCAGGACCCAGATAAGAACCCCTTGGTCGCCAACCCACGCACACAATTTAAGAGCCCCTGGGGCCCATTTTAGTCACCTCTTACGAGATTTCACGTCTCAGTAATTAGTTGCTGATGGTTTGTGGAGGCGCTGGAGTCAATTATCCGTTTACAGGTAAGATAGCTTCCAACATGAATGAGCAGATTAATTATTAGAGGTAACCAACAACTATCAATAATGACCAATTTTATTTATTTATTTATGTATTTATTTATTTATTTATTTATTTATTTATTTATTTATTTATTTACCTATGTGGTAATGTACTAATTTACTAATTTAAAGTGATTTAATGAAATCTGAGTATGTTCTTGTAGAACGAAGTATGTCATCCATTGCTTAATAGTTTGTATTCTTTAAGGTACATGTTATAGTGTTATTTATTTTATTTAACTCGTATTTCCAACAGACTGACTCGTTTTTAAGTTACATTTAACCTAGTCGATGATGGAAGGTATAGACTTCCTTCTTAACAAATTAAAGGCTTAAACCAATAATTGGAAGTATTTCAACGAACCGGTTTGAAGATAACTGCTAACTGCCTAGTTTACATTTAAAGATGATTATTTCCTAATTGCAAGAATGGAAATATGCAGTAATGAAGGTGGTTAGTTCGTGGATGGGCTGAAACTGAACTACTATAGTGACTCGGAGTTAAGTATTTTTACGTATCCACCAGAAAACTGCAATCAATTCACACACCAGAGAGAATTCCTCCGTCGCTGAGAGAAAAGAGTGTGTTCGAGGACAGTACGGCCGTAGTTACTAGAAGAGCTACTGTGCCCCGGGAGCTCGAAGAGTCAAATAATGAGGGGACTCTTCACTTCACATTACAGGTAAATGTTGGTGTAACTGACCAACGTACAGCCATAAACATTTCTGTTCATACATCACATTAAGGAGTAGGTCATGTAGATCACGATGGCACAATTTAAAATAACGTAGGATATTAAGGGGGTATGAGAGATCAAAATTAAATTTCACTATATCTATATATACTGAAGAGAGTGCGAGGCAAATAATCATATCCCGTGCACCCACCGATCTTCGTTATACCATTACTAAAAACCAGGATAACATATATACTATTAAATTTAATACTTGTTATTTGTGAGGGGCTGCCTGTCCGAGGCGGTAAAGGCGTGCTCGGTTCGCCCGGAAGGACGTGGGTTCAAATCCCCGTCAGAAAGTCGTAAAATTTTAGAAACGAGATTTCCACTTCCGGAGGTGCACATGGCCGTGAGGTTCACCCATCCTACACCAAAAATGAGTACCAGGTTAATTCCTGGGGGCATAGGCGGCCTGGCGTGGAGCTGATCACTATATCCCATCAAGTGCCGAGGTTACGGTTAGTGGAAGCCTTTACCTTCCACCCCTCTAAGGGCCTTCACTTTGCTTTACTACTTATTTGTGTTTTTATCAATATGTATCTGTCTTTTGGTGCTATCTCTACAATTGCACACATTACAAAACCATGCTGTAAATTAGTAAAGACGTTATAAAGTTTTGTCTAACGCTATTTCTTTGGAAATTTGAAATCCTGCAAGACAATTAAGTATCATAGAAATTACATTGACTTTATTATCGTATTTACAGAAAACAATTGTTTCCATGTTTTGTTAACAAACAGAAAATGCTGGCGTAGCAGCCGATTTAACAAACCTGTGAAACTATGTCTCAAAACGCTATAAAGTATATTTTCACCAGCACCACTTTTCACACTTCCCTTAAGCATTCTGGCTTATTTATAAAAATAATTACAGAGATATAAATAGGTGCTAGTTTACAAGGGAACAAATATAATATGGTTTGAAATGTAGTTAGACATGTAAATAAAATATAAAATATTCATATCGAATTATGCTTAAATACACTTGATGCTATGAAACTTCTCCATATGATTACCTCTGTAAGGCAACCACAGCCATTCCTGACCACTTCTATCAGGCACAACATGATATTCCCATGAGACCTATGTATGTTTGCCCTATTTAAGATGACCACCCCTTCGCCCGAACAGCAACCAAGAATTTTTGCAATAAATCAACAATAGAACTCCTTTCAGATAAGCAGAAAACTGAAATAATATATTTACAGTGCGGCATTGTACACCCCTGTACGGATTTTTTCTTGCAAAGTCTAATTTTTTATTTCTATGGAGCAGTGAGTGTTTGTAAGAGAAGAATGAATGTTCTGACACTGTAATAAAAAATGTCGTATGGCTTTTAGTGCCGGGATATCCCAGGACGGGTTCGGCTCGTCAGGTGCAGGTCCTTCTATTTGACTCCCGTAGGCGACCTGCGTCTCGTGATGAGGATGAAATGATGATGAAGACAACACATACACCCTGCCCCCGTGCCATTGGAATTAACCAATTAAGGTTAAAATCCCCGATCCGGCCGGGAATCGAAACCAGAACCCTCTGAACCGACTGTAATAAAGTAGATCAATAGAAGACAGTGATGAATGATGATCTTGGTGTGATATAGTAAACATACTAAAGTGTGGAAAAAGTCTAAACCAAAACTGTACTACACATCACCTCCAGCTCCATGGCTAAATGGTTAGCGTGCCGACCTTTGGTCACAGGGAATCCGGGTTCGATTCCTGGCAAGGTCGCGAATTTTAACCATAATTGGTTAATTCCCGTGGCACGGGGTCTGGGTGTATGTGCCGGCTTCATCATTGTTTCATCCTCATCGCAACGCGCAGGTCGCCTACGGGAGACAAATCAGAAACCTGCACCAGACCTCTCCGGAGGCCACATGCAATTAATTTAAACTGCACATCGTGATCGTTACAGGATGAAAATATACATTATGACATCAAGAAAAGTTGGTATCAGCCATTCGAAAAAAATTAACAATGTGGCGTTTGGTTGGTTAAATCCAATCCATGCTAAGGTATTACCAGTAAGCGGGAAATTGTTGCAGGGAAAAGCCCTCAACTTTGCTTCCGAGGAAGGTACAGTTAATTTCACCACAAGAAAGGGATGGTTTTGTTACCGACACAATGTCATATTGTGAGCAGTTTGAGGAATATTTCAACGCACAGTAGAATGTAGTCGTACTGCTAGTAGTTACTAGTTTTATATCCCCTTCAAAATGAACCCCTCCCTCTCTCTAAAAGACCGATTTGTTGTCGTATCGCCGACTTAAAAATGATTCACTGTACTTTCTTTTAGTTTTCATTACATAAATCATATTGCAATACATACTTTATAATACAAATATGCGTTATTAAAATTCCACATAAATACTAAGCTGAACTCACCAGAAACGAAATCCAGCAGGTGACATCCCTTACCTGAAACAAATAAAACAAAAATATTATGATTTGTATTTAGTCATATAAACATTTTTAATACGTAAATCCATCAAACGTTTATTAAAACGTATGAACATTTTAAGGAATAAGAACATTATTTCAAAAATTTAAAAATATAATCTTTCGAATTGTCTCATATTTTAAATACCAGAATATTTGTCAGCCCAGAAAATGAGTGGGAGGTTAACTCCTGGGGCTAAAGGACGCCGGTAAACAAGCTAACCACTCTCTCCCACTTAGTGCCGAGGTGAGGGACGGTGGAAGACTCTATTCCTCACGCCTCCAAGATTTTTCATGGTCTGTGTGGAAACAGCTTCTTTTTCTGAAGCAAGTATTAAGTAAATAATATTATTAATATTTAAAAACGAAGTTTTTGATCTACATGTCCCCCATTTTTCCAGGTCAAAATCCTCTCTTCTTTTTGCAATAAACTAGGCCGGAAGCTTAGTTACAAACCTATCTTATCACCTGCCCCAATTTTTATTTTAGTTACTTGGACTCGCTAATTGGATTAGTAAGCTGGAATAAGGAATTGAACCTTGAAATAAGGATCTGCATGGCACGGATACAGTGTAAAAGGAAAAAAAGGATCTCTCAATGCTCTGGGATGTCAAACGCCGCAGTATCCCAGTTTTATATCGGAACAGACATTACGCTGATCTGTGAATACAGTCCCCGTGTGAAGTGTGGTTGTGCGAATTGAAATGTTAAGGAAGGGACCAGAGCAGAGTGATTGATGGATTTCGTTCTCCAGCTGTCCACAGCCACCAATGTTGACAAACTCCAACGTGCTGCCTTGCATTTCGCTATAAATCACCTGGCCGAGGTCCTCTGGGAGATTCTGAGAGGCTGTCACTTCCCCATTGAATTATCAACCAGCGACGAGCGCAAGTACTTTCTGTGAAGAAGGGAAATTACAAGAGATGAAGCAGCAAATGTGGAAAAATAATAATTTACTGTATTACTTAAAGTATGGTTGATACATTATTAAAACTTGGGTCTTGGGATCCAATGTTCACGAGTCATCTGTGCTTAGTCAGGAAATAAATACACTATCGTAATTTTACGTGTCTGTTGATATCATGGTCATGACCAGGAAATCTTCGACTTTTCCTGAAATCCATAATACAGATTTGTTTCAAAAATCACAAATGCACTCGACGGGATTTGAGTCGTGGTTGTCTATTTCCTTAAGGATAAGTACATTCCAAATCATTGATGATGTACCTATTATTATTATTATTATTATTATTATTATTATTATTATTATTATTATTATTATTATTATTATTATTTATTATTTTATAAAATGCGCATTTGCTTAACCCTTGAAATGACAAAAAATGTCACTGTGTTTAAATAATCTAAACTTATTTTGTTTTATATTTGCCCATGAGTCGTAAATACAAATCATTCATAGGCCCTATTTGCTCTGTTACACAGCAGAATATATTATCCTTTGACTGAACAGTCAGCGACGAGGCCTTCGGTACAGACGTCCCCGAATTCGATTTCCGATCGGATCGGATATTTCCACCACGTTTGATTAAGTTCTTTGACAATGGGTTTGGATTAATAAAATCGTTCCAGTACCGCCCTCTTCATGCACACAAGTCAAACCACACTACCAGTCACCAAAGACAAACCCAATAATGAATACATTCCCCCCCATAGGGTTGGAATCACGAGAGGCATCAAGCCGTAACACTTGGCCAAGTTTGCATCCTCAACTCCATCAGCCACTAAACCAATAATTTAACCACATCCTTCCATTCTTATCATATATGGAAACAATCATCTTATAAAGTAAGGTAGGTAGTCAGCAAGTGTCATCAAACTATTTCGTTCCAATAGCTCCAGTTACTATGTTATGCCATTAAAACAACTGCCCAATATTATACTGCGAAATTGCATGAAACAATAATTGCTAAATGAACTTTTTTTTGTAAGAATGGAAATTAACCTCATTTCGAAATATATCCTGAAGAACTCGGAATCAGACGTAATTACAACCTGGACAATGCCTCAAACAAGCATTACATACTTTCTAGGGAACATCGAAGCTAAATAACAGGAAATGCACGGACACAGGACAGAAAGGAACAACGCGAACAACGAATGCGGAAGTTCTGGGGAATATCAAAGGCCAGAGAAGGACACAGATACAATGACCTGGTCCGTAGTTGACCGAAACGAGATGAATGAATGAATAGATCCTTTGATTGAGTAAACGGGAAGGAATATCCTGAAGAGGTCTTTACAGCCAAAGAAAGTTTCAGACGGGTTTACGTTCCCATTGCGGTCCAACAAAAAGGTTATGAGTTCGAGCCCAGATGTTTAAGTAGCAATAAGTTGGAATGCAAATCAATTTACCTGATAGGAACTGTAGTCCACCCGCTCTTCCGTAATGTAGCGAGAGTAACATAACCCTTAGGGCACAACAGCCCTTGAAGGGCTTTGGCCTACCAAGCGACCGCTGCTCAGCCCGAAAGTCTGCAGATTACGAAGTGTCGTGTGGTCAGCACGACGAATCCTCTCGTCCGTTATTCTTGGCTTTCTAGACCGGGGCCGCCATCTCACCGTCAAATAGCTCCTCAATTCTAATCATGTAGGCTGAGTAGAACTCGAACCAGCGCTCAGGTCCAGGTAAAAGTCCCTGAATTGTCCGGGAATCGAACCCGGGGCCTCCGGGTAAGAGGCGGGCACGCTACCCCTACACCAATATTTGAAAATTGAGTCTTAAAGGCAGTAGACGAATATTGTTCCTGGAGTAGTAAGGTAATTAATGGTGGCAGAAGTAAGGTCTTTAGAGCCAAAGAAAATTTCAGATGGGTTTACGTTCCCATTGCGGTCCAACAAAAAGGTTATGAGTTCGAGCCCAAATGTTTAAATAGCAATAAGTTAGAATGCAAATCAATTTACCCGATAGGAATTGTAGTCTACCCGCTCTTCCGTAATGTAGTGAGAGGAACATAACCCTTAGGGCACAACAGCCCTTGAAGAGCCTTGGCCTACTAAGAGACCGCTGGTCATCCCGAAGGCCTGCAGATTACGAGGTGTCGTGTGGTCAGCCGTTATTCTTGGCTTTCTAGACCGGGGCCGCCATTCCGCCGTCAGATAGCTCCTCAATTATAATCACGTAGGCTGAATGGACTAGTTCACATTGAACATTGATGTAGGAATCAATAAGATGTTTTAGAAGAAATTCAACTGGAGCGTGGCGTTGTATCGAAGTGAAACATGAGCGATATCTAATTCAGAATGAAATAAAATAGAAGTTTTTTAAATGTGGTGTCATAGAAGAATGCTAAAGGTGAGATGGATAGATCGAATCACGAACGAAGAGATACTGAATAGAAGTGGTGATAGGAGATCGATTTGGCTAAATTTGATGAGAAGAAGAGATAGAATGATAGAACACATCTTAAGATACCACTTAAAATGATAAGCAGATTTAAGCAGATGCAGGATGTAGCAATTACGTAGATATTTAAACTTTAGCACATGATAGGGTGGCATGGAGGGCTGCATGAAGGCTGTCTATGAACTCATGACCCAAACAATAACAAAAGCAGGTTGTGTGATGTGTTGCGAGCATATGATGTTATGAGTACTAGTAAGTTTCCGAACAAGAATAATTAGTCAGACACGGCCAAAATCACCGGCAGGACTTGGGATCAAAGACTGGACTGTCTAACCGTAGGCTGCTACATTAATCATTTTAGTAAAGAGTCGGACTGTGCTACTACTACGAATAATAATAATAATAATAATAATAATAATAATAATAATAATAATAATAATAATAATAATAATAATAATAATAATGTGTCATCAGAGGATTTGAGTCACGGCTGTTATCGCTGTACTTATCCATCGTACAGGATCAGCGCGGATTTGTTGTACGGCACCAACGTCACACAAACACAGTACATTGAGCACCTTCATGCATGGACAATTCACCTGCACGGATCATCGCCACTTAGTAGTGCAACGAACCAGAGAAATCGTTTTCCATGAAATGTCCATCGCATTAAAACTCTCATCATTTTCGAAATATTAATTCGCAGTCTTTAATTAGGACACGAATTAATTCCATTTCGACCTACTGTGTGTTATATAAAACATTAAAAGACACCAATGGAATGGAAGATATAGCTTACCTCAGTTTTTTAAAATACGGCAGGAATCTTTGGAGAAACATCGCCATTTGGAAATGTTCAAGAAATTCAGTGCACTATAAAAATGCACGTACGAGCGGGCCTAATATTCAACAAGTTCCTTCAATATGGAACACCTTGAAGGAAGTTAATGAAAAAATCTTCTATGGCAGCTCCACTGCTGGAAGGCAACCCATGGGGTCATCAAATGCACAAAAGCTCTGACATTATCAGGAATGGAGTATTGCTTTCCGAATATCTCGGTAATAACAGCAGTGCACACCTCCAGACGGACTTTCCTAGTATCGTACTGCTCTTTGAAAATGTGCTGAAGGAGTTGGCATGCAATGTCGCTGATGGAGTGCATCATTATGATTCTTCTTCCTGATGATACATGTGCCCACAATGTAGAGAGTCACGAGTAGCACTCAGAATGGGTTCTTCTGATCCGAAGAGAATATTTCCCCGTCTCGACTTATGGGATATCTTTTTTCCACAAGGCGGTTTTAACTGTTCACCAACACGCTGCTCTTCGACCTCGCTAACCTCTTCTTGGTTCAACGACTGCAAGAGTTTTCTGAAGCTATTTGAGGTGCCTCCTCCAGATTCTCACCGGTAACACTAATAATGAAACATAGAATTTCTTAGAGGACGTGTAGCAGGTCTCTGTAAGGCCAAGGCCATATCAGTACACCACAGAGTCGTGAAACGTTGGAAATGAAGTGCTAATAGTTGGCGTTGCTCAGAGGAAGTTGCACATTTAGGACGCCTGGTTCTGGACAGCAACAACATACAGACTGCATAGTGGATCGCACAGCAACTCTTGAGCACAATTGAGATAGTATAGAACCAGGAGTATCGCCTAGGATCATCCGTGACCGTTTGCTAATTGGTGCTCTGTAGCCTGATATCCAGCCCACATCACTATTATGCTCCCCAGCTACAACGAAGTTATGAAAGCATTGTCAAGAAGATAATGACGAAGCTTGTGTTCACTGACGAGAATAGACTGTGTCCTGACAATGGTTGTCGGCTTGTACGGCATCGATAAAATACGATATAATTTCCGCAGTGTATACAGCTGGGGCACATGAAACCAAAATTCATTTTTAGACTCTCACGCTTGTATATTGAAATTTTTTATGACCCCGGGTACTAGCATATTTTCAGTGAGATTTCTTGGTTAGTTAATGCATGAATGTTACTCTACTGTCTGCGAATAAGAGAATATACCTATAAGCTTTTAGAACGAGTTTAAATGAGAGAATTCGCTAAAGTCTGCCGTAATTGCTGCTGACATAGACTAATAGAAGTAGGAAAGCTTACTGGAAAAGTATTTCATGGACAAACGTGTATTAAAGTGTAAATCAAGACTTGCTTAAATATGAAATAAGACGAGCTGAACAAAAATGTTCCCACTGACATTTTCTATACCATACTCTACTCAGTTTTCGTGTCAGGGTTCTGTAACTGAGTTACATCTAGGTATCATTTGGCCAATACACTTGTTTCAATAAAATCCTTTATTTCTATTATGTTATAAAATGACCAACAGCATATAGGGAGATTTCTGGTGAAAATTCTAATTTAAATTTGCTCTGAAGTGCAATTTTTCTAGGCAAAGAGCAGATGAAACTCCACATATTAATCCATTCAGACGTAATGTCCATCATAGCCAGAGTTTACAGCTTTTGAAGTGTCTTCGAAGTATTCATGGACTCCTTCGACTTTGATAACATACTCCCATCTATCAGGATTTACTCGAATTGGAAGAATGAATATTGCCTTGCAAACATTGCAGTACATCAATCACAATGTTTTACATTCTATAAGATGTTTTCTTTTACAGTTATTTGCTTTACGTCACACCGACACAGATAGGTCTTACGGCGACAATGGGTAAGAAAGGGCTAAGACTGGGAAGGAAGCGGTCATGGCCTTAATTAAGGTACAGCCCTAGCATTTGCCTAGTGTGAAAATAGGAAACCACGGAAGACCAGTTACTGGTCTCTCGGCAGTTTCTTCGATCTCACTATCTGCCGGATACAAGCTCACAGCTCCGCACCATTAACCGCACAGCCAACTCGCCAGGTCAATGTATATACATTTTGTTTTGAAATGAAGGAAGACGAGTTAAACAAATGACGGCGACTTTTGAATAGAAGGGAATATCCAGTTTTCGTGTCAGCAGTTGTACATACTGCGTGGTTACATGGAACGGTATCTTAGATTCTGAAACTGAGTTAAAACTACGATTAATTTTTCCAATAAAACTGTGTACTACTACTTTGTTAATATGTTTTATTCCTTCCCTGAAGGGGAAGGCGGGCCTCTTAGACAGCGACGCCGTATCTCAGACCTGGAGATTTATTACTATGAAGGTGATGTGCGGAGAAGGTGGGAGGATCGGCGGCCGTGGCCTTTACTAGGAACTGTCCTGGCATTCGCCTTAGTGCAGGATAATGGAAAACCACGGAAAACCATTCTCAGGACAGCCGACGGTGGGGACCAGCCCCTCGCCTTCTCCCGAATGCAGAGGTGTCGAGGTGCGGCTCGGTTGGTCGCTCGGAGTGTAGAGCCGTCGGACCAGCCGACCTCTATAGAATTGTGTAGTTCTATTACGTTATAAAAGTGACCAGCAACATTTACGGAGATCACTAGTGAATATTCTAATTTAAATTTGTTCTCAAGTGCAATGCAGATGAAACTCCATACATTCAGACCGAGTGTCCATCATTCTAATGTTTTGCTAAGGTTTATAGCTTCTTTGGTTTTGGTAATATACTGCTGGAATTGCCTTGCAAACATGGCTGAAGATGTACCACGTACATCAATCTCAATTTCTTATAATCTTTAAGGAAATACTTTTTTCGTTTTTTACACTTGGCTTTACGTCGCACCGACACAGATAAGTCTTCTGGCGACGATGAGATAGGAAAGGCCTAAGAGTGGAAAGGAAGTGGCCATGGCCTTAATTAAGGTACAGCCCCAGCATTTTGCATAGTGTGAAAATGGCTGACTACTGAAAACCATCATCAGGGTTGCTGACAGTGGGATTCGAACCCACTGTCTCTCGAACACACGCTGACAGCTACGTAACTCAAATCCCTCAGCCACTTGCCCGGTGCATGGTACTAGATGCCCCTAGCACTTAATATTTCATCACACTAAGTTTCAATTATCATGAAACCGGGTGAGTTGGCCGTGCGGTTAGGGGCGCGTGGCTGTGAGCTAGCATCTGGGAGATAATGGGTTCGAATCCCACAGTCACCAGCCCTGAAGATGATTTTCCGTTGTTTCCTATTTCACACCAGGCAAATGTACAATTAATTAAGGCCATGGCCGCTTCCTTCAAACACTTACGCCTTTCCTATCCCATCGTCGCCATAAGACCTATCTGTGTCGGTGCGACGTATATCCACTAGCAAAAAAACTGTTATGAAAATACAATTAACCTCACAAGTACAATTAAGTTCAAACGCTGTGGATACCAAAACAAGCATTATATCTGCAAGTTCAATTGCTCCTAAGAGAGGCGTTCCTGGCATGTGCTCATTCATTTTTTGAGTGACTGTACATATTAAATGTCAATGAGTAGTGTTTCAATCCTTAATTGCATAGGATTGCATATTAAATGCAAAGGAGAATTTTTCTTCTTTGTTATTTACTTCTACCTTGCAGACAAACTCGCTAGGGCTCACTAGTATATTAAAATGAACAATCATTTAAAATTTATATTGCTAATCAGAGCCTCCGTGGCTCAGGCGGAAGCGCGTCGGCCTCTCACCTCTGGGTTCCGTGCTTCAAATCCCCGTCACTCCATGTGAGATTTGTGCTGGACAAAGCGGAGGTGGGACAGGTTTTTCTGCGGGTACTCCGGTTTCCCCTGTCATCATTAATTCCAGGAACACTCTCCAATATCATTTCATTTAATTTCATCTGTCAGTCATTAATCATTGCCCCAGAGGAGTGCGACAGGCCTCGGCAGCCGGCACAATTCCCATCCTCGCCGCTAGATAGGGGCTTCATTCATCATCCCTGACCCGGTCACTGACTGGAAAACAGGTTGTAGGTTTTCATTTTTTCGTTCATTGCTAATCAGCTGAAGTGATGTGTAAACTTTAAACAGGTACGGTAAAATTAATGTTCTTTTTACCTTAGAGAATTCGAGAGTAAGGACATGTTTAATACTGAAGTGCGAGAGCACTTGCAAAAACCTCTCAGTTACAGCCTCCAAAGCTGCAGGCCGAGCGGCCGAAGACACCAAATATCAATTCTAAGAGAATTGTACATCATAACCGTTTTCCTCAAACTCATGACTGTTACGGGAATTCAGGCAGCAAGTAATATTTCCTCAAGCGGACATTCCTTATCACATGTAAAGAGTGATTTAAGATGTTATTATGTACTCCACTGTATGTTTCCTCATATTACCATGTGATCTTTCGGAAAGCCGACCTTCTCTATCATGTGTAAATATGAGATTAAAATGTTACTGTAAAGTCAACTTCAAAGCCATGTTTATTTAGGCAGGGTAGTGACCAACCTGTATTTATCAATGTATGCATTTAGTAACCCATTACCTTGTTATTTCCGCCAAACGACTGGCGACATTCTAAACCGACATAATATCTACTGTGAAACAAACAAGCTGTTTCATTCTCTATATTCATAACTTCCTTTTTATTTGTTTTACGTCGCACGGCCCACATATAAGTCTTATGGGAGACGTTGAGATAGGAAAGACCTAAGAATGGAAAGGAAGCGGCCGTGGCCTGAAGGTACAGCCCAAGAATTTGTCTGGTGTGAAAATGAGAAACCACGGAACACCATCTTGAGGGCTGTCGACAGTGGGGCTCGAACCCACTATCTCCCGGATGCAAGATCACAGCTGCCCGCCCCTAACCGCATGGCCAACTCACCCGGTAAATTGATAGCTGACGGGTACCCTAACCGAACTGTATTGATGTTCACAACGTAGCATTACGGTGTGGAGTTAAAACCGACAAGGTCATGTCAGACTTGAGAATAAAGTCATTTGTTAGACCTTCTTGTCCGGTGACTTCGTTTCTGAGAAGTCTGGAACCGGACAAGTTGGCCGTACGGTTAGGGACCCGCAGCTATGAGCTTGCATCCGAGAGATAGTGGGTTCGATCCCCATTGTCGACAGCCCTGAAGATGTTTTTTCCGTGGTTTCTCATTTGCACACCAGGCAAATACTGGGACTGCACCTTAATTAAAGCGACGGCCGCTTCCTTCCGACTCCTAGGGCTTTCCTCTCCCATCGTACCAATAAGACCTATCTGTGTCGGTGCGACGTAAAACAAATTCTAGAAAAAGAAAGGAATAATGGAGAGCAGTTCGCACGGTTAATCCAAGATCATAAAAGGAATGCAAAACATCAAACATTCAAAATTTTTAACATTTGACAGATTCAAATAAATACATACTATAAACTACATACAAAAACAAAAACCCCATGGCTCTACAACCCTTGAAGGGCCTTGGACTACCAAGCGGCCGCTGCTCAGCCCGAAGGCCTGCAGATTACGAGGTGTCGTGTAGTCAGCGCGACGAATCCTCTCGGCCGTTATTCTTGGCTTTCTAGACCGGGGCCGCTTTCTCACCGTCAGATAGCTCCTCAATTCTAATCACGTAGGCTGAGTGGACCTCAAACCAGCCCTCAGGTCCAGGTAAAAATCCCTGAGCTGGCCAAGGATCCAACCCGGGGCCTCCGGGTTAGAGGCAGACACGCTACCCCTACAGCACGGGGCTGGCACTATAAACTATAAAATGTCTCCGTATTGTCCCTCCATCACACCTGCAATACATTCAGTTTATCACAGGACACCCTCTACAGGAAGACCTGGATAAACGAACTTCAGCCAGCGAGGATGTAAGTTGCTTATCTGTCGCTTTTCATCCCATATTTTCTGTCCCCACCACCGACACACTTTTGTCTCTCAGTGCGTACAGCTTTTTCCTGTTTGTTAAAGATATGTTCTTTCAGTGCCTTAACTTTTAACAACCTGGCTTGAGCATTATTTCACACAACGTCCAACAGAGCACAAGTCAAGATGTTCTCCAAACTCAAAAGATGGTATTACAAACATACTTCGTTATATACAGTACTCTTGAGCCTTTCAGCGTTCAGTCTGTAAGCCTCTCTGAATTTACTAAACGTCCCCACAA
Source organism: Anabrus simplex (assembly GCF_040414725.1). Taxonomy (NCBI): domain Eukaryota; kingdom Metazoa; phylum Arthropoda; class Insecta; order Orthoptera; family Tettigoniidae; genus Anabrus; species Anabrus simplex. Next base: position 338,662,184 of record NC_090270.1, read on the forward strand.
TCCTCTATTTAAGACTAGTGGTTTGGCCTTGTTCATTTCTATATCTCCTATTTTTGAATCATTAGAAACTGAGTCTAACCATCCTCGTCTTGGTCTTCCTCTACTTCTCTTACCCGCAAAAACCTATCTCCTTCCATTCGCCTCACACGAAACTGGTTTATGCCTACAGCTTCATCCATCGAGTTCATTCCTAACTTAGTCTTTACCTCCTAATTCCGAGTACCCTTCTACCATTGTTCCCACCTCACTACGTTTAAATCAACATGATGTATTGATATTTTGGCCGTTATATAAATATACCCATTTCTCGTTATGTGATACTTTTTTCATTTAGTTTTCAATGCATTTAAGCTATGCAGTACCTGATGATGTCCACGATACAGGGAGGATGGTTGCCTAGTTGTACTTCCTCTTAAAACAATAATCACCACCATCACCACCACGATACAAGGACGAATCATGAAATTGTCGATTTTTATTTTCCATATTTCTATTTGCTTTTCGTCGCACCGACACAGATAGGTCTAATGGCGATGATGGAACAGGAAAGGCTTAGGAGTGGGAAGGAAGCGGCCATGGCCTCAATTAAGGTACAGCCCAACATTTGCTTGGTGTGAAAATAGGAAACAACGGAAAACCATCTCCAGGGCTGCCGACAGTGGGGTTAGAACCCACTATCCTGGATACAAACTCACAGCTGCACGCTGCTGAGCGCACGGCCAACTCGCCTGGTGCTAGTCGATTTTAATTAAATTGATATTTGTATTGCAAGGTGGGACTTCAGCCCGCCTGGTGGCCATGATAGTTAAGGCGCTGAAGTCTAAAAACGATCTAACACCGAGGTTAGCCGGTTCGAGTCCCGTTGGTCGAAAAAATTTTCACCATCAGAATGTTGGCCGGCAGGGTAGGGGAGGTGGTGGTATACAATTTCTAATCACTAGATTGCGTGCCAAAAGCCTGGATTAAATTCCAAACCTCTCCGCTGTGCTCATATGGAGTGAGGGCATATCACGCTGTTGATGGTGATTCATCCGTCGGATGGGGACGTTAAGCCTTGAGCAGACCCCTTGGTGCTATTCGACAAGAGTAGGCTATGTACCGGCACCGGGTTTCACCCTCTCCCTACTATCATATATCACGTCATTCATTTCATCTCTCATTAACTCCTGTGATGAGGCTGACGTCAGGAAGGGCATCCGGTCATAAAAACCCGCCACGACAAATTCATCTCACCTCATACCCGACCCCGTAGGGAAACGGGACAAGGGTTGGACAAACAAACATTGCAAGGTGGGACTTCCAGATGTAAATAGTGATTAACATGTTATTATGTATAGCACAAATATTTCCTCATATTACCATGTGATCTTTCAGCAAGCCGAACTTTCCTATCATAACATCCAAACAATATGACAAATAAAACATTCTGATAATAATGCATTTATTACTTTGGGAACGAAAAAAGTGAAATGGCGTATGGCTTTTAGTGCCGGAATGTGTCCCAGAATTTCGGCTCGCCAGGCGCAGGTCTTTTGGTTTGGCACCCGTAGGGAACCTGCACGTCGTGATGAGGAGAAAATGATGATGAAGACGACACATACATCCATCCCCGTGCCTGTGAAATTAACCAGCGAGGTTGAAATTCACGACTCTGTTGGAAATCGAACCCGGGACTCCTGTGACCAAAGGCTAGCACGTTAACCGTTTAGCCATGGATCCGGAAAATCAGATGTGGTTACAACACTTGACTCGGTTGGGAATCGAACCCGGGATCCTTATGAAGAAAGGCTAGCACGCTAACCGTTTAGCCATGCAGCCGCCACTTTGGAAATGAAAAGTAAGTAACACATAGCACGTTCAAGGGTTAATATTTCAAGAATTCTTCCAGTTTTGTATCCATTCACTAAGTCACTTTTAATTAGATTTTTTTTATTGCTGAGGATAATACTCAGATGGGAAGGATTAATTAACCAATACATCTCTATGAGAATGTGCCGCATTCTTTCACTCGCCCAAATCACTTGTCGTTTTTATGTTCGAATTCGTCTCTGTCGAATATTGACGTTTGTTCCCCAATTCATTCTTTATCCATGGGCAGTTGGATTGTGTAACTCTGCAGCGCGGAGAAATGGCACAATCCACTTTGCTGCATTGCTTTATTGCGGTAAATTTGTTATTATTAGCCGTTTCACCTGACTAGATAAGGGCACATTATGAATTGTCCTCATACGTATGGCGTGACTCACAGTCGAGCTATTTCTCACATAAGTCCGCCTGCAGCGAGAGGGAGTAATTACAGCGAAGTTGTAGCCAACTATGCTGCATACATCTCTCATGGGGAGTGCGGAGTATCGACAGTTGCTTCCTTCCGCTTCGCTCTGGTACAGCCAACGACAAGAGTGCTACTGTCTCATGTCAGGCTTGGTGACTTTTACTGCAGCAGTGCTGACAGTCTATTTTAACACCTGTTAGCGACAACTGGGCAGACTGGATACAGAGTCCGTGTCAGTGTTGCCAATTTAGCTTTTTTCAAGCTAAATCTAGCGTATTTTAACCAACGTTTGGCGGCAAAAAATCAATATTCCCGCTGTAGCCTTTTCCCCGCTAAATCTAGCTTATTTCATCCAACGTGCCTCATGTGACTTGGTGGTGGTATTCCCCCAATTATGGAGGAAGGTTTACTCTCTCTCTCTCTCTCTCTCTCTCTCTCTCTCTCTCTCTCTCTCTCTCTCTCCCTCTCTCTCTCTCTTTGTGTTTGTTTCTTGGATTATGTCACTGATTTGATAGCAACAGCGGAACTAGCTATCATCGCTTGGACATAGTACGTGAATCACCCCCGGCCCAGCCGGAGCAGTAGATATTGGTCAGATATATTTAAGTTTTGTGAGGTCATCGGGCGATAAGGATTAGCTTTTGCTAGAAGATATAGGCAGTGGGCCTTTTAGTATAATTATCGATGAGTCTAACGACATCAGTGTTACTAAAATCTTGGGGATAGCAATTCTGTATTTTGGTGTTAAGACTGGAGGACTGACATCCAGATTTCTATCTTTTTCCGAACTACACGGCTGCGATTCTGAACCTATCACCGCTTGTGTGCTGAAAACATTGAGAGATTAACTGTTAAACATAGGCAATTTAAAAGGGATTGGTGTCGATAATGCCTCCGTCATGACCGGCGTCAATAACGGGGTTTATGCCAAATTGCACAAGGAATGTTCAGGGCTTGTAATGATACGTTGCGTATGCTATTCACTGCATTCACTGCATTCGTCGCATTGGGAAGTGTTGCAAAAACTACCAGTTTCCCCCGGAGGTGTTACGTATAGTAGGGACAGCAGTTGCTTATAGGGGTGATCCAGGTGGCACTAAACCTAGTGCTGGTACTTCACAGCAAAGTTCTGCAGAAGCAAGTGAGGAAGATGCTGATTTGGTCCTTCTGTTTCCCGAAAATTCAGACAGTGATCCTGAAGATCCCCTAGAACTTCACTTATAAATCAGGTAATTGTAATACAAATAATTTCGTTAAAATATAACTGAACTTGTGTTATTCCTAGTCTTCAGTGTAGAATTACCAGATTGTAGGTCCTCCCCATATTTTTAGGTCTTTGACCTTAAAATACATCTTGCATTATTTATGATCCCATCTACGTTTTCTAGGAGGAATTAATATCTCGATTTACGGCATTCCAAATTATACAGTACACTGACTTATCAGCAAGTTCTTTAATTTATTGCAAATATTACCTTTAGTTTCCATCACAGAAATGTACTCATTTATAAACATATTCTTTTTAACTTTCCAATATTAAGAATTCCGTTGCTTGGCAAAATGCAATTAATGAATTGAAAATTAGAGGTTCAATAAACGTTAATGCTATACAGTAACTTAAATGGTACTTTGTATTTACATATTCTTAGTCAGACTAGTGATAAACCTTTCACGCAATCGTTGGGTCTGTACTCTGCAAAAAATTGTATAGACTGTCTTCCCCATCTTTTCGTGGAGAGAAGAATAAAAGGAAGATATTTATCTTCCGTTTTTGTTGTTGTTGTTGTCTAAAACCAGTCTGCCAAGACTAGCTCAGTGTACACAATCAAAAGTGCATTATTTACAGTTATAGTAATTTGCTAGTTGAACAGAACAAAGAACAATTTAATTCCCTATCCGGTAACCAGTGCTACAGAAGTTTGACTTATTTTTTAACTTTTTCTAGTTATGATTTAGCTTTTTCTAGCTTATATTGGATGATGGTCTAGCTTATAAAACGAGAATTGTGGTGGCAACACTGGTCCGTGTTGGTATGTTCGACCCCACCTCAAAGAGGTGAAATAGGCCAGGCTCCTGCCTGTAGATATACCGGCGTGTAAAGGAAATCCTCTGGGATAAAATTCTGATACTTTGACTACTCCTGTAACCACAATAATAATAATAATAATAATAATAATAATAATAATAATAATAATAATAATAATAATAATAATAATAATAATAATAATAATAATGTGTCCTTTGCTGAGGAGCCCTAGCGTTTACAGTGCACTATGTCTTCTGGAATGGGCTACAGTATTTTTTTTACATTCATTGATGTGTGTCTATCTTATCCTTGGCTTTGACAATATGAAAGTGACTAAGGCATGAGCGATACTAGTAATGCCATTCTTTATGCAACCAGTCTCTGCTACGAATGATGTGAAACGTTTGCTCATAGTGTTCATGGGCAGAGTGGTATATACAAGTTACTTCTGGCTCAGTGATGAAAGCAACGGGAAACTATATCACTCCTAATTTTCCTACTAGGCCTCTTCAGTGATGCCTAGGTCATCTATGGCCGCTAATGGTGGAGTTGTTGAGCATTCAACCAGCTTTCGTACTGAGGACTGAACATATAAATGTACCTTCAGCCACCGGGAACGAGATTTTTCCAGTTTGACGCCGTCTGGCTGTTTACTCGTCAATGTTAACGTTCCTTTCTATTCTAGGCATGCTAAATCGCAGAATAAACCGAATCTCTTTTGGGAGTTTAATGAATTTATCGGGTAAACACCAAATGTGTCACCAGAGATCTTTTAAATGCCGATATGGAGTGTCGAATAGACTTTATTTCGCCCTTCAAAAATCCGACTACCTCTGCCGGGTTTGAAGCCGCTATTTTGGGAAGCCGACACTCCACCACTTCAGCGTTGCGGTCATGTGGAACAATTGGAATTGGGCGGGTTACCAAGGAGAATACTAGACTTGCACATGAATAGTAAGAAAAGTACACAGATACTATGTCGGGGGTGGTTTAACTCGGTTTTTTTGAATGATTTAAAGGTAAGACTGGCGTTGCGATAGTGCTGATTGCAAACACAAGACATTGAAGGTACTTGTAGAGTGAATGCTGACATGTGTAACAAGCAATATTAATGAACATATATGTACGTATAAACATATGACAATTATTGTAATGATGATAATGCGTACGCAGTGAATTGCAGTAGACAGATGATCGGTTCCAACCTCACCATTGGCAGCTCTGACCAAAGTTTTCCGTGATTTCCTATTTTCATATTCGGGAAATGCTGGGGTAGAAGTTAATAAAATCATGATCATTTCCTTCTCATTCCCAGGCCTTATTATCCCTTCTTCACCACAAGACCTGTCCGAGTGCATGAAACATAAAACATGATGAGATGGTGCCATATGAGGAGTTGATGTTGTACCGGTCGTTTCTAGGAAAAGTTAAATCATCGCTCTGAATTATTGAGGCATTTAGTTCAGGAGTTGAACCAAATAGCAATTTTCGAGTAATGAATCCATCACTTATAGTTTCCCCACAAACAGCCTATGATTTTCGTAACGTCACCTTTCCGAATGCAGGGCTGCGGAATGAATCGTTGACACGTTCTCATAATAATAATAATAATAATAATAATAATAATAATAATAATAATAATAATAATAATAATAATTGTTACGGACTTTTCCGTGGTAGGTAGAGGTGAAAGAAGGTGCGGGTGTGAATGGGTTTCAATCTACGAAATTATAGGGCAATGTAAAATTAATTTAAAATTTAACAAGGTTATATTTTCTTTTCGAAAACAAAGAAATAACAATCATGGCAGGTACAAAGTAGCAATTCAAAAGGGGTTAGTTACAATATTTACAGAATTTGGGCTTCGCGCCCTGACTTCACAATGCTTGGGCAATCAACTCAGTTTTACCCCAAACACAAGTTTTAACAGAGGGGGAGAAAACCCCATTCATACCTAGGAGCCCTTGCTCCAAATTACACTGAAAAACCTCCATGAGGCATACAACCCAGAATTTTCAAAAGAGCCACACGCTCTCAAAATTTAAGCCTCTCCCAGGCCACACCAAACTCCACCTTCAAGTTGTCCTCAACGGACATAAACACAGGGGTAAAATACCCAATCTACTGAGGTCTATTAAAAGAAAAGCAGGTTAATTAAATGACCTCTAAAATAACAATTTGAGAGGAGGCGAACTTGCACTCCTAATACACTTTGATTAAGACCTACTTGGCACTAGGCCGTTAATACAAGGGCTAATCCCATGCTAAAGAGGTGACTTAAGAAAGAACAATTTGTTTTACATTAACGAAAAATAGGTTGAGAAAATAAGTTCACCTCAAGACAATGTGAGTGGGAGCTCGAGAGGGTTAGCACTCTCTATCCCAATATGTCGTTTTAAAAGAGAAAATATGAAAGGAGTAGTTACATTTTAGGAAAAGGTCACATGGCTGAACGCTTAGAACCCGCCCCGAAAGTTAAACTGCTGAGCTAGCAAAGAAAGAAGTTATTAATCGGCCATTACCTTGTGTTGAACGGCTGGAGAAGAAAGAGGCGCTTCCCGCCCCCTGCTATGTACTTAACACACTGAAAGATGGAACAGAAGTGGCCTAGAGACCCAAAAATCAGCAGTTTAAATACTCTCGCGGAAGTTTCTAGGCGTTAGAGGAAAGAAAACACCCTCCCTCAAACTCTTTATTGGATAGGACCCCGCAACAGATTCAAGTTGGGGGAAGATACATCTGATTGGATAGAAATTAATTTAAGAAATTCGGGATTGGTTAGGTTCAACACAAGGGGAAGAAAGGGGTAAATATTGCCAACTTAAACAATGATAGAAAGAAATTTAACAAAGAACAAACTCTTGAAATTAAATTTTCTCCAAAAAAAATAGTTCTTTGACTCCGCACTAGGTTGCACTATTGTAGATCTTCAGTAGTGTCCTCTAGAAGAGAAAGTTCACACTTCTTACTTCAAGCGAAACAAAAACACATCAAAAATGACACAGTTCAAAAACTCAAAATTTTCCACGTGGTGACATCTTCTGAGAAGGTAGAAAATTAATACTGTCAATAAAGTTCAGACTTCCTCCAGCAGAGGAGTTTCAACAGGCGCACATTTTAAATTAGCGGAGTGGAGGTGTACCGCCCGGTACAGACCTCCCCCCCCCCCAAAAGTTCCTCCCGTGGTGACACATGAAATTGTTTGAAAACAAGGTCCCAGTTTTGATGTTGATATTAAAATAAATTGCAGAAGTATTTGAGAAATTCCAAAATTTAGTTGTTGCAGGTGAGGCAAAGTCTTTCTGTTTGTAGTAGTCGAATTCTGAAGATAAACTTTTAATACTTAAAAGTGAAGAAAAATTTCAAAGTCCACCAAATATTGCAGTTGAATTCCCAAGTGTAGTCATTACTTATGGTATCTGTTCATGTAGTAGATGGTGATGAAGTGGGATTGCCAGACCGGCCGTTGCGGCTTGCGTCCAAAGGAGGCTGCTCGGACCCCTCAAGTACCCTGAGATACCGCTCGCCCGCACTTTGAGGGGAGCAGAGGTGTTGAAGTACGCCGCGCCCGCGGTGAACATATACAGGCTGCGGGCAAGTAGCAGGTCGTGCGCCGCACATCAGCCTTGGCCGGGAGGAGAGCTCCGGCTCGCCGTGCACACGTCGTCCTCGCTGGGGCCGAGGGGGCCCGTCCTCAGCTCCAGTTGCTGCACGGCGCCGCGCGGCTGCGGGGGCACTGAAACATTAAAGCTTGGCGGCAGAATTGTGTTGGACCATCATCTTTTTTGAGGGTACAGGCTTGTGGAGAGGTTGAGGGGCCAGCGGCGTGCAAATATCCATAGCATAAGTCAAGCCACTGTGTGTATTGACGCAGGAGACGGGAGCGTGCTAATGGCCGAGGTAAGGACAGGAAGGCAGTTTAACAATCGGGGAGGTTTACAAGAAATGCTTACATATAAAATAAAATAGAAGGAGCAGAATGCCTTAAGGGTGGAACTAAAAAAAAAAAAATATAACCTTCATATTCCTATCAAATTATATGAAGCAAGTTGACACAAAATTTACACTGGTTTCACCTGTGACAGGTGAACCCTAAATATCCTCTCGGTGGCTGGATTGCTTACTAACAAGGTAACCGGCGTAAGAAAATCGAGAATGATGCATGGCCCATGAAATCTGGGGGCAAGCTTGCCCGCGGGAACAAAATTCTTGACCATAACCTGGTCACCTACCTTCAAAGGGGTGGGTCTCTGTCCACGATCATACCTTTCCCTAACCTATTCATGAGACACTTTAAGATTGGCTTTAGCCTTCTTCCAAAGATCTTTAATGTTATCCGGATCTATTGTCTCGGGTAGAATGTCATTCAGAGACCAGAGGTTAGAGAGCGGCGAGTTGGGAACAAACTTGAACATCAAAGAAGCTGGAGTAAACTTGTGAGATTCATGAACCGCCGAATTCAAAGCAAAAGCTATCCAATGCAGGGACGTGTCCCACCTGGAATGATCTTCATGATGATAGGCAATAAGTGCGGACCTGAGATTACATTTAACCCGTTCAGCCAAAGATGGTTGAGGGTAATAAGCAGAAGTAGTTACATGAGAGATTGATAAGTCAAAACAGAATTTACGAAATAAATTAGATGTAAAAGCCTTAGCATTATCAGATACAATATATTGACACGGACCAAAAGAAGCAAAAATAGAATTTAAGCAGGTAATGGTAGACTGAGCGGTAGCCAGCTTAGTCGGAAATAACCAAGAAAATCTGGTAAAACCATCTACGCACACAAAGATGAACTTGTTAGCATTACCCTTTGACTGGGGGAAGGGTCCTACATAATCGATATACAGACGTTCCATGGGGCGCGACGCTTGATGCGAAGACAAAAGGCCTACCTTGGTGGACATGGTGGGTTTACTGAGCAAACAAGATTTACAAGCTTTTACAAGTTCACGGATTTCACCGTCCATACCTTTCCAGATGAACATTTCACGAATCTTTTCACGAGTTTTAAAGATACCCAGATGCCCTCCTAGTGGGGTCTCATGATAATACTTGAAGATCATAGGTACCAGAACAGCTGGAACGACAACTTTCATCATCTTATCATGCCTCGATGGGCAACATAGAACACCATTCCTCAGAACATAAGGGACAACATGTTCCCCAGAAGAAAGGGTTTCCATTATCGGAGCCAGCGTCGGATCTTCACGTTGGTATTTCTCAATATCCCTAAAAAGCATGGGAGCATCTGTTAAGATGGCATTAACACCAGATAGTATGGACTCGGGAGGTGATGAACTGTCGACCGGTTCGTGGGTCTCGACGTCGTTATGAAACATACGGCTGAGTCCATCAGCAACAACATTTTCGGTACCTCTAATATGCCTGACATCAAACTGGAAGGCGGAAATACGAATAGCCCAGCGGGCTATACGACCAGTACGACGCGGCCTACCTAAGACCCAGCTTAATGCTTGATTATCTGTCTCCAGGTCGAATTTGACGTGTTCCAAATAGAGACGGAACTTTTCTAAGGCGAATAAGACTGCCAAACCTTCGAGCTCATAGATGGAATACTTGGCTTCTTGAGCCGACAAGGTCCTAGAGGCATAGGCGATGGGTCGCCTCCCTAGTTCAGTCTCTTGAAGAAGGACTGCAGCTACCGCTGACGACGACGCGTCGGTTTGGACGATGAATTTCTTCGAGAAATCAGGCATAGCAAGTACAGGGGCATTACAGAGAGCTAATTTCAGATCTTCAAAAGCGGCTTGTTGAGAAGGTCCCCACTCGAATTTGATGCCTTTCCTACGAAGAAGGTTTAAGGGCGCCGCTCTATTAGCAAAGTTAGGAATGAACTTCCTGAAGAAATTCACCATACCAATGAACCTGGCGATACCTTTGATGTCCTTGGGAGGTTTAAAATCACGGATGGCCTGTGTTCTAGAATGATCGACTGCTACACCATCGGGTGACACAATATGCCCTAGGAATGACATAGAGGGCTTAGCAAAGGCAACCTTGGACAACTTAACAGTTAACCCAGCCTTACGAAGGCGATCGAGAACTTCTCGCAGATGATCTAGATGCTCTTCAAAAGTCTCCGAAAATACGACGACATCATCTAAATAGTGATATAAGTACTCGAATTTGATGTCGGAGAAGACACTATCTAGTAGCCTAGTGAGCACAGCTGCCCCCGTGGGCAGCCCGAAAGGCACGCGGTTGTATTCATATAAATTCCAGTCCGTGGCAAACGCTGTAAGGTGTTTAGACTCTTCGGCAAGGGGAATTTGACTATAGGCCTGATTCAAGTCCAAGATAGTGAAGAACTTGGCCTTACGAAACCATGAAAAACAAGAATGAAGGTCAGGAAGGGGCACATATTGCAACACCACCTTCCGATTGAGAGCCCTGTAATCAATGACAGGCCTGAAGCCTCCTTGGGGTTTCGGGACTAGAAAAATAGGCGATGAATACGCCGACTTAGAGGGCCTAATAATACCATCCTTCAACATCTGATCGATAATTTCTTTCAGAGCCTTCATTTTAGGTGGAGATAGCCTATAAGGTGGAAAACGGACAGGAATCGAATCCGTGACCTCGATTTTGTATTCAATAAGGTCAGTAACACCAAGAGTATCAGAGAACACCTCTGGAAATGACTGACATAATTTACGAATACTATCAGCCTGCTCCTCAGGTAGATGTCTAAGGTCTAACAACATCTCATCCTGGGTAGGCGAAATAGATGAACATGACACAGAATTACACTTTAATAGTGGTATTTTACAACTAGAAGCAAATTTGAATGTGCACGACCTAGACTGGAGATCGAGCACAAGACCAGTGTGAGAAATAAAGTCAGCTCCCAATATGATGGGGCAAGACCGGTGCTTAGCCACAAACAATTTAATTTTCCAAGTAAACTTAACAATACGAATTTTGACCAGTACGGAACCTAGAATTTCTAATGGAGATGAATTAGCCGAAACATATTGAATAGAAGATGAGACGTAGTCAGGTAGTTTACAAACAGCTTTCAATTTAGAATACCATTCAGCCGAAATAATCGAACAAACACTGCCTGAATCTAAGAGAGCTGTTATAGGCTCGTTATTTAACTCAATCTTAAGAAAAGGAACAGGTGCGGGGGTATCCGCCGCGATCCTAAGGCACTCTTTGGGGCATTCAAAAGATGTATTCGAAGACTTATCGTTCCCTGAATTCTCGACCTTTTTGCCAGGGGCTGAGCCTTGGGAAGCAGAATTAGTTGACTCAGCCGCAGCCACTAGTCACTTTTGATTGTTGTTGGAAGTTACACCAGAAGTTGAGCAGGAGGGGGTGCTATTCGAATTGGGAAAATTCTTTGCGATATGTGAGAAAGCCCCACATTTAAAACAGCCTTGTGATGAACCAGCTCCATTATTTGCCCTACTAGTTTTGATCAGAGGACACTTATTGCGCAGATGGTCAGGCGACCCGCAAGCATAACATTTACGGGGGGTGACTGATCGGCGAGGTGGAGGCCGAGTATTACTAATGGAAGGCGGGGGTTCTTTCGCGACACGCAAAGAATCGGCGTATCTAACTCCTTCCGCTGAGACGGCCAATGCTTCAAGTTCCGAGAAAGTTTGCGGGCACGCCGCGAAACACAAATATGACCTATAGGGAGGTGAAATTCCCTCTACAATAGCCTGTACAATCTGATCTTCAGGAAAATGAAGGGCAAACACCCTAGTATAAAACTTAATGTCCTGTATGAAATCAGCCAAGTTTTCATCCAAGCGCTGTACACGATAATAGTACTTCTGAATAAGGGAGGACCTGGCCCTAGCAGGGATGAAGTTAGCTAGCAAATGGGCATGGAAATCCTCAATAGATGATTGCTCGGCAATGGCTCTTACGATTTTATCAGAGAGAATACCAATAGCATACGGATAGATAATTTGCAAGATTTGACATTGAGAAAGAGAAAAAACAAGGGCATGATCCTGAAATTCCACTAGAAATCTTAAAAATGAAATTACGTCACTGGTGGTATTAACGGAAAACTTAGAGATACCTCTGAGCAACATTGCCAATGGATGAGGCAAGCTGCTAAACCCGGGTGACATAGTAGGTAAAGGTTTCAATGGTAAGGAAGTTAATTCAGAACGGATGTTACTCAATGATGCACGACGTTCGGATTCGTTGTCCAATGGGGCAGGGATAGTTTGAGCAGCAACGGTTATTCTATTAACTTCTCCCTTGGGAGGCGCTTCCTCACTACCTGCATTTACTATGGTGGGTTGATCAGATTTGGGAGGAACTTCCCCAGTTAACAATTGAGTGACCTTACTAGATAATTCGGAAATATTTTCCAGGAGCGTACTAGCTTCCTTCCTCTGAACATCATTCAGTTATAGAGACAACAGATCGTTAACCCTATTCGAAAAATGATATAGCCTGCCTTGCACACGCTTAATTTGATTAGGAGACGGATCATTTTCATCAAAAAAACTAACTACAGAAGCTAGCCCAGTAATATTCTCCGTGATCGCGGAAAGAGAGTCGTCAATTTCTTTCTCTCCCAAATTGGGGATGGAAATGGGCAAATCAAGGGACTCTCTAAGCTTGTTAGTGTCTATTGCAACCGTGCCTCCAGATTGCACATTTCTGATAGTTAATTCATAGATCAACTCCTCCTTGCGCAAATAGTTAAGAAGGAGAATATCGCGAGGGCCGGGCATGATGACAGACCAATTTAGAAAAGGTCAAAAAATTCCAGCAACTGAGAAAATGGTTAGAGTTCGGATCAAAACAATGTGTAGCCGTCAAAAGGGGCTAAATTGAGACCCATTCAACCACGCTCTGCTACCACTTGTTACGGACTTTTCCGTGGTAGGTAGAGGTGAAAGAAGGTGCGGGTGTGAATGGGTTTCAAGCTACGAAATTATAGGGCAATGTAAAATTAATTTAAAATTTAACAAGGTTATATTTTCTTTTCGAAAACAAAGAAATAACAATCATGGCAGGTACAAAGTAGCAATTCAAAAGGGGTTAGTTACAATATTTACAGAATTTGGGCTTCGCGCCCTGACTTCACAATGCTTGGGCAATCAACTCAGTTTTACCCCAAACACAAGTTTTAACAGAGGGGGAGAAAACCCCATTCATACCTAGGAGCCCTTGCTCCAAATTACACTGAAAAACCTCCATGAGGCATACAACCCAGAATTTTCAAAAGAGCCACACGCTCTCAAAATTTAAGCCTCTCCCAGGCCACACCAAACTCCACCTTCAAGTTGTCCTCAACGGACATAAACACAGGGGTAAAATACCCAATCTACTGAGGTCTATTAAAAGAAAAGCAGGTTAATTAAATGACCTCTAAAATAACAATTTGAGAGGAGGCGAACTTGCACTCCTAATACACTTTGATTAAGACCTACTTGGCACTAGGCCGTTAATACAAGGGCTAATCCCATGCTAAAGAGGTGACTTAAGAAAGAACAATTTGTTTTACATTAACGAAAAATAGGTTGAGAAAATAAGTTCACCTCAAGACAATGTGAGTGGGAGCTCGAGAGGGTTAGCACTCTCTATCCCAATATGTCGTTTTAAAAGAGAATATATGAAAGGAGTAGTTACATTTTAGGAAAAGGTCACATGGCTGAACGCTTAGAACCCGCCCCGAAAGTTAAACTGCTGAGCTAGCAAAGAAAGAAGTTATTAATCGGCCATTACCTTGTGTTGAACGGCTGGAGAAGAAAGAGGCGCTTCCCGCCCCCTGCTATGTACTTAACACACTGAAAGATGGAACAGAAGTGGCCTAGAGACCCAAAAATCAGCAGTTTAAATACTCTCGCGGAAGTTTCTAGGCGTTAGGGGAAAGAAAACACCCTCCCACAAACTCTTTATTGGATAGGACCCCGCAACAGATTCAAGTTGGGGGAAGATACATCTGATTGGATAGAAATTAATTTAAGAAATTCGGGATTGGTTAGGTTCAACACAAGGGGAAGAAAGGGGTAAATATTGCCAACTTAAACAATGATAGAAAGAAATTTAACAAAGAACAAACTCTTGAAATTAAATTTTCTCCAAAAAAATAGTTCTTTGACTCCGCACTAGGTTGCACTATTGTAGATCTTCAGTAGTGTCCTCTAGAAGAGAAAGTTCACACTTCTTACTTCAAGCGAAACAAAAACACATCAAAAATGACACAGTTCAAAAACTCAAAATTTTCCACGTGGTGACATCTTCTGAGAAGGTAGAAAATTAATACTGTCAATAAAGTTCAGACTTCCTCCAGCAGAGGAGTTTCAACAGGCGCACATTTTAAATTAGCGGAGTGGAGGTGTACCGCCCGGTACAATAATAATAATAATAATAATAATAATAATAATAATAATAATAATAATAATAATAATAATAATAATAATAATAACCGATTTTTCAAGAGCAAAGCGCAAAGAGGGATCCTCAATGGAGCTGTGATGCTTGGAACCGCGTTTGCTGCTAGAACCAAGATCCCTAAATCGGTTGCAAATTTCGAACCTGTGAATGACAGATTTTCTATACTCACAATTAAATGCGCGAACAAAACCTACGCCATAGTTAACGCAAATGCTCCTACAAACGATAAGAACAAGTCTGATCCAGACGAAGTTGATAATTTCTGGGACCTACTGGATGAAAAATTATACAAAATACCCAAACACCATGTCAAGCTTCTTTTGGGTGACTTCAACGCCCAACTAGGTCGTGAACAGAAGTACAATAGGAAATTACCCTGCACACAAAAGAACCAATCCCAACGGCAAAAGACTGGTGACCATTTGCGAAAATCACAACCTGCAGGTCATGTCGACCCACTTTCGCCATCTACCCAGAAAGCAAATGACTTGGCGTTCTCGCTTCCAAGCTCTCGGAGAGTTACAAATTGATCATGTTGCAATCTCCAGGAGAAACAGCCCTGAGATTGGGAATGTCAAGGTAAAGAAAGGCATCAATGTGGCCTCAGATCATTATATGTCTCTTATCAAATTCAAACCAATTCCCGCAAACACAAGGAAGACAACCAAACAGATCACACGCTTCGACAATGATAAACTTCGGCAAAGGGTCGAGGAGTTCCAGGAGAAGGCTAGACCAAATGACTGTGACTTTAACAACGCCAAAAGTCTCCTTGTTGAGGCCGCCAAAGACGTTGCAGAAATCAAGAGAAGCAAAAAGCATGCCTAGTGGAATAGTACCTGCGAATCAGTCCTCCAAGAAAGACTCAATGCGTGGAAACAGTACAACTCTACGAAATCAGAAAATGATTGGGAAACCTACAAAACCCAACGTGCCCAAGCAGCTAGGGTGTTCAGAACTGAGAAACGTAAATACGAAAAATCTCTCATTGAAAATATAGAACAAAACTTTAGGAAGAATGAAAGCAGAGAGTACTACAGAGCCTTCAAACGCAAACTCACTGGCTATAAGCCACCATCTCTATGCTTTGAGCGAAAGGACGGCACACTGGCGACGTCAAATGAAGAAAATTGCAGCATTCTGGCAGATTACTTAAAGAATTTACTTAATTGCTCTAAACCGCAAAGCGCCATTGAGACCAAGGAACCCTTACTCAGGTACCCAGATTCCAGACCACCCGACAGAGATGAGATCAAGCGCCATATTTCCCGTCTCAAAAATAACAAAGCGCCGGGGGAAGAATCAGTAGTAGCAGAAATATGGAAATATGCCCCAGAGGAATCACTTGATATCTTGCAAAAGCAAATAGAAGAAATTTGGAACAAGGAGACCCTACCCGAAGATTGGAAAATAGCTTTGTTCCATCCATTACACATAAAAGGCAGCATGAAGAACATCAACAACTACAGAGGAATATCTTTGCTACCCGTGACTTACAAAATTCTATCACTTGCCATCCTGGAGCGTTTGGAAGCACAAGTCGAACATCAAATAGGTGAATACCAAGGAGGGTTCAGAAAAGGCCACTCAACAGCTGAACAGATCCAAAATCTCAAAACGATCATCAGATATTGTACACTAAGGTCAAAGCGGTATGTGTCTGTCTTCGTGGACTTTAAGAAAGTGTACGACTCCATTGACCGGGAAGTCCTGCTAAACATCTTAAATGAATTTGGAGTTGATTTGAAACTGCTGGCATTAATTAAAGGGACCCTTACCGATACAAAATCCAAGGTGAAGTTCCACGGATGTCTCTCGCATTCCTTTGACATCAAAACAGGAGTCCGACAAGGTGATGGGCTATCCCCGATACTCTTCAACTGTGTTCTTGAAAAGATCATCAGAACCTGGCGTGTGAGATACAGGAAACCAACTACAGTCCATTGAGAATAGGAACAAAATCCAAGGGGATCGCAACAGACTGCTTAGCATTTGCCGATGATATTGCTGTTCTCTCAAACGACATAGAAACCGCTAGAGCTCAAGTTGAAATTGTAAGGGAAATTGCCGAACAAACTGGTTTGCAGATATCGTTTGAGAAAACAGAAATAATGACTAACATCAAAGAGGCTCCACCAAAAGTCCATACAAAATACGGGGACATCACCCGAGTAGACAAATTCAAATACCTGGGTGAGATCATCATGAAAAATGGACTGGACAAAGAAGCACTTCAGGAGCGAGTACGCAAACTGGAAATAGCCTACCAAACATCCCGCACAATCTACAACAAAAAATGCCTTTCCCAAAACACCAAGCTACGTCACTATGAAACAGTTCTGAAGCCAGTAGTTCTATATGCAGCCGAAACCCTGTCTCTAAATGCCAACAAAGGACTCCTTGAAGAACTGGAGAAAAGAGAACGCAAAATTGTGAGAGGAATCTTGGGATGAAAGTACAGAAATGGAATCCATCAAAAGTGATCCAACAAGGAAGTGTACAGCAAAATAGGGAAAATTACCGACACAATCATAAAAAGACGGGCACGATTTTACGGTCATCTGAAAAGAATGGATGGAAGAAAGTTAACTAAAGAAATCTTTCACTTTTTTGATTCAAACCCCAAAACTACAATTCCCTGCTTTAGAAATACCAAAGAAGACCTGAAAATGCTACATATCTCAGCTGAAGACGCCCTTAACAGAGATCTCTTCCGCAAGAAAATATTGACGAACGGGGTAAACAGAGACGAGCAACCGAAGAGAAGACACGGTGCCCCTTGGACAGAGGAGCGTAAGCAGGCCCACTCACAAAGAATGAGGGAAATTTGGGCTCTAAAGAAGGCCAAGTTCAGTGTCAAATGCAACAAGACTTAACGTGGTCCTTGATGGCCCCAGCGAATTATAAATAAATAATAATAATATCATGTGGTCATGTGGTCAGAACATACAAAAATTATCTATAACAGTACCGAAGAGGAGACTGCAATTTTTTGGACATATTTACAGAATGGGTGACAGTAGACCAACCAAAGAGATCCTCACGTATCTTCGGAGGAATGAGTCACAACCACCTGGATTCAAGAGATCAAAAAAGAGTTGGAAAGAAACCAACATCAGAGAAGAAGAGGTAGTGGAAAGAGAAATTTTCCAGAAGAAAGTTTCAAAGATGGAAGGATTCCAAGGGAGGGAGGCAAAGAAAACCGGCACAAAGTGGTCTGAAGAAAGAAAAAAGAAACAATGAAGGAATATTGGAAGAAAAGGAAGGAACAACAACAACAAAGGATAAGGAATTGAAAATGGAATGTTGTCCCTAGTAGGCTCTAACGCAATAATAATAATAATAATAATAATAATAATAATAATAATAATAATAATAATAATAATAATAATAATAAAATCATACTCGACTAAGCATGCCCATTCTGATGCATGGAAGAAAGCACACTCCGGAAGGATGAAAACCTGGTTATCCCGCAACAAGACAAACAGTTGATATCTCGTGGTCCTAGTGGCCTTTCGATAAATAATAATAATAATAATAATAATAATAATAATAATAATAATAATAATAATAATAATAATAATAATAATAATAATAATAATAATAATAATAATAATAAAATGTTATTATTATTTTATTATTTTTATTTTTATTATTATTTATTTATTATTTATTATTATTTTTTTATTATTATTATTTCAGCGACTTTTTGCTATTTGCTTTACGTCGCACCGACACAGATAGGTCTTATGGGGACGATGGGAGAGGAAAGGCCTAGGAATGGGAAGGTAGAGGATGTGGCCTTAATTAAAGTACAGCCCCAGCATTTGTCCGGTGTGAAAATGAGAAAGCACGCAAAACCACCTTCAGGGATGCCTACAGTAGGGTTCGAACCCACTATCTGCCGGATGCGAGCTCACAGCTGCGCGCTCCTAACCGCACAACCAACTCACCCAATCCAGTGAAAATTAACCTTAAAACTACATGTGGATATTCTGACATTGACCTCCAGAGTTTAAATTAAATCGGACAGATTACGATTTAAAGTCACAATAAAGAGCACGGGAAAACTATACTGCACAGCCGGTTCTTCAATTTAGAGAAGGAAGTAGAAACTGTTTGCAGAATACCATATTTACCTACGTAATGCACACACTGAAATGCAAATAATTTTCTCATTACTCAATATATTTCCAGGAAATGTAGTACCGATAACCCATATATAAATAAATATTACTATGTCCGCTCTCCTCTGTCACTGTGGACGGACTGTGCTGCAATAAGTCAATATTTAACTGAATTTCGTTCACATATTATTAAAGTATTTGCACTAAAGGTGAAATATGTAGAGGGGAATTATTTTAATTTTTAAAATTTTCGTTACGTTTCACCAACACAGATAGGTCTTATAGCAACGATGGGATAGGAATGGGCGAGGAGTGGGAAGGAAGCAACAGTCGCCTTAATTGAGATATAGCCCCAGTATTTTACTGCTGTGGAGATGGGAAACCACGGAAAACAATTTTCAGGGCTGCCAACAGCGGGGTTCGAATCCAATATCTCCAGAATGCAAGGTGATAGCTACGTGATCGAATCCGCTCCACCTTCAGGCTCCAGGTTGCGCGATGAAATCTTAGTACAGGCAGTAGGCATTTTAAAAGTTCTTAAATATCACAGATCTAGGTCAACAGTCGCTTCTTCAAATCTGGAGTAAAAGAAGGGATCTTCAGACTCGTAATAGTATTCCCGTAGTCTCAGCTATCGAGTTGTAGCATTTTTAATTGGCGCTATTTTGTACGTATGCGATCACGTGTAATTCTATCAGATGGCAGAGTTATCAGAGTACTATTGGACGAATTTTTAGTTAATTTTGCCCGATAAACACAAAATGTGTCACCAGAGATCATTCATATGCCAATATGGTAGGACCAGGATTTTTGAAATATAGATTTTATTCTGCCATTTAGAATCCAACTAATAATGCCGCGTTAAAATCCGCAAATTTTGGACTGAGATGTCGGCAGTCTATCGTCGATTCACAAACATAGCTGTAGTTCTCAATGAGAAGATTGACGATATTAAAATTAATCTGAATTTGCTTGTTTTTGTTTCAATTTATTTCATTATTCTTCACTTTCTTATAAAATTAACTTCCAGTATTTGACATCCAAGAATGCGATTGGATTATTATTATTATTATTATTATTATTATTATTATTATTATTATTATTATTATTATTATTATTAAATACACTTCAATTGGCAGGTCTGTCTGTGAAAATGCCTACTCACAGCTATATTGCTGACATTATACAATATATAACTATCCTCCCGTGTGAACCATATGACCTTGCCGCGGTGTGGAGGCTTGCGTGTCCCACCAATGAAGCAGACAGCCGAGCCGCAGGTAGGGCCTACAACCATATCGGATGGTATCTGTCGAGAGACCAGACTAACGAATTGTTAAGCAAGGGGGGGAGGGGGTAGCAGCCTTTCGGATGTTGCATGGGTGGCAGTCTGGATGAGTGATAATGATCAACATGGCTTTGCTGTGTTGATTCTGCTACACGGCTGAAAGGAACGGGAAACTACAGCCGTAACTAACTCGAGAGGACATGCAGCTCTCTCTCTATGAATGTTGTACTGATGATGCCTTCCTTCCGGGTAAAATATTCTGGAGGTAAAATAGTATCCCATTCAGATCTCCGGGTGAGGACTACAAGAGAGGGACAATAATCAGGAAAATGGACATTAACTTTCTGCGAGCTGGACAGTGAAATGTAAGAAGTTTGAATCGTTGTGGTTAGATAATCTGAAAATGGAGATGAATAGACTAAGGTTAAATGTAGTTGCTATGCAGGAGGAGCAGGATGTTTG
The DNA here is from genome assembly GCF_040414725.1 of Anabrus simplex. NCBI lineage: Eukaryota > Metazoa > Arthropoda > Insecta > Orthoptera > Tettigoniidae > Anabrus > Anabrus simplex. Next base: position 338,682,766 of record NC_090270.1, read on the forward strand.
GTCAGATGACTACAGAATTATCAACAAAATCAAACAGGGGAAAAGCAGGAGTTAGTTTAACAATGAAGATAACTCGCAAATCGCTGCATGTACTTTATTGTGTATTCAAAAGTGAATCTCGTAGCTGTGCAACTTTTGAGTTTAAGGAGCACAACCATGACTTATTAAAATGACAATCAAATATCTCTTTCGTAAGATAAATTGCTCTCAGATTAATATGTGTGGGAGACTTAATATGATTTACAAATATGGGAGCAGTGTTACGAAGTAATGTGATATAGGTAAAGATGACTAGCCGAAGAGTACAGATGTACATGTCAAGTTTTACAAGTTGTAAGGATTCGCTGTAGTTTGCTTACTAGATAAATAGAACGTAATAATCACACTGAATACGAACCTCGGTAGCTCAGGAAGCACCGCTCCGGCCTATCACCTATGGATTCCGTAGTTCATATCCCGGTCACTCCACGTGAAATTTGTGCTGGACAAAGTGGAGGCGGGACATATTTTTCTCCACGTACTCTGGATTCCCGTGTCGTCATTCATTCCAGAAATACTCCCCAATATCACTTCATTTAATCTGTCAGTCATTAATCATTACCCTAGAGGAGTCCGACAGGCTTCGGCAGCCGGCACAATCCCTATCCTCGCCACTAGTAGATGCTTCATTCATTCCATTCCTGACCCGGTCGAATGACTGGAAACAGGCTGTGAATTATCCTTTTCAATCACATTGAATATCATTACTTGACCACCTCTATACTGTACTAGGGGTCAGCATTACATATAGATTAAGCCTTTTTTCACTACAGGATGCCTTTCCTCATGCTAACCCTATGTGGAGGACTGTATTAAATTAGGTATTTCTACGGTGGTTGGGAGTATGGTGCGGTGTCCGTAGAAGAAGATTTGTTTATTAAAACGGATGAAAACAGTCCCCGTGGTAAAGGTATTAACAGGACGCGGCTAAAATCTTTGGATATTTAGGGAATCGAACACAGCTTCCTCTGAACCGAAGATTACACGATGATCATTCAGATAAGGAACTGGGAGACATTTCGATATTTAAGGAAAAGCTCCTGCTGTTCCAAGTGTTGAGAGCCCTTACATTACAGGTCCCGCACAGGCTTTAAGAATGTCGACTTCACATATCCCGGCACACAACAATTCTCTAGAAGGTTATGGAGCACTTTGGATCATACAGCTCAAACAGATGGGTGTATACTACCGCAGATCCTAGATCGGAGGTGGACTAACGTTTGGTGACGTCCCGATTGCGGACACAAAATATTTCGGAAGAGTCCCAGCTCCAGGGTTTTCCCCATTCGGTTCCTTCTTTATTGCAGACAGTCACAATTGCGGACACCCCAAAATAGTCTGGATGGGTCTCGATTGCAGATAGCCTTCGTGAAATAAATAATCTGTATTATACATTTTCTACTAGTGAAAGTGCGTAAATATTCGCTGCTAGCACCAACCGGACTTGGTGTCCTTTTTGTCTTTAGTAAATAATTCTCCTTTGCACTTCTTCGTTCTCTCCTTGAAACAAATTCGTTTGATAACACCATTGTCTCTAAGTATTACCATGCAATAAAGTACATAAGTTACCTTTCTCCGTTTCTATGAAGTCCATAATAATAATTAAAATGGCGTGTAGCATCCGGAGAGGCCTGGTGCAGGTCTTTTGATTTGACGCCCGTAGGTGAACTGCGCGTCGTGATGAGGATGAAATGATGATGAAGACGGCACATACACGCAGTTCCCGTACCAGGGGAATTAACCAATTATGATTAAAATTTCCGGCTCTGCCAGGAGTCTAACCCGGGCCCCCTGCGACGAAAGGCCAGCACACTAACCATTTAGCCTTGTAGCGGACTCTAGAAAGTCCATAATAGCCCCAAAACGATTAATGAACATAAATATACGAGTTTAAAACTCAACACTGTGGTAGAGCTGACGTTCTGTGCGACAACTTGAGCAGAACTGGATTGGTAAGACGGGTGGAAGAGGGGAGGAAAGGAAAACCCTGGAACGAGCTAGCATTTTCCCCAGATATTCTGTGTCCGCAATCGAGATTATTAACCTGGCACTGGGCACGAGGTTACTAGGAACGGAAGTGGGCGCGTGGTGAGATTTTCCCTGACCCATGAAAAATGGAGAAAATAATCTTCTGTAAGCACAGTTTTAAATTGAATTGGTTAATTCACATTCTGTATTGATTTTCATAAGAATTATTTTAGCTTTACAATATTTTATTTACACATGTAGGGTATTCCACCTTGTTTATTCAGTATTACAAACATATGTTTGACGTGTAATTCTTTTACGCATTTCTGTCAGTTTGCGTTTCGTATAATTCACAATTCCATTCATAGTGTCTTAGGGAAATATAAATGCCAAACTTCCATTGCCGAATTTACATCTCGTGCTTGTTCTCAGGCACCTGGTAGATGTCTCACGAGATTCCTATGCCTAATTTAATGTGTCGTGTTTCCGTGTACATCCTCCTGGTTACTCAATGTTTCCCTGTGTATACGAGTCTATTTCTTACCACTTGGTCAGACTTTGCCAACAGGTTCCCTCTCAGATCTCGAAAACTCAATTTTTCTATTTTGTTCCATTCTTTAAACATCATCGCTGTAACCGTCAATTAAATAATCCGAATCTTCACCTGTTTCTTCCTTCCATCCTGTTTATCTCATTTCACCTTTATCATCATTATAACACTGTCTGTGTCTCTCATCAGCCATAGTTCAATATATTCACATACAGTCAATATATTTACAGTATTTAAAAATGCCACAAATACTAATATAACAAGGCGCAAGGTGAGGGACTACAGCAATGCACCGCAGACGAAAACAACGAACCTTCACCAACACGCAACAGTTGTACAAAAACTAAAACCAAATCCATTGGGGTAACAGAACCGAAGGACCATGGCCTACCAAGCGACCGCTGCTCAGCCCGAAGGCCTAAGATTACGAGGTGTCGTGTGGTCAGCATGACTGACCTCGGCCGTAATTATTGGCTTTCTAGACCGGGGGCGCTATTTCACCGTTAGACAACTCCTCAATTCTAATAACGTAGGCTAAGTGGACCTCGAATCAGCCCTCAGATACAGGTAAAAATCCCCGACCTGGCCGGTAATCGAACCCGGGTCCTCCGGGTAAGAGGGAGGCACGCTCCTGCTATACAGCGGGGCCCGCAATAATTGTACAGTGATGCAGAAAATGATGAATAGCTAGAAGGATAGACACGTGAGTAAAATCATTGCGCAATGGGATGTGACGAAATCAAGGATTGAGGGATTCTCTCACCACGCGCTCGGTGCCAAGTTAATAGGGTGTCTGCAATCTAATGTTTGAGACACGATCGCTCCACTCACACTTCTGCAGCTTTGAAGGAAATAATCCATGAGTCCTACCGACCAAGTGGCCGTACTGTACACACGCAGATCTCCTGTTGCCAGTAATAGTTGTTGGAAAAGGTACAGACGCAGCTGTGCTCACGCGGCACACACAGCGCTGGAAGCGGGCGGGCAGGCGATGAGCGTGCGCTCTTCAGCCACAGTGACGTTGTTGTTACGTCATAGGTCGCTAAGATTGAGCGAAGTTTCCCCAATCACTGCGGCGACACCAGAGTCTCGAATAGAGGCAGAAAATAATGAACGAAAGAAGGGAGAAACCGCGTCATTTTCAATTCACATTGTAAGAAATAAGTTATTTATGTTCATTGCATTTTATGTATTTCGACCGGACACGATAGAGAATTAGGCCTACAACCTCAAATATTTTTGTCATTACGCAATGAATTACAGTTTTCAATATTATAATGTGAGAGGTGTTTTAGAAAATTTTCTAATATAACACGGAGTTGAGGTGGGTAATCTATGGCTTGTGGCTGCTTGGGGTTACATTATCTGATAAACTCACCAACAATGCAATCATGTTTACCGGGAGCCCCGCGGTGTAGGGGTAGAGTGCCTGCCTCTTACCCGGAGGCCCCGGGTTCGATTCCCGGCCAGGTCAGAGACTTTTACCTGCATCTGAGGGCTGGTTCGAGTTCACTCGGCCTACGTGATTAGAATTGAGGAGCTATCTGACGGTGACATAGCGCCCCTGGTCTAGAAAGCCAAGAATAACGGCCAAGATGGTCCGTCGTGCTAATCACACGACACCTCCTAATCTGTAGGCATTCGGGCTGAGCAGTGGTCGCTTGGTAGGCCATAGTCCTTCGGGGCTGTTGCGCCATGGGGAATCAATATTGTGTATATATATGGTAGATACATTTATATTGTTGTTGTACTTTAATTTGGATATCCTCACTTGTGATGGAACTCCCTCGCAATTTACAGGCAAGCTATTATCATCGCACGCCTGAAAAGTTTTAAATACTATTTTCGGAAATTCAGTGAACAGGGAAAGTCACATAACACTACAACACTGTGGAAAATCAAGTGTATTAAGTTTTGACGAATGAATAACAGGAATTTAATTTCATTTATGGAAATATAATCATTCCCATCCAAGGAATTGTAAATCGTTGCCTGTACGCTTAAACCCTGTATTTTTGTAAATTATAACATGTCAGTTTTCTCTGAATGCAAAATATATAAGAAAATAAGATTCACTGTTTAGGCTATATGAAGCGCAGTACAAATCAAACCGGAATATGTTGAAAAGGTCGGTTTTCTTGCGATCATAGCGTTTTTATTGTTTCTCTTATACTGTACCCTAATCAACAATTCGCTGGGTAGTAGAGAAAAGTTCCATTGTCACAATCGAACAACACTGCTTCACTTCTCTGCCAAGTGTGTTCGCTCTCTCGTTTTACTGCGACGCACGCTTGCTACGTAAGCTGCCCCCATTTATGTCAGGCCATCCCAGCCGCATTGGGCTAGCCTCAACGGTCGCCCAGCTGAGCACCTCTGGACTAGCACAAGCTGTATACAGCTGGCACTTGATCATAGCTGGGCTGTGGTATGTTCCCCCACGGGGTGACTAACACAATTCAATTAGTGGCCATTGCTAATTGCCTCCCTCCATCACTGCGTACCTCATTAACTCATTCATTCACTTTCCGTAATAATTACAATAACTAACACTCATACATTCAATTGCATATGTCTGTTTATCAAACTGGTCGGCGATACGTTGTCGGCTTGACCACTACTGCATTGTAGAAAGTGGAGGGTGTATAGCCTCTCTTTGTAAGGAAGAATGTGCTTGGTTGGCCAGGAAGGCGATAGATCCACGTTTGGAAAACGAAACATAATTTCTAAAAGGACACATGACCCTTAAATGAGAATTAGGGTAGCTGCAGCGTGCAGAGACTTCCGGATACTAAGAACATGGGTTCAGACACTGCAGAGGTATGAAGGGCGGAATGAAGTCCATCCGGCGTTCTGTGTAATACAATGTTAGCATGTAAAACCGCTCATGCCAGGGAACAATAATAGAAGTTCTCAGGGGAATAACTTTTTTGTTTTTAAATAATACGAAATCACTGATTTACAAAATGTTACATGAAACACCTTTTCAATAATGGTTTCGTTTGAGTTTGTTTAATTCAAAAACAAATGAAGTATCCGCCTTGAATCGTAAATAAAACTGACTTTCCTATATTGACCGGGCTTTATTTTCTTACGTGGACCAGTCAAAACCGAAGTGGTGTAAGTCACTTTTGTGTATTGATATTAAGATTTAACAGCTGTTTCCTTTAACAAAGTCGGCTGTGTAAACTCAGTTTCAATAATTCATTTACAAGACAATGATGCCCACGTCCACAATACGAACAGAAAATATACTACAATTTTTATTAATATTCAGAATATTAACAAGACAACTCAACTTATCTGAATTTCTGCCGAGCCTGTTTTGTATTCTTGAGTAATCTGATAGTATAATTTGGCCATTTCTTCACTATTATGACGAAATTACTTACCTTGTTAGTGTCAAAGGATGGAGAACATTGACTTTAATAGCTTACTGAAAAAATTAAAAAAAGAAGAAAAGACTTATCTGGATTTTCCCCGGGATCAGTGAATTATATCTTGAGATACATATTATGCTCACGCGACAAAATCAATTACAACTCATACATGCATCGTGCAACAAGAATCTACTTCCCTGGCATCTGGTAAAGCAAAACGGAACATAGATATTGGCATGTATACAGCTTAGATGGAGTCAGATCAGAATACATTCACAATGAGACCATAAAATTACCATTAACATCATTCATTTATTCAGGTTTCAGAGGTAACCACGTTATCTGAATTTCTATCAATGTTATAAATTGAAGGCATGTTAGGATGTCAGCCTCATCTACGTTCCCGAATTCTTGAACAGTAGTGCCCTCAGTATTCAACTATACTACTGGCACCACAACCATCCACTTCGTGTTGGCTGCTTGCGTACTTGAACATGTACTGCTGCATGAGATACTGTGGTGAACTATGAAAACATATACTTTCTGTACATGAGGAGGGAAGACTCCGTGGCTCAGGCGACAGCGCTTTGGCCTCTCACCGCTGAGTTTCGTGGTTCAAATCCCGGTATCTCCATGTGAGATTTGTGCTGGACAAAGCGGAGGAGGGACAGGTTTTTCTCCGGCTCCTCTCACCTTTCATTCCAGCAACACTCTCCAATATCATTTCATCAGTCAGTCATTAATCATTGCCCCAGAGGAGTGCGGCAGGCCTCGGCAGCCGGCACAATTCTTATTTTCGCCGCAAGGTGGGGGATTCATTCATCCCTTGCCTGACCCGGCCAATGACTGGAAAACAGGTTGTAGGTTTTCACTTTCATATGGGCAGCTCTAGAGCAGTGGGAAGTATAAGTTTCCACTCTCCATAACCTAACATCAGGATTAATCGCGATAGAGTGGCTAACTCTATGCCTGGTCACTTTTCCCCCTAAGAAATCACTAGGTACTCATTTTTGGTGTGAACTGAGTGAACTGCCTAGGCTAGCAGTAAAACCTTAGATCAGAAGTTGACGTTTGGCTGATTATGTTTTCCTGTTTGGTATACATTTTTGTAGTTTGAATTTTAAAAGACTTCATATATCAGTATTTGCATTAAAATGAATTCTCTCTCCTCATTTCCCCATCATATGTTTTTGGGAGTAAGAAGGATATTCTATCAGCTTGCATTCGGAAGATAGTGGGGTCGAATTCCACTGTCGGCAGCCCTGAAGATGGTTTTCCGTGGTTTCCCATTTTCATACCAGTAAAATTGTGGGACTGTACCTTGATGAAGGCCACGGCCGCTTCCTACCCGCTCCTAGTCATTTCCTATGCCATTGTCGCCATCAAAGCTATATGTGTCGATGTGACGTAAAGCAAATTGTAAAAAAATTTTAGAAGGAAAAGAAAAGTATTCCAGTCTTCCAGTCGCACTACATTGCTTAGCATACTGCGGCGATGGATGTTAGTGGACAACCACTCTATGTTCCAATGACATCGTGCTCCCAATTTGCCTCGAGCGTGAAACACACTAAACAGGTTAAGGAGAGTTCTTTTTTCTTCCCGCTCAGATGTGGGTAGCAGAATGGTTTGTGTACAATAGAGACGGACTCAGCTAAACTGCGGCGGTGGTCATAAATGCTGACATAAAAAGCCCACTAGCCAGTGGTCACAATCACTTTGATCGCCGAGCTGACTGCCTTGTCGTTTACATTGGTCTTTGTCTTGGGCACAGTGGTCTGCAGGAATGTCGCCCTTAATGTGATTTATTCGGCAATCTCTTTTCTATTGAGCGAGTGTGAAGTATCTTCAACACCACGGCTCCCTTACACAGGAGTCATTTCCATTTGTACGCTGGCCTCGAACAATTGCGTGCCAACTTCAAAGCTATTCGCATCTAATTCCAAGGAGAATTACAACGCATTAAAGAACATATTTCTTTCTCACGGAGGGTGAGATTTCTAATTTAAGCCATATGATTCCTCCTCTGGTTTAACGCAAACAGAACAAAAAAGTTCGGCAAACTAATCAAATTCTGTCCGAATGTTCTTTGTAGACGTACAAATGACATTCTTACTTGATGTGGAATATAAAATCAAAGTTTTTTTTTCAGTTACCAACATATGTTCATTCTCATTTAAAAAATCAAGTAAGCCCTAATTCCTACAGTAAAAAGGTCAAGATAAATTAAAAAGTAGTGTTCAATGTTTAAATGAATGTTAAACGTGATGATAGGATAAACTATTCCCCTGATGTAACACAACATACACAATAGGATCCAATTTCGGAAAGACGTTAGAATGATAATAATTGCTATAAAGTCTGGAAACCTGCTAGGAACCGTCGTCTGTGTTTCTCGCATACTACCATTCTATTTATCAAGCGATAGTATTTCAAATAATAATAATAATAATAAGAAGAAGAAGAGCGAGAAGATCTTGGCTGAATTCCGTGGCGTTTGAAGTAGCTCAAATACATCAGCCTCGTGTCGGTAGAATTATTTCCACGTTAAATAATTCCTGGAGGACTAAATTCCGGCACCTCGGCGTCTGCGAAAACCGTAAGTTTAGTTAGTGGGACGTAAAGCCAACAATATTATTATTATTATTATTATTATTATTATTATTATTATTATTATTATTATTATTATTATTATTATTATTATTATTATTCAGAAAAACGAGAAGATGGGATTTTCTTAGACGAAAAACTCCAGAACGCGATCCGGTGAACTTTCAGGACTTGAACGGTCCCTAAGCACACGTGCGTGTTTTATCAACTCATACCTGCTACCCGAAATGCAGGCATCCAGCACAGACATGAAGTGTAAGGAGGGAACAGATGAAAATATGATGAAAGCAATTGTGAAAATTGAGACGATCTCATACCTTTCCATTAGTATTTAACTTCCACTTCATGCATTTAATATTCATTTATCAAAAGTAAAACGAGATCTACAAAGGGCTGCTATACATATCAGTATTCTTGTATTATGAAATGAGAAAGCTCGCGCCCAGATAAATAATATTTAGGAAACAAGAAAGACATTCATATGAAATAGAAATAGGGTATATAAACCGCAGTTAATTTATTTGAGGACTATAAAGATCTACAATTATTTTGGTATGATGCCCTGATTTATTTTCCTGTCTGCAATGAACTACTTTGTCTATTAATTTAAGGCTAGGATTCCAAATGTATCAACATGATGTTTTCATGGAATTTCACTTAGTACTATGAAAAAAAGCGCAATGGTAACGTCACTTACACAACAGATACCCCGGTCACCGTAAGAACGGTACGTAGCAACGGTCTCTACCTCTACAGCCTGCAGATATGGGAGTAGGCAATCTGTTATTAGGGCAGATGCTAAAAGGGTGCTCACTGAACTCCAGTTGAATACTGATAAATATTGCAGTCGTTAAGTAATTGGAATTATTATTGAAGCTTCCTAGAATCCATTCCAAATTAATTGCCATTCATGAATTCATGCCTCATACCGACTGTAATTGTGACAGACTCATCAGAGTCTTCGAGGTGAACACATGTGCGCAGGCATTATGTCGTTGGAATACGGTATCATCCCACAAGAGTACGGAATTTTATATACATTGTTCATGTTCTATGTACAATCATGTTTGAATTCCCTCAATAGGACTTGAAACCGTTGGTCTCCCGAGTCGCAGTCTCTGTCGCTTACGCCCGCGTCAAACGAGAGAAGTGCCACTCGGATCTCGTGACATTTTTGACTGGCACCATCCGCCAACTAACGCGCGTGGTCGACAATTTGCGTCTTACAGGTGGTGTCACTGTGCCAACTTGTTGTCCTTCTTTCATTCGCTCACACGACACTGCGATTAGTACCCACCTGACCATGGACCCTGAAAATAAAGCCTTAATCTATGAGCTTCAATAGTATTTAAAACCCCATGACACTACAGCCCTTGAAGGACCTTGGCCTACCAAGCAACTGCTGCTCAGCCCGAAGTACTGCAGATTACGAGGTGTCGTGTGGTCACCACGACGTATCCCCTCGGCCGTTATTCTTGGCTTTCTAGAAAGGGGCCGCCATCTCACCGTCAAATAGCTCCTCAATTCTAATCACGAAGGCTGAGTGGACGTCGAACCAGCCCTCAGGTCCAGGTAAAAATCCGTGACCTGTCCGGGAATCGAACCCGGGACCTCCGGGTAAGAGGCAAGCATCATCACTGAAACATGATGTATCCGAAGGTTAAACAGGGAGAGAAGGTAAACGAATCGGAACACATGAACGGATCATTAAAAATAATAAAGGGAATGTAAGCCTATTTGGCACAATAAGATTCATATCGGAGATGAGCTTAACAGAATTACGTTATTCGCAAAGGAGGTGGTCATGGAGATGGTTCACTGTGAGTGGCTAACATGGTTTTGACAGATGAAGGGTCAGGACGACAGGTATGCAGCCAAAATGTCCTTGACCTTCAGGTACCCCGAGAACGAAGAAGAAGTCTTAGACACCACTGATTTTGACACTGTGTTTAATCCATTCCATTCCTTGTTGTTTGGTGCAATATACGAGGGCCATTCAAAAATTAGCCGGAGTCCCTAAAATGAGAACCACTGAAGGGATCGTAATGCAATTGCCTGCGGAATAAGGCGCGGTCCCTAGAAGCGCTGAGGCCCTAAACTCGCCGCTAGAGGGACACAGGTGCCGACAATAGAGTGAGCATGCACGCCCGTTGATCGTCTATTGGGTCCACTCATGCTGACAACAGTGAAAGGGAGACTTTGAAAGTAGAGAAAAGGGATGCAGAACGGAGTGAGGGGAACGAAAATTCATCGAAGAATGGCAAAAAATGTACGGAGAACTCTGCATGTTCCTTGCAAGGGTCAAACGATTCAGGATATGACGCATGATGCACGGCCTGGAACGCCGCGCCGCATTACCGATCCGATTGTCCAGCAGGTGGATGCCCTCATTACGTAAGACGGGTAAGTTACGGTAGCAGCCGTTGCCTCAGAGCACGGACACGCCATCATTAAAGACATTGAAATTTCGCTAAAAGTGCACCCAGTGGGTACCTCACACTATTCAACCAGCAGGAAGCATGTCGATCTTGAGTGGTCGCTGGGGACGAGATATGACGTCATCACTTACAACCCAGTTCAAAACGACGAAGTCTGTATTGGAAGCTTGCAAGGTCGTCGCCACCCAAAAAATCCAGTGTGAGTTAAAGAACGCTCTGAGAGGCAAACTCTTTACTTCGAACACCGCCGTCATGCAGTACGTTCGGAATTGGTTGACAACGCAACCGCAGGAATTTTACGAGACAGCCATTCACCGCCTTGTGTCTCAATAGTCCTCATTTTCTGAATTTCTACTTCAAATGGAAATTATTCCACTCATCCAACCTATCCACTTCAATCTCCAGTAACAATATGCCCTATGATTAATTCTCATCGAGACTACTGTCCGGCTCCATGGCTAAATGGTTAGCCTGCTGGCCTTTGGTCACGAGGGTCCCGGGTTCGATTCCCGGCAGGGTCGGGAATTTTAACCTTAATTGTTTAATTTCGCTGGCACTGGAGCCGGGTGTATGTGTCGTCTTCATCATAATTTCATCCTCATCACGACGCGCAGGTCGCCTACGGGAGTCAAATCAAAATACCTGCACGTGGCGAGCCGAACTTGTCCTCGGACACTCCCGGCACTAAAAGCCATACGCCATTTCATTTTTTTCATCGAAACTACTGACAACTTTTACTTTTTTAATTTTAAGTGACTCTCATATCTAACATGGTTTCTGGCTCTGCTGGTGCATAAAAGAACGAATCAATTATGAAGGCCTCTAAAAACCTGGTGGCATTAGGGAAAAATAAATGAACAACGGTTGATTAAAGATACACACCGACAACAAGTACCAGCGCAGCTTAATTTGACAAAAAGACTGCAAATGGTTAGGTTTTCACTATAGGCATGATGAAAGGTTTTCTTCAGACCACGTAAATAAACTTTTACCAGACCGTGTTGGTATAATAGAGGGAGCATGCATTTTGTGACAAGCTAGTCCAACCCATAAGACGTGATTTACTTCTACAGTGAATCCTGTGTCTCAGAGCCGACAAGACGTTTCCCTCATGATCTCTAAATGCTAATGAAGTAGCAAGGAGAAGTGTCCCACCTCAAACTGATGGTGTTGAGTCGTCTAACACAAGGCAGGTGGTGAAGGCAGGGAACTTCATAAAGACGTACATTGAACTACTTCTCTCGTTCATATTACCAGGTGTATACATAAGTCTTTTCCGGTTTCTCTAAGAGATGGCACTAGCGAACAGTACGAAGCACATACGTCAGTTTGTTGGTCTGACATTAACCTACAAACAGACACAAGCTGAGTCCGCCAAACACTAGCGCCTGTGCTGTATGTCCACGTTTGTGCCTGAAAAGGAAAATTTGTGAAACGCATTGCTTTTCTCATTTAATCAAATGAAATATGCTGTGGAAAGTCATCGTTTCCTAGTAGAGACACGCTCCATAGACTAGAACATATGAGACTTTTTTTCGACAATTTAAACATGTGGATACAGCGCGTGCTCTGGCAGACCAGAAGACGAGCAAACCCGGCGAGTCCATTAATGCATAACGCTATCACCAACAACTGATTAATTTAAATCACGCATTGATCGAATGAGGCCGGAATGGGCCACAAGATACGGAAAAGTGATTTTGTTCCACGACAATGCGCGCTCTCACACAGCAAAACCAGTGAAAGACACCTTGAAATCGCTTGGATGGGACATCATCCCGCACCCGCCGTACTGCCCCGACATAGAGGTATCTACCTCCCATTCGCATCATTGGGACACGCCCTCGCAGAACAGCACTTTAGCAAATTCGAGGAAGTTGGAAAATGGCTCGATTAATGGTTTGTCGCAAAAGACAAGCAGTTTTCTGGCATGGTATTCAAAACTTACCTAAAAGATGTGCGAAGTGTGTAGAAGCCGATAGCCAATATTTTGAATAAAGAAAATAATGAATTTCCCTTGATAATTAGGTATTTTCTTTACCACAAAACTCGGCAAAAACGTATAAATACACCTCATATTATGCAAATCATCGAAAACATATTGCTTAAGGGCAGCCGATTAAGAAAGCACAGTAAAAATAATGCTGGAACTGCCGTAACATTACTCAGTGTATTTGCCATAATATTAATATTATTAAGAAACTTTCAAATTTACGGTGTGAAGCCAAAGCCTTCATAATAATAGTTATTATTTCTCGCGGCTATTGCTAGACTGGTGCAGCCCTTGTAAGGTAGACCCTCCGATGAGGGTGGGCAGTGTCGGTCGTGTGTAGGTCACTGCAAGTAATTGTGGTGAGGAATAGTGTAATGTGTAGTGGGTGAGTTGCAGGAATGTTGGAGACACAAACATCCAGTCCCCGAAGCAAGGGAATTAACTAATTAAGGTTAATATCTCTGACCCAGCCGCAATGGAACCCAGGGCCCTCAGGAGCGAAAGCAACTACGCTGACATTCAATTTTTATAATTTGTTTTACTTCCCGCCGACACCGATAGGTCTTAAGGCGACGGTGGGACAGGAAAGGGCTAGGATTAGGAAGGAAGCAGCCATGGCCTAAATTAAAGTACAGTCCCAGTATTTGCCTGGTATGAAAAAGGGAAACCACCAAAAACCATCTTCAGGGCTGCCGACAGTGGGGTTCGAACCCACTATCTCCCGAATTCTGCATACTGGCCGCACTTAAGCGACTGGAGCTATCGAGCTCGGTACAGATAGGTCTTATGGCGACGATAGGGTAGGAAAGGGCTAGGATTAGGACGGAAGCAGCCATGGCCTAAATTAAGGTACAGTCCCAGCATTTGCCTGGTGTGAAAATGAGAAACCTAACGGGCGAGTTGGCCGTGTAGTTAGGAGCGCGCAACTGTGGGCTTGCATCCGGGAAATGGTGGGTTCGAATCCCACTGTCGGCAGCCCTGAAGATGGTTTTCCGTGGTTACCTATTTTTTGCACGGCCAGCTCGCCTGCTTTACAATTCATTACAGTTCATTAAATTTACACTTCCCTTTCGCTCCAAGCACTTATGTAAACTGTGTCATTCCTTACAGTCTTGTTGAAACACGTCACTTCTTAGGTACTGAATTATTTTTACCACAGCCTCCAAATTTTTGCTACGTGCTAAAATATTCATACCTATACGAAAATCCGGGTTGAGCGGCCCAGTCGGTAGAGCGCTGGCCTTCTGAGCTCAAGTGTGCAGCTTCGATCCTGGCTCAGTCCGGTGGTAGCCTGAAGGTGCTCAAATACTTCAGCTGTGCGTCAGTAGATTTATCGGCACATAAAAATAACTCCTGTGTGTCAAAGTTCCGGAACTTACAACTCTACGACTAAAGGAATTTCATGCTTGGAGTAAGTACCCTCACAAAGGGAGAGGAGTTCCATTATTCGGAAAAGTGTACCATCTGCCATCCTCGGAATGGAGAGACATGCTGAAAATGACGGCAATGGTCACTCCGCTGCGCCGTCTACCTGGATACTCTACGACCACAGGCCACTGCAATGAGTATGAAACCCTACCCCAAGTGCTCGGGAGCTGCCCTCAGGGAGAGTTACTTCGCATTAGGCTTCATAATACACTGAAATCTTTTTTGCGAGCAGTCTCAAAGAAAAAAAAAAGCCTTGATGTTCATAAAGAAGTCATCAACCGGAGACAAAACAAAGCAGAAATAATTGACCCTACGTAATTTTTGAAGACTCTCTTTCCCAGCCAGACGACGTAAATAAAGAAAACCAGGATATGTATGCACCAACAATACCATATTTCTAGAGGGCCTACAGCGTCAGATAATACGAGAAATAGAACTACTTATGTGTGCTAGAGGGACCATCCCAAGATATTTTTTGAATGGCGGCAATCGTGCAGCCTGGACAGAAGTATTCAAGACAGAAGTTGTTACCACGATTATACAATTCTCAGTGGCAATAATGCAGAGCCATTTTCATGGAGAACGTAATATTTAATTTATACACAGCAGTATAAAAATGTTAATATATTTGAGTACATTGATATTTCTTTTACGAAACTAACAATTCAATTACATTTTCAAAAACAACTTGTGAGATATTCTGTATTTTGGCAAACACCTATTGGTGTCAGAATGGATTAAAACTTTTATTATTATTATTATTATCATTATTAATATTTTTTTTTGATTCGTTGTGCCCAGCTGTGGAGCGCGTTTGAACTTATTTTGCACAATGTTTCTTCTTCTTTTCTTCCCAATATCTCTTCATTTTTTCACTGTGTTCCTTTCTGCGTGTTTCTGTCCAGCCTGTATTTTTTCTTGTTGGTTTCTCTGCAAATTTATGTTTGTTTACTAAGCTTCTAAATTTCATTCTATCTTGAATGGTTTCGTCCTCGATACCCATTTCTTGTAGATCTTCATGTATTTCTGCTAACCAATTGTTGCGGATTTTCAGGGTTATTATTATTATTATTATTATTATTATTATTATTATTATTATTATTATTATTATTATTATTATATGACGTAATGTGTTATGTAAGTTGCAACCTATAGAGACAGCTTAGATTGTTGTTCTATCACATATGTTGACCTGGGTCTATTTCTTGTTTTACGGCCGGATGCCCTTGATGACGCCAATCTTATATAAAGAAATGCGTTGGATTTACTACTGCGTATTTCTATGGTTGTTGGTAGTGCCGTGTGTTGTTCGCCATCGAGCCAGAGTAATTAACCGTACGCAGTTCAAATTCCCTCCCCCAGTCCATCAGGAATCGAACCCGGGATCCTGCCAAACGAATACCAACATGTTGGTCACTCAGTGAAGTAGCAGGACTCTTCACGAACATTCAATACAGGGTATAAAAGTGTCACATTATTTTCTGGGCTTTCTCCCAGTTAATATGGAAACGGGGTCTTTTAGAAGAGGTCATGGAATGTGTTGGTGTGTTTTCCAAACCATATTACAGCTGTGTGAGGGAGAGGTGGTAATGCTCAAATGACTGGAAACATTATCTGACGAAAGAGCTACGGGTGAAATCTCTAGCTGACATAGTCCATAGCGTCGGTACTGCTTCTGAAAGGAACTAGCGAGGCAGGCGCTCGTTTGAGCGAGTTCAGTGAGTGGAAGAGAAATCAGCCCTTCGTCGTTTTGGCTACGATTGATGATTAGAGAGGACATTACGAGAAGCAGTCTGATGCTCTCCAAACTAGCGGGACGAAAATGAAGTTCTTGGCCCTCCAAAGGGGGAGTTTGCGGTGACGGGCAGATAGAAGACGAAGCAGAGTGTTACATATTCTGTCAACCCTTGATATTCTGGGTAGGCGTGGGTAACAACACATCTCAAAAGATGGTGGCGTTCTCTGTCAGAGTCCAAGTCTCAGCACCATGAAATAAAAATACATAACACCGAATAAATGGAGACGCAGATTGATCTTAAAATCCCTATTGCAGATAAGTTTGCTCATTCTCTTGAATGCAGTCCTCTCCTGTTCAATCCGGGACCTAATTTCAACAGCATTGTTCCAGCTGAGATTAAATACGCTGCCGAGATACTTAAAGCGCTGGACTTGCTCCACTGATGTGCCAGATACAGTCAAGTTAACAAGTTGAATGGCATGTTTGTTTATGACCTTTTACTTTGCCCTGTTTCGTGTTTAAACGCAGACCTGCTACAGCACTGTGTTAAACCCTAGAGTCTTAAAAAGCAGAAATTGACAATTTAACCCGGCTTAAATTTGTCATCAAAACATATGGTTTTATTAAAGTGAACACACAAAAATTTAACGGACAAAGACAGTATAGAAAAAATAATTTTCACCAGAAGATGATACAATAAAAAATTGAATGGTTTTTATGTTTGTATAATACTTTACGTAATGCGCTAAATTAATGCAAGCAGAACATCATAAAAGAAACAATATAAAAACTAGTAAGGGATAAACTTTCCCTTTCTTGAAGTCAACTATTTTATCTTCTCAATGCAATTTACACACACTGTGCTTATACCTTTCTTACATTGACAACACAAGTAAATTATCTTTCGTCTTTTATTACTTTGGAAGTGAAAACATGAAAAAATTTCTTCTTAGGTCTATCTAAGCTGTCTTGATTGGAATCTTCTTGGGGTAAAACTACTTTTTTGATCGTTGTTATGGATTCATGTATTAGCAGCTAAATAGGGCCACACTTCGGTAACTAACTAAGGGTTAAATTCGAAAACAGGTCAAGTAGTTTTCGTTGCATGTCATGTCATAAACTGGAAGGTAAACGCCCCCTCTATAATCTTTTTTCTTTCTATTGGCTTTACGTCGCACCGACACAAATAGGTATTACGGCGACGATGGGACAGGAAAGGGCTAGGACTGGGAAGGAAGCGGCCGTGGCCTTAATTAAGATACAGCCCCAGTATTTGCCTGGTGTGAAAATGGAAAACCACGGTAAACCATCTTCAGGGCTGCCCGCAGTGGGGTTCGAACCCACTATCTCCCGAATACTAGATACTGGCCTCCCTTAAGCGACTGCAGTTATCGAGCTCGGTCCTCTATAATCTCGGGTCTATGTACGACAGACTCACCATCTGTATGCCCGGCCACATTTGCCCTCTGGAATTAAACTAGTACTTATTTATGTCGTAGGCTGAGTAAATTCCAGGCTTAGATGTCTTGCCAGAAGTGCCAGTCGTCTTCCTAACTTCTCAACTTCCTGACAAGAAATAGACTCCACGTCCGTCCGAAAGAATGAACCGTGTCTTTACCATGACGACTAGACAGTTCCTTAGTTAAACACTCACCGTCGCTTAATTCAATACTTCAGGCCAGATATGCCACCATCATATTCTTTATATTTTCATTTATATACTATTTATTTATTTAAGTTATGTATTTATTTGTTTGTTTATTTATTTGTCGGTTGTCGAATTGAGCAGTGTGTAATGTTTCTACCTATAACAGAAATACAAACTCATCATCACTATTTAAAAGTATATCCACAGTCCGGATCCATGGCTAAATGGTTAGCGTGATGGCCTTTGGTCACACGAGTCCCGGGTTCTATTCCCGGCAGGGTCGAAATTTTAACCGTAATTGATTAATTTAGCTGGCACGGAGGCTGGGTGGATGTGTCGTATTCATATGCATTTCATCTTATTCAGGACGCGCCTTCGGGCATCAAATCAAAGACCTACATCTGGCGAGCCAAACTTGTCCTCGGTCACTCCCGGCACTAAAATGCTTACGACATTTCATTTCACAAATCTAGAAAGTGTCACATTTATATCCAACAACAGAGTTTGCTTCGCATGGTTTGGCCTCATTAAGCTTGCAAGTTACTCTTAATGTAGGTGGTGCCTGTGTATTTCAAGAGTTCCCTTAAAAGCTGCAAGAGCTATGTTCTTCATGATACTCTTATGGTTATGTAATCCTTGAATGGTGCTCTTAAAGTAGCACAAACCATGAATTCGCTATAATAATCATAATGGCGTATTGCGTCCGGAGTGGCCTGGTGCGGGTCTTTTCCTCGTAGACGGCCTATTAAGCGACCTGCATGTGTGTGAAATATGAGAGTCCTACGTAGGATGATGTCTAATGCTGAATACGCCACACACACCCAGCCCCCCAAGCGATTGGAAAATAACCAATTGACGTCAAAATCCCCGACCCAGCCGGGAATGGAGCGCGGGACCCTCTGAACCAGCACGATAACCATTTAGCCATGGAGCCGGACATGAATTCGGTAATTTCGATCCTATTGAATTTGTATTTTCTAGGTAACAAGGGGCGGTGGATTGTAACGCTATTTTTATCTTTGTTCACTTTCATAGGTTGGTTGGCGTGAGATTCTGAACTGATTATGTGGACAGTAATGAATGTAGATCAGTTAACGTCTATCTGCGCAATGATGTGTCTACTCCGCTTACTTCATTCGCCAGACAGACTTCCTCGTGACAGGTATAGCCATTGTCCTTTCGCCCTGCCGCTATTAATGGACGGATTCGGTGACGTCTACTATTCCGCAGTCTCACCTCAATGTTTACAAAGGAGGAAACACCCAACAAAAAAGGAAAAATGTCCTACAAATATTGGCCACAAACCCAATAACGACGGAGTCATACTCCACTACATTTGCTATAAATGATCACGATATTCCAATAATTTACGGAGGGTCGTACGCAACAAAAGACGGAAATATATCCCTACCTTAACACTGGTCGTTAACTTACTAGCGTGTTTTCCATGAGCGACGGACTGGTCGGGGAAGGCCAGTACCTCCTTGGCCTGCCCGTTTGCGTGATCTTAACCCTTTAGACTGTTTGCTTTGAGGACATGTAAAGATCATAGTGCTTGCGATCCCCATACATGTTGTGGTGCATACACTACGAGAACGCGTTTTAAGTGATTGTGATGCAATTAGGCAACAGTGTTCCAACCAATGTGTGATTCCATGCGACGTACTGTGGAAGGCTGCATTGTAATGGATGGCTGTCATTATGGTCGTCATTATTCATGTCGAGGTAGAAGAAACAATGAACGTATTCAAGACAATCAGGGAGTGTAAGAAGAGTCACTATGATTGGAAGCTGCATACCCCCTAAAAAGAAGAGGAATTTCCATTTTAAAACGATGCAATATAATACCAAGGGACAATGTTGCATCGAACAAACTCTTGTGTTTAATTATAAAGTAGCACGGTAGTTGAGTTATTGGCTACTAAAGGCCTTGTCTACTGTATATAGGCCAAGAAGACCCTTGGAGGGGTGGTTAGTAAAGACTTACGTCATCCGTAACCTGTGCACTAGTTGGAATAGTGTGGTCATATCAATGCCCGACCGACATTGCCCCAGGAATTCTGTTACTTACTTTTAGAGTAGTCTAGTCGCTCAACATGGTGTCGCCATTTCAATAACATCTGTAGGAAGTATCTGAGAATCGTAACAGATCGTTTAAGGGTGGGGCCGATGACCTACAAGGTTAGGCTCCTTTAAACAACAAGCATCATCATCATCATCATCGTTCTTTAAGGGCTACAATTGCTGCATTCTTCATAATATTGTGACGAATATGCAACCTTTGCATGGTGCTTTTAAAGTAACAAACTATAGTTCCTCTTGCTCAACCCAGGATTCCGATAATCTCGGGGTCATGGCCTCTTCCGACACGGAAATCTCGTTCCTAAATTTTCGATTTCCTGTCGGAGATTCGAAACCAAGACCTTATGAGTGAACCAAGAACGTCTTGATGGCTTCGGCCTTGTTGACAATAAATCATGTTAACAAAAGAAATCTCCACGTAGGAGATATGGATTCTCAGAATAATGAAAATGGTAATCAGCTGTATATTTGAGATGTAGGTCTAGTGGTGACACATACTGCAAAAAGTATCACGGCGCGGTAGAGTACTGATTGAAGTGGTGCTTCCTAAAGTTCAAGGGAAATATAGTCTCACTGACCCTATCGACACGATACTACATTTGGTAGGCCACACTACCAAAAAGTCATGTTCCTTGCAAAATATCAATAGTAAATCCAGGAAAAACAATTCGAGACAACACAAAATCAAGTAATTGGATTAGGGACTTGAAGGATTACTACTGGCGTGCTTAAAGACTTGGGTAATGTTCACGTTACGTTTGTCGTAAGCCAAACATGAATGAAATATAATCAAGTGTGAATATTTTGAAGTTCTGAAAAATAGCATCTTGGGAGTAAAACTAAAGAAGGTCAGAGTGGACAACGACACAAAGGACACACTAGGTATGTACTACCCTTATGTCAGAGAGAAGGAGTGATGTTTGACCAGTAGAGATCAGCAAGGCATGTCTATGTGCCCGTCGTAGGAATACAGAAGTAATGGCTGGTCAATCATGAGACTAAATGGCTTAACAAGCAACGAGAAAAGCATGAAAACATTATTTAATTGAGGCTAATAGTAAATATTTGTGGAATGACCTACACATGGTAATAATTACATTACAAAACACATGATACTTGTGGTGGATGAAAGCGCTAAAACATGCAAACACCGTACAAAGTGGGAACAGGTAGGTTCAAATTACATGACCAAGATTAAATACTCCAGACTCGACATAAACTTGACACTATTATTATTTTTTTTTTTTTTTGCTAGGGGCTTTACGTCGCACCGACACAGATAGATCTTATGGCGACGATGGGATGGGAAAGGCCTAGGAGTTGGAAGGAAGCGGCCGTGGCCTTAATTAAGGTACAGCCCCAGCATTTGCCTGGTGTGAAAATGGGAAACCACGGAAAACCATTTTCAGGGCTGCCGATAGTGGGATTCGAACCTACTATCTCCCGGATGCAAGCTCACAGCCGCGCGCCTCTACGCGCACGGCCAACTCGCCCGGTACTATTATTATTATTAATATTATTATTATTAATATATAATATATTATAATATTAAATATTAATAATTAATGTTTTAATAATAATAATCATTTGGGGTATAGTAATGCACTGTTATAATAATTTAGTGTGGCTATTTCTAGCCGGGTGCAGACCTTGTAAGGCAGACCGTCCGATAAGGGTGTGCGGCCATGTGTAGGTAACTGCGTGCTATTGTGGTGGAGGATAGTGTTTTGTGTGGTGTGTGAGTTACAGGGATATTGGAGACAGCACAAATACCCAGTTCCAGAGCCAAGAGAATTAACCATTTAAGGTTAAAATCTACGACACGGCCGGGAATCGAACCCGGAGCCCTCTGAACCGAAGAGCACAAAACGTAAACTCTTGTCCTTATCCCGAGGTGGTGCAGCTCTTTTCAGACACACTCCCAATGGAGGTGAGCTGCATGTACCATTTCAATCACATAACAGCCCTCCTGCCCTTCTTAAATTTCTGGCAGTACCAGTAATCGAACCCGAGCCCCCTAGACTAGAGGCTAGTACACTAACCATTTAGCCATGGAGCTGGACAATGCACTGTTATCACCTCATATAACAATTCCACGTTAGTCTCATTCCGTGGCAGCCTTCAGGAAGTTTCGTACACTTGCACTTAGTAACGCACTGCTCATAGCAATATTCAGACAGAACTCGAGTCCATCACAGGTCGATTCTGTCACTAAAGCCTTACCTGAACATTAGCGGGAGAGGCAAACTTGGCGAGAAGTCCGAAAGTTCTCAATAACGACGGGCATTTGCATACCAAGGTAGTTAATACAGTTTCAAATTGTCTTCTCGTAGTTCTCTTGTTGGCGTTCTGGTATGTAACACCTTTCAGCTGGAAGGATGTTAAACTATGCCAGAAATGTTGGAGACGACGAAACGCTCCGGATATTGACTTGGCGAGGATTCGACTCCACCGTTTAGCATAAAACATAGTGGAAATGTCTATCTGAGAGGCTTGTTTCTGGTGGGAGAAAAGAACACTAAGAAGTTCTGCACGTAAAGTTTGACTTTCTTGGAATTGTCGCTTCTCTTGTTGCAACAGTTTTGAAGAACAGTTTCTCGTTCTAATGTACAGTCAGGTCAGAATCGACCCGTCTGAAATAGTAGTGGTAGGAGACAATTAAGTACTGAGGAATGGCACAAGAAGGGATGATGAACTATTTATTAAGTCTGAGATGTTCTGTGCAGTAGTAATATAATGAGAGATCTAGAATTTATCTGTAGAGAATCTTTAGTTGGAATTGAATTTATTTTCATTACTTAGCGAATTACTACAAAATTAAATGAAATAGAAATCCAATTTATGGGGCATTTCTAACCTATGCATAGAACGAAATTTCCAACAGGGAAACATACTATCAGGGCAGATCGAATGAAAGCGGTACAGGGGCCACAGATTGAAATCAACAAGGTTTATTCCGAAAGTAATCTCCAGAGATACACAAGCTGTTTCACCAAGCATTCTAAGAACTCCTTGTATTTAAGGCTCTCGCATACGCACACTCTTGGGTGTGGTCCTGGAGTGTGCAGTCTTGAGTGTTGGGGGTGTGTACGCCTCTTGAGCACAGTGCACTCTAAAGCGAGGGAAATGCTGGTGGTTTAAGCGCAGACGTGCACAAAATCATTCAAAAGTACGCATATTTTTGTACGGAAATTCCTAACTCATTATGTTGGGAATCTTGTCCCGGAAGGGTTTGGTAAAATTAAGTACCTAAGTGCACTTGAATATTTAAATTCCTAACACATGCTTGTCAAGTGCTACGTCCTCTTTTTAGTGAACTGCAATTTTTCATCTTCACTGAACTCTTTACGTCTGTTTAGTCAGTCAGTTGACGCTATCACGCATTGAAGAATGCTGTGAAGTGTCATTTCCGGTTGGTCGAGCATAGCGGTCACCGCGGAAACTTTGTTTTGATTTGATAGGTAGAGTGGGAGGTTGCGTGACTCAATTGTCATTTATTGGAATTCCTCTTTCCATGAGACATGTACATTTTTCTCTGGAGCTACCAAATATTGTATGCCAATCTCAAACTGTATCACATTTTCCTACAGTTGAATTACAAAATATACAATTTTCTGTGCTTCAGAATTTCATATCATGTGTATTTTTGTGAAATTTTCAAACTGAATGACAAGCAACTTATACGCCATGTGTGTCATTTCTAACAGCCAAATATAATATTGCTCACGGTGACTGGGTTGTCAGACACCTGCTGTTGGGATCCATATGTACCCGGCCGATGAACACAGCCACTAACCTACGAAATTTAAAAATTCCTTTTAACGACTTAGAGAAAATCTTAATACAGATCATAAGAGATTCTCTGAAAATTATACAGTTGAATTTATGTCTGAAATCATAATTTCCTTACGATGAATTTTCCAGAAAAGTTATATATTCCAGTCATTTACAGTGACCCTCACTGGATGAAGGATGATTCATGTTTCAATAAATCTTACTACTAACAATGTAGATGAAAACGCCTGCAGATATTAAATCAACAAGGTCTTAGAAATCATGAAAAATTACAAGACCCAGGACCTCAGCGTTGCTAAGGAGAAGGTGCATCAGTATGACCAAAATTCTAATTTGAAAAATTATGATTTCCAGTATATGTTATCCAAATTAACTATATAATTTTATCGGTAAGAACAACGTACATTAAACTAGTGCGCATGTTTTCATGATTCTAGCTCAAATAGTGCCCGATAGTTTAGGAAACCAATGAATTTCCGTGCTCGTCTCCCCTTAACGCGTCCTAACATCTAGGCCTTCATTTTCATGAATTTTTAATTAATTGACTAATTAGATGTATTTATTATTATTTGTATTATTATTATTCATCGTTATGGCCACTGAGGATCGTGAGAACTGAACTGATTTCCTTCTCGCGGGTCCACGGGATTTTCATTCTTTCGACAAGTTATCGAAAGCGACTTTCAACCTATTAGGTCGTGTTACGTACATTTAGTACGTGATGAAGAGATTGTGGGAGGTTGTGGGTCCGGATCCCACTGGTGTCTGGTTGGCCATTTTTGTTCTGTACTTAACATCTCTTCATCACGTACTAAATGTACGTAACACGACCTAATAGGTTGAAAGTCGCTTTCGATTACAATGTGGTCGTGAAAATTCAATATTCATTTTCGACAAGTTCTTTCTTTCTGCACAAGAATGAACATGTTTCAGTCGAGTTAAGACTTCTTCTTGATGAAACTGTTTGAATGGTGCTCGGATTCGAATGTCTGTTCCTGTGATTCCATATATTGAAATATACTTATCGATCTCCACTGACCAAGGAGGAAACGTTTTCAGACTTCTGAAGTATCATAATAAATAATAATAATCGTATGCTCTCAGCTACCGCGTGCAGACATTTCAATTTGACGCCATCTGGCTGTCTGCTCGTCAATTTCTACGTTCCGTTTTACTCTAGGCCCCCACTAGATGGCAGACGAGTAAACCTAAACTCTCTTGGGCGTATATGGCTGATATTTAATGAATTTTGTAGGGTAAACACCAAATGTGTCACCAGAGATCTTTTACTTGCCGACATCGTACGACATGGAGTGTCGAATGGACTTTTTTCCGCCCTTCAAAAATCCGACTACCTTTGCCGGGTTTGAACCCGCTATCTTGGGATCCGGAGGCCGACACTCTACCGCTGATCCACAGTGGCAGCTTGAAGTATCATAAGAAATGTTTACGGATTCTTTCAGCTGGCAATTTGATGAGGAGAGCATAAAAAGTTAATCTTCTTGTCCGTATTACGCATTATATGCCTATGTTTTCGGGGTCGGATTATGTGTCTAAGTTGCTCTGAAGTCTGTAAACACTATCTTGTAGGCTGGGACCAATAACTTTTCAAACAGGCTATGCGTTCGAATTGTTAAACATTCTGCTGTATATAATGCGTCAGAATTAATTACAGTTCGATAATGTCTAATTTTTGCATTTCGGTATACGTAATTTCTGTTATGTATATTTTAAGAGAGGCGGAAGGCTGTCCCAAACTTGTGGACACGTGTGAATGTGGCAAAGTTCTCAGATTTGTTGGACACAACCCATTCACCAATGTATTTGAATCTTTCTTATTTCAAGATTCTTACGTGGGTAGTCAGAAGATGTGCCATGTATGATGTTAGAAATGAGGTGAGTTATGGTGTAGGAGATTTTGAGGCCAATCCTAACTGCGCATTCATTTGTAGAGTAGCTACTTCAGGAGAGCGAGGTCATCTGAAAAAGGAAGGCAGTCAATGTTGATACCATTGCGAGTTCAACCTATTTGAACTCTATTAGGAATTCCTTTACATTGGAGTACACGACTCATGTCTCCTTTCCCGGATAACACTCTCGGGGGCTCAGTTGAAAAACAGAGGTGATAATCCATCTCCACTGATAGCATTCCTTATCATCTCTCCACTGACAGCCCGGAACATACCTCTCAGTCGAGCAACTCGTCTCCTTCCTCCCGAATCTTCCCATACCAAACTTCGCAACATTTTCGTAACGCTACCCTATGTCGGAAAGCGCCCAGAACAAATCGAGCACTTTTCGTCGGATTTTTACTGTTTTCTAATTGGGGTCTTACCAGTGGCTTATATGCCATCTCCTTTACATCATTAACACAACGCCTACGTACCCTCATAACCATGCACAGAGAACTGTCCCCTTTATTTACTATCCCATTTATGTGATAACCAAAAGTATCTTTCCTTATATATTAACACCTATGTAAGGAACTTTCACCCCATCAGCGCAGTAATTAAAACTTAGAGGACTTTTGCTATTAGTGAAACTCCCAATCTGACCTGCTGTCCATCTCACAACGTTGTCAAGATATTCTTGCTGTGGCTCACAATCTGGTAACTTAATCTGTTTACCCTCCAGGGTTGGCTTTTCCCTCGGACTCAGCGAGGGATCCCACCTCTACCGCCTCAAGGGTAGTGTCCTGGAGCTTCAGACTTTGGGTCGGGGGATACAACTGGGGAGAATGACCAGTACCTCACCCAGGCGGCCTCACCTGCTATGCTGAACAGGGGCCTTGTAGAGGGATGGGGAGATTGGATGGGACAGGCAAGGAAGAGGGAAGGAAGCGGCCGTGGCCTTAAGTGAGGTACCATCCCGGCATTTGCCTGAAGGAGAAGTGGGAAACCACGGAAAACCACTTCCAGGATGGCTGAGGTGGGAATCGAACCCACCTCTACTCAGTTGACCTCCCGAGGCTGAGTGGACCCCGTTCCAGCCCTCGTACCACTTTTCAAATTTCGTGGCAGAGCCGGGAATCGAACCCGGACCTCCGGGGGTGGCATCTAATCATGCTAACCACTACACCACAGAGGCGACACAATCTAGTAACTTATTTATTATTCTATACAGTACATTCATCCGCATCATTCACTTTCATACAGTGGCGCGCTCCTGACGAAATTCTTCAAAAATATCTTTCGAATTCCTACATCTATGCTAGAATTCATTGTATTTTCATTAACAAAAATCTTTGTTGTGCTTGTCTACGTTTTAGGTCCTCCTTACTTTTGCCATCATTAGTTCAATAGTAACATTTAAAAATGTAAAAATAAAATTAAGGCACAGTAATTAAATAAAAACTAAATAAGTTACTATGGACAGATACACAATACTATTGGCACAAGATATGTTGAACTGAAATGAAATGCTTAATACTTCACGTGAGCCTCCGTGGCTCAGACGGAAGCACGTCGGCCTCTCACCGCTGGATACTGTGGTTCAAATCCCGGTCACTCCATGTGAGATGTGTGCTGGACAAAGCGGAGGCGGGACAGGTTTTTCTCCGGGTACTTCGGTTTTCTCTGTCATCTTTCATTCCAGCAACACTCTCCATGCTCATTTCATGGCATCTATCAGTCATTATTAAAATCACTTTGGGAGTGTAGACTCCACCGTACTAATAGCCTATATAGGATTCATTCAACTCGTTCCTGACCAGGTCAGTGACTGGAAAACAGGTTGTAGGTTTTCATTTTCAATACCTCACGTATAATATCATAGTATATCTCAAACAGATACTATGTACAGAACCGAAATCGCTAACCAAGCGCCAGTGGGATTCGAAACGAAAAAGTACTGATTGCGCGTAGGAAGCTGTACTGATTGAGTGAAGTTGGCCTACATTAGGTCGTAATTTTTCTGCTGGAAATGACGTGAGGTACAGCTTTGGCAGTACGATCAGTGTAACTGCAGGATGCAAGCGTGTCACTCGCTGTGAGCCAATTCAATTCAGGTCCGCATTATACTTGAAATAAACTTCCATTTTATGAGGTCAAGTTGAGTGAGTATATTTCGTGAAAGGTTCCGTGTACAAGATCATCTTTAAATCTGAGTTTCTTGAACGCGATTCTAGCACGATCGCTCTGGTATTAGTCGATATTCAGACACCACCCCAGTATGAAAGGCATTCTGCACAAAATATATTACAAAATTGGAAAGAGGAGAGGTGAGATAAATAGGTAAGTTGATGGATAGTACAAAATAAATTTCAGCAGTGCCTTCTTTTATTTAGAGCTGTCAGTTGTGTATGATGGATGAAAAGGGTAGGCCTACGAGTTGAATAAGAAGCAGTGAATGCTCTACTGTAACGCGTTAAGTTGCTAAGGGAGTCGTCTAAAAGGCGAACACAATAGTTGATCTAATCATAATTTAATTCCTGAACGTAGACTGCCGTCACGGTCTCCGCATAACTGATCAACACACAAATGAATAATTATGATCCTCCATGTACTTCCTGCTTTCCTTTAAGCAATGTTGCTTTAGAAAAAATATCCATACTAGCCAGGTGGCATTGTCAACTAGACCAGTCATGGCAACCCCAGTCATGCAATACAGCACAAGCCTGGATGTTCCAGTACAGGCTCAGTGAAATGAGACTAAGCATGGTTATGCAGCAGGTACAAACTACATGGATATGCACCTCCATTCTCTTCTTAATGCGTTTTATTCGGTAAATACAACCGGTACAATATTTTACTTTTTTAATACAATGATGAAACAGCCCTAATGACCTTGGCCTACCAAGCGACCGCTGCTCAGTCCGAAGGCCAGAAAATTACGAGACTCGCGGGGTCAGCGTAACGAATGTCCGACTCGTTGGCTGAGTGGTCAGCGTACTGGCCTTCGGTTCAGAGGGTCTGGGGTTCGATTCCCAGCCGGGTCGGGGACTTTAACGTTCATTGGTTAATTCCAGTGGTCCGAGGGCTGGGTGTTTGTGCTGTCCCCAACATCCCTGCAACTGACACACCATATATAACACTATCCTCCACCACAATAACACGCAGTTGCCTACACATGGCGGATGCCGCCCACCCTCATCGGAGGGTCTGCCTTACAAGGGCTGCACTCGGCTAGAAATAGCCACACGAAATTATTATTATAGCGTAAAGAATCCCCTCGGCCATTATTCTTGGGTTTATAGACCGGAGCCGCTATCTCACCGTCAAATAGCTTCTCAGTTGTACTCACGTAGGCTGAGTGGATCTCGAACCAATCCTAAGAACGAGGTAAAGATCGCTGACCTGCTGGCAATCGAACCTGGAGCCTCCGGGAAAGAGGCAGGCTCGCTACCTCTACACCATGGGACTGGCATTTAAGCATGTGCTGTATTTTAATAACAATAATAACTTAATAATAATCGAGAGAGTTGGCCGTGCGGTTAAGGCCCTGCAGCTGTAAGCTTGAATTCGGGAGATAGTGGGTTTGAACTCCACTGTCGGCAGCTCTGAAAATGATTATCCATGGTTTCCAATTTCCACACCAGGCAAATGCTGGGGCTGTACCATAATTAAGGCCACGGCCACTTCCTTCCCACTCCTAGCCCTTTCCTGTCCCATTGTCGCCGTAACACTTGTCTGTGTCGGTGTGACGTATATCAAACTGTAAAATAATAAGAATAAGAATAAGAATAGTGACAATAATTTTTAAAATGCAGATATTTAAGAACAAAAACGTAATGTTCTTAAAAAAGTATTCGGCCTCACACAATACAATGTAATTTGGATCAAAAGGCGAATTGTAGTCACATGGATCGTATATTTTGTTTGTTATTTGCTTTACGTCGCACCGGCATAGATAGGTCTTATGGCGACGATGAGGGAGGAAGTGGCTAGGAGTGGGAAAGGAGCCGCCGTAGCCTTAATTAAGGTACAGCCCCAGCATTTGCCTGGTGTGAAAATGGGAAACCACTGAAACCCTTCTTCAAGGCTGCCGACAGTGGTGTTCAAACCTAGGATCTCCTTAATACTGGATACTGGCCGCACTTAAGCGAGTGCAGCTGTTCAGCTCGGTTAATGGATCGTTTCATTAATACTAGACGGAAGAGACGTTTGACATTTTTGGACACTTATTTAGGTTAGATAACAATAGACTCACAAGAAGATCATTCAATGTTATAAATTCCCAAAATGGGAGAATAAATTACTTGGAGGAAACAAGAGGTGATGTGAATGAATTGAACATTAGGGAAGACATCATGAGGAACTGCGAAGTCTTCAGGGCCTCAGTAAATAAGCACGCTAGCGGCAGGACTGGTACAAAGAGGTCGGAAGAACGGCAGAGGCAACACACTGAGTTTATGAATGGAAGAATAGGAAGGCGAAAGTCATCAAACCAATGAACACGTTCCAACGTGCTCTATGGATTGGCAATAACAACAATATTATTTCTTAGTCCGTTGACCGTCCGGCGTTGATTTTTTCCCTCGGACTCAGCGAGAGCTCCCATCTCTACCGCCTCAAGGGAAATGTACGGGAGCGTGAGACTTTATGTCGGGGGATACAACAGGGGAGGAGGACCAGGAGCTCGCGCAGCCGGCCTCACCTGCTAAGTTGCACAGGGTCCTTGTAGGGGATGGGAAGATTGGAGAGGATAGTCAAAGAAGAGGGAAGGAAGTGACCGTCACCTTAAGTTCGGTATCATCGCAACATTTGCCTGGAGAAGTGGGGAAACAAAGGAAAACCACTTCGAAGATGGCTGAGGTGGGACCTCCCTTATACTCAGTTAACGTCAAGATGATAATAATAATAATAATAATAATAATAATAATAATAATAATAATAATAATAAAGCAAACAAACAAGGGAAAAGGAAACTGTTCACTTGTATTTCATCATCATCATCATCTGTTTACCCGCTAGGTTCGGCTTTTCCCTCGGACTCAGCGAGGGATCCCACCTCTACCGCCTCAAGGGCAGTGTCCTTGAGCTTCAGACCCTTGGTCGGGGATACAACTGGGGAGAGTGACCAGTACCTGCTATGCTGAACAGGGGCCTTGTGGAGGGATGGGAAGATTGGAAGGGATAGGCAAGGAAGAGGGGAGGAAGCGGCCGTGGCCTTAAGTTAGGTACCATCCCGGCATTCGCCTGGAGGAGAAGTGGGAAACCACGGAAAACCACTTCCAGGATGGCTGAGGTGGGAATCGAACCCACCTCTACTCATTTGACCTCCCGAGGCTGAGTGGACCCCGTTCCAGCCCTCGTACCACTTTTCAAATTTCGTGGCAGAGCCGGGAATCGAACCCGGACCTCCGGGGGTGGCAGCTAATCACACTAACCACTACACCACAGAGGCGGCTCACTTGTATTTCCTAAGTTTAATTATAGCTAGACATTCCTTAGTTGTAATTTATTTAATTGCTCTCTGTGAAAAATCTTTTGTGCCATTTCACTGTTATGAAAAGTTACGACCGTAAGTAGAACAAAGATGGAACCCATGTATCTTGGAATAATTAACGCCGAAAGGTCTGATCATACCGCATGTGAAGGCGAAAGTACTCACATCAAGTGGGAGGGAAGAAGAATTAAGATCCAGAAGGCAGTGAAAAGGATCGAACGGGAATATTGTTACTAACAATTATGAAAAAAATAATAGAAAAACGAGATTGGATTGCTACCTAAAAAATATACGACTTGAAGACGAAAGTAACTGCACCAGAATTTTAAGGACGGTACAACAAGAAATCAGCTCAGCGGGATAAAGAATGAATTTTTAGAAGTTACATTGCGAACTGAGTGGGAGACTAATAATTTCATTCAGCGAACTCCAAGAGACGTGAAGAGAGGAAAATAACAGCAACAAGCTTACGTCACTGCAGTCCCTGCTGACGTACTTCACGATATTACCGAAGTGAAGAGTTACAGAAAGGGAATCCTACAATAACTCGAAATTGAGTGAAGAAAGAGAATTAATCATTTCAAATTATAAAATTACATCACCCTAAGGAGAATATTCGACAAGTAAATCAACTCTTTCAAAGGGAACAATCTTCGCATTAGACAGTTTCTCACAGTTATTCACAATGGAAATACTAATTAATCTTATATGCTATTCTATTCCAACTAGACCACAGATGAACAAGATGCTCTAAGGAGATGAAAAGCCAGACTGCCCAAATGGGTGCCGCAGGATGACGTTGCCGACCGAGATGACTGAGCCCAGAGGAGGAATATGCGAATATTTCCCGTCCACCCAGGGTAATAAGAAGCGACGTTTCAATATGTCCTCTCAGCTGGACATATGACGGCGACTGGAGCTGCTGAATTCAGATAAGACTTACTTTTAAATCAGTGTAATAATGTTTATATTCAACTGTAAGTGTAGTGTGATTTATTAATTTGTTCCGTGCGAAGTGATTAAGGATTTGTCATGCATATCTGAAGATTACCTATCCACCTTTATTCTAACTTATCACACCACTCTTGTCGCTTAGATAGGTAGTCACTCAGTGATGAAAGCCTACGTTCGAAATGTGATCTATGTAGTGTGAAATTCTGAGTTAGTCAAGGTGACAGTAAGTTGTATGATATGTAAAAGAGCGATATAGATACGTGTGTACATTGGTTATAGTCAATGAATGTCAAGTTAGGACCCAGCAGTAGGATATGCTTGCTAGATAGACAAATCTGTTTATGATAAATGGTGGTTATGACTGAATGAAGGTCATAGTATCTGGAAATGTGTCCATGAACCGTAATTGAAATAATAAGGGCCACGATTGTAAGAAGTGAACCCGTGTTAGTAAGGAGACAGATTATGGTTTTGAAAGTATAATCATAATATTTTAAGAGAAGTTGATACGTGATTGATGATTTAGAATAATGATAGTTATTGATTCTTCGCGAGGATGAGCACGGTGACGTGGCTATGCACGTAATGGTTTTCATGTAGAGTTTTGCTAATTAGGAAATGAACGTGTAGCAATTTCATGTACTGTTTATCTTACGAGCAAGCATAAAGAAATACAAATAAGATCGGAGTGACATCTGTTGGTTAGAACGCACACTTGGTAGTGTCAACAAAATCTCAATTAGGAGGACGAACTAAACACATGTGCTGTCACAAATGTTTTCTAATACCAATCTATTCTCAGACGAGAGGAACGTAGTAACTTCTTAGGCGACATCCTATCACTGATGACTGAATGGAAATTTAGGGATGATATTCAACGGTCAAGTCTTCACACCATGCACCACTCTAGATAGCATATTTCAGACGAGACTAGTAGAGTAGTCGTTAACAAGTATAATATCGCACCTATGTTTAGCTTAAAAATGACGAGAGGATTTGGATCTTTGAATGGTATATGTATCTTATTGGTTCTGATTGAACTTTTTATGAGAACTACATTGATTTGAAAGGGGGACTTATCGGACTTCACGCAGAATAAAATGACGTAAATAAAGAAGCATCAATATTCAACATTCAACATTCAATATTCAATATTCAATATTCAATGTTCATTATTCCATATCCAACATTGTGACTTAATTATGTATGGAAGCATTAGGGAACTATCCTCCCAGGTTAGTACCCATAGGTATTTATTAGTATGTTGAGAAGGATAGGATGATTCTATGGCAGTAAATGAATATGAGCTCCGAGGGAGAGCTAACAGTTAATTCAAACCTGATATGTAGTAGGGAAAAATTCCAATTCATGAGATATGGTTATAAGTCTCAAAATGCGTCCTGGATACCATGAAGAAGACACCCTCAGTCTATATTTTTGCTTATTGGAACTCAGGTTGTAAATATTTTTATTTTCCTTTGCTAGGGTGCACCCAAACAAATAATTTGTTTTTGTTACCCAGATAAGTTACTAACTATACAGATAAGTTTTTCTTTAGTTGTCCAAGTAAGTTTTCAATTACTTATACGAATTTTTAATTACCTATGTTAGGAAATATTTCACTAATTTAAGTATTCAAACATATTTGACTTCGTTTCAATCCATTAATTGAACGCTTTATTCCAATTTGATTATTGCTTTAAGGGCCTAAGAGGGAGAATTTGACATTTTCTTTTGGAATATGATTTTTTTAATTTGATAATTATGAGCTGGAGCATAATGGTATTCAACTTAATAATGGCTTATGCGGAATTTAATACCTTGCCATACACTGTATTCTGTCCCTGATTTTGTGGGCAAGCATGACCTGAGCACTTAATGTAGTGGATTCCAGTAGATCTATTACAGATGATGACGAAATCAAACAACTTTTACTTTAGAATGTATAGTGGGCGCCGTATGTGCCAAATACCGGTAGATTCTCCATAAACTTTGCTTACATATATTTTTGCACGATACCGCCCTTTCTTCGATTCTTCTTTCTACCCAGAAATGTGGAAGTGCTGAATGAAGGAATGATATAGAGCAATTAGAAGAGAAAAGGAAATGATTAATTAAATATTGAATGGAGAAATAGGTAGACTTATGAGGTTAAGTCCATGTTCCCTAGAAATAGGCCAAGTGAACAGTCGATCATACAGTTTCCTTTACCAGATTTTTCTTGTGGAGGATAGCTCAATATTCGAATTCTGGATTGAAACATTTGTATAATAAACAAATATGTAAAATGTTAAACAGTTCTTTCAATGTGTTCGTAGTATAGAGACCTAGATTTAAGTAAATGAGAGCGGTAACATCTTGATAGCACAAGAATTAGAATAAGCAACATATGAAAGTCGTTTCTATAGGTGATTTAAGTCTTATTTGGCTCCGTATGGTATATCCTTCTATGATTCGGAACTCACCACCCAAATTATAGAACTATTTCGTTGGAAAGGTCATAATTAAGCTAGCCTGGATATTATGCGTCCTCTCAGGGAGCTGGAAACGGCGCACTTTTTAATATTATAAATTTTATCATGTAGAAATAGTCTGTTAAAATTTTATCTTGATTTTATATGGTGTTCGAAACTTTTAAACTTGTTTTCTTGGAAACCTTCATATTTTATTTGTGTCACTATTCTTGTGGAGGTAGAATATGACTTTGTACATAGTCCTGCATTACGATTATATTAGTTCCACATCGCATATTTATATGTCCTCCACTCAGAACACTGCGGGGTCCACAAGTGCAGCCACTGCGTCAATAATGAACTCTGCCACTGGGTACAAACACTGTTTTCATACCACTTGATAATAGGATAAATTGCATGTGTAATATACTCCCAGCCATTGTTACTGATGTTATCATTAAAGCATATTATACAGTAACAGCATGTCCACATAAAACAAGGTTACTTTTTATTTGCTGTAATGCTGCAAGCATTTGAAATTGCAGAAGTTGTGCTGACAGTATTACATGATACCAATAGATACAAAACGTGAAATGTTGAACCTAGGCGTATTGAACAATGTTTCACACCACAGTAACCCCAATTCATTACACGTAGCCTTTCTTTACCAAGATACCCACCAATGTGTAAGATGATTCGAGGAAGCAGTTCTGTAAGCAGTGTGTGATTAGCTGCTACCCCCGGAGGTCCAAGTTCGATTCCCGGCTCTGCCACGAAATTTGAAAAGTGGTACGAGGGCCGGAACACTAACCACGGGATCCACTCAGCCTCGGAGGTCAACTGAGTAGCGGTGGGTTCGATTTCTACCTCATCCATCCTGGAAGTGGTTTTCCGTGGTTTCCCTTTTCTCCTCGCTTCCTTCCCTCTTCCCTGTCTATCCCTTCCAATCTTCCCATCCCCCCGCAAGGACCCTATTCAGCATAACTGGTGAGGCCGCCCGGCAAGGTACTGGTCATCATCCTCAGTTGTATCTCCGACCCCGATTCTGAAGCTCCAGGACACTGCCCTTGAGGCGGTAGAGGTGGGTGGGAATCCTAGCTAAGTCCGAAGGAAAAACCGACCCTGGAGGGTAAACAGATAAAAAGATTATTATTATTATTATTATTATTATTATTATTATTATTATTATTATTATTATTATTATTATTCCTTTCGGGTGAGCCGCCTATGGACTACGGAAATCAATCGGGGTGTGCAGCTTATCCCCCCTTGTCACAGCTAAACCTCGTATCTCCCATTGATCATCCTATCCATTATTCTCGTTAAGTCTGGTCACGCCTCCCAGCCACATACGGATATGCAGTCTCTCAGAACAACGTTTTTGTCTTCATTTTCCTTTACACATTGGTTTCTGAAAATAAACCCAAAGAAAACTGTACTGATGGACTGCATATCAATATGTGGCTGGGAGGCGTGACCAGACTTAAGGAGAATAATTGTTGTGACATACAAGGTTTAGTTCGAGCACCGACGTTATGTTCTAGAGGCCGCTTATGTACGTGAGTGCTCTCTTCATCGGCAAAATCTCTGTTAATTTTGTTGTCGTTGTTGTTCCCTTCTTAAAGTATATTGCCGGTTTTCTTGGATCAGTTTTCGGAAAGCTTTTCTAGCATATATTGATGTTTCAGAGATGTTGGAAGTTTCAATATTTTGTTTGCCCTATGTGTACTGAAGCGATTACTAACGTAAATTTTATTCTGATATATCTTAATAATTTCATAGTGTTTTAAGTGTTCATAAGAACTTTGGCAACTTCTGGTAAGGATTATTATTATTATTATTATTATTATTATTATTATTATTATTATTATTATTATTATTATGACAGTGGAAATATATATTCGTAGGAAATATGACATGGAACATGACTGAATAGCAAAAGGAATGCCGGCATTATACATGACTTAATGGGCCTGTGTACGATGCAAAAACACAAACCATGTACAATGTGAACCACAGCACGGACAATGGGCAGTATAATGTGTGGTGAAATACAAGTCGTAACTTCTCCTAGATAGTACACTTAAAACCAACACGGGACTCGCTTTAGCGCTAGATGAGATACGTACGACGTACGCATGTGTTTTATCAGACACAACGCACAAATATGCCTTGTGGAAAAGCATTGTAGGGTTTGACTGGAAGAATGTATGTTGTCCATAACACTCTTTGAATTAACTCAGAAGTAATGTAAAGTTCCTGCGGCTTCATTTTAGGGGATAAGCTTGGATAACAAACATTGGTGGCAGCGTGTCGAATAAATTAACTCCTACTCAACACATTGAAATTATTCATTGAAGACAGAGTAAAATGTAATAAATCATTATAAAACTGAGTCTTATGGTTCACATTTGTAGTATATTTTGACTAGAAATCGCATTTTTAGGCAGTATTAGGATATAATACAAACTTACTGAAGCGAGTAACAAGTATACACAACTGCCTGCACAAGGGTTATGCTGAAAGCTTTGCATAAACATTAGGGGTACGACCCGTCAGAACCCCTTGAATTTATGTTACTCTCAATCCACCGCGGACGAACGGGCTAGAAGACACTTCTTAATAGCCAAATTTGTTTGCATTCTAACCGATTATATCATAAGAATACGGTGTTTAGTAATGCCAATTTTACTTTAAAAGGTCAAAGAATTGATGACAATGACTAACGGCATTAAATTCCATCAGTATGTGTATTATACATGTCTTCACTTAGGAAAGGAGACCTCGTATGTAACAGAAGACCGATTTTACAGGAGTGTAAAATAACTGTTATACTGTGAACTGCAATAAATACATCAGCTTTGTTAATTTAATGTATGAATATGTGATACTTACATGAGGCAAGCATATCACAGTTTCACTCACACTGTGACTACTGTTAGATAAGAGTTCATGCCAGAACGAGGGAAACGTT
This sequence comes from Anabrus simplex, assembly GCF_040414725.1. Classification (NCBI taxonomy): domain Eukaryota; kingdom Metazoa; phylum Arthropoda; class Insecta; order Orthoptera; family Tettigoniidae; genus Anabrus; species Anabrus simplex. The sequence continues at coordinate 338,720,196 of NC_090270.1, forward strand.
GTCAAATACGAGATAGCGTTTCTGGTTCATTTTAAGGTAATTCTATTGGTCATTTTGTTTAGTGGTCTCACACAAAACAAAACAGAGGTATATCCTCAACAAGGAATAAACAATAATTCGGAAAAATTGTAGATACGAGGTTTCCATTCTTAAGCGATGATATAAGGTAGCATCTACATTGTATCAGTTAATTTAGTGATGTTGAGTAGTCTGGTACATGGCAAAGTTGCAGATACTTTACGCACCAATAATAATTACTTAGGTATTTTAAATTATTTTACTAATTTGTTAGGAATGATTACAATATGAACTCAGAATGCAATAACAATTGAACTGCCATGCTTTATCTGTCACGCAATTCTTGTCTTCTAAGGCCTCAAGAAATCCTTGAGTTCCCTTTACTCTGTGAACTCCAGCAGCCATCTAAGCTATCATTTATATATTTTAATTTGACATTAGGAAATATTACCTACAAGTCTTGGATGCTAATCTAACCACAATTTTTCAAACCCCTTCTAATATATAGGTGTCAGTTAGTAGTCCTCTAGTTATTCTCAGTTTCGTGTCGCCTAACTGTATTTCGCTTATAAACTTATTTATCCGATTTTTACCTCTACTTAAAAGATGTTAATGATATTCACTTTGTTACAGGATAATTAATTCCTAATTTTATACTAGATTCAAGCCATTTTGACTTGAGCATTGGCTTGGGAAATCAAATGGTTCACAAAATATTTCACTTTCGTGTTGCATTTCGGTTCCACTTCCGCACTGCATCACGTCGCTGTGAGCAACAATAAAGGACAAAATCAGGAAATACTGAGTAAGATGTAAATAAAACCCCATATCATGCCATTCATGTCTATCAATCATTACCTCTCTGCTTCCAATATTCCGTAAAGTATTGCCTCGACAAATATTAATGGACTTTTGCGTAACCCTGTATGTAGGCCTGTAGTAGTCTAGTTAAATGTAAGATAAGAATGGCCTTAATTTTCAGAGAATAAATAAATCATCAATGCTAATTCAAAAACACACAAATCTGCCATAAATATTTGAAACATTAAACTGAAATATCTTTTTTGTAGCAAATTAGAAACAAGGTCTTGTTTTCTTTGTCGTGCAAGTAAATCGACCTTACACTAAAGAAGTAGTGAACTCGCTGTAAAAGTGTAACGGCGTCCATTTATTATTGAGAGCCAAATTCTGCAGCAAGTTAAAAAATAAATCCGGAGTCTAGCGAATAGCCCCGACGGTCGGCTGTTGCTTGTATTGCAGAAAGAGGAGAGGACTCGAGTATATTGGGAACCCCAGCCTCAGGAGGCCTCTACGCTGATGAAATATGGGCTTAATGCTCTGCCCGGGTTGCCCTTTCATTGGCCTCACAGGAAATGTTCAAAGAGCGACTGAATGGTCCTCAAGGAGAGCGCCGAGACAAGCAAACTAAGCTCCTTGCTCAAAATAAAAGAGCAGAGACATCAGTGAAGCCCGCCATAATTCTTGAAAGAGGATTACAAGCTGTCTTGTACTAGAACTATTATGAATGGCCACAAGGAGAACGAACATATTCATTTGTTTACTTGCTTGCGTAACCAAAAATGTCTAAACGGAATAAAGAATTATTATATAAAATTAAGCTAATTTTAATTTCCGCTGAACCATGCTCTCTTACTTTAAAACATGAAAGAAGCAACAAGGGAGAACAGTAAAAAGCTGCAAGATAAACTTTGCTACTCCAGATGGGAATCGTAATTAGGTGATCTGTTGTGAGAGGTGTTTACCAACATCATACAGGCGTATGAAGCATCATAATTGCTTCGGGTGTAAATGGTCTGTCGTACAAGTTGTTTATATTGAAGCTTTTTGAAGTTAAGTAACTATATGAGTTGAAATATGACATTTTTGCCAACATCTATTCACCTTAGTGTCTACCTCAACTGCACCTCCGTACCTAGCATACAGGTTTACCTAACTCTCAGAGACTCCGCTCCCACAACAGGAATATCTCGTCCATCCCCTCATTCAGCACCAAACGGTACTTCCACTCCTTCACAGTAGGTGGTACGTGGGTCTGGAACTCTATATCAGTTGCGTTACGGAGCCTGACGTCAGGCTAGTCATTCACAAATCAGTATAAGACATATTTACTCTCCATTTAAGCTATGACTGGTATTATGACTATATTTATTAATATTATTATTATTTTATCATTATTGTTATTAAATTCGTGCTACAGTTAACTTTAAGTTAAATGTCAATTCTTAAAATTATATTCTAGTTACTTTAATTACATAAGGTTGATGTAATCGTTAATCTTGGTTTAATGTAAGAGAAGGATTTATAGCCTTAAATACGTCAATCAAAACAAGGTATGTGTAAATAAATGTATTATGGCAAAGGTTATTTCACTTCTTGTTTAATGCCAAATAAATGATTCAATTGTACAATGATTCAAAAGGTAAATAAATAAAATAAATAAACACATTCCACACCTTGTCTACTACTCTTCGATGTGCTGTTTGAGAAATCAGCCAGCCTCTGGGCTGATAAATTGGTAGACTTACTTTTGGTTAAGACTTTTATTTCGTACTGACATGGAATTTGACTTTGTAACTCCGGGTAAATTTCAGCTCCGAACACCTTGATGCAGGGAAAATACTGTAACTTAACATTTGTTATCATATAAAGAATTTTATTGCTATCTTCACACAACCTGAAAGAAAATCATCCGCACACCTTCTCGATTCCTCTGATATTATTGGTAATCAACCTAATCCTCAGGAGAAAACCAAATGACATAATATTGATTGATTTGGAGAATTAGTTCAAAATAAGCTAGCTATGATTCACTGTACGATAAGAGCTACGTTGGGAGACTTAAGTAAGCGACGTTACAAATTGAAAGAATTATCTTTAAATTGATTATACTTGACAAGCAGTACATCGCCTAGAACAACCGCTATATGATAATATTTCAACTCAGAACTCTGAGCAGAAAGGTTCTGCATCTAAGGTTCAGTATTGCATGAACTATATCAACGAATTTTCATTCTAAGTGATACGTGTGCTGCGGGTAAGTATTTCTCCCCTCAACATTGCCACATAACCATAAAGGTTTTTCGAGGCCCAAGGACGATACGCTGTGGTAACTATACCAATGTACAGTATATGTCTTTAGCAATAAAAAATGAAACTTCTGATATCAATATGAGATAAAAGGACAAAAGGTGGAGTATTTTACTTCTACTTTCAATGGCTAATAAAGTGTATATGTAACTGTCAAAATTTGAATTTAATTTCTGCAATCGAACGATGAATCTTTCAATTATTGCTGCTACAGTAAATTAAAAAATCATTTCACTTTCTTAGTTTTCATTGTTTGGAATACGTGTAAAACTTGATTTTACGGAAACTTATCCTTGAATTTACAAATCACTGATATCAAGGCCATTACCTGGGCATTCAAAGCGGGAATTATAGGTGAGGTTAAGGAATTCGACTTCAGACGTTGTCTTACATGATACATATACCACATGTATATGCTATCTTACACATTGATACTTACCATCAAGATTTCATGAGGAAGTGTTTGTTTATATTCTTCTGTCGGCTATTTTGGTTAAGTTTGTTTTTACGTTACGATAAGTTAAAACGTATTGAACCCGAGTGACTTAGGCCCAAAGTCAATCATGATTTGATTGATAAAATAATATATGGTACATTTATTGAAATACAGAAGTGTAGTTGAAAATATTTCATCTGTGTCGAAATAGGAGCGAAGGAAGGACGACAGACTGGAGCCTGACGGATTAGCTTGACACACCAACATTTAGCTACTTCACAGCAGGGGATCTCATTAGTTGGCGAACAAGGAAATACAAGTCTACAAATAAGTCTTGGTCAGAAAGAGAAAGGAGATAGGTGATACAAAGGAAGCTCGCTACGTGAGTAATGCACTGGGATATTTTTGGCAGGACGGAAATTCCGTGACGTCATGGAAAGCTACAGCGGCTGCGAGTACATTCGCTAGCCTAGGTTCGGGCAGGTGGAGATTTAAATCACGTGACCGCTTGCCGGCCAATCGTAAAAATTTGATGTAAGACTCAGGGATACCATCTTAAGGAATGATGGATGAGATATTCTCGTAACTCCAAAATTAATCAGTAATAAATTATTGTGAGTACACGGATCGATGTAATGAATTTATTAGATGTCACGCATGGAAAAATAATCAATAATTATTGGCAAATTAAATAAATTGAAGGCTGGATTTCTTGGAAACTAGACAGCTTGAATCTCATTGGCTGGACAAAGACCACGTTGTAAGGGACGCTTCCGAAGGCGCGAAATGTGAGGAGCTAAATCCACCCGTATCTCCTAAATCTGTGATCACCAGGAGTTCATATTTAATCCGGCAGATATGCTAGCGGAGTGGATTAACTTGATGTAAATGTTAACGTCCAATTCGGAGTGCAAGTACCGATATTAAAAATCTACCCCCTCCCTCAGGGGTATGACGTCAATGAATCCGCGGGAGAAAGCTTCATCGATATATACGGGACAAGGGATCATCGCCAACACACACTTGAAATGAATCTCTGGAGGTGAACCGTCGGTCGCAGCTAACTTCGAATTTTACGGGCATACAGTAACTCAACATTTAATGGCGCGAGCATCCGCCAGTGTTTGTAAAATGTGATCGCGCTCAAGCAACATGAACTGGAAATAGTTAACGTAGGACAGTGTTTGTCAGTTATAAATATCAGTGAAGTAAATTAATTGCACTGTAAGAGAGTAATATAAACTGTACCACAATAAGTACGTACATAACCTACTGTGTGACGAACAGCACTTTAAGGGAATAGTAGCCTGTACTTTGCAATATCGAACCGCTATCATGAACACTTCAAGAGTGCCGTATGAAACGGGCGTATCGCGTCGGACGACATAAATCGCGACGGGCGTAAAATTTGACACCTCGTCGTACGTTTCCAGGTCCATTGTGCGGTAATTGGACGAAGATTAAAATAGTGTAAATATTAAATTTTTGGGTCTAGGATATTAATTTGTTGTATAAAAGCTAAAGTATTCAGTGTTAACGTTGTCAATGGTGAAGTATCGTAATAATTAAGGTATTAGTGTAAAATGGTAATGTGCCAGGAAATCTTTTGTTGAACTACGCCATCAAGAATGGAGGAGTAAAATGCAGAGAGGGGCCGAAAGGAGCCTCTCATCTGCAAAGCTGTAATGGAATACCGATAACTAAGATGAGTACTAAACTGTAAATAATATTTGGGAAATGTTATCGTGATTGGGAAAAATGGGAATAATTTGATTAGACTTGGTTACCTTCTGTAACAAGATGAGTCGCTTAACGACCCCATCCTAAATTTGTAGCACGGACAGTAGTAAATAATAACAATGTAAATAATCGGGTCTTTGATGTATTCAGTTTGTTGGAGATGTAAATTTGTATATATAGTGTAGTACGTTAAGTCATGCATGCATTCATATTTCTTTGTAGTCAATAATTTTCTTTATATTTGATTTTGGTTATTATAGTTAAATAAGACCCGATATGTGTTTTTCTGTTTTGTCATTTTAACGAGCTATGTAATGACTCTGAAGGAAAATCCAGCTTCGCCATACCAGTTGTGTTTTGTTGTGATTAGTATGTTCATATTTTCAAAGTGAAGTTGTTCAAATTTGTGAGAAGCGATTATAATAATACTTTTCCAAGTAAATCATATCTGGAGTTGATTAGTGCCAGAATAAATCGAATTTGTAAAAGGGGTTATGCGTTAAACATATTAAGAGTGGACTACCGTGTAACAGGCGAAATTTTTTTTAATTAATAATAATAATAATAAATAAAAATGAAACTACTTTTTTTAGAAGAACTTTTTTAAAAATTTAATTTGGATATAATAATAATTCATGAGATATTGGAATTTTTAGTGATCAGTGCGTAATAATAAAATTTAAGTGATCAGGTGTTGTGTTTGTCGGAAATCATTTAAATGACGGGATGTCGTTTTTAATTCGGAATTAAAGTGTGTGGTAATTTAATTTGATCAATTAATAATATTGAAATGTAGATCGATGCTAATAATCCGTACATGTTAATGAACATGTGGTTTAAATTACGGTCCAATATTTTTTTACGAATAAATGTCGTGTCTTAAATTTGCAATTCATTAGCCGGAACACGTAGGACTAATATTACGAAACCATGATTGTCAAATTTTGGTAAATATAATTTCAAGATGTTACGATTATCTGTGGAGAATGAAATAAGGCGTAGATCAAAATGAGATAGAAATGTTAAAGAATCTGCAGTCAGAGAATAAAAGGTCGTACGATGTCAAAAGTGGAATGAATAAGTCAGTTGATAATTCTGTGAAAAATAAATGAATCAAGGAATAGTGAGATAGAAAAGGAAATAAATTCCGTACGAGAGACACTTAGGATATTGAAATGAGTGTAAAATGTACGGGCAGTGTCACAGAGAAATACTAAGTTACGTAGCGGGTAGAATTCGAACCCGTGACAGCATGTACGAAATAAATAGACTGCACCGCTATTCGTCGAGATACTACGGATCTAAGGATAGTGAGAGTTCAGAGTCCACATAAATGATCGTATATAATAACCTCTTGAGTGACGTGAATAATAATAATAAAATTTGGAGTCACCTCTTCAATTATAATAATAATAATAACCACAAGAGGGATATAATAATAATAACCTCTTGAGTGACGTGAATAATAATAATAATAATATCTGGAGTCACCTGTTCATTAATAATAATAATAACAGTAATAACCATTTGTGTTTGCATCCCGCATAATAATGACGATATTAATCAAACGTGACAGTGCCAGGAACCGTTGAGTATAATAATAATAATAATAATAATAATAATAATAATAATAATAATAATAATAATAATTTCGAGGATGATAATTTCAGGGATGAACGAATATTTCTGACGATAGTTAATTAATTAATTGGTGACAACATCCCTCGATTCGTATGTTGAATAATAAGAGTGATAAATATTAATCATTTTGTTGCCTCGTTATCGTACGGTTTCCGTACGGGACGATGTTACAGTAATACCTGGTGTGTTTGTTTACTTTGCCCGCGATGCGAGGGGAGGTCATTGCCACGGTATTTCCCATCGCTTCTCGTTATCTCATCTGTGGCAGTAGTCTACTGAGGCTACTTTGTAACATTTCAGATCATGTGTAAATAAAATGTAAATGCTAATTCATTGGTATGGCATCAGCTGGACATCGTAAGATAGGAACTGTCCGTGTAATCCATTTTTCGTAATTCACGAGAAACATTACCCAGTCCGAGTACCGGCCTCGGAAAAATGTATATAGCCGGAGTACATCATCTTAGTTAAATCGAGAAGCCGACCGTAACATGGGTTATGCTCGGGCTCCCGATAAAAGGAAGCTATATCCTTGAACAACGGTTCGATTCAAATGGAATCGATCCGTAAATTATACCTCAAAATGTCATTGTATTTCAGAAGTAACCCAGCACGATATTGATACCACTTGCGGTATAGCAAGTGATTTGTTTATGTAAGATGTGTGGAAAATTTAAATATCGTTGCCAAATGTATCAAAGTTTCGTACGTCGGATGGCGTAATAAACTGCTTTTTCTGGCAAATTATTTCAAAGGAAACCATTCTCATAATCTTTTTATTGTAGTTAGTTGATGCCCTTTTTAAAGTTAACAGTCACTTCTTAGTCCTATCATGGAGTCCTTAAATTCAAGTTTACAGTCGAGCCTTCCCCATTTTTTAAATTTTAAATTGCTCCGTTCATTCCCGTGTTCATTTATGCCGCTATAGTTATATTTGATGACTTAAATAATGAACCGACACCCCTGAGATAAATGCTAGTCTGGGACTCGGGAGGTGGACGGGTGCAGTATCAAGATTAATTATTTCATGTGGAGATTTAGCGTGGTGTTTTTGAGTATTCTATACATTTTATGTTTCTTTTCCAAAACTGAAGAAGGCCCAATAGGGCCTAACATGTACCTTTAGTGTGTTTTTACATAACATTTATTGTATTGACCAACGTGGACTAAATACATATTTTTTTGGTGTAACCTCAATACGGAACAGATATGAGATTATTAAATTTCAGTTTCAGGAATATTATCATACCAAATAGCTTAAATTTACCCGGAAGTGCTGAAAACGTATGTTACGTCTAAGGAAACAATTCTTTAAATTGAGGTATGAACACACAATTCCCTTGTTATATTGTTGAAAAATTATCAGAATTTTCTGAATAGAGGAAAAAATAATTTTTGTGACATTTCCAAAGCTATAATAAGTAATGTATATCAATGTAACTCATGTAAGAAAATTCTGTAGGCCCTGTTCTCCTCTCTTTATTTTGCATTCGGCAAGAAACCATAAACCATGTAAATACATCATGTACAAATACATGAAACATATAATTTACAAAATATTGCACTATACATAATATAAATGCAATACATGAAATATCACAATACAAAAGGGTCATAAAAACTAGTTTTAGTCCTTCGCAACTCACGCAAAAGAACCGCCGTCAGAAAATGTGTTAAGTACATCTTTATATCAGTACTCTGTAAAAATTGGGCAAGTACGAGATAAATGTTTTCACGTTTTCTTAATAAACATATAATACTTGCAGGAAAGAGTAAGGGCCAGTTCCCTATAATATTATTATTGTACTTTAGCACCTTCAAATACCACCAGATTGAGCCACGATTGAATCTGTCAAGTTGGGGTCAGAAGGCCAGCGCCTCAACCGTCTGAGCCACTCACCCAGGCAGGATTAATATTCAGCACTAACAACAGAACTAAAGCACAGTTCATTGAAATGTTCTCCAGCACCTTCAAGACCAAAGGAGGAGTGAGGCAGGGATGTATTTTGTCGCCTATATTACACAAAATATACTCCGAACACCTCAGAATTAAAGTCCGGCCTTTTAGGCAGTAATATGTTAGATTGAAAATTTCCGGAAGCAAGAAACAAGTATACGCTAACCTGCATAACGGTTATGATATGAGGTTTGCATAAACGTTACATGTACAGGCTATCAGAACCCCTAGAACTTATGCAACTAATGAAAGAGCGGGTTGCATGAAACTTCATCCCAAAAAAATAAGTTTGCATTCTAAACCTATTAATGCCTAAAAATCCGAACTTTATTCATGAGGGAGGTCCTAGATGTAATTAAATGTGCTTTCTGAGTAGGAGGCAAAATTTGAGATACGCAGATGGCATAAGAACGAGCAGGGAGTATGGCCTTAAGATCAAGAAGAGCAGGACGAATGACATGATCGTGAACTGGTCGAACAACAACCAGGGTAGCTGGGTTTGAGGTATTAGGGAGATTCATCTACCTCGGAATTCTAATCTCGAACAACGGATGAGATAAGGAGACCCCTCGCCACGGCCCATGGCAACTGCCAAACTCAGCAGGATAATGAGGGATAGGTCTGAAACTGAAGCTGTTAAATGTACTGATATTTTTTATCGCCGCGTACATCGCCGAGACGTGAACCGTTATGATAGCTGACAGGAAGCAGATGCAGTTGAATCACTGTAAATGTGGGTATATCGTCGAGTTCTACGAATATCATGGAATTAACATCGGACCAACGCTTTAGTCTTTGAGGAGGCGGAGACAACGACAGGCTCAAGTAGAAGATTAACCGAGCATTCTTCAAATACTTTGGCCATATTTCAAGAAGGAAGAAAGCCATGGAGATGATGGTCTTATAATGGAAGACTTTAAGGACGAGCACCTACGTGATGGGTCTATTGGATCAGGAAACTTGTTGGAAAGTCCTTATTCGAGGCTTCGAAGCTGGCATGTCAGCACGCCCTGTCAAGTGTAAAGAAGGTGTAAAAATCCATAAGAAATTCCAGCACCATTAGAGCAGGTCTTTCAGCAAAAACTGAAACTAAATTTAGATACCTGTAGCAACTACAGATGAAATATTTCACAGACGTATGGCTTCTGGAGCAGCCTGGTGCTGGTCTTTCCAGTTTGTGTTCCTACGTGACCTGCTCGCCTCTGAGGATAGGAATCAATCAATCAATCAATCAATCAATCAATCAATCAATCAATCAATCAATCAATCAATCAATCAATCAATCAATCAATCAATCAATCAATCAATCAATCAATCAATCAATCAATCAATCAATCAATCAATCAATCAATCAATCAATCAATGATCTGCATTTAATCGCCTCGGTGGCAGATGCCCTATCTGTAGTTTTATTGGTCCTTTCTTATTTAATTTCAAATAATTTGGAAATATATTGAACGTATCCTTTGGTAAATTATTCCAGTCCCTAAATCCTCTTCCTATAAACGAAAATTTGCCGTACTATTTCCTCTTCAAATTCCAACTATCTTTTCTACGTTTAAAACACCACTCAAACTTATTCGTCTACTAATGTCATTCGACGCCACCTCTCCACTGACAGCTCGAAACGTACCACTTAGTCGAGCAGCTCTTCTCCTTACTTCCAGGTCTTCTAAGCCCAAACTCTCATCGGAAATCAACCAGAAGGAATTGAGCTGCTTTTCTTTGGATTTCTTCCAGTTCTCGTATCCACTAATCCTGGTGAGTGTCTTGTATACCAGAGCCATACTCTGGTTGGGGTCTTGCCAGAAACTTACAAGGCCTCTCCTTCACATCCTAACTAAGATCCGTAAAAACTCTCCTATTCATGTGAAGAAATATTTACCTTTATTTACAATCCGGTCTATGTGATTACCCCAATGAAGATCACCTAGGTACTTACACTGATGCCCAAAACGAACCTTCGCCCTATCAGTGCAGTAGTTAAAACTGCGTGGTCTGCTGCTAAGTGAATGAATAATGAATTCCAGTGTTGAAGTGGACACAAGCACCCAGCTCGGGAACCAGAAGAATGAAAATATAACGGATGGAATCGAACCCGGTAACCCTTGGTCCAAGCCACTTAGCCGTGTAGCTGGACGGAGACCTGATGGAAACAATAACAAGGAGATATACTATCACTTCTTCGAAAAAATTTCTAAACCTTGTTGAAGGAATGATCGTGGAAATCGAAGACTGATACGAAATGTTAACCATAGGAAGGGAGACACAGATCGTAGGATAAAAAAGCTGCAAAGAAATGAAGGCGAATTCAGGGTGAAGATACCAATCGTTGGAGCGGCGAGGTAAATCCATCAGAAAATGTTGATGTTTTGATAGTAATTATGAGTTGAGACCGGATGTTTAGTCTGTAATAGGTTAGAATGCAGTCAGACTAAAGCAACAGTTCTGGGTCCCTGTCTATTAGAAGCCCTAATAGTTATGTTACTCTCGCTACATTACGGAAGAGCGGGTGGGCGACAGTTTCTAACAGGTAAACTGGTTTGCATTTTAACCAATTACCGCCTAAACATACGGGTTTTAATTATGAGGTTCGAGAAATCTAGTGAAAACGTACACTCAGGATGGCTGCCATGGATGCAGTGGCGTGTACTAAAAGCTCTTGGCTATGACTTCTCAGTCGTCGGCTGATATTCTGCCCGAATGGCGACAAAGTTCAGTTGGCGTTAATATAGGAACTAGTGGTAAATATATCAAATGATATGAAACAGTATAGGAAATTGCGTGTGTTCTATACAATTGGCTACAAAGCATGGAGAGAGGTGGTGTTCTATCAGTGATGCGGGATGTGGATATCCATTTACTGCCGCCGTGGGGCTGCTGTCGCGAGCCTTCCTTCCGTTTGGCACACTCGAATATCTCTCTGCTCACTCACCCCCCATTCCAACTCACTCATTAGCATCTCTCAACCAGCAGGCATAGCACGCCAACTGACGGACGGAGTCCGACCCATTGGTCATCCCGTGCTGTACCACCTACGCCATTTGCATTGCAAATCATTTCTCTCTTCTCGTCCGACCCCCAGTAACATTTCTCTCTTTTCGCACCCCCTCCCTCTGTCCATTTTTATTTTCTTTCATTTGTTTCCGCAGCTTACACTAGAAACAATTAGGTACTGTTCAGTATCTTTAAAAATCATAAAAAGTCATTAACGAATAAACTCCCCCAGAAGCAAGACAAGAATGAGTTGAGATTAAATCTGGGGTGATGAGAGTGAATGTATCGATTCGAAGTACGTGTGAAGTCTCCTGGAATATAATGTTGTGTGTGTAGTCTGTCTACTCTCAGTTTTACTAAGCAATTGATGGTTCTTCTGAATGTTGAAGCACGTAATGGAGTAAAACACGTACGAAAGTCAGCCGATGTTGATTATGCCTCGCTCACTAAGCAATATGGTTGTTATAGTTAAATATTATTTGAACTTTTTTCTTAGCCATGCGCTAAATAAATAAATAAATAAATAAATAAATAAATAAATAAATAAATAAATGCTAGTTATTGACAAATGCCGGGGTGTTGGAATTTTGTCCGCACTGGCTCTAACGTGGCGGAAACTGAAGATGCCGTGATCGACATTTTGGACAACACCTGTAAAAGAACAGTTCTGCATTTATTACATACTGTACTGTATAGTACACAGACAGAACGTATGGAACACACTGTGAATATAATGTACGTGTTTCGTCTGAGGGATGTTGCATTACTCTGTTTCCTGTTGTACATTTCGGTTATTGGATATTACATACTTTTTCACTGATGTGGAGGCATTTTCACAGAAAGAAGGATGATTGGGATAAAAACAGAAAATAACCGTAATCTAATTACATAATAATAATAATAATAATAATAATAATAATAATAATAATAATAATAATAATAATAATAATAAGAAGAAGAAGAAGAAGAAGAAAGGAGAAGTTTCGTATCAAATCGCATAAAAGGTAAAGTTAGACCTGTGGAGCTGGTCAATGTGGAAATGAAACCGAGATACATGTACTGGACTCTGTAATGTTGTACGATATTGGATCTTCACATATCATCGCTAGTGGTCCTACCTACAGCCCTCCTTTGGAGTGAGTGTATCGGACGGAACTCCGCATAAAACTTGTAGTTTCAGAGCTTCCATCACCGTAACTAAGTTCATACTGCGGCATTTTTAACACGTTTATTTCATCAAGGTACTACCGGTTCTCCCAAGGGATGAGGGATGTAATGTGGTTCAAATTCCAGTCCTTTCTCTTCCGGTCGCCCTAAGAGAGAATTCTCCTCATTTCCGTGTTTCCCTCCAGGGAATTACGAGACTGACACGTACATAATTCACGCACTGCCACACTCTGTGCGTCAGGTAAAAAGCAGAACTTTCGCAGTATACAAAGCGAAAGGAAAAATTGTCACTTCGAAATATTACAATATTTTGCACAAAGCTGAAATAACTTGTATCCCCTGAACTTTTCACTTAATATTACACCGGAGGAACTATTTCGAATCTCAGCCACAATGCAGAGTGCATCAGTTGCGTGGGTTTCGTTTGTCAAAGCGGTAATATTTATGTTACTCTTATTATGAATGAAAGACAGGAAAAGCTGTAATGTAAAACTCATTCATACGAAACTTGCTATACGCTCGGAGAGTTTCTGTGCTGTGCGCTAGCATTGGGGATACACTGGTTTCGTACGCCACTGTCGGAAGCCCTGACGATGGCTTTCCGTGTTTACCCATGTTTATATCAGGCAAGTGTACCTTGATTAAGGGCACGCCTACTTCTTTCCCATGCATGAACCTTTCGCATCCCGTCGTCACCATAAGACCTGTCTGTGTCGGTGCGACGTAAAGCAAATTGTAAAAGAAATGTATCTACACAAAGTGTTTTGTGTATAATTTAATAACGCAATATTCATGTTTAACCCACGATGTCTTTTAGACCGCGCGCATACATTTTTTATTCTTTCGAAATAGTTTCTTGGACTCGTGCACTACACGTGCTTACGTTCTCTGTTCCCCACTTTCATCACCTGTCAGTCAGTGGAAAGCTTCTTCTGTAAGCCTGGTCGTTTCCAGCGTGCCAGACTCCTGATATTCGCCGTCCGCGGTCTTTGTTCTCGGAATAGGAGTGTTTTGTAAGTTTCATGGATATATTTCTCTTCAGTAATACAAATTTTTTGCTACAAAACTGGTATTTAGTGTCATTGCTATATTTCTCTTCAGTAATGCAATGTGTTTTGCTAAAAAAAACTGGTATTTAGCTTCAATGATGTATTTCTCTTCAGTAATACAATTTTTTGCTACAAAAACTGGTATTTAGCTTCAATGATAAATTTATCTTCAGTAATACACTTTGTTTGCTACAAAATTGGTATTTAGTTTCAATGATATATTTCTCTTCAGTAATACAATGTGTTCTGCTACAAAGACCGGTATTTTGTTTCACAGACATGTTTTCTTTAACAATATAACGTGTTTAATTGCGTATTTTGTTTCATGGATATATTGTTATTTAACAATACTGTACCGGGGGTACACCTAATCCGCCAGTTAAATAGCGCACCTTCTATAAGGCCATCCATTCAATCAAACTTGAAGTTATGTTATGCAAGACACTTGGGTTTTCAACTGTTAGATGTTTTTACCATCGGTTTAAATGCTCCCCTCTGGCGGGATCAACGATAATTATTTCTTAAGGGAATGTTGACTTCTACTATTGGCTAACCTTAATTTTTGATGATCGTTTTGTTGATGTATCAAAGTTGTCAACACTTTCGCTGCTTCATTCTCCAAGAGTTATCAACCAATCAGAAATTGAAAATATTTTCGCTAGCCAATTAAAATTGGGGGTGTGTACTGGAATCCAGATTATCCGTAAAGAATTCAGAAAATTTCCCTGGAAATGCTATAAAAGCTGGGCGCTTTATAGCCGTACTGTCATCTTCATCGCTACAGTTTAGTGAGTAGGCGTGTTCTCCGGGGGCAGGGGCCGCGGTCGGCGTTCGGAAGGCCCAGCACCTCAAGGTAATGGCAGAATTTTCATAACATGTAATAGCTCCGGCAGATAGCTTGAGAGGAAGGTTTCAAACCTCTTTTATTTTATGTAAATTTTTAAGCCTAGTGATTTAAATGTAGAATTTTCTACCGGTCTGAAGACTCTGTTCTAATCTCTCCTGGGAAATGTCTAATGTAAGTGAACAGAGAGCGATTGATTGACCTCTGTTGATTCCCATTCAAGCTGGTATCAGGTGATTAAAATTTCTAATCATCTAAAATTCTTAACACTCTTTTGGAATTTAATGATTTTCACTTAGTCACCACGGCATAGAATAGGCTTAGCCTAAGTATCATTGGGCCATAAGCCCACTTAGGGGTTTAAAAACTTGTAGAAGGGGTGCAAGTGTACCGCCTCCTATCCGTTTGTTCATGGCCAGTCATGTTCAGCCTTTTTCCTTTTTACATTAAGGCCATTTAGTATGGGCACTTATTGACCCTGTTTATGTTTCTGGAATACAAAGTGAAAAATTGTTGAACAGAAGATAACTCCAAAACATGGCTGCGTGATTGAAATACAATATTTGAACATTGTCACGTATAGCCTTGTGCGCTGTAAGAAAATTATGCCTCTGAGAGGATGGGTTGTATTAACTTTGAGAGCACACACACCTAGGCTATACAAATTAGTGGAGCAAACATTCCCTTATGAAACAGTGTACCTGTTCAGAGCTATAATGCTCATCTCCTTATATATTATCATGTTAATAATTCTCTATATTTTTGTACCGGATGTTGTGGACTTAAGTCATTGTTGTTGGAGCTGATGAGGTCATAATAAGTTGTTATTGTTCATTCATATCTTCTATTCATCAATTTTTGAATTTGAAAAATGAGGGAAAACATTCTAATTTGGTCGTGTTAACTTATGCTTCAGTTAATTCCTTGTCCGTCCATTCACCCCTGCAGCTTCTTACTCCTCTGTGATCCACGAAATTCCCGTAACGAATGCAATGCCTTTGGAAGAAAATTGGTATTTTGTTTCATAGATATATGATTTTCATTAATAATACAATGTGTTTTGATATTGAAACTGGTATTTGTTTTATGGACATGCTTTCCTTTAATAATAGAGATTGTTTTGCTATGAAAGCTAGTATTTGTTCATGTATATAATTTTATTACACAATGCAATGTTATTTACAAGAACAATTGGCACATAGGTTCATGACCATGCTTTTCCCTAAAATTGCGATGCGTTTTGCTACAAAAACTGGTATTTTATACTCCCCGGCCAAATCGACTGAGCGCGACCCATCACGTAACTCTTTTGACGCGAGCCCTCGCGGGTTAAATTTATTTCAAACTCCAAACTATAGTGACCAATCACTTCAAATTTGATCATTAATACTAGTGATCCTTCTGATATAAGTGCGGTTAAACGTTTTAAATTATTATTGTTCCAAACAAGCTAGAAGAAAAGATATCATAGAAAACTTCAGTATAGTACTATTTTTAAAAAATAAAAATTATTCTCAGGAGAACTTTTTGAGGACGCATCAACAAATACAAAGGTGAATTATACTGTCTGCTTTAAGATATATTTTCCTTCATTTCAAAGGTAAAGTTTTGTAGTGTTCAAGCTGCAGAAAACTGTGAGAATTATAGAAGGACTGTGTCACAGACTTTTTATCACCAAACAGGGTTACGAATTGAGGTGAGAGGATGTTACATGTAATTTAGTAAAACACTATGTCTCTTTTCCTTCTGTGGTCTCAATCCAACACAAAGATATGAAACATTTTCAGCAAAATTAACATTTTATATATTCTGGTACAGAACGAAATTACATTCAGAATCCCTTTCTGAACTTTTCTTTGTTTATCACTTTGCTCCAGGCATCTGATCGCAGGTTTACACTACTTGCTTGTTGACATTTGTAATAGCGAGTGTATGAAATCATGTATTTTCACCTTCAGGTTGTGCTCACAGGAGTGTTAACCAGCCTGGGCACAACTACAGGATGTTGTCCTTCACAGAACAACGACGACTTCAATTACAGCTCTTTCATTTAAGATGGCCGTCGAATTTGCTTCTTCATGTAACATAAAATAACGCTGGTATATCTGACTGTCTTTAGAAACGTTACTTGGTGAAATTTTATAAACATTTTAACAAACCCTTTCATAGGTATCTGTCAAATGACTAAGTGCGTTTTCTTTCAAAATGTAAACCTGAAAATAAATGTCATTTGTGGAGTTGTTTTTCAAAATCAACGCAAGAGCTTACATTCAGACAAGGTACGACGATTACGTCAGCACAACGATGACGTAAATTTATTGATATGACGGTGGCAACAAAAATATTGATAGTCAGTGGTTTGCCAATCTTGGTGAAAGTACGTCGGTCTGCGTAGAGATCAAAAGAAACATTACCCAATAATTCTCAAAGGCGTGGGAAAAATTTAACGGCATCCATAACGCTTTAAGTTTATTGTATGAAACACACTGTCGTTAGAAGTATTAGGAATTCGAAATTAGAACCATAGTTCATTAAATTGGTTAAATTTTGAAAATAGTGATGCTAACCATAATCCCGCTTTAAATTGCTACAATGAACATTAAAAAATGACAGAACCTGTATTAACATTTTGTATAACCACACAGCCAACAAGTGGCTGCCGGAATATTGGACGGAACTATCCTTACATATGTTAGTTTTCACAACGACTTCGCTGTGCAAGAGTAAAATCTAGGTTGATTAAAGATATCTTATTCCTAAGTTGTAAGTAACAGACATGATAGTAGTGAGCATATTTACTGGTACAAGGAGGCAAAAATAATCGCAGTAGGATACTGGAAGTGAGGAGATAAAGGCTAAGTTGGGAATAAGCCCGATAACTGAAGCTTTACGCACGGGTGATGTGAGGCGAATGGAGAAGGATAGTGAGCTAGGCCTCAGGGGGTGAGAGAAGAAGAGGGAGATCAACTTGCCAATATCTAGACTCAGTTTATAATTATTTAAATATAAGAGGAGTGGGACTAAACAACATATGTATTCTGCTATGGGCAAGTCAGTGAATATCTGCAATTTTGTTTTAATTATATTTAGATTGGCTCTATGGCATTGTGTCCTCACGAGCCGCTAGATGGCGCCGTTGTCTACGTCTGTGGTACGTTTCAGCTTCCGCTGTTACGACGTAAAGATGGCCGCGCCACTCTCTGTTCACACCAAGGAAGACCATTGTTCCGTAATCCAGTTTTTGTGATCTGAGGGTGCACCAGGAGCGGAAATTCGTAGAACAGTCGCTCGTCTGTTATTCAGGATTACATCACGCACTTTCTCAATATTGGTATCAGTTACGGCTGCAGGCGAACGCTCGGATCCTTCCTCAGCCTTCTCACTCGTGCGACCCCTTTGAACTTTTCAACCCACTGGTAAACACTTCGCTGTGGCAAAACATTGTCCTCGTAATGTGCGGGAAGTCTTCTACTGGTGCACCGTCAGATCACAAAAGCGGATTACGGAAATCTGTTCTTCCTTGGTGCACACAGAGAGTGGCGGCGGCCATCTTTACGTCCTAACAGCGGAAGCTGAAACGTACCACAGACGTAGACAACGATGCCATCTAGCGGCTGGTGAGTACACAAAGGCATAGAACCTAAAGACAATTAAAACAACATCGCAGATACTTATTCACTTGTCTACGTATATATTTTTTAAAGATATTGACCTGAAACTATAATATTTATGAAATAAGTTTACTATGAAGTAACAGTATAAAATGAGGATGTGTATGTTTATTTCTTGTTCAATCGTAGTTAATCTTCTGGACGAATTGAGCAGATATCTGGTATGAGTATACCTCAGATATTCAGTTAAAACGCAAGCCTATATCAATTTTTGATATATTCTCTTTTGTAAATGCTGACCATTAATATCTTGTGATTTACTGAACTTGTGAATATTTTATCCGCTAAGAGTCAAAGTACTGGGCAGACGGTTAGCCCTATCATCAAATAAAGCCCAGCGAGTGTACTTTAAAAGTAAATTTCTAGCAGAAAAAAATTCGAATTTTCTTTGTAACTCTAATGGTTCTCCAGGAAATTCGGATTTCACGTTTTCAAGCACGCGTTCTAAAGCAGACGTCGTGTCAACCGATCGCTGTTCGGTAAAGTGTGTGGTCCATTATTGGAAGGTTCTCTCAGTTTACGCTTGACACCAGAGTGCCGCTTAGAACTTACACCTGCATTGCATTTAGATTTCGAATCCCATCGTCCGCAGCCCTAAAGATGCTTTCCTATGGTTCCCCATTTCCACACCAGGCAATTTCCGGGGTTGTACCTAAATTAACGCCAGGGTCGCTTCCCTCCCATTGCTTGTCCTTTCCCTTCCTTCCACCGCTGGAAAATCTTCTGTGTGTTAGTGTGACGTTAAACCACTGGAAAGAAGAAGCAAAAACCCTTGACGTCAACGCAGGGTACAAACTAACTGAAGTAACCGACTATCGGCCAGTCAACGAGGGGTATGTCGCGCTACTAAACTATAGATGAATAGGTTATACTGGACTCCATTCCAATTCTTCTTTTTTCTTTTCTACCATTTTAAGCAAAGTTATAAGGACTACTGTATTTATATTAAAGGAACGATTTCCCATTACACAATTATTTATTTCCTTCTCTATTTTAACCGTATTCTCTACCTGCACTGAGTGCTTTGTTACCTGTACTGTTTGCCATTCTATTTCTGTTTCTGTATATTAACTGAATATTTAATGTGTTTTCTATACTGTACTCTTTGGTTTTCAGGATGAATAAGTACGGATGAGGCTTTCGATTCAGATGGTTCCGGGTAGGATCTTGGCCAGATCGTGGATTTGAGGCAAGTTTCTCTTGGAGTACAAATCCCTTCATATAAGCATGTCACTATCAACCAGCAGAGAGATATGCAGCGGGGCATTCATTCCTCCGTATAGGATTAGCATTAAGGAGTGAATCCGGCCGTAAAAGGTTCACATGCACGACGGAGTTCACACCTACGAACCCACGAGCGTATTGGAAATGTAGCAGGAGAAGAAGCGTATAGGTTTTACTGTTTTACTTCTTTTACAAGACCAAAATAATTCTATAGAAAATTATTTTCTTGTTCTTCTCCTCCTCCTCCTGGCCCTTTTCCAGTTTATTGTGGTCGAGAGATGGTTCAGGAAGTGGTTTGAACGAAATCCGATAGGTATTTCTTATGATGAGTGATTTGGTATTATTAATTTAATTACAAAGCCGCACCAAAATTGGATATAGCTGATGGACATGTTGTCGCTAGGCGACAGTCAATTACTCTGTATCATGATAGTCCGGCATGAAATGCTGTGCCGGAGGAGTTGGCTGTACGGTTAGGGACGCACAGCTGTGAGCTTCTAGGAAATAAAAGGAAAAGCAAGAAAAGAATGAGAATAATACGAGAACATCAGAAGAAGGTTTTCAAAAACACTCTGCAACCGACCCTCGCCAGTCATCGTTGCCATCCTTGTTACATTGTTATTGCCTGTATGTTCCGTACAGTTTTCCAACGTTTCGAATACATTGCAGTATTCTTTGTCAAGGCGACTTAAATACTTCTAAACTATCCGAGGTAATCAGTCTCCCGGGCAGCATAGTAGTAGAAGTATTTCAGTCACCGTGACAAAGAACACTTCAGTGTATTTAAAACGTCGGCAAACAATAAGAGATGCACAAAGAACAACAATACGGAAAAATAACTAAATATATTAACATTGTTGTTTATGCCGATTGTTATCTCATTATGCTTATTTAAATTTGTCATACGATTAGTATTTTATGACAAATAAATAAATAAATAAATAAATAAATAAATAAATAAATAAATAAATAAATAAATAAATAAATAAATAAAATAAATAAATAAATAAATAAATAAATAAATAAATAAATAAATAAATAAGCCTTGAACAATATTCCTTTTATTATGTACGTCTACTTTCCCCCTAATGATGTCAGCACTAACTGATAAGTACAGATCTTAGAATACTCTGCTTATACGCAAGTTTGCAAGTGCGGTTTGTCAGCTGATGTTCTCACGACCCACTTCTGCTGCGACGTCTGGGTCATGGAGAAGCACACTATGTCCCGTGGGAAAGAAGCAGGTGCAGTCTATGGACCACTGCTGATACTTTCTAGAGGTGTACAATTCGCTTGAAGACAAAACAAATGTGTTTGAAAGACTCCTCAGTGTCGCGTTATGCGGTTTACTTCGAGCCATGAAGCCAACCACAACTGAGATAAAACAGGCAGCCACACACTCTAGATATAACAAAACGTAAGACGAAAAGAAACTCTAACCAGTTTTTGAAGGTACTCAGCAAATAATCTTGACTTTATTTCCTGTGATTCAACATGGTTTATCGCGTTCGAGGCTCAAGTGATGAATGTCAAGGCGAGAATACAAAACAGGAACAGCTGAACCACTTCAAGTATTTAAGATTATATTCTCCGAGGGTGGTAGTATTGTAAGTGGAATTGAATTAATGTGTAGCGTAGATAATGGAATGAACTCACAGCTGCCATCAAGAATATTCTGTAAGAAAGAAGAGTGTTAACCGAAGAAATTTTCTTTGCATTAATTTGTATCTTTCCAGATAGGATTTGTTGTACGAGAGTCAAACTTGGGTGGAATCATAAGTTGAATGTAACAAATACGAAAGTAGCGGGAATGATTCTGATACAAACAGATGGGAATAATGGCGGGAAATGGTGGTGATTGTAGTTCTAAGAGCAGTGATGGCTAACTGGCAGCCTGCGAAGTGATACATTACGACAGGCAAGCAGCCAAATGGCATCAAATTAAAATTTATCGACATGCTAGCTGAGGCCATACGATTATAATCATAATCGCATCATCATCATCATCATCATCATCATCATCATCATGAGAGTCACTGCTTGTACTCTTCCGAGTGAGTTATTAATAAATCAATCAATCACTACTGATCTGTATTTAGGGCAGTCGCCCTGCTGGCAGGTTCCCTATCTTTTCTTTTCCTAGCCTTTTCTTAAATGATCGCAAAGAAATTGGAAAATTATTGAACATTTCCCTTGGCAAGTTATTCCAATCCCTAGATCCCATTCCTATACACGTTGTCGTCTTGAATTCCAAATTTATCTTCATATTGTGATCTTTCCTACTTTTAAGGACACCACTCAAACGTATTCGTCTACTGATGTCCTCCCACGCCATCTCTGCTCTGACAGCTCGGAACATACCATTTAATCGAGCAGCTCGTATCCTTTCTCCCAAGTCTTCCCAGCCCAAACTTTGCAACATTTTTGTAACGCTACTCTTTTGTCGGAAATCACCCAGAACAAATCGAGCTGCTTTTCTTTGGATTTTTTTCCAGTTCTTGAATTAAGTAATCCTGGTTGGGTCCTATACACTGGAACCATACTCTAGTTGGGGTCTTACCAGAGACTTATGTGCCGCCTTCTTTACATCCTTACTATAACCCATAAACACCCTCGTAACCATGTGCAGAGATCTGTACCTGCCACCCATACAGTCACACTTTTTCTAGTCCAATAGCACTCATAGCGCTACCCTTTCCCGGTCTGTACATTCCAAAGACATCAAGTTGCCTATTATCTTTAGAGATGAGCCTTACACCCAGAATTTCATGTTTTTCATCCTTAACTTTTTCGTAGGTTACAAATTATTCTTTCACCAGAATGAATACTCTCCCTCCTACCATTCCTATCCTGTCTCTACGATACACTAAAGGGAATTGAGGCAACGGCACGTGGTGTTCACAAGCGGTCACCCATCCAAGTATTGACCACGCCCAATGTGTCTTAACTGCGGTGATCGGACGAGAACCGGTGTATTCAACATGGTATGGCCATTGTATTCCTTTCAGATTTCAGACCAGTACCGCTGTCTAGGGATAGCGAGGCGGCATCTAACCGAACGACCTGGTTTCGATTTTTGGCCAGATCAAGGAAGTCCACACAGCCAATGGGAAAACAACTGAGGAGCTATATGACGGAGAGATCTCGGATCAGGTCTAGACAACCAAGCATAACAGCCGAGCTTATTCATTATTTGGACCACGTGTATACTCGTAATCTTCAGGCCATCGATGTGAGTAGCGGTCGCTTGGTAGGCCAAGGCCTGTCTTGGCCTTAGCACTATGGGGTTTGGTTCTTCAGACTTTAAGATCAATTAGAGTAAGGAGAAATGTGACAAGCGCGAAAAAAATCTATTTAATACTCTTCATTATATCGGAGAACCAAATAATTCAATGATAATATTAATCGTTTCATGTCCCTCTAACAACTTTTATAGTTCTTGGAGATGCTGATGTACTAGAAGTTTTTACAGTAGGAGTTCTTTTATATGCCAGTAAATCTACCTAGACCTTAAAATACCACCGAACTGAGCCAGGACCGAGCCTGCCTACTTGGACCCAGAAAGCCAGCACTATAACTCTATGAGCCACTCAGTCGGCATGAATAGTTCCAAATAATCTTCTCGAATACGTGGTGCAGAATTTAAAAGTGATGGAAGTATGGATCAAGATAAAGTCGGGAGTTGAAGATAAAAATACAGTGAGAGTTCTTCGATTCCACCTGGGAAAAGCCTGAAGAGAGGTTCCTACAACGTTCATAAGGGGCAAGAGACTTTTCATCATATTCAATTGTTGGAGAAAGAAGTACTCGCCAACTCAGTTGGAAGCTTTGGCTCAAGAAGACAGTGCAGTGTCAACGCAGAATAACTGATACACAGTCTTCGCTACTTGCATTGATATACAGTTTGTTTGAGTAATGTTTGGGGTTACTTCATTAGTAAATATTCAGTTTGATTGTAGATCCCTTATGTCTGCGATATCTGCTGATTTTGGAAGGAATGTTAAACAATTTCAACTGTACACTTTGATTATCACAGCAGCCTTCTTATTCCCAATTATCTGGAATCGGCACCAATTCGGACTGTAGACAGTTATACGACCAGATGCCCAACCTGACGTCAAACCTATGCGGAGCTCTGTAATCATTATAGGGTGTTTCGCTGGTGGTTCTTAGTATGATGGGTTATACGAAAATAAAGAAATGATGTTGACGAAAACAAACACCGAACCCGCTAGCTAGAGGAATTAACCAAACTCAACGAAAATTCTCGGTCCGACCTAGAATCGAACTCCGGCCCACTTATCAGAAACCCACTACAATGACCGGGCCATTTTTACCGTGCTGCTATTTTTAATTATGTTTATGTTGCATTTTCATAATCCACATGTATTATGGGTTACGAAACACGAATATTAATCGGGGAGATAGAGAATATGCAGTGTACACAATCAACAAAAATGATAAAAAATGCGTGGAATGGAAATAAAAGCAGATCGAAACCTTGCGTGCAGACTGCAACCAGTGACTGGAATGAGGTATAAATGATTCGCTGTGTTAATGTGTGCGGACCGTGAGGCTTGCCGAACTGGCGTGATCTATGTATGTATGGGGTTAATAATGCATCACTAGACAAGGCCGAACGAGGTCGCTTGGGAGTTGGCAGCCCACCACGCACTGCCGGTTGCCGCTTGCCAGGAGCGAGCTCACAGTCCACCCCTGCGTGATGCAACTCGACACTCACCGTTCACGAAGAAGTGGTATAGACGAGTTATACTAGGCGCAAACGCAGGCCATTAGAGAGGATATTAATCGAAAAAGTATGGTCCAATATAGTATTACTGTTTGTTAATTACATTTTAACAGCGGTGGAGGAGAACGCGTCCACCAGCGAGCGAAACAGGTCTACTGAACCTTGACTAGTGCGGAAGCCAAATGATGTTTGCGATAGTGATGTAAAGAAACTAGATACGTTGTTGAATGATACATGTACATTCTTTGAAAGTGGAAAATAATAATAATAATAATAATAATAATAATAATAATAATAATAATAATAATAATGTAGGTAGACAGTCATCGGTTCTTAATTGTAGAAAGAATACGGCAAACTGAGTGAAGGTATTTGTCCAAGAACATAACAGTAGAAGGTTTGTAAGTTATATGTCCTCTGATATTTATACGTTGATATGATAATAACAGCGTCAGGTTACTCTGTATACCAAAGGCTAATAATGCCTATGAGACATGGATTAACAGCAAAAATTTGAGTATATATGAGTTATCTGTTTACGATAATAATACCTACGTGACTAAGTCCCAATGTTACAAGATTTTGATCCTCAACAAATATGGATAAAAGATTAGAAGAATATGAAAATCTTCAATATAAAATGTACTGTAGTTGCTTATTGTCCTCGAGACACATTTTCTTTCACATAGTTATATTTGCATTCCTTAATTTCGTAATAGGTTTCACTTTAAGGTTATTGATTATTTGTTATTTCAGTAGGAGGAAATATGTAATAGAAATAGTGTTTTAAATACTGTTTTCATATTCTTCTAATGCTTTACCCATATTCGATGAAGATCAAAATCTTGAAACATTGGAAGTCACGCATGTATCATTATCGTAAACAGATAACTCATGATTTAAATATTTCAGTACCAGTTGCGATGATGAATTTACATAGGTGCTTTCTCGTTATTCAAGTCACGATTGCACATGTTCACTTCGAAGTAATCTTAAGTTATTTTGAGAGAAATGATGCAATTAAAGAGTAATGAGGTTTTCAATAATTTAAGGCAAACTTTGCATGAAAACAGATCAATCGAATAACTGTATATTTGAAAGGTAACTTTATTTTTAATAATTTCATAAATGCTTTAAATGAGTTAATTACACTTTTTCATATCTGATTGCAAAATAACGTCAATAAACACAAGTTCATTATGGATGTGAATCCAACATATTATTGAAAATCACATGCTTAACACCAGTTTTACCATTGCCTACACAAGTATTACGAAAGGCAATTTATCTATATGCGTATGTCAAAGTAATGTCTATCCAAATTGTATTTTCACGACCACTAAATGACATAATACTGTATGTAATTTTGGATTTGTTAGGTCGTTATTCTTAATATGTGCTGATGCGTTTAGAACCTGAAACCAGGATCGTATTCAGAGCAATGAGAAAGATGTTAGTCGCCACTGTTACTCCACAGTAACTAGACTGAAGATAGAGAGAGCATGGAATTAACAACATTTCTAACGGAGTCTCTCTGAAGCTTTGAAGTCGATTCTGGTTGCAAGTACGAAACGCGTCATTACATAATACTACATACTACACGACATAATTTATATATTACTAGCTTTAGTACATGGATCTGCTCTGGGGATTTCTTTGAATTTTGAATTTTATGATTTCTATTGACTGTTTTATATTTTTCGTTATTGTGACGTTGACTGATAGTTTACTAACTCTTTCGTAAGTTTAGAGTTATTGTTATGTGTATAATTTTATGTTCTGGCTTGCGATTATAATTTCGCGTTAAACTATTTCCTTGCGAAAGCCCAAATTGTCAGGGAAGTAGCTGATCCTACCAAATATATAATAAAAGTAAGTTATAACTGTATGTATTTACGCCTCGCGCAATTGATATGATGTACACGATTCCAACTCTCACTGGGACTATCAACTATCAGACTAGGGACCCAGAAAATTTTCATATACATATATGGGTCATTTCAGACACATTTTTCTTCACCCCTTCCCAACTCTGTGCAGTAGGAGGCATCCAGAGATAATGAAATGGCGTATGGCTTTTAGTGCCGAGAGTGTCCGAAGACAAGTTCGCTAGTCAGGTGCAGGTCTTTTGATTTGACTCCCATAAGCGACCTGCGCGTCGTGATGAGGATGAAATGATGATGCAGGCGGCACATACTCCCAGCCCTCTTTCCATTGAAATTAACCAATTGAGATTAAAATGCCCGAACCTGCCGGGAATCGACCCCGGAACCCCTGTGACCAAAGGCCAGCACGCTAACCATTTATTCATGGAGCCGAACCTTCCAGAGTTGAACAACCATAACCTGAGACAGCTTTCGGGTAACCTATCTATTGCTCTCACCCCGGCATGAACCTAAATTCACCGAAGGAGTTGGTCATGCGGTTATGGATGCCCAGATGTGAGCTTGCATTCGAAGGGTAGTGGGGTCTAACCTCACTGTATGCAGCCTTGGAGATAGTTTTCTGCCCTTTCCCATTTTAACGCAAGGCAAATGCTAGGCCTATACCTTAATTAATGCACGGCCCCCTCCTTTCCGCTCCTAGCGCTTTCCCATCCCATCATCGCTGTAAGAGCTTCGTGTGTCGGTGCGACTGAAGCAGAATTATTTTTAAAAAAACCAAATTTTAAACGGATATGTGAATGAATAGGGTGTAATACACTATACACTTTTGCACATAAAATGTTGTATAACTACATATTTTCTTTATGGTTTATCAGCCTGAGTGGCTAATGAGGTAGAATGTTGACCTTCTGATCCGGAGTAGTTGGGCTTGATCTCGGCTCAGTCTGGCGGAATGTGGAGGTGTTTAAGCATGTCAGATTCGTGTACGTAGACCTTCCGGCTCATAAAAAAATAACCTGCACGATAAGATTTTTGTTACGTTAGTCATATCTGTATATCCCATCATTTATCATTATCTTCACAATTCTGAGCCGAGGTGAGAACATAATTATGTGACTGGCCGGTAAAGTGAGAATCAAGTGAGGACATTGAAATGAAATTAATGATACATTGACAGTTGAAAAAAATACTGTTCATAATTTGGTTCTGAGAGCGATAAATAGATTGGTTTTATTGAACACTGAATAATAGATGACATTAATTACCGCTTTAGTAGAGAATTTAAAGGCAGGGAAGAGCAGGGAGGAGTATTTTGTCACTGAAATACTGCATGCCCGCTCCGGCAGACAGGAGTACTTCACTTTCAGTGTTGATAGAAAGGCAATTACAAAGAGCTTTATTGCCCTATACCATAGGCGTACTAGATTGCCTGGCTACCTGAATGGCCCAACCACCACAACAGAACATCCCCATCCTCCTCCCCATAGAACTCGATAAAGCAGCTCTTAAATGGATGAAGCCACGTTTACCGTTCCGATAATGGCATTATAACGTAGAATTTTTATTTGAAATTCATATAACGAAATATTTTGGTGACGTCGTAATTAATGCTAGTTTCATTATAATGGGTGTGCCATCCTATATCTCTCTCTATCTCTCTCTTTCATCTTTCTCTGTATATTAATGAAACTCGCAAATTACATTTAGCACCAGTCTCCGAATAATACTGGCACTTTCTGTGCAACGGTGCACGGATGATATTAACAAGGTCTCTTATAAGTACATTCAAACACTATTTTACATAAGGGTTACTACATAGTGATAGAACAGTTAACAATTAACGAACGGCATCTGTTTTTGTTTGGGGTGCAGGTGGGAGTGAGAAGAAGTGTTCATACGATTTTTCTCTCATCGGAAGTTGCGGAAAGATAATATCTGGTACCAGAATTTAACAAAATAATCTTAGATACTGCACGCTATCTTGTTGTATGCACTATTTGACATTATAATGTTATTGGCTTTACGTCCACACTAAGACGCCGAGGTGCCGAAATTTAGTCCTGCAGAAGTTATTTTATATGCCAAGAAATCTACCAACACGAGGCTGACGTATTCGAGCGCATTCAAATACCGCATGACTGAGCCAAGATCGGAAGACCAGCGCTTCAACCGGCTGAGTCCCTCAGCTCGGCCCTTTGAAATTCATCGATGAATAGATTCGATGTGAAGGTACTCAATACATCCTAAGTTTTGAAATAATGAGAGTTACTGTAAAGGTATAACATTATTTATGACAAGAGCTACTGAAACTTTTGTTCTACCACTGGCATAGACCTATCTAAAATTTAAAATAATTTTGTAGGTACATTTTAAAAAAATTGACCAAGAAATTTGGAAATCTATGAGCTCATACACGTTCCTCTTCTCCACATTCACTCTATGAGGTTGTTTAGAATCCTTCTCAAACATAGATTTATTATACCGCTTTTTGAGGTAAATATGTCGTATGGTTGGGTGTCGTCCGAAAATTTGTGTAACGCAACGCTACAAATGTGTGACGTAAGTGTAACCATAGCAACCGCGCAGGCAGTGATATAAGGTATTGTTACCTCGCAACTGTGCAGGCAGTGATGTAAGGTATTGTTTCCTAGCAACCGTGAAGGCAGTGATGTAAGGTATTGTTTCCTAGCAACCGTGAAGGCAGTGATGTAAGGTATTGTTTCCTAGCAACCGTGGGGGCAGTGATGTAAGGTTTTGTTACCTCGCAACCGTGAAGGCAGTGATGTAAGGTATTGTTACCGAGCAACCGTGCACGTTGTGTCTTATGGCTGGTTGCCATCTGAAATTAGCAGCCGGTGATGGATGGCCATATCCGGGATACATATTTGTGATTACTTGATTTTCACAATGAGAAAGGTGGTTACTTTTTCAAACTCTGGGGGAATCACTGGTGTAAACTTTGGACTTGGGACAATTTCGGCCGGATGTCCTCCCTGTTCCAAACCCTATGTGGAGGGAAGTATTCACTTTTGCGTGGCTGGAAGTATTGCGCTGAGTGCATAGGAACTAAGAAGAGGGGTGTATGGATAGAAATACAAATACACTATCCCCAGAGTAGAATAATTAAAGAATTAAATTTGAAACCCCCTACCTGGCCGATAATCGTACCCAGGAACTTCATAACTGAACTTTCAGCCAAGGATACGATCGTCTCATCGAGCATAATAGTTTTAACAAATATGACCTTATATCTCTTCAGGCATTTTCCTATTATCTTCAAAATTGAATGCTGACATCTGTTACTTCAAACAGGTTATAAATTATCACAGTATTCCCAAGCCAAGGAGAGAAGTTTTTGTTCAGGATAAGTGACTGTCTATGAAGTCCTTGCTTTTTCTGCAAAGAGAGTTCGCAGTTGTTTCTCCACGTATGTATGTATGTATTCCATAATAATAATAATAATAATAATAATAA
This sequence comes from Anabrus simplex, assembly GCF_040414725.1. Classification (NCBI taxonomy): domain Eukaryota; kingdom Metazoa; phylum Arthropoda; class Insecta; order Orthoptera; family Tettigoniidae; genus Anabrus; species Anabrus simplex. Next base: position 338,750,158 of record NC_090270.1, read on the forward strand.
TAATAATAATAATAATAATAATAATAATAATAATAATAATAATAATAATAATAATAATAATAATAATAATAATAATAATAATCGTCATATGTCATCAGCTATCATATATAGACATCACGCCATTCAGGCTTCCTTTGTGTCAATTTGAAAGTTCATTTTCCCTCTACTAGGTGGCAGAGTAAACTGCATGCTTGTTGGGTGGTCTGTTACTGAGTATTATTTCATTTTTCGGGTAAAATCGAAATGTGTTGCTCGCCGACATCACGTGACATCGGGTGTCGAATGGAATGTCCATTTACATGGACGCAGTAAATTTCATATTCGGCTTAATGTAACTTAAACAAGCAAGTAATACTGGTTTCCGAAATTGTAGGACCAAATCTCTACAAAGATCTGCGTAACTATAACAGCATTTCCGTTCATTACATACAGGATTTAGCCACTAGCAGAAATGGTATGAAACATATCACTTGTCCAATGAAGAGCTCACAGAGGTATAAGAGAAAGTAAACCCTGGAAACGTACGCCGGGGTACCAAGAGCCCCGGGGAATTTTTAATTCGCAGTAATTTGGTGTTCGTAAAGACCTGTACTCTCCTACCTCCCTGAGTTTTCGTTGACATTTGTACCCTCTCAGCTCGCGCAGTAATTCTAAAGAATGAAGACTGCTTGTACAAGGTGTATGCGTAAGTCTTTTCCGGTTTCACTAATAGATAGCGCCAGCAAACAGTACGCAGCGTATGAATTTGACACATACGTCAGTTTGTTCGCCTGACATAAACCTACGAACACAATGTTGTGTCCGCCAAACACTAGCGTCTGTGTTGTATCGTTTAGTGATCATGACGATGTTTGTGTCTGTAAAAGAACATTTGCGGCATGCGTTGCTTTTCTTATTTATTGAAATGAAAAAGCCTGCGCAAGGCCATCGTTTGCTGGTAGAAATATATAGTGAACACGCTTCATCGATTACAACATGCGAGTAAATTTAACCGTGGTGGGATGGTAGATGCAGAGTGAGTCTCAGCCCACAAGTGAACACGGCTGCTCCGTGGTCCAACAGCTCTGCACTCTGACCAGCCAGACGACAGAGTAAGGGTGGCCACGTCTGTACCGTGGCTCTACGCCTCTGCATTTGGGAGACGGGACAGGGCTGGACCTCATGGCTGGCCCCAACCGTCGGCTGTCCTGAGAATGGTTTTCCGTGGTTTTCCACTATCTTGAACTTAAGCGAATGGCGGGACAGTTCCTAGTATAGACCACGGTCGCCAACCCCTTCAACTTCTCCGATCATCTCCTTCACCGTAACAAATCTCCCGGCCTGAGAGGCGGCGTCACCCTCTAAGAGACCCACCTCCCTCCTCAGGGGTGGAATTAAAACAATGTAGTAAACTCGGTGATTTAAATGTGAAAGACAGTGCGATCTGGGTGGCCACAAAAGTGCGAAAACGAGCAATTGCAGGCGTTACTGGATGATGACCCAACTCAAACTCAACGCTATCGCCAACAAATGACTAATTTAAACCACGCATTGATCGAAACACGACCGGAATGGTCCAGAAGACATGACAAAGTGATTTTGTTACACGACAATGCGCCGTCTCACACAGCAAAACCAGTTAAAGACACCTTGAAATCGCTTGGATCCTTCCGCACCTGCAGTACTGCCCGGAACTGGCGCCGTCTGACTATCTCCTCTTTGCATCTATGGGGCAAGCGCTCGTAGAACAGCACTTCAGCAAATTCGAGAAAGCTGAGAAATGGCTTTTCGAAGACAAGCAATTTTCAGGCATGGTATTCAAAACCTACCTGAAAGTTGGGCGAAGTGTATAGACGTTGATGGGCAATATTATGAAGAAACAAAAGTGAATTTCTCTTGCAAAATATGTTTTTATTTTACCACATAAACCGACAAAAACTTATGCATACTCTTTGTATATCCAATCATGTGTATTGGGCATATAGTTCTCTAGTGTACCGTTAATGAGATATTATTTGTTTGTAATCAGTTTGGTTTTTCATACATTTTAACATGCATTTTAATACTTTGTGTTAAGAGTGTTTTAAGTCGCTTGCCTTGAAAGCGATGAACAGATTTTTGGCTGGAAACTGAGCCTTAATGATTTCGTCGCTGCTCTGGATGACGATGGAAATAATCATTGTTGAACAAGATGGTTTGAGAGATAGAACATACACAGAGTGGCCAAATTCACGTGAAGGGGTCTCCCATTAGAAAATGCGCCTTGTATGGCCCCTAAGCGTTTCAGCTAGCTGCGGCGTAGCTAGAAGTCTGTCACCGATACTAGTGTCGTGAATCTGGCAACAGGTTGCGAGTTAACCCACTTTGAACGTGAGATGATCATCGGCGCAGCGCGCATGCGTCACGGCATTGCGGAGGTTACACACAAGTTCCGGTTTCCGAGGTCAACAGTGTCGAGGGTGTATCTCCAATATCGCAGAGAGAATGTTAATACCTGCGTGAACCGCCACAAGGGAAGACCACAGGTGTTTAAGGAACGGATATCACGTCGCCTACGCTGTACCATACTGGGCGCTCGATGGGCTACTGTGAGTCAGATCACCACCCAGTTCAATGTTGGGAGTCGGGAACGCATTTCTACCAGGACTGTAAGGAGGCAACTGCACCGCATAGGCTTCACTAGCCGACGACCAACTCGTATTCCTTTGCTGACACCTCGACGCAGAGCTCAAAGACATGCATGGGCCCGCGAACATCGGCGTGTTGTTTTCCGATTTCTGTTGCATCGAGCTGATGTGTGCGTGAGAATGTGGCGTATTCCCTATAAAGGTATGGATCCTTCGTGTCAACAAGTTTATGTCCAGGAGGGAGGTGGCTTAGTTCTGCGAGGACTGGAAATCCCATCAACACGCAGAGGAATCCGCCTTTATATTTCGTATAAAGTGGTATTTAAGAATCTCAGTCAGCCATCACCAGTCAGTCTTAGGTCTGAAATATGTAACGACTGTCCAAAAAGAGTCTAACGAAAGATATTCGTGTGCAAAATCTCCATAAGCTGCAGTTATGACCAAATTTTGCACAATGAACTTTATAGAAGTCTCCGAAACCAAAAGGTAGAACCTTGTTTTGAAACAATGTGACCATTTTAATTTATTTCATTACCAGCGATTACAGAGCGGTTCTAATTTGCATATATAGGGGTTTTCACCTAAGATGTTACACGGAATTAACTTCTAAACCATTAAAGAGATCGGCATTCTTTTTTCATATTCGTAAATGGTACCCAGGAGCTTGTACAGTGATGTGCTACGTATTCTCATGGGGTCATTAATGACCGATATATTGATACTTACTCAATATCCTTAAATAGAACGGCACAAATTCGTACAGCTGGTCTAAAATTCTAACTGCGTACAAGTTCAAATATGTAAGCATTTTCAAAACCGTAAAATGATTTTCTAGATATCAATAAGAACAGAATGCACCGTTTTGCATGCCGTATCAAACAGCGTGAAGTCGGGCAAGGACATATTGACGCGTAAGCAGGTTCTTGGGTGTGATTCCAGACACAGAATGGATACCAGGAATGTAAGCATATCGTACACATGTGATGGGTTTGCAAAGTGTGTATGACAGGCGAACTCATGACAGGACAGCGAGGTGTGATGTTTCAGCAGGTATAAAATAATTACTTTTAAAAGGAACATAACAAAAGCTATAATTGTCACTGGTTTGAGTGTACAGTACATACTACTGTATGAGTTGAGAAATAAATATAATACAGGACACCGGAAGAGCTCCTTCTAGAAAAGAAAATGAATAATGTCTGAAGAATCTCCCTTCCCCGTTGTGTGCTCGCCAGTCAAACCCAGGGTATGTTACGGTATATCACATACAGTACATGCTTGGTCTCCGTTCTGTGGCTGGAATCAATGCCAGGAAACAGCTTGCGTGCCAATAAGTCCTCGGTCGACCGCACTCTGTCTGATGCGGGACCCAAAAGCCCTAATGCGTTCTTATTGATGTCTAAAAAGTAACTGTCCGATTTTGAAAATACTTAGATATTAGAACTTGTACGCAGTTGAACTTTTAGGCCAGCTGTATGCATTCCTGCCGTTCTGTTTATGAATATGGAGTTAGTGTCAATATCTAGGTTATTAATCACCCCATGAGAATAAGTATCACGTTATTTTACAAGCCCCTGGGTACCATTTACGAATATGAAAATAGAATGCCGATATCTTTAATGACTTAGAAGTTATTTCCGTGTAACGTCTTAGGTGAATAACGCTGTATACATATGCAGGGTGACCGACGGAAATCTGACGTTTTTGGCATGGCTAGTACTCTCTCGGTAGGAGGAGTGGGGAGCGGAATTGTCAAGCAGGACACTCGCCATGCGTTGCCGTTTCAGTAGCTATGGGGCAGTGGTCGGTTGAACATCGTATGTTTGCAGAATGGCGGGTCTGTTTTAACAGTGCAGCGACTTTTTCGTGTGCGTTTCAACCGTGGGCGTCGTGGTGCCGTTTCCCGCCGCAACACGATTCTCAGTTGGGTTAATAATGTACGGACAACAGGATCTATTGTTAAAAAGACGCCACCAGTTCCGACTAAGACAGCAAGAACACCAAAAAACATCGAGCGTGTGATAGCCGTGGTGACGCCATTCTGCACAAATGCGTCGTACGCAAACATACGATGTTCAACCGACCACTGCTCCATAGCTACTGAAACGGCAACGCATGGCGAGTGTCCTGCTTGACAATTCCGCTCCCCACTTCTACCGAGAGAGTACTAGCCATGCCATAAACGTCAGATTCCCGTCGGTCACGCTGTATATAAATTCACGTGCTGAAAATAAACCACTTCACTAATAATAATTTCGTATGGCTATTTCTAGCCGAGTTCAGCCCTTGTAAGGCAGACCCTCCAACGAGGGTGGGCGGTATCTGCCATGTTGAGGTAACTGCGTGTTATTGTGGTGAAGGATAGTGTTATGTGTGGTGTCTGAGTTACAGGGATGTTGGGGACATCACAAACACCCAGCCCCCGGGCCACTGGAATTAACCAATGAAGGTTAAAATCCCCGACTCGGCCGGGAATCGAACGCGGGACCCTCTGAACCGAAGGCCAGTACACTGACCATTCAGCCAACGAGTCGGACAACCATTTCACTACGTTTTAAATGAAATCGTAATGTGTGAAGTTCTTGTTTCCCTTGTGGGGTACACGGTGTATGGTTAGTGTCCCTGAAATATAGGTGTACGATTACAGAGTTAAAACCCCTGACTAATTCTTATTTGATATACAAGTTTTAAAACACCCCCTGAATCAAATTATTAAAAAATGCTAATTATATATAATATTATATTTGTTCTCAGATGTGGACAATTGGCCTAAAGCAGGTATTCAACAAGTACTCTTCTTAAAACTGGGAATTGCACTTTTTTGCCTTTAAATGTGTTCATCGCTCTGTAGGAGGTATTATGCTTTAGAACCATCCATAAATATCTATTTTGCTAGTATGCATTTCAAGAAATCAAATATATTGTTTTCCTTTATATTTCCATTAAGCACTTTTAGCTGGCACAATGTACGCCTTACCTAACAGGCAGCCTCCAAACTGTGGAAGTAGAACTGTGTAATAAGCTAGTTATTTTAGACTTCTTAGAGTTACGATACTTCTATACTAACCTGTATCCCACGATTGAAGTTGTGAAGTAGTCCACTGCTCCAGGGTTAACTACCACGTGTTTAGATGGAAAACTGTTTGAACGAGTTTCATTTACGGCTTAGGTATTGGTTTTTCACGTGTTGCATGCGCTGCTAGAACGTGTATATTAAACACTGCTAGTCTACACTCGCATCATCCCTTTAATGAATACGTCTAATTTTGTTTTATTTTGTCTGCCTTTGTTCACTGCACAAGGGACTTACTTAAAATAAAGCTGCTTGCAGAGTACTGTGTACGTGCTGGCAAAACGGAGAGAGAGGAAACAGACGAACGGAATTAACACAGCTAAGGTAATGAATGGAAAAGGAATAATATCAGAGGGTTGGTATTGTGACTGGTGGAGGGAAGAAGACTGGTAGTTAAGAGAGTGAGCTGGAAGACAGTGTAAACACAATTTTATGAACGAGCAGAATGTAGAAAGCCATGTGCTGTGAGTGAAGTGGATAAAATCTGGTAAAAAGTAATTTTGGTACTTCATTTCATCCAATTTTCACGTTCGCAGAAGAGATTGACCTGGCATTCATAAATTACAGCCACAGTGCGTCAAATAAGTTTCAAACGATTCAATCGCTTAACCCCTTCACTCCGGCATAGCGAGTGTGGTGGCGTGACCCTCTGGACGCGATCGGCGAGTGCCTCATCTCGCTCCGCTCTTCCTTCCGCAGTCGTTCCGTGACGTAAGGAGAGGACAGGCAGAGTATAAAAGTATTTTATTTTATTTGATATGCATATTCGGTGACATTCTTATATTTTTAGAACTTTTCATTCTGCTATCATTGTCTACTAAAGTTTTCAATCCGGAATTAAGTGAATCGAACTTATATTTCATCGGATACAAGTTTTCCTTTTTCCAATTTAGTTTTCTGCTCGATAGTTCAGGCACCTGATCTTCACCCTCACTATCTTCATCTTCAGTCGAATCGTCAAAGTAGGCCGACGTTTTAGATGACGAAGAGGTAACTTGAGTAGGAAACGTGGCTGAAATAGAAAGTGTGATTGAAATCGTTCCATCAGCAGAATCAGACGACAAATAACTCATCGTCATCTTGCGAGTCACATGACGACAAGAGCTTCCTCCGCATCCGTCATCAGGACTTTCACAATTTCAAAGCGATTGATAGCTAAGTCAAGAAACACAAGCACGTCAGCACTGGGAAGCAACTAGGCGCGAAGTGAGTAACATACCGGACACATTTCTTTGGTCTTCGAACTATTTACTCCTGTCATATGGCGATCTTAGCCTTAACTATAGACTCCAAAGACAGTCACGAGAGACGTCCAAGGCCAAACTTCTATCGTAGTGAAACGGAAAACAGCCGAAAGGCACGCGACTTCTCCAGCAGTCGACCGGAGTGAAAGGGCCCTCGCACCGAGTACGTCTAATGTTTGTGTAACAGAAGGTGATCGCCATCCACTTAGACTATGTAAGTGACTAAACAAGCGAGTTATAAACAGCTCTTAAGCTATCATGAGGTACTACGTACTCTACCAATTGCATTTTGAGTAATAACAAGAATAATAAAGGCCCAAGAAAGGCTTACTAAAAATGTATTTAATTATGCCACTTCATTATAAGAAAAAAATACTGTATAATCCAAAATGAAAAGGACCTTCAAGAAATTAGCGTAACAGGTGAAATTATATGGGATAGGCCCAGGTTTAGAATATTGGTGAAGTAACATTATTTTACTGAAAAACGAAAATGAGAATCACCACTGCATGGTCGGAAGAACGGAAGAGATTCAGGGATGAGACAGAAGCAAATTCATGTGCTAAATAAGTACAGCCACGCTCCTTAGCTGGGCACAACGCTGTGAATAATAATAATAATAATGAAAGCAATAATAAAAAATACGACTCGAGAGACCGCGAGTTGCTGCTAAACCACTTTAATGAATTTGGAGTTGACGTGAAACTGATGGCATTCATTAAAGCCACCCTGACAAATCCAAAATCCAAAATAATGTTCCAAGGATGTATCTCGGATTAATATGAGGTCAAAGCAGGAATCACACAAGGCGATGGGCTCTCTTCGATGCTTTTCAACAGCATTCGTGAAAACATATTTATGTCTAAGTTTAATTGTAGTAATTCTGTAAATGTTAATGGTGAAACCGTAGTATTCCGCTGTTTTGAGTATTTCATTAATAGCATTTTCCTTGATTCCTCTTGTAGTTCCACTTGGGGTATGGCTTACTTCGTTAGTTAACGTCTAATAAATAAAAGCTCTTTACGAAATGTTGTTTAATGCATCCTGTTTTGAGAAATAAACCATACCATAACTGGACGTGGCACAGGTTTTATAACGCTTTTGCCTGCCATACCAAAATTTAACATGAAATAATAAGCATAACTTTGTCATGAGAATTTACCGAAGTTTCACCACAATATCGTTTCCACTCCACGTTAGAGGAAAACGAAATTGTTTTGCTGTCGAACTGGCTGTAAGCTACAGATGTCAAATAGTGAAGTTTAATTACAAAAGCCTGGGTAACATGCATGGAATGTTTTCTTTGGTTCTTACTGGTATATGCATAGCGCAAACCGTATTTCGGAATGATTGTTTTGCAGTATACATAGAGAAGTACAAATGTCCGATAGACAATGCGTAGTCCGGTGACGCACGCAGCGTGGAAGTGACAGCTCAAGTACAAACATGAAGGTACAGTTAGTTTTAGAGCTTTCAGACCATTTTAGCTAACTGACTTCGCCTACCCGTGCCTCTCTATACTAACTACCATTGCACACTGTTTTACATCGTTAAGTGACAAAGTCAGAGCCTCCTCCGTTTGGTTTTAGAGTACTTGAAACGTTCAGATTTGCATGCAATAAATGCATATCATAATTATATATGGGAATAAGCCCATTAAGACTATGCAAAGTACTTTGCCTTCCTCTGTGCCCATACTTCTTAAATTCTTGTACTTTGGGCTTCCCTTCTGTCTTCAAAACAGGTTTTTGCAGTCTTCTTTGGTCTTTCCTCTTAGTCAACTTGCCATTTGTGAAATTCTGTTCTGAAGATTACACTGCTTTAGACATCTGCTGGTGTAATTTCTGTCTGTTTGAAATAGGTTTTAATCTCGCGAATGCATTTCATTGTGTCTGTTTTAGCTTTACTCCTAATTTCATAGAATTCGATACCTTGTTTGGTATTATTATTATTATTATTATTATTATTATTATTATTATTATTATTATTATTATTATTATTATTATCTTCACAACGTTGTTCCCAACTAACGAGTGCGATAGAACTTGTTTAGCAGATGAATTTGCCTTCTTCCCTTCGCAGAACCGCTTCATCCTCTCGCTGTGGTTTTTCTTCCCTTCTTCCGTCCATGTAGTGATGGTTTTTCGAAAAATGTTTGTTCAACAACGTTCTAAAGATAGACCTGTCCCATACAATTTCACCTGTAACACTAATTTTTTGCAGGTTTTTAAATTTCGATTATCCAATTGTTCTTGACATTTAGAGAGGAGGTATTATTAAGTATCTTTTTAGTGAGTCGTTCATTGTCCATTCTTTGAATATTGCCACAAAATTTCGGTATCCTTTCTTTTTTAGTGTCTGATATTTTCCCAGAATTCTGGTATAATTCAGGAGACCTCATTTTCACTATTATTATTATTATTATTATTATTATTATTATTATTATTATTATTATTATTATTATTATTATTAAATCTCGCAAACCACTTTCACACGAAAGGAAGGAATATTGAATATCAGGCTCAAGGTGTACGGGGAAGCAAAGCGAGTATCCAGAACTAACTAGGCATAAACGCTCCCTAATGGTTTAAAAAAATGCTATTTCTTCGGGGCGTCGACCTAGAAAGATATTTTGCCCCTACTTGCACCACATGTGAGGAACCTGCGTGTAATGGCGGAAGTGTAAAGTGTTGAATGTGAGGAAAGGAACATTAAGGACAACACAAACACCCAGTCCCCAGGCCAGGGATATTAATCATTTACAATTAAAAACCCCAGACCCGCCCGGGAATGGAATTCGGGGCCGCCGGGTGACGGTGGGACGCGCTGCCCACTACACCGCGAGGCCGGACTCCCTAATGGTTCTAATTATTAATAAAATAATAATAATAATAATATTATTTATTTATTTATTTATTTATTTATTTATTTATTTATTTATTTATTTATTTATTTATTTATTTATTTATTTATTTATTTATTTATTTTCCATAAACTTTTCACTACACCACTAAAATTACAGTAGGATAATAATTACAATTATAGGACAGTAGTGGCTCATGTAGGCTACAGTCACCGTATTTACATTATCATTCACAGGTTCTGTTTTGTATCACCAACTAATTCTACTCACACACAAACGATCCAATGTTTGTGGCAATATAAGGCATGTCTCTCAAACTAAACAATGGAGAATATAGAGAATTTCAAGAAAAATTAAAGGGAACCACTGCAGGAAAATCGCAGATAACATTTTCCTCACTGCTTGAATTGGATACTGCGTATTACGTTGTATTTGTTTTCTAAAATATGCTTTCATTGAAATTAAATCATAACCATCTCCTTCATCTTACGCTTCTCCTATACGCTGGTAGGGTTGCTGGTGCGAACTCTGTCGTACATATAGACTTGGCGCTGTTTTACGCTCATATGCTCTTCCTGAAATGTATTCATTATTGCGTTTTACAGTGGGGATTGCGAGTGTGTATTTGAAAAGGAATGTGCTAGTACAAACACAAACATTTAAAATCTCCAAACCGTGAGGGATTCGAACCCGGGACAATCTAATCCTAAGGTACCAACGCTGACAGTTCAGCCAAAGAGACAGAGTAATATTAAATCGTATATGATATAAAAATCAGGAAGGTCATTTCCTTCTAGTTCAATGAACTGACAAGAGATAATAATAATAATAATAATAATAATAATAATAATAATAATAATAATAATAATAATAATAATAATAAAATACCTGCAGAGAAGAACGCAGGAAATAATTTATTGAGAGGATGGACAGATTCTGGGAGAAGAACAAAGAAAAATCATCAGTTAAATGTGCTTGAACCCGCTCCTTATTCGGGAATACCAATGAAAATTTAAAATTTTTACTGAGGAGATTACATACATAGAACGGAAAAATCTGGTAATTTTAACGCATGTTATACAAGGCATTATATATCCCATTAAAATAACTGACATTAATTTGCGACAAAGATGACTTTACCTTCTATGTTTGGGTATTTCTAAACTCATGTACTGTTCACCATTGGTGATCCACTGAGTAGTGATATGTCACGAGATATGGAGAGTGTGTTGGTAGTACATATTTGCTGCCTAGTAGAAATAGCATGTCGCGGAATTTTACGCATATCGCACCTGCCTCGGCATCTGTTGATGTTGGGAGACAAGGAAACAGACGTGTAAGAAATGAGGATAGGGGAAGAGGTGAAAGAACAAGAATATAGACGGACGAAGAGACATGAATGGGGAGAGATGAGCGTTGAGCTGGAAGATTCCGGAGAATGAAGAAGATTCTTCCTGTCTTCTCCTTGTCAGTTGAAATGTTAGAGATTGGACGGGCAGCATTCACAGGAGCAGACATGTGGGAAGTGAGAATAAGAGGAATGAATAATAGAGTGTCAGGATGCACATATTACTCTCTCTGGTGACAATATTAGGTATTCATTTGTAATTTGATCTTGAAAGGAATTTATAATGTGAATGTCATGTCAAAAGGAAGTCCTCTATGAAGTCTCTCTTATTGGCTCCCACTGCAATGTACAGTCTGATTCATATAATCAGTTGGCACATCTGAAAAGGAAAGAACTAAGTAAAAAGCTTTCCCCTTCAAAATATAGGCAAGTACACGTGAATACATTTATATACTGGAGTTGCCTGGTCGAGGCATTTTAGTTTATTTCTGCGTAGATAAAGTTAACCGCATTAAAAAACGCAGTATTCAAAACACCTGCAAAGTAGTCATGCTCAGTCCCGGAAGTGCAGGGTGACCCAAAAGTCCGGTAACATTTGACTAGGCAATGCTTCACCGAACATTAGCAGTAGAGAGGTAATAATTGTCACACATGATTCGCATGACATGGAGTTTTATTGACACCAAAATAAAGTACACAAAATGGCCAACGGATCATAAAACTATTACAATTCAAGCAGTAGTGTGTTGACGCACGAACCTCAACCATCGTTGCATACAGTCCACAGACCATCACACACAACTTACTGAACATCTATTAAGTAATTGTTCATATTCGTAAATAAAATTCTATTACGATCAAGTAATTTATTTAACTACAAAATCACGAGTATTTGTAATATTATCTCTGCACCCCTGAAACATTTCGCCTTTCCTTCAGTTGGCTTTAATAATTCATGCCCTTTAAGATCAAATGTGAATTTAGAGGTGAAAATTCCATCCTACGCATCACCAGGATTGAATTCTAATCTCGGCGAAAACACTGCTAATCCCATCTCTTGAAACCTACGATCCGTCCTGACAGAATTGTTTCTTAATATTTTAATTAATTTTACGTCCCAATAACTATTTGTACGGTTTTTGGAGATCCCAAGCTGCCGGAATTTAGTCCCGCTCAAGTTCTTTTACGTGCCAGTAAATCTACCGACACGGGCTGACGTATTTGAGCACCTTCAAATATCAACGGACTGAGCCAGGATAGAACCTGCCAAGTTGGGTTCAGAAGGCCATCGCCTGAGTCGCTCATCTTGGCACTTGTTTCTTTATACGTGCATTCAACGCCAAGATACCATTCTTAACCGTGCAGTGGTCGCACACAATTATATGTCATAGAAGGTCGCGTGGCATCTCAGCAACGCCATTTCGTTTCTGAGGCAATTATACTATCCAAAGTTTCGAATAATGACTTCATTAATTTTAGAACATTTTTAAAGATTGAATGTAATGAATCTAATTTAGGGATATAAAATCTCTAACGATGGACAGTATACAATATATGGGAACCTAAATGGTCTCTCTGACATAACAAAACGGCACAGCTATACACCCGTCTAATTGGTAGCCCAAATCTCCGTATGCCACAATTGGGGCCTTTATTTGACATATATCGGTAGATCAAGCGTCCCTTTCCTGCTGTACTTCCTTTGAACCTGTTCAATTTTCCCGTTCGTGCATTCACGACAGTAGGTAGCATTGTGTCATCAAAGAATATTTCCCAGTATTCTTTAGGTATTTTAGCAAGCTTCGCAACACCTTTCACACAAGACAAATAAGGAAATCAACAGCCTGCTGAACCATTCTGTTCATTGGTGCAATTATATTAATTTGAGTATTGGATATTGGAATAATACTAGGCCACCCACGAAGCCGATGTCTTACAGTATATGTCATAAAGGGGTCCAGAAGAAGCGTTCTTTTGTGAAGTGAGCGCGAGCCTCATTATGAGAAATCTCCAGAACCCATTAATAGAAGTTATGTCCCAAGCGAAGCCTCTTGATGAAGCTTGGGGACGCGTTCCAGTTCCCGGCTAAACTTATTCTAGGAGGGAAGAATGAAATAAATTAATATCTTTGGTTACAGAAGAGTTGCATTGGATTTGAGGCAAGAATTGCAACCTGTATTATATCTGCTTTATTTTGATAGGCATGAGGGCTGCATTAATTAATGCATTCGCTAAGTTGCGCTCATGATAATTAATGCGGGAAAATTTTCCCGGGCACGCTAAGATTGCACGCAGCCAAGTGGCTTGATGACGCCACCCGGAATTATAAATTAAGGCCGCCAGGGCATATCAGAGTCATTCTTGGAACGAGAGGCTGCAGGAACGTATCGTCATACTGCGTGTTGGTACAGAGAACAACGCTTTGCCTTCAAGCTACAACGACGACCTGTACTGCTATTTCTGCAAAGATGTAAGTAATCAACTTGAATATCCAGATGAATTGAAGATTTTACCTGTGAGATTATGCTATGGGGAGATGAGGTACTGCTTATAAGAGACTAATGAACTAGGAGCTTCATATTTCTGTGAGGTCAAAGTATGACGGACGAAATGCTAGTATTAATCTTGGCTCAGGTTAGGAATTCTAAAACTATATGTTGTCCGTGTGATAGGGTGAGAGAACAGTGACGGAGAGTAGTAAAGAAACTCTTGTGTACCAGGTTAAAACTCTGAACGAGACTTGGTGAGTGTAACGTGTGAGACACGCTAGCAGTGAGGACAGGCATCAAGTTTGGACAGTCTGTAATATATGAATTTATTTTCAGTTACCCCAGCATCAAGTCAGAACGAGTGTTTGACAGCATCATTCCAAAGAAGCCACAACCAGGAGCTGAAGCCAACACAACAACGGGCATCGAGCCAGGAACATTGGGAGCACCTGACCAGCACAACATCGAAGAGGACACCTTCCGACTACAGAGGGAGCTGTACGAAGACGCTACACCAGCAAGAATGTCTCCAAGTGGTCAACAGTATCTGATGCAAGCCCGGCAGTCTATCAGAATGTGGTAGATCCAGTGGTCCACAGGGATGGCCGCTCCGCTATGTCTTCTATTTTAAGGTCAGAGCTTTCCAATTCTGTTTCAAGCATGTCATTTAAATTTAGATAGGAATATGGGAACCGTCAGTCAGCATATTTGTGTTAATAGGAGAGTTTCCCTTGTAATATAGAGCTAGGCCTCAAACTCGAACCCCGTACTTTAAGGTAGATGTTAGTTGTAGAGTCCTTGTTAATGAATTTACAGTTCATTTTGATTGCGTTATTTTGAAGTACATGTTTGTGTAAGGGTCTGATCGAACTCAGTTGGGCATAGGAGGTTAGTCTACAGATAGGTACTTTTCTTAGATCACATTCAGGCATTTATTTCTGCAGACGTAGAAGTGTATAATTATGACCAAATTATGACCAAGTCGTGACCAGTAATTCACCCAGATTCATTGATAGAGCGAGCGAGCCCAGGTATTAAGAGATTGGAGCCCATAAGAGGCAAAAGTAAGATTTGCAGTCGGCCTGAGAGAGCCCAACCATTGAGAGTTTATTGAGTATATTTTGGAAATGCCAAGTATGGCAATGTGACGAGCGCTTAATAATTAGTGTTTTGTAGCACCAGGAGTTAGCCCATGAGAGGCATATGTAAGATGAGCGAGAGTGCTGAAGTATGGAGACAAGGGCAGATAGCCCAGGTATATTTAAATGAAGGTTTTAACAGCTGACGACGTGATGTGTTCTTTGAAAGGCAAGACTTTAGCCAGTCTTCCCGTTTGAGCTCGTAAATTAGGGGCTGCCGCAAGGGGTGGGGTGAGAATGGAGGTCATTGAGCTTGACGTCACAGGCGGGTGTGTTGGTCGTCTGCAGTATTTCAAGTATGCCAGAGGGGAAGAAACGACCTTCTTGTTTTGAAAGCAGAGAGAGAGATTTGTTTTATGTCCTACGTGTTTTACGTAAGATTTTAACACTGGCCCATTTTATACTGACACCCTTGGATGTGTTGATTGGATCTTTGATATTGTTTGCTTAGGTATCTTGGACACCTTACCTGTCATAGGACTAGGGTTCGTGACCGTGTCAGGTCATTGTAAATTTTGTGGTGATTTTGTTTGCACCGGGGTTCGACGGCGCGAGGTTTTGTAAATTTTTTTAAGGGAATCATTGTTTTTGGTGTCATTAAGCAGATATCCATCTTTCTAAACTTCGTGACTTACACTATGGTTACATGCTTGTTGCAGATTCACGTGTTTTTGTGAAGGCAGTGAAATGATAGTCATCAGCTCAGCGTCATTTTTCCATCTCATATTGAAATGATCTTTTATTTGTAAATAATTCAATTTTATGTAATAAATCCCTATTTGTTAAACTTGGAATGCAGCGGTGTTTTCTGTTAGATATTTTATTTTAAATTTTTATTTAGTCGAATTCTTACCTGTGGAGGCACATGTCCTAGTGTTTTATCTTTATGTTGCCCCATTATACCCATGTTATCCTGAGAAGAGCGCTCTACCGGCTGATTGAAGAGGACAGTGTTCAGGTAAGACTATGTGCACCAGCTCACGTCTGTGAGAGTTCGTTCACTACTGTACTCTGGGTTCGAGACCGGCTTTCGCCTGGACTGAACTTAATAGTGCAGTAGGGCACATAGTATTTATGGCGCCCAATACTCGTGGAGCTCGATAACTTAGTAAAAAGGGGCTCATTAGGCCATAGCGCCATAGTATTTATGGCGCCGAGCAACGTGGTGGCCGAAATTCCGTAAAGGGGCCATAGCACCATTGTATAAATGGCAATAGCCATCGTGTTGGCCGAATTTTCGTAAAGGGCTAACCATAGCGCCATCGTATTAATGACGACGAGTAACGAATGGCCCGATATTTCAGTAAAAGGGACCATAGCGCCTTTGTCTTCATTGTGAACTTGGTGTGGATAACGGAGGGCCCGATATTGCAGTAAGGAGGGTCATACAGCTTATTTTATTATGCCATCAGGTGATGCTTGATATTTGTGTAAACGAGCTCACATAACCAAGTGGGTTTCTGCTGTTTTTCCCCATAAAATAGGGCTATAGGTCATAATGTGTGTCTATAAAGGCAGGACCTGATATTTGGTAAATAAAGGTCGTGCAAGGCTTGATTTCAGGCATATGTTATGACAGCTGCATTCAATTACGTGTTGTGCAGGTACACCAAGTTTGGTCTGTGATCTGTACTGTTAGCTTGGTGATATATTTGGAGTATGTTGTTAAACTTGTGAGGTTGAATGACTGCCAGTTCAGAGAGATATTTGGGATGTTCTGTCTTTGATCTTACCATTAGTTTATGGATATTGCTGTTGGTGGTGTTTAGCGAGGATGTGCTGATTTTGTGGTTTTCTTGTAGTGATGAATGATATTCGTGCGGGGATTTGACCTGCAAGGTGTTGTGTTTTACAGGTGTATAATCGGATAGCTTGGATTTTTGCATGTGGTAGTTTTAGCTGTTTTTTATGTCATGTGTTGGAGAATTTTATGTTTGTGTTGTATATATGTTTTGTATCATAGTGTTGTACTGACGGTTACCCTTTGTTTGAATGACATGATATTAGATTGAGGTAGCCAATGTAGGCTTTGAAAGTTCGAGAGTTTAGCAGTAGGAACCTTTTGATAAATTAGAAAGTGTAGGAAATTTATAGTATTTGAAATTTAATCGAGGACATACGGAGCGGCTTTTCCCGCCGGACTTTATTACAAGTGAGTAGAATGTCGGTAGACATGGGGGAGGTGCTGAAGCACCTGAGCGAACAGCTTGTGGCGCTTAGAGAGGATGTAGGAGAGATTAAAGGACAACAGATTAGGGATAAAGAGCAGATGAAAGAACAATTTGTGGCGCTTAAAGAGGAACTTAGGGAAGATATAGGTGAACGTTTGAACGAACAAGTGACTAGGAATCGTGAGCTATTGGTTCAGAACGGTGAACGTTTGAACGACCAAGTCAGTGCTCAATTTAAAGAACAAGAAATTAGGAACTCGGATCAGATAAGAGAACTTAAAGTACACGTAACCGAGCAACTTACGGAGAAAATCGCGGAGTGTGAAGAAAAGGTGACCGAACAAGTAGTACGCGCCGAAACACGGGTAGCTAACCAAATAACTGAGCTAAGGGAACACACTAGCATTCGTTTGGAGCAATTGGCCTCTGAAAATGAAGCAACTAGGGAAACCATAGCAGAATTAGATACCAAAATAGAGAATGTACGGCTGTGCTGTGTTACCACGACCGAGAAGTTAAGTCAACAGATGGAAGAATCGCACAAAACGGTAGAGAAGCAAATTCAGGAAGTAAAGAATAGTATCGAGGGAATAGAACAGCGGATGGAAGAAAAAGATAAGGAGACCCAGTCCGAATTAGGAACATTCAGAGAAAACTTGGTGGCAGTCGTAGTCCGCATGGATCATACTCAAGAAGAACTAGTCAGAATAGAAGAAAAACTAGAGGCTAGGACTCAAGAAGTGGTAGACAAATATGAAAGGACGACCGAGAAAAATAAGGCTAAAATTGCTGGGCTAGAATTGGATCTGCAACGAACTAGGAAGGAAATCAGCGCGGAGGTCCAGGGTTTGAAGAAGTGCCGTGAGCAGGAACAACGGTCAACTGAGAAACGTATACTAGGGTTAGAAAATGAAATGGAGAATATACGTGACAAGTTGGACCAGTTAAAAATTGAGGAAGACAACGGAGTAAAGAAGCGAAAACTGAGTAAGACACATAGCCCGATGGAACGCCAATATGGAGATGACAGCCTGAATGAAAGTCAGGAAGAGGGACATGAGATACTAGGAGAATCATTTAGGGCTAAACCAAGAATAGGAAATTCAACCCTATTCAGTCAAGACAGTGTATTCCCGGGTTACCATTGGATTAGGGCACCCGAGGAGAAACCGAAGAAATTTGAGGGGAATGGAGAGGTCACACCCCGTTCATTCTTGAAAGAATTAGAGACCTACATGGACGAAGGACAGATACCACCTGAGCGCAGACTACGCACGGCAGAAAAGTATCTTGGAGGGATTGCTGGAGCTTGGTTTAAAGCGTTTGGGCAATCATTTAGGAATTATGATGAGTTTAAACGGGCATTCCTAAATAAATTCTGGAATCAGGGACATCAGCTGGCGCTCAGAATGGAGCTATACGCACGAAGATATGCGAATAGTACACCCACTAGACTAAGCGAGTTCTTCATTTCCCAGTATTTACGTTTGCAAGAGCTAGATCATCAGCCTGAAGAGTTGGAAATCGTCACAACCATTATCAGACAGCTGCCTGTAGAGGTACAGAGGGCTCTTATCGCGGCTAATGTAACGACGGCGGTAGCAGCAGAAGAAATGCTTAGGCTTTGGGACCAAACGTCGGCACTGCATCAACCACGTGTACGGGCCATAGAGACTGTCCATAATGTAAACATACAGGCAGAAGAGCAGATGGAAGAAAGAGGCCACAAGGAATGTCAAAATTCCGGCACTCAAACACCTACCCGGAGGGAGCGAGATGAAGAAAATCTGAAACCCAGAGGAGATATGAACTGGCGACCTCGAAGATGGAGCACATGGCAGGAGGAACCGGACCGATGGAAAGGGCCAGAACACCGAAGAAATTCATTCGAACAGCGGCGGAATGACCGGCCGTACTGGAGACGAGACGGTGAACGTTACAACTCTAGAAGCAACCGCCAGTGATGGAATGGAAACCGAGCGAGATACGACAGGCAAAGGGAGAGTTCACTGCGCCCGAGAAATGGTGAGAGACAAGACGGCGTCTACCACTCAAGAGGGAGAGAGTCGGGGGAGATGTCAACGCGCGACACATGGCAAGAAGCGATCCGGAATCACAGTGCTGCTAACTCTCCTGGAGCTGCGAGCTTGGCATACCAAGAAGTTCATAATGGCGCCAGGCCGAGGGGTCTCAACCCAAATGCACCTAGCTTTGCCGAGATCGAGAGAGAGGATAAAAAAAAACGAGAAATTTAGTGCCAGGAGATAGAATATTTCGCGAGGATGCCGGTTGGATGACTATAGCTATTCATAATTGGGTCATCACTCCTGATGATCTATTAGAGGATCCTAATAAAAGTAATTTGCCCCGACCGAAAGAATTACCTGTAATTTATACCAGAATTCACGGTTTAAACGTACGCTGTCTGGCTGACACTGGAGCCACGGTCAGTGTAGTATCACAGGCCTTAGTTTCGGACATTCAAAGTAGAGTTCGTATCCCGTCTATACCAATTTCAAAGGTCAAAATTAAAGGGATTATACCTGACAAAGTAACGTCCTGTAAGGAGCAGGTATTACTTGACATCCAGATTGGAGATTTACTGGGGTCCCATCCCTGTATTGTGCTGCCTAAAATGGAATACAATCTTATATTAGGAGCCGATTTCTTAAGAGAATATGAAGCTGTAATCGACATGGGTACGAACTCTATCCTGTTAAAATTAAATGGTAACCAGGAACGAGTAGAATTAAACCAGAACCAGGATTACCAACCCGGGGAACGTATTTGGACAATGGACATGCAGACGGAAGAACTTCATTCAGAAAGGTGGCTACAGGATCACGAGGAAATTATTCCTGAGTTCGAGATTATGGTATCCGAATTGGAAGAACAGCGAGAGAAAGAAAAATTTCTAGAACTATTGCCGAGTAAAATCGAAGAAGCAAAGATTAGTCCGGAAGACAAGGGACGGCTGCAGGAGTTATTGATGAGGCATGAGACGGTCTTTGGTTCGAAGCCTGGAAAGATCCCGAATTACCAATACAAATTATGTGTAAATAACTGGGAGCCTTTCAAACAGCGACCATATCCAATTCCAGAGAAGATGTTACCCCAGGTCCGGGAGGTAATCGAAGACATGGAGAGGAACGGGATAATTGCCAAGTCCCCGAGTCCGTTTTTGAATCCGTTATGTGCAGTGCCCAAGGCGAATGGAACGGTGCGCGTGTGCCTTGACGCACGATCCTTGAACCAACGCCTAGTCCCCGAGTATGAGAGACCTCCAAACCTTAAGGATATTCTCAAGAAGTTCGGAGATATGGAATTTTTCAGTACGGTAGACATGACTTCAAGCTTTCACCATATCGTCTTAGATCCAAGTACAAATATGCTTACTGGATTTTTATTTGACAACCAGACGTATATTTTCCTACGTCTTCCATTTGGCCTAGTCTCAAGTTGCGCTGCTTTGATAAGGGCACTGGAATCGAACCTCAGTCCCGAGGTAAAGGAGTTTACGATTCGGTATATCGACGATATTTTAATCTGCACTAAAACCCTAGAAGAACACATGGAAAAATTGAATTTACTATTTCAGGACCTCGAGAGATGCAATTTCAAGGTTAATTTTGAAAAATCACACTTCTGTCAGCGCAGGGTATTGTTCCTGGGGCATGTAGTCGACGGTCAAGGCATTCGACCCAACCCAGCTAAAATTGCGGCGATACAAAATTTTCCTAGGCCGATCAAGATTAAACATGTTAGGCAGTTCTTGGGCTTAACGAACTTTTTCTCCAATCATTGTCCCGGTTACACGGATACAGTGGCGCCTCTTCAAGATTTGTTGAAGACCAATAATAGATGGAAATGGGGAGAAGAGCAAGAAAAAGCTTTTGTAAACACTAAGGTACTGTTAGAAAATTCTGTAAAATTGGGATACCCTAGCTTCGATAGGAAGTTCATCATACAGACGGACGCTTCTGCAGTTGGAGTCGGAGCAGTGCTGTACCAGGAAACACCCGAGAGGGAGCATAAAATCTCATATTTGGCTTTCATGAGTAGAAAATTACGAGGACACGAGTTGAAATACACGACCACCGAGTTGGAGATGTTAGCCATAGTTACTGCCTTAGCTCACTGGAGAAAGTATGTGTACGGATTTCCAGTAGTGATTAGAACAGATCACAAGGCACTTACCTTCATTCTTAAGACGGACATGGCTAATGCACGGGTCAGTAGATGGGCACTTTACGTCCAGCAGTTCGACCTCACGGTAGAACATTGTCCAGGGAAACTGAATATACTAGCTGACGCGTTGAGCAGAAATCCTAATCCGGAGGAACTTACAATACACTTAACTCTGTTAGACCAAGAGGATCAAAATAGACTGGAGAGACTGCGGAATATTCATGAGGAACAGGAAAATTACCCAGAGACCGGACGGCTAATCCAGTACTTTCGGAAAGAACTCCAACCCGGGACTCCACAGTACGCTGAAGCGGAGCGCAAAGCGGTAAATTACCACTATTTTAACAACATTTTGCATAAATTTGTGGATGAGAATCATACGAAATTTAGAATTGTGGTACCTCCGCGATTACAGATTGACTTAATATGGATAGCTCATCACTCTACAGGACATTCAGGAATTGATAAAGTGGTAGCAACACTGCAGGAAACTTTCGTGTGGCCTAAAATGAGGTCGATGGTACAGAAAATCCTGCGTACCTGTGACATTTGTCAGAGGGTAAAACCAAATCCGTACCTTCTGAAGCAACCGCCACGACCACTGATACCTACGGGACCCCGTAAATTATTCGCAATAGACTTCTTCGGTCCCTTACCCTCTGCTACTAGGGGCTTAAAGTACATCCTTGTCTGTATGGACGTCTTCAGTAAATTTGTGACATTATGCCCTATTCAAAAGGCGAATACTCGTTCAACGCTATCGCAGATCAAAAGAAAGATAATACCCATTATGGGTAAGCCTGAGAGCATCTTAAGTGATCATGGGAGCCAATTCACTGCTGCAGGGTTTAAGCGTGAACTAGAAAGACTAGGGATCAAGCATGTCTTATCCAGCATCAGGCATCCGCAAGCTAACCCGAGTGAACGTATCATGAGGGAGATATCCAAGTATTGCAGGATATACTGCCCTAGAGAACATTATAAGTGGAACACTGTAGTGCCCATTATTACAGAGTGTATTAACACAACTAGACACGAATCGACCGGTATGATTCCAGCATGGATTCACAATAATGAGCTGCCTAAACGTCCTTGGGAAAATGTAATTCCGTGCCCTAGGGATCCTCAACTAGCTCAAGAGATATGTGTTAATAACGTGGCAGAACACTTAAAAGCACAGGCTGAGAAGCGGCTGCGAAGATCTAGGAATAAAAAATTTCATAGACCTTTACAAGTGGGCGAGTTAGTGTTAGTTAAGACACCCACTGTCTCTAACCCTACAGAGAGATACTACCATAAGTTCGCTGAGCTATACACTGGACCGTATAGAGTAATTCATAGTTATGAAAATAACTCATACAAGGTCCAAAGCTTGGACGCTACAGTGACTAAGGTCTTTAACTCATCAAACCTTAAGCCCTTTTTCCAACCCGGCCAATATCAATTAGACAATCAAGAAGAAGAAGAAGAAGAAGAAGGAGGCGAAGAAGAGGAAGAAGAGCCTGAGGACGAAGAGACCGAAAATATTGCCAGAGAGGAGGTTATCATTCCGGAAGAAGATGGAAATGACAGCGAAGAAGAACAACCAGAGATACCCAATGGTGAAGAAGAAGAAGAAGAAGAAGTGAATATGATTTCTCCAGGCGACCAGAAACAGCGAGCTGAGCAGCGCAAAGAAACGGAGTGTCAAGACTGCGCGAGTAACCACCGGAGATTTCTAGCTCTGCTGGATGCCTATTACCAAGTTAGGAAGGATAGGGAGGCTATCATGTCGGTAGCTGAAGATAATCCCATGCCCTGAAGTTTTGAATATTGACAGCAGATATAATTGCAATGAGAAAATGATCTTGGAATTTGGGAAAATAAAATTATTCACAAAATTTTATTTTGTCGTTCACGGGGGGCTATGAACCATTCTGTTCATTGGTGCAATTATATTAATTTGAGTATTGGATATTGGAATAATACTAGGCCACCCACGAAGCCGATGTCTTACAGTATATGTCATAAAGGGGTCCAGAAGAAGCGTTCTTTTGTGAAGTGAGCGCGAGCCTCATTATGAGAAATCTCCAGAACCCATTAATAGAAGTTATGTCCCAAGCGAAGCCTCTTGATGAAGCTTGGGGACGCGTTCCAGTTCCCGGCTAAACTTATTCTAGGAGGGAAGAATGAAATAAATTAATATCTTTGGTTACAGAAGAGTTGCATTGGATTTGAGGCAAGAATTGCAACCTGTATTATATCTGCTTTATTTTGATAGGCATGAGGGCTGCATTAATTAATGCATTCGCTAAGTTGCGCTCATGATAATTAATGCGGGAAAATTTTCCCGGGCACGCTAAGATTGCACGCAGCCAAGTGGCTTGATGACGCCACCCGGAATTATAAATTAAGGCCGCCAGGGCATATCAGAGTCATTCTTGGAACGAGAGGCTGCAGGAACGTATCGTCATACTGCGTGTTGGTACAGAGAACAACGCTTTGCCTTCAAGCTACAACGACGACCTGTACTGCTATTTCTGCAAAGATGTAAGTAATCAACTTGAATATCCAGATGAATTGAAGATTTTACCTGTGAGATTATGCTATGGGGAGATGAGGTACTGCTTATAAGAGACTAATGAACTAGGAGCTTCATATTTCTGTGAGGTCAAAGTATGACGGACGAAATGCTAGTATTAATCTTGGCTCAGGTTAGGAATTCTAAAACTATATGTTGTCCGTGTGATAGGGTGAGAGAACAGTGACGGAGAGTAGTAAAGAAACTCTTGTGTACCAGGTTAAAACTCTGAACGAGACTTGGTGAGTGTAACGTGTGAGACACGCTAGCAGTGAGGACAGGCATCAAGTTTGGACAGTCTGTAATATATGAATTTATTTTCAGTTACCCCAGCATCAAGTCAGAACGAGTGTTTGACAGCATCATTCCAAAGAAGCCACAACCAGGAGCTGAAGCCAACACAACAACGGGCATCGAGCCAGGAACATTGGGAGCACCTGACCAGCACAACATCGAAGAGGACACCTTCCGACTACAGAGGGAGCTGTACGAAGACGCTACACCAGCAAGAATGTCTCCAAGTGGTCAACAGTATCTGATGCAAGCCCGGCAGTCTATCAGAATGTGGTAGATCCAGTGGTCCACAGGGATGGCCGCTCCGCTATGTCTTCTATTTTAAGGTCAGAGCTTTCCAATTCTGTTTCAAGCATGTCATTTAAATTTAGATAGGAATATGGGAACCGTCAGTCAGCATATTTGTGTTAATAGGAGAGTTTCCCTTGTAATATAGAGCTAGGCCTCAAACTCGAACCCCGTACTTTAAGGTAGATGTTAGTTGTAGAGTCCTTGTTAATGAATTTACAGTTCATTTTGATTGCGTTATTTTGAAGTACATGTTTGTGTAAGGGTCTGATCGAACTCAGTTGGGCATAGGAGGTTAGTCTACAGATAGGTACTTTTCTTAGATCACATTCAGGCATTTATTTCTGCAGACGTAGAAGTGTATAATTATGACCAAATTATGACCAAGTCGTGACCAGTAATTCACCCAGATTCATTGATAGAGCGAGCGAGCCCAGGTATTAAGAGATTGGAGCCCATAAGAGGCAAAAGTAAGATTTGCAGTCGGCCTGAGAGAGCCCAACCATTGAGAGTTTATTGAGTATATTTTGGAAATGCCAAGTATGGCAATGTGACGAGCGCTTAATAATTAGTGTTTTGTAGCACCAGGAGTTAGCCCATGAGAGGCATATGTAAGATGAGCGAGAGTGCTGAAGTATGGAGACAAGGGCAGATAGCCCAGGTATATTTAAATGAAGGTTTTAACAGCTGACGACGTGATGTGTTCTTTGAAAGGCAAGACTTTAGCCAGTCTTCCCGTTTGAGCTCGTAAATTAGGGGCTGCCGCAAGGGGTGGGGTGAGAATGGAGGTCATTGAGCTTGACGTCACAGGCGGGTGTGTTGGTCGTCTGCAGTATTTCAAGTATGCCAGAGGGGAAGAAACGACCTTCTTGTTTTGAAAGCAGAGAGAGAGATTTGTTTTATGTCCTACGTGTTTTACGTAAGATTTTAACACTGGCCCATTTTATACTGACACCCTTGGATGTGTTGATTGGATCTTTGATATTGTTTGCTTAGGTATCTTGGACACCTTACCTGTCATAGGACTAGGGTTCGTGACCGTGTCAGGTCATTGTAAATTTTGTGGTGATTTTGTTTGCACCGGGGTTCGACGGCGCGAGGCTTTGTAAATTTTTTTAAGGGAATCATTGTTTTTGGTGTCATTAAGCAGATATCCATCTTTCTAAACTTCGTGACTTACACTATGGTTACATGCTTGTTGCAGATTCACGTGTTTTTGTGAAGGCAGTGAAATGATAGTCATCAGCTCAGCGTCATTTTTCCATCTCATATTGAAATGATCTTTTATTTGTAAATAATTCAATTTTATGTAATAAATCCCTATTTGTTAAACTTGGAATGCAGCGGTGTTTTCTGTTAGATATTTTATTTTAAATTTTTATTTAGTCGAATTCTTACCTGTGGAGGCACATGTCCTAGTGTTTTATCTTTATGTTGCCCCATTATACCCATGTTATCCTGAGAAGAGCGCTCTACCGGCTGATTGAAGAGGACAGTGTTCAGGTAAGACTATGTGCACCAGCTCACGTCTGTGAGAGTTCGTTCACTACTGTACTCTGGGTTCGAGACCGGCTTTCGCCTGGACTGAACTTAATAGTGCAGTAGGGCACACTGCTTCCAGTCATTTGACCGTGTCAGGAATGGAATGAATGAAGCCCCCATCTAGCGGCGAGGATAGGAATTGTGCCGGCTGCAAAGCCTGTTGCACTCTTCCGGGGCAACAATTAATGAATGACAGATGAAATGAAATGATAATGGTGATTGTTGCTGGAATGAAAGATGACAGGGGAAACCACAGTACCCGGAGGAAAACCTGTCCCGGCAGCGCTTAGTCCAGCACAGATCTCACATGGAGTGACCGGGATTTGAACTACGGAACCCAGCAGTGAGAGGCCGGTACACTGCCGCCTGAGTCATGGGGGTTCCTTTCACATAAGGCAAATGCGTGACGGTATTTAATCAAAGTGTTTGATTATTTTTGGATGATTAGCTTTATACCGTATAGAAACACGATTCTCCTGCTTCATCATTAAAGTCTGCATCTTATTTAATGTCTATTCTTTTCCTTATGGTTTTTGGAACATCTTCCTGCTCGTCACTACACAATTCAACTTCATCATCGTCAACATCTTAAAGTAAACTCTGCACAATCCATCTGTCTTCAAGGCGATCGTCTTCTCACCACTCACCTTCAGCCCTAACAATTAGAAACACTTACGTCGTTTTAGCAAGATACCATGCAATCTGAGATATTCTGAAGCCTGATAATTTCTGCATTAATATTGAATATAATACCGGTACTTCAAAACCGGAACTTAACTTTGCAGCGGTGAAGTTCGCGTGGCTTCTGTCAGATACCGTTGAGTCTTATGTAACAATAACTCAGCACCGCACGATGTAGACTAACACTGGCGTACTGATGATTTGTTATGTTGTTTGTGAATAGTTACTTGAAAGTTAGACGTAATTTCCCGTGATAGTTTCCTTTCAATGACAGAAATAAGCTAGTGTGGTGTCTCTCAGACACTGTACGACCACGCCAGGGTTAACGCAATGTCAATACTAAGGTAAAAAGTCGACAACAAGATTCGTCTGGATTCGAAAATCAGATGTCCAGAAGCAAAGTTAAGCATCTATACCTCTTCACTCATCACTCCATCCCCATATCTCTCTCTCACACGCACACACACACCTAACTGTACATCATTGCATTAAATATGACTGACGACGTAAATGATCAGAAATCACGTTCTCCGTGTCGAACAGCA
The DNA here is from genome assembly GCF_040414725.1 of Anabrus simplex. Lineage (NCBI taxonomy): Eukaryota > Metazoa > Arthropoda > Insecta > Orthoptera > Tettigoniidae > Anabrus > Anabrus simplex. Next base: position 338,777,189 of record NC_090270.1, read on the forward strand.
GGATTATCGAAATTGAAATTTTGGAAATAAACAGGGATATATAAGATTATATTTTAGCCGTTTCTCTGAACTACTACGCCACCTATCCATTGGTAGTGTTCATTTCTTAAAAGAATTAGAATGTACAACTGGGCAACCACCGTCAATCGTGCATTAACCAAATAATTTCTAGCTAAACAAAAACAAGTTTCTTAGGAGGAAACACTAATTTTAATTTCATCGATTGCAAATATTAAAAATATTAAGCTTTTTAGACTCTGTCAATCGTGAAATTACCAGCGTTTCGCTTCCGTGTAGCAGTGGTATCATCATCTTCCCAAGACGCTGGCGGCTAGTGCGCCGTTGAGGGCGAATAACTGGTAATTTCACGATTGAAACAGCCTAAATAGCTTAATGTTTTATTGGTTTGGTACGCCACCTTGGTACTTCGTCGGGATTATGAGGATTTTGTATAACCTTTAAGACTACATTTCTGAGTCTGGATGGTTTGATTTTGCCGTTATGGCTCATCATATTAGCACTATAATATTAAAGATAGTAAATGCTTCAGATTTTAAAATGCATGTTACGATTAAGATATTGCGATGAGCAGATAAGGAACAGGTTAAAAACTTTAAAAAGTAATGTTATTGTTTTTTATGACCCACGAACTACTTTTACGAACTTCTCGGTTTTCTTAGACACCGAGTTACCGGGATTTTATTCCGCAGAAGTTCTTTAACGTGCTAGTAAATCTAACGATACGAGGCTGATATTTTTAAGCAGTTTTAATACCACCGGACTGAGCAAGGATCGAAGCTGTCAAGTTGAGTCAGAACCGTATGAGCCACTGATCCCTGCAAACTAAAAAAATACTGTACCTACGCTTCGTTTTTCTAAACATTCTGTACATGAAATTGCCATAATAACACTTGTGATATTGGTTTTGTGCCTTATTAACCACGTTTGTGGTTTTCGGAGACGCCGATGTGCACAATATTGTCCTTTAGGGTTGAGAGACCAGACTAACGAATGGTTCATCGAAAGGGGGGTAGCAGCCTTTCGGTAGTTGCAAGAGCGGCAGTCTAGATTATTGACTGATACGGCCTTGTAATAATACTCAACATGGCTTAGCTGTGTTGATACTGCTACACGACTGAAAGCAATGGGAAACTACAGCCGTAACTACCTCACGATGACATGCAGCTCTCTCTGTATGAATGATGTAATGATGATGGCTTCCTCCCGGGTAAAATATTCCGGAGGTAAACTAGTCCCCCATTCGGATCTCCGGGTGGGGACTACACGAGAGGGGGCCGATCATCAGGAAGATGGATACTGACAATCTGTGAGTCGGAGCGTGGAATGTTAGAAGTTTGAATCTTTGCGGTAGGTTAGAGAATCTGAAAAGGGAGATGGATAGGCTAAAGTTAGATGTAGTTGGTATAAGTGAAGTACTTTGGCAGGAAGAACAAGATTTTTGGTCGGACGACTACCGAATTATCGGCACAAAATCAAACAGGGGAAATGCAGGAGTTTTAATGAATAAGAAAATAGGGCAGCGGGTAAGCTACAACGACCAGCATAGTGAAAAAAATATTGTCGTCAAGATGGACACCAAACCAATGCCCACCACAATAGTGCAGGTCTATATGTCTACTAGTTCAGCGGATGATGAAGAAATCGAAAGAATACACGAAGAGATAGAAGATTTAATACAATATGTAAAAGGTGACGAGAATCTAATTGTGATGGAAGATTGGAATGCAGTGGTAGGCTAAGGAAGAGAAGGTAGCACAGTAGAAGAATATGGATTGGGACAAAGGAACGAAAGAGGAAGTCGGCTGCTTGAAATCTGCACTGATCATAATGTAGTCCTTGACAATACTTGGTTCAAACACCACAAACGACGGCTGTATACTTGGACGAGACCTGGAGACACTGGAAGGTATCAAATAGACTTCATTATGATTAGGCAGAGATTCAGAAACCAGGTGTTAGATTGCAAAACTTTCCCAGGAGCAGTCGTGGACTCTGACCACAACTTGTTGGTCATGAAATGCCATCTGAAGTTGAAGAAATTGAAGAAAGGAAAGAATGCAAAAAGATGGGATCTAAACAAGTTAAAAGAAAAGAGTGTGAGGGATTGCTTCAAGAAACATGTTGCGCAAGGACTAAATGAAAAGGCTGAAGGAAACACTATAGAGGAAGAGTGGAGGGTCATGAAAGATGAAGTCAGTAGGGCTGCTGAAGAAATGTTAGGAAGGAAGAAAAGTTCAACTAAGAATCGGTGGATAACTCAGGAGATACTAGACCTGATTGATGAACGACGAAAATACAAGAATGCTAGAAATGAAGGGGGCAGAAAAGAATACAGGCGATTAAAGAATCAAGTGGATAGAAAGTGCAAAGTAGCTAAGGAAGAATGGCTGAAGGATAAGTGCAAGGATGTCGCAGGCTGTATGGTCCTGGGAAAGATAGATGCTGCATACAGAAAAATCTAGGAAACATTTGGAGAAAGGAAACCTAGGTGTATGAATATTAAGAGCTCAGATGGAAAGCCACTTCTAGGGAAAGAATACAAAGCAGAAAGATGGCAGGAGCATATCCAACAGTTGTATCAAGGTAAAGATGTAGATAATTTGGTTCTGGAACATGAAGTGGCTGTTGATGCTGATGAAATGGGAGACCCAATTTTGAGGTCAGAGTTTGACAGAGCTGTGAGTGACCTAAATAGGAACAAGGTACCTGGATCTGATGACATTCCCTCTGAATTACTGACTGCCGTAGGAGAAACCATCATGGCTATTTCATTTAGTGTGCAAGATGTATGAGACAGGAGAAGTCCCATCCGATTTTCGGCAGAATGTTGTTATACCTATTCCCAAGAAAGCCGGTGCTGACAGGTGTGAAAACTACCGCACCATTAGTTTAGTATCTCATGCCTGCAAAATTTTAACACGTAGTATTTAGAGAAGAATGGAAAAACAAGTTGAAACTGAGTTGGGAGAAGATCAATTTGGCTTCAGAACAAATGTAGGAACACGTGAAGCAATCCTGACTTTACGCCTGATCTTAGAGGATCGAATCAAGAAGGACAAGCCCACGTACATGGGATTCGTAGATCTAGAAAAGGCATTCGATAATGTTGATTGGACCAAGCTATTTATGATTCTGAAGATGATAGGGATCAGATACCGAGAACGAAGAATTATCTACAATCTGTATAAAAATCAGTCTGCAGTGATAAGAATCGAGGGCTTTGAAAAAGAAGCAGCAATCCAGAACGGAGTGAGGCAAGGCTGCAGTTTGTCCCCTCTCCTTTTCAATGTTTACATAGAACAGGCAGTAAAGGAAATCAAAGAGAAATTTGGAAAGGGAATCACAGTCCAAGGAGAGGAAATCAAAACCTTGAGATTTGCCGATGATATTGTTATTTTACCTGAGACTGCCGAAGGTCTCGAGAAGTTGCTGAATTGTACGGATGAATTCTTGGGAAAGGAGTACAAGATGAAAATAAATAAGTCCAAAACAAAAGTAATGGAGTGCAGTCGAACGAAGGCAGGTGATGCAGGAAATATTAGATTAGGAAATGAAGTCTTAAAGGAAGTAGATGAATATTGTTACTTGGGTAGTAAAATAACTAACAATGGCAGAAGTAAGGAGGACATAAAATGCAGACTAGCACAAGCAAGGTAGAGCTTTGTTAAGAAAGGAAATTTTCTCGCTTCAAACATTGATATCGGAATTAGAAATATGTTTTTGAAGACTTTCGTGTGGAGCGTGGCATTGTATGGAAGTGAAACATGGTCGATAACTAGCTCAGAAATAAAGAGAATAGAAGTTTTTGAAATGTGGTGTTACAGAAGAATGCTGAAGGTGAGATGGATAGATCGAATCACGAATGAAGAGATACCGAATCGAATTGGTGGGAGGAGATCGATTTGGCTAAATTTGACGAGAAGAAGAGATAGAAATATAGATCACATCTTAAGACACCCAGGACTTGTTCAGTTGGTTTTTGAAGGAAGTGTAGGTGGTAAGAACGGTAGGGGTAGGTCAAGGTATGAATATGACAAGCAGATTAGAGCAGATGTAGAATGCAACAGTTACGTAGAAATGAAAATGTTAGAACAACAACAACAACAACAACAACAACAACAACAACAACAACAACAGGACTTCCCTCGCGTGTCAGAAAATCTACGGACAGGGGGCTGACATGTTTCAGAACATTCGAATACCACTGGTCACATCCGTGTTCGAACCCTTCAAGTTTGGCTTAGGTTACAGGTCCTCTACCACCTGCGAAACTCATCCCTGAAAAACTTGCCACTATTCTGGTGACCATGTTTCTAACATAGAAGCAACAACCCAGTGTTGTATATCAATGCTCGTAAGCCAACGGCCGTAGCCGCATTGAAACAATGGTTTCCGTATGATCTCCGAAGTTAAGCAACATTGGGCGTGGTCAAGAAGTGGATGGGTTGCCACGCGCTGTTGGTGGAAGGTAAGGGAATGGAGGAGAGGAAAGGAACTGGCCACTGTACCGTACGTAAACTCCAGCTCAGGCACACCTCTGCGGAGGTTCGGACCCGCATTAATGCTCGTAATACGCTTCCACAAATTTTGATTAACTCGAACACCGCTCTTTTTAAGCTCGCATCCAGTTAACGCAGCCAAGTGAGACTATTCTTTTACTGTCTGTTTTAATTGCTTTCTGCAGGATAAACCAACTGGTCTGTGGAATTGCGCACTCGCGCATAGTTCAGGAAAGAAACGAATGTCTGCCTCAAAAAAAATTTCGTATCCCGGTACACTGCTGCGTGGAGCAGCGTCCTCCTCTACTTACATGCCTAGGCGTCATAAAATCCATAACACATCATATTTAAAGTTCAATGGTCTTGCAAGTTTTTGGGTTAAGTATTTTACTTTGCGTGGGCATTTCTCAAAACGAAATATGAAGTTACAGTTGGAATTCAAGAGAACAAATTCGGACAAAGTTTATAAGATAAGAGTTGAGGGATCAGAATAGTTTCAAAGGGAGATGTTCAAAGAAAACTTAAATACTTAGCCTGTTTCCAGTCATTCGACCGGGTCAGGAATGGAATCAATGAAACCCCATCTAGGATAGGAATTGTGCCGGCTGCCGAAGCCTTGTCGCACTACTCTGGGGCAATAATTAATGACTGACAGATCAAATGATATTGGAGACTGCTAGTGGAGTGAAAGATGACAGAAAAAATCGGAATACCTCGACAAAACGTGTCAACCGCGTCTTGGTCCAGCACAAATTTCACATGGAGTGACCGGGATTTGAACTAAGGAACCCAGCGGCGAGAGGACGGCGGCCTGACGCCTGAGCCACGGAAGCTGGAGATGTTCAGTAAATTTCCGAATTATTCACAAGTATTTACGAAAGAACTAGATAAGCAACAGGTAAGGAATCTGCCACCTGGGCGACTGTCCTAAATGCAGATCAGTAATGGTGATTGATTGACCCCTGTATCACGTCACACGGGGTGTAATAGTGCAGCCATATTGAGGTACGAAGCTCATCGTGCCGCGGGGCTAACAATTAGTGGAGCTCTGGACTCTGGTATCATAGTACGACGTGTGAAACATAGTTGGATTTTTCTCAGAGAGTTGCACAGGTGATGCAAAAATTGTAAACATTCCGTTCATTCATAGAATATCATGTGATATCGATAATAAATGGCTTGAAAATGATCGGAAATACTATCCACAGAATATAGCGGGTTTTAAGAATTATAAAATGTCCAAAATCATTCATGTCGAGCGTCAAAAGGCATATCGGGTGTGTCTCAAAGTTGAGTTGTCCGTGAGGCGAGATTCTAGCTATAGGAGCCACGGTCAAGTCATTGATGGAAAATGATTTGCAACACTTCGAAGTAGATACTGGGGAGCGGATTTTTATGCAGTAATCCTTTAGCTTAGATTTCAACGAGTAGAAAGCTTCTATAAGGCAGAACAACGTTCCTGTTTAAAGACTTGCATAAAAGTTAGGGCACGATCCTTCAAACCCCAAATATTTATTCGGGACTTCCTACTGAACTTACCTGCAGGCAGTAGGATGCTTTCGAATCATTAAAATGTAGACTATTACTGCATGGAAATCCAGCCCAAGTACTTGGCTGAATGGTCACCATTGAGACCTTCGGTTCAGAGGGTCCCGGGTTCTATTCCCGGGTGGGTCGGGAATTTTAATCGTGTGTGATTAATTATTCTGGCTCGGGAATGGGTGTTTCCTAACACACTTCTCTTCATATTCAGACAACATACTACACTGCCAAACATCTCAGAAACGCGCAAGCCGAACGAGTTAGGTGCGCGCAGCTGTGAGCTTGCATTCGGGAGATAGTGGGTTCGAATCCCACTCTCGGCTGCCCTGAAGATGGTTTTCGGTGGTTTCCCATTTCCACACCAGGCAAATTCTGGGGCTGTAGCTTAATTAAAGCCGCGGCCACTTCCTTCACATTCCTAGTCTTTCCTGTCCCATCGTCGCCATGCGACCTATCTGTGTCGGTGCGACAAAAAGCAAATAGCAAAAATGAAACACGCAATAGTGATTATCCCACCATATAGGGTTGGCATCAGGAGTGGCATCCAGCCGTAACATACATCTTTATTTTGGACTGCTATGCCTTTCAGCGTTCAGTCTGTAAGCGTCGCCACAATCCTCTGTTTGTAACTATTTCTATGGCCTCGTTTATTTCTGTACCTCTTATATTGTTAGAAACCGAGTCCAATCACCGTCGTCGTGGTCTCCCTCTAATCCTCTTACCCTCGACAAGAGAATCCATTATTCTCCTGGGTAACCTACCTTCGTCCATTTGCCTCACATGACCCAACAACTCCAGCCGGTTTTTGCACACCTACCGCTTAATCTGACTATTTCATTTCATATAATTCATCTCCTCATTCTGAGCACCTTCCCGTCATTATTCCCACCTGTTCGTACCAGCGAACATTCCCGCTACTTTCATGTCTGTTTTCTAACTTATGAATAAGATATCTTGTGTACACCCAGCTTTCACACCCGTTCAGTAAAGTCGATCTTAAAACAGACCGATGTAACGACAGTTTCGCTTGGGAGCTGACTTCCTTCTTAGAGGATACTGTTGATCGCAACTGCATCAGATTTACTGCACCTCGAATCAGTCTCACTTACTATACTATCATCCTGGGAGAACACAAATCCTAAATATCTGAAATTATCTACCTATTCCAGCTTTGTAGTCCCAATCTGGCATTCAGTTGTCTTTGATTTCTTCCCTGCTGACATCAATTTAGTCTTGGAAAGACTAATTTTCATACCATACTCACTCATACCTACTTTCAAGTTCTAAGCTATTAGACTGCAGGTGTTCGGCACAATCCGCCATTAAGACCAAGGCGTCAGCGTAGGCCAGACTGCTCACTACATTTCCACCTAACTGAATCCCTCCCTGCCAGTTCATACCTATCATCAGATGATTCGTGTAAACTATGAACAACAATGGTAAAAAATTAATTACAGCGTTGTGTAATACCTGTAACTACCCTGAACGAAGAACTCATTCTACTATTCAACAGGGCCAAATCTACATGGGCGACCCAGTTTGCATCTGCGACCCCACGGGCGTGGGAAATCGGTAGTAGAAGAAGATGAAGTGGAAGAATAAGACACCATAGGACTGATTACTGCATTGTTGATGAAGAGGCTCCAGTCAGAGTTCCCACGACCTGCGTACTAGAAAACACTCTTGATTTAACTATCACCTGTAGGTAAACATTGTCGTTAACCTTTTCCCATATTCATGTTACTTACAGTCTCACAAACTCAAACATCGAGTTTTCCTTCAAGATGTACAAATTCGTTTAGAATTGAGAAAAATGTGGCAATAATAAAATTCCAAACGCAAACTGGCCGAAAACTACATTTCGTCAATACCTGTCACAAGTACGTACCTACATCACACCTTACGAATGTGACATCAAATCAGACCCATGTTTTCCCTTGTTGCAATATGCCATGTCCTATGTGTGCCATTTCACCGTTCTATATTTGCATCAGTAGGAACAAAAATGGTAGAAGAAAGGGGGGCACAAAATGCAGACTAGCGCAAACAAGGGAGGTCTCCTCTAGAAAATAAATTTGATTACTTCGAACATTGATACAGGAATTAGAAAGACGTTTTGGAAGACTTTCGCCTCGAGCGTTGCATATTGTGGAACTGAAACATGGGTGATAACTATCTAAGAAAGATAGAAATAGAAGTTCCTAAAATGTGGTGTTACACAAAAATGCTGAAATTGAGATGGATAGATCGAATCATGAATGAAGAGATACTGAATCGAATTGGTGAAAGGAGACCGATTTGGATAAATTCGATGAGAAGATGAGATAGAATGATAGGACACATCTTATGTCACCCAGGAATTGTTCAGTTGGTTTTTGACGGAAGTGTACTTGCTAAGAATTTCAGGAAAAGGTCAAGGTATGAAAATGACAAGCAGATGTAAGATGTAGTAGTTACTTAGAAATGAAATGATTAGCACATGATAGGGTGACGTTGGAGGCTGCATCAAACTAGTCCATATACTCATTTCTGAAACAATATCATTTCTTTCCTAGGTATTTAACGTTCCTTGAAATATTTTCCGACTTTAGGATGCCTGTCAGAATCTAGTACTCAAAAAAGGATTTGTTGAAGGTCAAGTAAAAACAGCGATAGAGACCTCTAATATTATTTCCGTATTGTTGAATGTCGGAGACAAGAGTTAAGTCGAAGATAACTTGCCAGCATCGTCCCACCTGCAGAGGGCTGTAAAAAAAAAAAACTAATGTGGGCTCATGGGCACGAGGCCACGGGATTTAATGCCTGCATTTGTGATAATGAAGTGCCAAATGGCTCAGCTGGAATTTGCTCCAGCACTTTAAGCAAGTAGCGAACGACTAACGAACTATGCTGCACAATAATAATAATAATAATAATAATAATAATAATAATAATAATAATAATAATAATAATAATAATAATAATAATAATACCATACTTTTTACTTCGCACTGACTACATTTACCATTTCAAGAAACGTTAAAGTCCCGGAAAATGTTCTTAAACCTTGAAAGGAAATACCAAGAACAGAACCTTCAATATAGTTCCCCGTTCCACTCCGCTCCTTGGGCTAAGCTGTTGGGTAAGAGTTCACAGAAAGTGAACATTTTAGAGTCCCTTGGCGCTTTACAAGTGCACACGCTAAAGCCATGCAGGCTGTCAGACTTATTTTATACGTGCGGGACTCAGTACATGTAGTTCTTTAGCATGAAGTCAATCTCCTATCAAGTGAAAAAAGAACTGAAATGTATCTCGTTTACCCTGAACTACAGCCAACGTTTTCAAATTCCAGATGTAATATATATCCACGACATATAATTACTATGTGCTCTAAATAACAATCAAAATCCTCCTCGAGTTACCATTGATGATACTGAAGTGCCACACTCGAAGCTAGTTACAAACCTTGGGGTCACCTTAAATGAAACTCTGAGCTGGAATGAAGATGTAACTACTGTGTACAGAAAGGTAAAAGTATCCCTTTATCCTTTAAAACTTCAGAAAATGTTCTCGCACTGGACCTTAAATTAAAACTCATACAAACACTTCTATTTCCAATCTTTGACTAGTGTGACAGTATCTAATTGATCTAACCTGTGAACAAGCATCAAAACTACGGTACAACGAGTAGAGAACTCTTGCATCTCTGACACGATGCACATTTAATACCATACTACAAAAACAACCGTAGAAAAAAAAACATAAAATCATCCTCGTCTATCAGTTGCTTTCTACAAACAGCCCCACCTGTCTGTCGTGCACTTTTAGGCTTCGTTATTAATTCCACGAAATTAACACTCGTTCCAGATCAGCTACAGCCATTCATTCCTGTTCACCGCTTCAAGGTTATGGAATACTATCCCGAAAGTTATTAAAAAGTCTTTTTCGTCTAGGGCAGGGATGGCGAACCTATGCCACGCGTGTCATTAGGTGACACGCGAACATGATTTCGGTGGCACACCACATGCACATACAAATTTTTTTATGTACGTGTTGTGCTATAGACTATACATATCACGTGCATCGTACAGCCATAGTGTTTCAGGTTTAAGAAATAAATACCGAAAATCGAAATTCTATTACATTCGAACGTGTACTATAGACTATACATATCTCGTGCATCGTACAGTCATAGTGTTTCAGGTTTAAAAAATAAATACAGAAAATCTAAATTCTATTACATTTGAACGTGCATTACGGCAACACTACAACACTGATAGGTCCGGAAATCAAGTGAAATAAATGACAGATGCGGCGGACGAGCCATTCGTTCAGCCATATCAGTGAATTAGTGAAGTTTGGCTTGTGTGTGGTTGCCAGCATCGCGTAATTATTCTTACTGAGTAACTTTTTATTGTTGTGAATTTTGTAAGACAAATAATGGCCAATAAATTATCCCAGTTTCGAAATTTGGAGAAATTATCATACTTTATTTCAAAACCTCATATTCCACAAAAGAGTTTTTTTTTCTTCTTCTGAGTGGTTAGACATTGACAGTTTAGAAATGGAGTTGACTGAATTTTAAGCAAGCATCTATGGGTGAAAAATTTCGTATAACTTGATGAAGCATTAGTGAAAATCCAGTGTGCTGTTGATGGAGAATACTCCCTTCAGAAGCTAGAGAACTTAATACTTGAACAGTGGAACAGCCTCCCACAAAAGGTTTCGGCCATGAAGAAACTTGCTATAGCGCTATTTACTTTGTTTGGGTCACCATACGCCTTCAAGCAGCTATTTTCTACAATGAACGTTGTGAAGACAAGTTATGAACCTAACAAAAAATTACAAAGCTACAAAGTATTTTGCGGTATTCGCAAAATACGACCATGAAACATGGAATCACATGTATTTATATCTGTAAAAATGAAATGGCGTATGGCTTTTAGTGCCGGGAGATCCCAGGACGGGTTCGGCTCGCCAGGTGCAGGTCTTTTGATTTGATTCCCGTAGGCGACCTGCGTGTCGTGATGAGAATGAAATGATGATGAAGACAACAGATACACCCAGCCCCCGGGCCAAGGAAATTAACCAATGATGGTTAAAATTCCCGACCTTGCCGGTAATCGAACCCGGGATCCCTGTGACCAAAGGCCAGCACCCTAACCATTTAGCCATGGATCCGGACTATATATATGTAATAACATATTATGAAACATTGGAATTAGGGATGTAAGTCGGTGGTGGCGGTGTTAAGTGGGGGCGGGTGTTGTATCTATTACAAACGAAAATAACAAGTGGCACAGTAGACAGCTGAGAATAATAATCCAGACCTAAAATGGCACACTAGTTAGAAAAGGTTCGCCATCCCTGGTCTAGGGCGTTTAAAACGGCCTACCGTAAACTCCTCCAGAGTACATACATTTGAATAGAATGAATGTAAGAGTGAATGACGCGTGAATGAAACAAAACATAACGTACTAGATTTAAGTATATTAAGCTATCCCATTTACGTGTTTACTCTTTTCACCTAAGACTACGCACTGTTCCTAGACAGAGATAACATAGTAACATGGTTTTTAAGGAACTCAAATTGTAACACTGTAATATTCAGTTAATTTATTTTTGGCTCACATTACAGTAAGTTATCCTTTACAGTAGTTACTAGATATAATCTTTAGGTATTAATTTCATTTCTTTCTGTTATCGTCCACTCTATTTATCCCATATTTTCATTACGAGTAATATTAATTAATGTTCTTATTGATATTCCTTATCTAACTTACTCGTCTCATCTTATAAACTGTAATTGATTACCATGATATTTTAAATTAGTGCTATAAAAGTCTGAAAACTGTATGTGATTTCAGAGTACGAGAGGGCCAAGAGCCCTAACCTCCCCATTTTGTAAATAAATAAATAAATAAATAAATAAATAAATAAATAAATAAATAAATAAATAAATAAATAAATAAATAAATTTTTCTTTCCGGACTTTGGTTCACTTCTACTAATTACAGCTTCCTCTTGCATTGCACAGCCTTAAACTCGAAGAATCTCCTTTATGGCAGTCCATTTTTGGGATTGCTTCAGCAGTGTACACCTTCCCTCACTTACTTTCACTTCGCATCTAAACTCACAAATATTATTTTTGTATTTGGAACAAATTCAAAGTGACATTATAATTGTTCAATCGAAGTTTATTCACACCAGTTGCCCTGTTCAGAGTCCCCAAATTTTCTTTCTTTGTTTTTTACAAGTTGCTTTACATCGCACCGACGACGATGGGTTGGGACACGGTTAGGAGGGGAAGGAAGCGTTCGTGACCTTACTTAAGGCACAGCTCCAGCATTTGCCTGGTGAAAAGATGGCAGTACATCTTCATCTCTCCCGAATGTAAGTTGGCGTCTATGTGACCAGCTCCCTCTTTTTAAATAAAACTACAATTGCTTTGCGCCGTATTTAAGTGAAGAATGCTGAAGCACCTACATGCAATTGGTGGATTGGAACTCCGAAAGTAAAGAAACAGAAAGACGAATCATAGATAATAATAATAATAATAATAATAATAATAATAATAATAATAATAATAATAATAATAATAATGATAATAATAATAATAGACTATTTATTAAGCCCTCTCCTACTGGAATTTCACTTCCTCCCCCTGGTTGATAAATGTGCCCATATCTTGGCTTAAACTGAGGAGATTTGTTTCTGTGCCAGTACAGCCGTGTCACTCTTGAGAAAGTACGCCTTCCATAAGTGTCAGTCGTACTAAGGGCGTGTTGATTAACCGAGATTGCCTCCCACTAGGGAGACAATGATGTCAGATGATGGATGTGAATTTCATTTTCTGGCTGGAAATCCAAGCCTCATCCCATCCTCTTCAAGGCATCGATCCGCAGCCAGAAACTTGTCTTAATTGCTTCCTCCCGTTCAAACTTCGCAATCCTTTTCCCTTCCTCTCTTCACGCCTTCCTCCTGTCTCTTTATTTTTCTGTATTACTTTTTGTATTTTTTACTTGCTCTTCCCTTAGTCTTCCCTATGCCGAGTGCTGCTATCTTGGTCGTTTCTTGTCTTAAACAGTTACTTCAGTTATTTCGTTTCTCCTTTTTACTTAGCTCATAAATATATCACTTCTCTGCTTTCACTCATAAAAAATAGGCGTCGCTCCTTCTCTGGTGATTTGTTAAGTACCGTTACAACGGCACTGGAGTAAGGACAGTTATTTAAGGCTCGTCCTGCATTTTATGGCCGAGGTACATCCACAGCGCTCCTTAGGTTTTACAAGCAACTAATTGCCAACATCATGTCTGTTTATTACTAGAGGAATTATTGTTCACCTCAGTTCATCATTATTACATTTTACAGAATTAATTTTTAGTGATAGATCATGATAATACTGCAGGATTGTACTATCTTGTAAACCAGTCCATTTCATTCGACAGTGTCTCATTCGAATTCTCACTTCAAGCAGATTTCGTGTTCTTTCAATGGAAAGCAATAACTTCCATTCCAATAATAATAATAATAATAATAATAATAATAATAATAATAATAATAATAATAATAATAATAATAATAATAATAATAATACGTCCTGATAACTGCTTTTATGGTTTTCGGTCGTCAATAGTTTGTGGATAGATGTGGTCACAGTTGCATGCTACTGTTAGACAATATAAAAGTGAGTGAAATGTGGCCATGGATAGTAATGCCATCATGGTAATTATGGAACCAGACCCTGTTATGAATGGTGTGGACTCATATCATCTGTCGGAGTGCGCGTTTAAGTGGGCTTAGCGAACTGGTACGAAATAGCACCTCTTGGCCAAGTAAGGAGAGCAATGGGAACCACCGCCCTCCTCATCTCTTTGGTTTGTTTCTTCAGTAGTGTATAACAGTGTTATAGAACACTTAGAGCAATAACACATCAAGTGTTAGATTTTCTGGCAGACAGTCCATGAGGACTGTTATTTATCGTCAAAATCAGCAGTGAATTCAAGTAACTTATCACAATTACTTCTTAATATAATTTTAAGCTTGAAAGCAGATGTTGTATTAAAAATCGCATAACTCCAGACTTACTCATATGCTTGGTATTATATTACTCATATCGAGAAGCCATAAGGTAGCTCAATGCAGCTAATACACTGATGTGGATGAAATTTATTAATCCTTCCCCCATCCCTCACGTTCAAACCCCTGCAGCTTACTGAGTTTTCTCTGGAAAGTTATGAAATTATGAACTCTGCGAGAGGTTGGGAGAAGAAGCCGGAGAGTACTGCCAATATAATATTTTATACCGCACGTAAAATTATAAGAACGTTAGTTTGCTTGGGGGAGTACAGAAGATGGTTACAGATATTAAGTTGGTGAGATTTTTACAAGAGAGAAGTACGCCGCAAAATACCTCAGAGATCGATAAAGACCGTGAAGGCGGACAATCTTGCTTAGAGATTTTCATTTAAGATATTACGTATACAGCTTCAGAAGAAAATTTTCCTAACTAGAGATGAGAATTATACAGTAGGCACGAATATGATAGAATTGTAAGCGTATTCTTTCTTTTTACAATTTGCTTTACGTCGCACCGACACAGATAGGTCTTATGACGACGATGGGATGGAAAGGGCTAGGAGCGGGAAGGAAGCAGCAGTGGCCTTAATAAGGGGACATCCGCAGCATTTGCCTGTTATGAAAATGGGAAACCACGGAAAACCACCTTCAGGCCTGCCGACAGTAGGGTTCGCAAACATATTCGAACAAGGCGCAAGTTGCATACGTTTCTGGGGTTCTGATAGTTCCAATCGCTAATATTTATGCAAATCTCAGTGCAGAACCGTTGCGAGTGTAGAAGACATTTGCGCCTTGGTTAAATATGTGTGCATTCTAACCTATTCGAGCCAATAATTCCCATCTCCATGCGAGGTAGACTGTAGCTGTCTATCTTGTTGGTATAGTTGAGTGGTTACCCTCATCAACTTCGACAGGATGAACTCTAATTTGAACCAGATTTTAGGAACACAGTCATGAGTCGTGTTGGCATAAGAAGCAGGGAATTTTCCTCTTCCAGTGAAACTAAGAAAGGCATTCTCTATATATACTGACAACAGATCTTGTAGACAGGATATGAATGGAAAATTCAAAAATGTTCCAAATGTTTTTTCAGTGTTGAAAACATTTCTTAGCAAGCAAAGTACGGGTCATCATACCACGAAAGACGTAACATTGAGCAATTTTCTCAATTGTACCGAACGATGAAGGCCTAAAGGGCCCGGAAAGGCTTCAAATTGTGAGCCATAGATAGCTCTATCAAACTAATTTCGAAAATCACATCCGGTCTAAATGCAGTTCAAGAAATACAGCCTAAAATCGCTTGTTTCCTTACTCTTTATTTACATAATTCCTTCTGTAATGTATTCCTTGGTTCAATACCCTCTGGAGTTTTCTGATTTTTGAAAATGTCCGCACCGCATGTAATTATAAGGGCTAAAGTGAAACACTTCATTGACTCACATTAGCGCTCGTAGTGGTGCTTAAGTAAAACAATTGACTCACATTAGCGCTCGTAGTGGTGCTTAAGCAAAACAATTGACTCACATTAGCGCTCGTAGTGGTGCTTAAGTAAAACAA
This sequence comes from Anabrus simplex, assembly GCF_040414725.1. Lineage (NCBI taxonomy): Eukaryota > Metazoa > Arthropoda > Insecta > Orthoptera > Tettigoniidae > Anabrus > Anabrus simplex. The sequence continues at coordinate 338,792,867 of NC_090270.1, forward strand.
TTGACTCACATTAGCGCTCGTAGTGGTGCTTAAGCAAAACAATTGACTCACATTAGCGCTCGTAGTGGTGCTTAAGCAAAACAATTGACTCATATTAGCGCTGTAGTGGTGCTTAAGTAAAACAATTGACTCACATTAGCGCTCGTAGTGGTGCTTAAGCAAAACAATTGACTCACATTAGCGCTCGTAGTGGTGCTTAAGTAAAACAATTGACTCACATTAGCGCTCGTAGTGGTGCTTAAGTAAAACAATTGACTCACATTAGCGCTGTAGTGGTGCTTAAGTAAAACAATTGACTCACATTAGCGCTCGTAGTGGTCGAAAAAAGGAAAACTGCTAATCTAATCGGCCGGATAATGGTGATTAAGTAAAGGATTGTAATTTTTAGGAATAAATAAAGAATATAATTTCATACTTAATTATATTTTATTTACCTAAAATTCCGACTCATATCCCGAGGATGTATTCAACATTGAGTTGCTTGTCTGAAGAGCTAGAACTGTAGTGGTTTCATCACCATTAGTGGTTTTTCTCATTGCTGAGCGTCGAGATCTCGTAATTCTCTTATTTATGCGTTGCAGCCTTGAACAGGTGCCGTCATCCAGAGCGGTTTTTGGCTTTCCTTAACATGATTTGAAGATGCAGGCTAGTGATCTTCTTCACCTGATCTAACCATCTACTTGCAGTTCTTCCTCGTTGTCTACTTCCTTCAACTTTACCTTGCAAAATGTTTTTTTCTAAGTTCTCTCCTTCTCTTCTGAAAATTTGGCCAAGAACTGGAGGTAACACTCACTCACATGGGAAGACGGATAGTTCCCGATGCTCAGTTCGTTCAGAATGGAAATATTGGTTCCTATTTCCGTCCAGGGTATACGAAGCATTCTCCTCCGACACCACATCTCAAAGGCTCAATTCGACTCTAGCATTCCCGGTCCAAGTCTGACAGCCGTACAAAAACACTGAAAACACTACTGATTCCACCAAGCGCATCTTCATAGCTGGGTGAGTTCAACTATTGCAGCACGACCTAGAAAGGGTTTTGCGCGAGGCAGACGTACGTATGGGAAAGGGATGGGATTGGGAAGGTGGCGGGAGTGGTCATAATTAAAGTATGGCCCCAGCATTTGTTTGGTGTGAAAATCGGAAACCATGAAGCATCATCTTCAGGAATTCAAATTCACCACCTCCCGAATGCAATCTCACAGCTACGTGACGCTAACCGCAAGGCCAATTCGCTCAGTAAGAATACGATCTGAAGTATAGAGTACTTGACATTAAATAAATAGTAAAATTTTTATTAATCCGATCTATAATATTAAAGAGACGACGTATTTTTTTACATAATCCTATAAAATCGTCACTTATTCTGCAAATAAAGAAAAAGTCCAGTGGTTTCGAATGTAGCTTCTAGGAAATGTGTAGATTACAACTCCAATAACTACTTCTAATTTTCGTAACTAACTCAGTTAACTTCTACGCATGTTATTTAGCGAGAGATATAATAACTGTGTGGTGATAGAGCTGCTAAGTTTGCGATAGCGGCGAGGTTTCGAACCCGATTCCTATTGGGTGTAATTTCCGCCTTATAATCCTAACGAGGTGAGAGGGTGGAGGGGGCAGCAACAACAAAAATGACTGACGACCGGCTTCGTGGTGTATTACAGTTAGTTATTCACCCATGTGCTCCAGTTCTCAGTGGAATCCTACTGGTGTCGGCTAGTGTTTGAGTGAGCTTAAAGATTTACAGGACTTTCTTCCACGGTGACATTCCGGCACTCGGGTGTCTCCTAAAGTATACAGCCATCGAAGAAGTATTAAACATATATGGCATTGGATTATTATTATTATTATTATTATTATTATTATTATTATTATTATTATTATTATTATTATTATTATTATTATTATTATTATTATTATTATTTATCATTGAACGTCATCATCATCATCATCATCATCATCATCGAGAACCGCTTAAGCTCAAGTGGCCCGGCGGTCGTGTATTTCTATTCAGATTCCAAGTCAGAGCGTTCGATCCCTGTTCAGTCCTATGGTATTTGAAGGTACTCAAATACTGTAGGTCAGGCACGTGTCAGTAATTTAAAGAACCCCTGCGGTAGAAAATTCCAGCATCTCGGCGGCTTAGAAAACCGTAAAAGTAATTAGTGTAACGTAAAACCAGCAACGTTATTTTTAGAGGTAACCCTGATGAGATTGCCGTACATTTATGATTTCCTACTTAACGTCACCAGAATAGAGAGACGTTTACGGCGACTCTGGGTTATGAGAGAGCTGCGACCATCCCTGAAATACCATACAGTGCCGGTAGATTTCTGCTTAGTATTTAATTAAGTCCCCTATTCTGTCTGTCAGTGACGAATAATCTCAAAAACCAGTGGGTGGATTTTGATGTGGGTTTCACCATTCAATTGAGCATTTTTAGAAGAAGGTTCATGTGGAGGAATGTTTCATCTATGACTAAAAGAAACCGAGTAGTAACGCAGTGAAGCAAGTCGATGAATAAACGGTCCTTAGTGCGCCTTTTAAGAATACCCTGAATACACCGCTATTGATGGTGAGAATTGATCATCATACAAAAAAGTTCAGGGTAGCATAACATATAGCCCACTAAAACACTCTTTATGTTACAGTTTGCAGTTAAAAAAGTAAGTCAAATTTAAAAACAACGTTTTAATTTAATTAATGAATCCTTATCAAAATAAATTGTTTATTTCAATCAAGTAATTAATATAGATTGAACTGTAATTTACAGAACGTTATTTCTATGTATACGTTCGGAAATATTGTCGTTTCCATTTCCCCACGATATCTCCATGTTGAAATATTCAAATGTAAATTACCAGCTCCAGAGCGACTGAGTGGACTGCGAACCAGTGCGTGAGCTATCAACGAATTCGTTCAACATTCGTTTAACGTGCTTCCGGTTATTTTTAGTTATCTGTGTCAAATCTATGATAACAGATCAATCAGAGACGGAAACCGAATAAGGGTCGTAGAAGATCAGATTCGAAAAAATACGTTTATCATCAAAAAAGAGATTTGGAATGTAACAGGGCAGAGAAATAATACCTTGACAAAGAGAGTAATATTTCTCCAATTTCAAGTGCCCAGGTTCAAGTACAGGATCTTTCACTCAAAGTGGGGTCAGAAAGAAAATATGAAGAAATCTCAGGGAATGTCTATACTAAGGCTGCTTTCCCTGTACCTCAGCCGGTTAAATCAGAAACTTCAATTAACACTTTTTGAAAGAAATATCACTAACAATCGTGTCCCATTGCAAAACTTCGGCAAATGTAAATTACGTAACAATATAATTAGCACCCCCACTTTCATAATCAGCTTGTGTGGTCGCAAGCGGTAGGGATGTAAGAATTTAGAAATTCGGTAGTGTAATGAACAGTTTCTTCACTATCGTCTGCTGTGGATACTGAGTAATATACAGGGTCCTTCACTCAAGGTGGAACCAGCTGTTCGGCCGGCGCGGCGCAGCGGATAGATGAGCGAGCTGAAGGTCAGACGAGCACATGACAACTCGCTGAGCTTGGGGCCTGGAGAGCAACCTTATGAATCGCATGTAAATAACAAGCACACATAATAACTCAAAACTAAAGTAAAATAATGTCTCACCTTGTCACAGAAGATGTTGAAGATGTCGTCCACCTGCATCTACACATTTTTGGCTTCATCTAAGGAAATTTTCATTCATACGCATTAGTTCATCTACCGAGGTAGCCTCAATTTCTCTCGTGATATTTTGTTTGAGTTCATCTAGAGTGTGAGGGTTTGCTGCATAAACCTTATTTTTCAATTTTTCCCATTTATAAAAATCGCAAAATCGTAAGATCTGGGGATCTTGTGGGCCACAATGGTTTACTAATTACCCTGTTGTGAAAAATGTCCTCAATTAAACTTCATGATTCGTTAGCCGTATGCGCGGTTGCCGAGTCTTTCTGGAATATCCAGCACATGGCAAATCATTGTCCGGCAGTTGGAACGAGAATGTCATTCCTATATCTCTGCCCATTGATTGTGGTTTCATGAACTATAGGCCCTATTGTCGTTACCGCCTCCAGCCCTCCCATTTTCACACTCTAGATGAACTCAAAGAAAATATCACAAGAGAAATTGAGGCTACCTCGGTAGATGAACTAATGCATATGAATGAAAATTTCCTTAGATGAAGCCAGAAATGTGTAGATGCAGGTGGAGGACATCTTCAACATCTTCTGTGACAAAGTGAGAAATTATTTTACTTTGCTTATGCGTTATTGTGTGTGCTTGTTATTTACATGCGATTCATACGGTCGCTCTCCCAGCCCCAGGCTCAGCAAGCTGCCATGTGCTCTTCTGACCAGATCGCCAATCTATCCGCTACGCTGCGCCGGCCGAACAGGCGGCCCTGCTTTGAGTGAAGGACCCTGTATATCACCCAGTATACAGTACACAGCAGTCGATAGCGAAGACCCTGTTTATTACAAGACCGAATTTCTAAATTCTTACATCCTTCCAGCTTGCGACCACACAAACTGATTTTGAAAGTGGGGGTGCTAATTATATTGTTACGTAATCTACATCTGCCGAAGTTTTGCAATGGGACACGATTGGCAGTGACATTGTTTTCAATTGAAGTTACTGATTTAACTGGCTGTGGCACAGGAGAAGCAGCCTTAGTACAGACATTCTCTGAGATTCCTTCAGATTTTCTTTCTGGTTTCAAACGAGCTCAGTTCCCGTCAAGAGTCTGCTTTGGCAGGAAAATAATCAAAGCACAGCGTCAGACAGTTAGCGTGACTGGAGTTGATCTCAGTGGAGAATTTCTTCTCATGGACAACTTTCGCGTGTTACATCCAGTAAAATCCTTTTCGTGCTTATTACTGGAGGAAAGTCCGGATCCATGGCTAAATGGTTAGCGTGCTGGCCTTTGGCCACAGGGGTCCCGGGTTCGATTCCCTGCCAAATCGGGAATTTTAACCATCATTATTTAATTTCGCTGTGGCACGACGGCTGGGTGTATGTGTCGTCTTCATCATCATTTCATCCTTATCACGACACGCAGGTCGCCTACGGGAGTCAAGTCAAAAGACCTGCACGTGGCGAGCCGAACATGTGCTCGGACACTTCCGGCACTAAAAGCCATATGCTATTTCATTTCACTGGAAGAAGAACGACTCAGGAAATATTATACGTTCTCGGTTAAAAGTAATCTATCGCTGTAAATTCATAATTGCTGCCGCGAGAAACCGGGGCGGGCAGCAAAGTACCGGTATAATAGGAATCAACTGGGAACATTTTCAGGGCTGGTAACAGTGCCATTTCGAATTCGACATCTTAGGAACGTATGTTCAACGCTACACACCTATTGTAATTCTAACAAACTCAAAGGACGCCAGGGAGCCGGAAGTTCGACCTGCAGGAATCGTGTGGCACGATGCAAGTCAATACCGTGGAGTTGTGGCTATTAAGCACAGTAAACACACTATTTACCTTATTTTAACATCATATCGTGTGATTTACAGTTTTCTAGGCTTGTAATTTTGACACTTAAGTACCATTTGAATGAAGAACTCCCGAGGTGTAATTTCTCTTGTGATAGCCACTTTGAACTGAGAAGTATAATTAGACATCTCCAGCTTACAGCGTTCAATAGGACCACCGATGCTACAGCTCTGCTTGACAACTCGTGTAGCGAGTGACATCCTGTAACACATGACTGACAAGTTCCATGTCAGACGAGGATTACGCTCCCCATGGTGACAACACCTCCGATGACGTCCTTCCTTCTACCCGGGCCCGAATTAACATGACATCTACTGCTGTATTCAGCCATCCTGCAGGGAACGTCTTCCTCAATATCAATCTGTCAAGATTCCAGTATGCCGACCTTTACATAAAATATAGTCTTGATATTTAACAGTTATCGCATTTGGCCAGAAAATGAAATGATTTATATTCAAATACTGAGTCCAAAATGTCCAGAGTCATTAGTTTTTTGTTACTTTTGAAGGTGCTAAAAAACGATGGCCTCGTGTCCGTAGAATGACGGACACATTGAAAATGTCCTGCGGGACGAAGTAATGGCACTCTGGATCCCCGAAAGCCGTAAACATACGAGTAGTTAGCGGAGGCGTAAAACCAATAATATTATTCGAAAATTTTCGTAATCTTTAATAAAGAACTTCAGTGGTTTGATAAGTGAAATATGCATTATTAGCCCGTGCGTAGCCCTATTATGGTTTTATGTAGGATAATAATAGCCGACATTTCGAACAGAAGAGCCTCCGTGGCTCAGGCGGCAGCGAGCCGGCCTCTCACCGCTGGGTTCCATGGTTCAAATCCCGGTCACTCCATGTGAGATTTGTGCTGGACAAAGCGGAGGCGGGACAGGTTTTTCTCCAGTATTCCGGTTTTCGCTGACATAATTCATTCCAGCAATACTCGTCAATATCATTTCATTTAATCTGTCATTCATTAATCATTGCCCCAGAGGAGTGCGACAGGCTTCGGCAGCCGGCACAATTCTTATCCTCGCCGCTAGATAGGTCTTCATTCACTCCATTCCTGACCCGGTCGAATTACTGGAAACAGGCTGTGGATTTTCATTTTTCATTTCGAATGGGCTTACCTGCAGCATTGTATGCTGGAGTGGGGATAAAACAGGACTTCTTTAAGACAAGCTCCAAATTTCCAATTCCTACGTGTTTTGACAGAAATAAACATATATATTCCTAAATACTGAGTGTTACTTGATAGATCCTGATTACATTAAGAAAGAAACATATCGTTCTTCGTTTAATAGTGTGTACTTTATACTTGGTTTAATGGTGTTTTTACAGGTATGTTATGGTGTAATATTTAAATTGTGTGTCCGATAGACTGGACAGCTTTTATGTTACATACAACTCAGTCAATACTGGAAAGTATGGCTTCCTTCTTAACAAAATAATACAGATGATGATGATGATGACGATACTTGTCGTTTAAAGAGGCCTAACATCTAGGTCATCGGCCCCAAATGGTACCAGACGAGACGAAATGTAATGTTACTTAAAATTCCAAGATCTATCCATTAAATCAAATGTTTAAAAAATGTTGAGGATGAATGAAAGAAGGCATAAGAACTTAAAATAGTCATCGGATCTAATTCACAATATAGAAACTTAAAAGTGTCCAAAATCCAGATCACCGGCCCCTCAAAATAGTACCAATCTCTGGTAAAGTAGACGTGGTGTTCCTCATGTGGCGGTACTAATCACAAGTGAAGCAGACTCACGGCGTTCTTCACATTGTGGTACTGGGCACATGTGTTTCTCACATAATGGCGCTACTCATAGGCAACGCAGACCCATAGTAATCTTCATATAGGGATACTAATCACAGGCAATGTAAACCCATGGTGTTCCGCATGCATTTGTACTAATAGATAGATAGATAAAAACCTTTATTTTCTGTGGCGACGTTAGGGCTCTTGGCCCTTTCTTACACTTAACCACGCACATATTATTATTTGTTAACGATGACACTGTTTAACTTAAAATACTAACAACTACAAATAACACTAATTTTAAGACAAGAATATGAATATATACAAGCAAAGAAGAAATAAAGAAAAAGGAACTGCCTAGATAATACAGATTTGAAAAAATACTCATTTCAGTACACAACGAAAGAAATACTAACGTAAAAATACTATTCAGCTTAATAAAAATATTAAATGAAATTATTAAATGAAATTTAACTAACTATATCCTTGCAAAACTAGTCTAAGTTAAATACTGTAGTTACTACTAGCTATGTTTAGGCCACTTCAACTTCGTAAATACATTACGGATGTTTTTAATTTAATTTAAATTATCATATTAACCAAATATTTGATTTTATTGTAAAATAATCTTATATCATTTTCACACACAATTACTTGTTCCACTCATACAGGTACTAATCACGGGTACTGTAAACCCATAGTGACCTACCGACAAAGCTACTAATCACAAACCTACGGGTGACACACCCGCATGGGTAAAATAACACAGATGAACTAGTGCGGTTATAGGATGTAATGTAATGACCATACACTTGAAAATACATCATAAATAGAAATATAATTAGATTCACTTTTCTGATTTCGGTCATTCCTCGAAGTATTAATGATATCCATTGAGTTACTCTGTACATATTTCTAACTGCTAAATCATTAATCCAGTGTGGAAAAACTATTACGTGGCGCACTATTAGAAGAGTAAATAAGTAAGCTACATACAATTCACTATGAGACGAACACGGAGTCTCCGGGGTGAAGAAGTATCCCATTTATATTATTATTATATTATTTCTTTTCTTTTTTTTTTGCTATGGGATTTACGTCGCACCGACACAGATAGGTCTTATGGCGACGATGGGAGAGGAAAGGCCTAGGAGTTGGAAGGAAGCGGCCGTGGCCTTAATTAACGTACAGCCCCAGCATTTGCCTGGTGTGAAAATGGGAAACCACGGAAAACCATTTTCAGGGCTGCCGATAGTGGGATTCGAACCTACTATCTCCCAGATGCAAGCTCACAGCCGCGCGCCTCTACGCGCACGGCCAACTCGCCCGGTATATTATTTCTTCATGGGGCCTCTAAATATTAGTTCCTTATTAGCGTCGACCTCTAAGATCTTTTGCTACCATGTGTTTCCTTCATTCCACCTAGATATACCTGCTTCTTTCACAAAACTGCAGGTTGTTCTTATTGGGTCTTCTTGGATCTTTTCTCTCTCTTCACCTGGTAGTTCTGGAGTGGAGAGTCTGATTCAACCAAGCGCCTCACATTCCAAAAGTATGTGTTCAGCTGATTCCTCTGCTTCATTGCATTTCCTATGTATGTTGTGTCTTATTACTCCAATTCTGTGTAGGTTTTTTTTTCAGATGGCAGTGCCTTGTCAACAGTCCTACTACCCATCTTATATTTTCTCTGCTCAGTTTCAACAGTTTTTAGTATGCTTCTTATTTGGTTCCTTTATCAGTTCCTTTGCACGCCTGCACCCTGGAGTACTTTCCCAGTTTTCCCATTTGTTTCATTTGTAACCATTTTCCTATGCAGTATCGGGGCTCTCCATAGGAAATCCAGCGTACAGGTTCTGGGCCTACAAAATGTGTTTCTGCCCCTTTCCTGGCCAGTTTATCTGCCTTTTCATTTCCTTCTATACCTGCGTGCCCTGGTACCCATATTATTTTTACAATTTTGTACTTTGAGAGCTTCAGGAGACGTGAATGGCAAAACGAGACATTTCTCGACATTGAACCCTTGAACTTACCATTCCATCGTTGGTCGGCCACAGCTGCTGCAGTAGAGCAATATCGAACTCTTAAATCTTGGGGTCGTAGCGGGAATACTTTGGTCACTATCTTAACCAAACGATGGGGCTCAGAAGAGAGCCTAACTACTTGAAATGAGGAGCAAATGTGTGCTTACTAACTTTTATTGAATCAATTTAATTAAAAAGAAATTGTTTATATAAAATCATTGATCAAAAATTAATTACTAAATGTTTCAAACGCAGTCACATTGCATGGCGTTAGTTTTATTAGTTACAGTAACGAGGAATTTTCTTCGGAGAAAAGTATAAATATCAAACTGAAAAATGGAAAGAAAACCTGAAAATCGGGCGCCTATTGATCCAAATGATAACTGAGAATTAATCCACACGATCCGTGGAAAATATGACCTTCAACAAGTAGAATTCCAGATTTACTCTTAACTAAGGTTATCCACCAGTCAAATATACTGTCGGATGTGGGAACAACCGCCGAATGGACCCTTAATCGAACCAAATTGACTATCAGTTGCTTTGGATAGGTTGCGAAAGGATATTGGAAAGCATGGTGTTCATTACAAGTTGACAGCAGCATTCATAATTGAAAATAAAATTCCACCATGTATTGTCATCTCGTGACACCCTTAAGTTATAGAATAATCCCGATGCCGAAACGTGCATCATCCAAACAGATGTTCAGGAGAAACCAACAACAACTCGATCCGAGAGGATCTTACGTTACGTCGTTCTGAAGGAACAAAACTGCGAAATGCAGGAAACACTTATTCATCATGCATTCAGAAGAAATGCCAAACACTGATGTTAAATAAAAAGTGGTAAATCACTTAAAATTATTATTATAAAACTAACTTTCAGATTATAAACGTTTACGTTACGCTTAATAAAATTACAAGTCCACATGGTAAAATGAAATCAAAACTTTAGGAATTCTTTCCTTTACAACAACAACTACCATCACAGATCCATCTACTTATTTTTTTGTCCCAGCAAATTTAACTACAAGGTTATTGATCGACCACAATCAACTATCACAAAAATGAAAGAACGAGAAAAACTTGATAATAAAATATATATCCGGCTGACGAATCGAACCCACATTCGTAACTCAAGCCTCACATAAATCAACTGTGTCTACACACACACTAACAAAGCAATCGGACGTCAGAACGACAAAACAATTAAGTCCGTAAATAAAATAAAATACTGAAGTTCAGTGAACTCAAACACGCATGGCGAAAACTGCAGTAATATTCAATCACCGTTAGCTCAGTACCCAATATTGAACAACCCTCACGCTCATGCCACTAGTGGTTCCATAATCTTTGGTAAACACCTTCCAGCTAGTAATCACTGTGCCAAGACATGGCCTCAGTATTACTTAGCTAACACTCTTTGCATTGGATACACTAGTGCAGACACTACTGCAAACACTACCATCACTCAAGTCACTTCGCAGAAACATCTAATCTAAGACTTGAGTATATACAGCCGACACTCTAAACCTATCGTCGGGCCTACCTAATGTATGCACACCCTACACTAACCTCTATGTACATACAAACACCTTCCTAAACCTATCGTTGAGCGTGAACTAGGACGTCTCATCATCAGCATACTCCTAGGATAACATGTGACGTCCTAAATCTATTGTCGAGCGGTAACTGTGTTGTCTACGCTTCCTGTAGAATGTCAGGCGAAATCGTAACTTCAAACACACTCTTAGATACTTTAGCTGCAAACCTTGTCAAAACTAATAGCACACAATGAAACAAATCTTGCCACAGAATGAACGCAAGTCGGGAAAATGCAACTAAGTACCTATCTTGTTCATAAAACGTAAAATTGAAAATAAGTAACGCGTGGCAAGCAATCCACAACTCAAACACGATCTCGCCATGCGCAATGAAGTTTGGAAAAATAATAATGACTTTCAACACACGTCTAACAATATGTGAATATCGCCAAAAGAATAATCATCACCATCGCAAAAATCCACACTGTAATTCTAGGGTGAGGCCCACAAATCGCCTACCATCTCACTATTCCAAACAAATCGTATCCATTACTATCCAGTGAAGCGAAATTCAATGAATCTACACAGCCAAACTATCGCTTTAAGAACGTCCAAGTTCTCATCCCACAATGTTTCCGATTTAATGATAAATTATCGTCTCGTAATATATAAAATTCTCTGAGTGGAAATTTGCTATTACAGTCAAATAACACCAACCGTGTATTCAGAATGCTCTTCTACCCTTGAGGTCGTATAATATAATGTTCATTATGCTGACTTTACATACATCGTCACTTTGACTTAACTGCCAAAAGGTACAATCTTCAACATAAATTGTTTTTCACTTGGGATCTTAACATGAAATCATAATGTGCGTCAGAGAGCACTCATTTCGAACCAACCTTCACCCGGTCAGCTCTTCCGGATCGTTAGGGGAATATCACTACAGCCTGCCTCAGAAATATCACATTGAATGTACAGTCTGTCTCAAAAATTCTTCGCCTTCAGCAAATATAACCTGTCTCAAAATTCATCCTTATTGCCTCTTACGGCGGCATTACACATGAAATACAGGCTTCCTCTGCCTTCAACATCTATACAACTCTTATCTCAACATCTCATTCCGGCACAATCCATTTCTTCCTGTATCAAGGCTTTTACCTCAGTTCTCCAGTGACAAACAACTTTTATAAGAATCCTTTTTCAGTTTCTTATTTTTACTACAACGTTCGGACATCAGAAATACAACAACACACCGTGTTTTCCTATATCACCGACATACACGGTGTCACAAAATTTTACTTCCCACGAATAAATAGAACTTTATCAGACTTCACTGTATTTTGAGACAACACAAATCTTACTGAATATAACTGTTAAATACAATTTTAACATAGAAAAAATATTTATCCCGTGGTAAATATTATTATTAATATTAATATTATTATTATTATTATTATTATTATTATTATTATTATTATTATTATTATTATTATTATTATTACTATTTCGACAACTGTTTCGAGCATGGGCGTTGCGTTCATTTAAAACCTGCCCGACGGGCCGAAGCCGCGACGGGTCCCCTCGTGTTATCCCCGCTCCACTGAGCGAGGAAGGTAGGTACCCAATGTCGAACGTCTGCATCGTAGGAGACGCGGCCACGCGGACTGCGACACTCCCGCTGTCGGCGACGGGCGGGGCCGCCGCTTACAGAGTACGTACAGGACTTGCCAGAGCTCGCAACAGCGGGCTCGGCAGGAATCTCACTCCACGAGGGAGCCTCGCTGGAGGAGAGGACCGCACGGGGCCGTCCGACTCCTGCTTCTCGAAATGTTTCTTGATAAAACAATTTCGGTAATGATCCTTCCGCAGGTTCACCTACGGAAACCTTGTTACGACTTTTAATTCCTCTAAATAATCAAGTTTGGTCATCTCTCCAGACACATCGGAAACTGCGCGAAGCAGATCCCGCGCACCGGTCGTATTATTTCGACAAAAAATTTCTGAACGCATACGATATTCGAAATTAAGGCATTCACCACGACTACATTATAGTTATCACCTTCGAACTTTACTCAATTTGAACAATATCTCAAAGAATATTAACACATTATTTAAACTTCGAATTTTATAGTTTCTCGACATGAATTTTACAGCTCTGAAGAGTTTCACACGACGGTCAGATATGTAATACATTCGCCTGATCTTTATTAAATATCAATTCGACACACGCATTGAAAAATTTATTGGGACAAACAAATTCTAACTATAACATTGATAAAAATATAGTCAGAGACCTGTAATCATAGCCGTCTTGGAGATTCTAGCCACATTTTAGGCGTCTAGCCACGTGCTTAGCCTTCCATGGCTATATTTGACATCATCTTATATATGTATAACTTAAGCTACACAGATTTTTACACGAGTTGTCAATTAACACTGCAAATACCGCACTTTCTTCGCGTTTAACATGCAACGAGCACGCTTCTCAAATGGCGACTGCCACTGTTTCCCCAGGACTCTGCTTTCGTTCACGCTTCAGCTGGCCAGGTGTTCCAAACAGATAAGAAAATCAGACCTCAATGCTAACCTCCAGACTTCCCTTTGACAAATATCAAACACACATAACTGTAATACAGAGAGAAACTCAGCTACGTATTTTAACCAAATCTCTAAACCTTCAAAGGTTTCATCGGCGGTAGTTCAGGAAAATTTCTATCACCTTCCGCTTAATATTCTACTTGAACCATTGACACGAATATGTAACAAGTTACTTTGAGAACAAAACCCCGCACTTTCTTGCAGACGAGTGACATGGGTTCCACCGTTCAGACCAACAGACAGAATGTGTAAAATAGGCAGAGGGGGGTTTCTTTTATACCCTCTGGGAGGGACGCCACCCTCTCCATGACGCTCGGTTATGCAGTCTCCTAATTCAGCATCCACTGGACCAATTTTATTGAAATTTATTCCATAATTTCGACAGACTCACAATTCATGATGGTGTAAATTTCATATTTTCCCTTAATTGCAACGGGCGTAATGAATTATTTCTGCCACGGAGTTTCGCGGCTTTTTCTTCAGGAAATTGACCTCGCCACGTGTCGCAGAATCCGTGAGCAGGACGCACTTTCCTCCAAGCTTGAGTGCAATCACATTTACCGTGGAGATTCTATCTTCACATACGGTTTATAAATAAATTACCATGTCGCCAAAATCCCTCGTTATGAAGGATTTTTCGAAATTGGTAAATTATTCATTACTCGAGGTCCACCGAAGTGTCCCGGCATTTCACGAGCTCGCGGCTCGCTTGTCACGGAGAGCTCGTTCCCGCGAGAAAGCGGGGCTCTTGAAAAAAAAAACATGGATACTCTCAAAATGTTTTGTTGTAGCTGAAATAAATATTTGGAATTATGTTTCATCGTAGAATTGTGGGTTCAATATCATCCGGACTGCTTCTAGTGCCTTAGTGGCCGCTTGGCTGTTCGTAGAAATGAAAATGTTCTTATTCCTATAGTTCATTTTCAGATATTCTTCAAGACCTCTTGTGATAGCTATCACTTCCGCTAGAAGGACTGTAGTGTGTTTTCCCAGGCTCATCTGATTGATCTCTCAGGGCTTCCCCCGTTGATCCCTCCTCCTGTGCCATCCACAGTCTCTGAGCCGTCAGTACACCACACTATATCTTCTCTTTCAGTAGTCCATTTCTTGATATCCCAGTCTCCTTTTTTTTAAATATCTGGGTCTCAAACCGTATTTCAAAGTTGTACTTTGGTATCATATTATCACAAGGCATGTATAGAACTTCCTCTGTTATTACTCTGTTAATTTTACAGTGGCCTAGATTGGGTCTTTGTGCATTCCAGCACTCCGATTGTGCCAATCTATATGAACTCATTCTAGCCTATCCTTTTATGAAAATGCATAGTGATGGGAGGTATAGTAAAGTATTCAACGCTTCTTTCGCCGTTCTCTATACGCTCTCCAATCTACTGCCGATTTTCCTTGGCTTACTTTCTGCCACCAGATGATAGCAGCATAGGCCATCAACGGTCTAATGATCATTGTGTATATCCACATTACCATTCGTGGTCCTAGGCCCCATGTCTTCCCAACGGATCTTTTACATGCATACAGCAAGTTCTTGCCCCGGGTTATGTTCCTTTATATATGTGGATTCCAGGTTAAATTTTTATATAAGAGTACACCTAGGTGCAGTGCCCAAAGATCTTCAGTGATCTCTTACCCTCTAATAATATTCTCCTTCTTGTAAAAGGGAACAGAGTTATCTTGTTCGGGTTGAGTGATAGTTGTTCTTACCGACACCAGTTCTGCACAAGGTTGAGTGATCTTTGCACGAGGTCCTGTATAACACTGTTGATGGTGATTCGTTTCGAACAGTTATGTATAACTATCCCAAGAGTACGCATATCCATAGACGTCAATGTAAAACTCCAGGAAACAACTGCACTAAAAATTCTCCAATACCTGTTTTAATTCCATTCGAATGTCATTAAAAATCTGTAAAGTGTAATTTTTATTTATAAGATATGTTGATAGTATATTTAGAATTTCCACTTACCTTATAGATAGTAATTCCGACTGTTGAAGACAGGCTTAGGTAGTAGTAGTGGTAATAATTGTCCGTCTCCTTGCCTGAATGTTGAGCCTTCGTTTCAGAAGGCTCTAGTTCGATTTCCGGTAGGGTCGGAGACTCCAACTGCGTATCGTCAATTGCTATGGCTCGATGAGAGGGTGTTTGTCTACATCTCTTTTTCTACACACAACACATCACACTACAAACCACCACAGAAACATGCAATATGATTGCTGGGGATAGGCTTCTTAGACACTGATACGTTAAAATGCATAAGTGTTTAAGCAAGTCACAAGTATCTTCTAGCCTGCATAACGGTAATGCATAAATATTGGGGATATGGACTATCGGAACCCCTAAAATGTATGCAACTCAACTACATACCTGTAGAGCGGACTGTCCCACCCCTCCACATAGGGTTTGCGCCAGGAAGGACATGCCGTTGTAAAACTGCTCCAAATCCATACGCCTACTGACCCCGAGAAATTGGAGAAAGGCGAGGAAGAAGAAAAAAGGAAGCAGAAGGACACGAAGCTGGACTAAGAGGCTCAGATGGTTGTGGTGCTCTCCTTCTGACCCCAACTTGCCTTAGTCCGGTGATATTTGAAGGTGCTCAAATACGACAGCCTCGTGTCGGTAGATTTACTGGCACGTAAAAGAACTCCTGTGGGAGTAAATATTGGCAACTCGACGTCTCCTAAAACCGTAAATTTGTTAGTGGGACGTAAAGCCAATAGCATTATTATATTATTAAGAAGAAGAACGAGAAATAATTACAAACACATCGTAACTAGTTATGCAATATTGAAAAGAAATATCATCGGAACTTAACCCCTTGGTAGCTGATCATTCGGGTAAGCACCTCTATAAAGGAACGATTAAGCCGGAAAGTAAATTGTTTTATAGTGGGATTTGGGGGGCTATTTGCTTTACGTCGCATCGACACAGATAGGTCGTATGGCGACGATAGGATAGGAAAGGCTTAGGAGTGGGAAGGAAGCGGTCGTGGCCTTAATTAAGGTACAGCCCCAGCATTTCCTCAGTGTGAAAATGGGAAACCACGGAAAACCATCTTCAGGGTTGCCGGCAGTGGGGTTCGAACCTACTATCTCCCGGTTGCAAGCTCAGAGCTGCACGACCCTAACCGCACGATCAACTCGCCCGAAATAGTTCTTTATTTCCAGGTTTGTGTCATTCCATTTTTATAAATTACCTTTCCTACGCATGATATTTTCACGAGAATTCTTGCATATTTTCATTATTCTTATTTCTACTGCTTGAATCTTACATCTCCGATGGCTGCAAGGAAATCCCGCAGCCTTCATCAAATACATAAGGACACTATTTAATTACAAGTGCTGCTATACACTGGCAAATGTGTGGTAAT
Source organism: Anabrus simplex (assembly GCF_040414725.1). NCBI lineage: Eukaryota > Metazoa > Arthropoda > Insecta > Orthoptera > Tettigoniidae > Anabrus > Anabrus simplex. The sequence continues at coordinate 338,809,697 of NC_090270.1, forward strand.
GTCGATATTCCTGTACACCACATTTCGTATAATCGCTTATAATTACTGACAATACGGAGAGAAATGCAAGCGGACCACTACAAAGGGAATTCATCATTTGTTAATGAGTAAAAATGGTTTGAAAAGTTGTTTAAGGTACAAATTAAAAACAGTCGGAAATATCCTTCAAATTGAACGGGAATACGAATTAGAAGGCCCTCTCTGAAATGAATCAGCATAACGATTTACAAATTCTAATAATTCTTTGTTTGATTATACATTGACTGTTATGTCTATTAAATCATTTGAATTGAATATTGGACCATTGTTATGGTTGGAGTTTATTATAAAGTATAATTGTATTTACATACACTCCATTGCCGCGGTGGTATCATATTGCAGCCTTGCAAGTGCGTTAAACAATCACAACGGCAACATATTGGTTTATTACTGTTAATATCTACAAAAAACTATATACTCGTTATTACTTCATATAAGGACCGTGAGCAACTGTGTCAAAACTTCTGTGTTCGTAACCCGTGTGATCATGTCGTCCCTGTTCTGCCAAAACGGCGAATGTTACAATTTTCTTCCTGTCCATTTTTTCCATTAATACTGGTCACGCCTTCCAGCCACATATTGATATGCATTCAATCAGAACAATTTCCGTTGAGTTCATTTTCCTATGTGCGTGTATAAAGGAAAATGAACCTTACTGTACCATACTGAAGGAATGTATATTTGCATGACATTTATAGGAAGATCATTGTTACATTTGCCGTTTTGGCAGAAGAGGGACGATATATCTGACTTATTTTAATTACTTTTCTTGGGTTGATTATCCGTATTAGAACACATTCCTTCTTTGTAACTGATGTGATGAATTCCTCCGAATTGTACTGAAAACTGTTCTAAAGTTCTTGAGCCAAGAAATTCTTTTTCTTCCTCCAGATCCCATATTTCATTTCATTTTCCCATGGAGAATAAAATATAGGAAAGCATGAGTTTGCCTCTTCCCAATAACATTGCAATAAATACTTCAGTTTACAAAATTCTCCCGTCAAAAGAATACCTTTGTGCTCTCCTATTATCTCCATAACATTTCCAGTTCTGATCCTGATTAACTGACAATACAATCACATTCCATACCCTTCCAGTTTCTCACTTCACACCCACGTCAGCCGGAGAGAGAAAGATATAATTTCTTTCGTAGCTTGATTGCTGCTTGGGAGATTGATACCTCGGATCGAGTGGGGGTATTTCAGTCACCTTGACAAAGAACACTGCAATGAATTCAAAACGTAAGCAAACTGTACGGAATGTATAGCAAACAAGAAGGCAGTTCAACCCGGAATAAGAACCAAATAATTCTACAGACAGCAGGAGCTTCAATTTTAAGATTCTTACTCGATGTTTGCGCAGAGGTGCCGGAACTTTGTCACGCAGGAGCTACTTTACGTTCTATTAAATCTAATGGCACAGGGCTGACGTATCTACACCTTCAAATACTACCTGACTGAGCAAGGATCGAACCTGCCAAGTTGGGGTCAGAAGGCCAGCGTCTGAGCCAATCAGCCCGGCTACTCTGGTTTTAATTAACATAGTTGCCATTTAATTTTTGTATCCCTCTGTTGGCACAGACCATAGCAAAGTGTAGCTTCCACCGAAGTCCCAGTCTCATCCATGGCTGTGAAAATATGGAACCTGCTGAGGTATGGGTGGTGCTGAGTAATGACACTTGGAGCACAACTAGTGTCTGAGTGTTATGAAAGGTGTTGGTCATAGGATCAGTCGTGCTGCAGTAGTAGCACCGGCTGGCCCAGTGAGGAAAGCAATGACAAACTACCTCACTCCTCATCTTTCTATTACGCCTCATTTGGGCTCTATCATTCTTTTTGCGGTTTCCCTATAACTGCATAACCTCTGGTGGTGCTATTTGACCATCCAACCAGCCTCTGGGCTGATGACCTAACAGACAGACAGTTTTAATATACAAAATGTTGACATACACAAGACTGGAATAATACACATACATCTTCATTATAGACTGCGTACGGTATGCAAGCCTGTACTAAACATCTCCACAATCCTCCATTTGTAACTGGCTTTGAGACCACGTTTAGCTCCACACCTATTAGAGAATAAATAATTCGAAACTGAGTCCAACCATCGCCATCTTGGCCTCTCTCTATTTTTCTTAACATTCCATGATCGAGTCCGTTAATCACTTACGTAATCTGTCCTCCTCCTTTAGCCTTACATAACCAACAATCCAAGCTTGTTATTGCCTACCTACCACTTGATCTGTCTAGTTCAACTTAGCCTTGATCATTTCTGTCATTGTTTCCACATGTTTGTACCAGCGAACATTCTCACGACTTTCATGTCTCTTTTCTAACTTATGAATACAGAATCGTGAGTCCACCTAGCTTTCACTCTAATACTGACACGTCGTTCTAAAAATAGACCGCTGGAAGGACAGCTACGTCTGGGAGCTGACTTCTTTCTTACAGAATACTGTTGATCGCCAATGCATTAGATTTACTGCACCTTGATTCAATATCACTTACTATACTACCATCCTCGCAGAATACGCACCCTAAATACATGAAATTATCTACTTGTTCCAGTTTCGTACAACCAACCTGACATTCAGTTCTCTTATTTGTCTTTCCTACTGACGTCACTTTAGTTTTGGAAATATTCATTTTTACACTTGTAGCTATTTTCTAGTTCCAAAATGATAGACTGCAAGCTTTCAGCACAGTCCGCCATTATAACAAATGACCGGCATAGGTCAATCTGCTTACGACATTTCTACCTAACTCAATCCCTCCGAGATGTCAGTGCGCAGATGGCATGGAATGGGATTAGAAAGCGAATGAGCTTGCGTGATATTTTTAAAAGTAGGAAATATCACAATATGAAGATAATGTTGGAATTCTACAGGACACATTGGGGTAAACATTCGATTACAGGAAGGGGAGTTAGGGATTGGAATAATTTACCAATTTCCGATTTCTTTGCAATTATTTAAGAAAATTTGGCAAACAACAGATAGGGAATATGTCACCGGGGCGACTGCCTTAATGCAGATCTGTGGTCATTAATTGACATGTTTCGGTAAGTGATCCATGTAAACCATGAACACAAAAATTGAAAGATTACAGACTTCTATAACCACAGTATATACCTTGAATCAAAAACACCTTCTTCCACCAACCATCAATGCAGCACATTATCGATATAAATGCCTTCGATAGATTTCAATAATCTACCCTTAATACCATAATCCCTCAGTTTGGATAATATATTTTCCCCCGGTACTCTGTCATATACCTTCTACGAATCTACTCCACTCGTACCTGGCGCATACTGAAATTCTGATTCTGACCACCATTCTGCGGTCTGAATCCACACTGGTTTTTCATCCAACTTGTACTCTGAACCATTGATCGCACCCTCCCTTCAAAAATGCCAGCGAACTACTTGCCTGGCATTCTAATCAATGAAATACCTCGATAGTTGCTGCAGTCCTTCCTGTTCCTTTCCTTATAGATAGGTTCAATTACTGGTTTCGTGCAATCAAAAGGTACCTTACTAACATTTCACACTAATAGTATTACGGTCTAAAGCCATTTCATCCCTATCTCCCAATACATTTCCCCATTTCGGGCCTAATTTTATCTATTCTTGCGGCGTTGGAAACAGAATTTATTTAAATTATCATCTTCTCCACTTTCTCAAGCGTAATTTCACTAAAGCCATTGTCCTCCGTCCTATGAGATTAGATGTTCGCGAAGTCAAGAGAATGATTTTCTTTTACGTTGAGAAGATTTTCAAAATATTTCTACCACCTGTTCAGTGTTATCCTGGAATCTGCTACGAATTGCACTTGAATGTGGAATAAAATAGTAACTTTTCTTTGTTCAGTGCAATATAATTTTCACATTCTTCTCATATTGATTTTAGGTGGCGAGTAAAATCTGGATGATTTTTCCATATTTTAGTGGCGCTTGGTGCATTTCAAACTAATCATATCTTCAATAAAACAATTTCATTCCATGGTCGGCCTGCAGTAATATTTTCGTCACCACCTCGTCGTTGCCAGCAAAAGTTAATCGTGACATCGAAGGGGATGGAGCATTTCTCTCACTTTCTCTCTCTCTCTCTCTCTCTCTCTCTCTCTCTCTCTCTCTGTCTCTCTCTCTCTCTCTCTACCCTTCCCATGAATTTGATGAAGACTTCAAACACATAGCATCTTATTCACATTTGATTGCTATATTCGAAGAGCCCACAAGGTTCATGACATCAGTACAATATTTCCTCTCAACGTTTACACTTCGTGTGTTACAGTCCCTACTTTGGCATGTTGCCCTAATGGATACCAACATAATGTTCACAATCCTTGTTGGGCCTGTATTCTTACATTTCAAAAACTATGGGACATTTCGCACTCACACTCAGTAACCTGAGACACCACACTATCAACAGTTTCTACCTGCTGAATTAATCTCCTCTGTAGGAGTATCTTCCATTAGAAGTGTTTCCACTCTGATCTAGTAGACGCGGAGTCATGCCACAAGGAAACGCTGTTGTCACCATCGGATTTTGCTGCAATATTTTCGATACAGACATCGAAATTTGTGAAAATTATCTGTGTGACGAAGTCACTTTAGGAGAGTTAAAATAGCAACAAGGACAAATACGTATAAATATATAAACATCCATTTCCACAAAATCTGAAGACATCAGCGTTTGAAGAAACAAAACTATTTTTCCTTTTCGAAAATTAAATGATCATAAATATGTCTCCCGGTCATGGCCATCCATCAGCGGCTGCTAATTTCAGATGACAACCAACCATGACATAGCCTGCACGGTTGCTAGGTAACAATACCTTACATCACAGCCTGCACGGTTGCTAGGTAACAATACCTTACATCACAGTCTGCACGGTTGCTAGGTAACAATACCTTACATCACAGACTGCACGGTTGCTAGGTAACAATACCTTACATCACAGCCTGCACGATTGCTAGGTAACAATACCTTACATCACAGTCTGCACGGTTGCTAGGTAACAATACCTTACATCACAGACTGCACGGTTGCTAGGTAACAATACCTTACATCAAAGCCTGCACGGTTGCTAGATAACAATATCTTACATCACAGCCTGCACGGTTGCTAGGTAACAATACCTTACATCACAGCCTACACGGTTGCTAGGTAACAATACCTTACATCACGGTTGCTATGGTTACATACCAGTCATGTATTTTGTAGCGTCAATTTGCTCAAATTTCCGGATGACCCCCAGCCACGATGGATATCTATGCCCAAACGCTCCCCAGTTGCACATTCACACTTGCATATTTGTGAATAATAAGGTCTATAGGTTCTCTCATATAAACTAACACCGAACGCACGGTGTCTGTATTCTGCGCTGCGGCGTCTGCCTCAGCCAAACTTTTGTCGCACGCGTCTGCTCTGCTTTCAGCGTGTATAATATATGAAATCTTACCTTATAAAATATGATGGAAGTGTCAACCTTCCTGGGTTACACAGGCATTGTATCTGGTAAACACATTCTGGCTGACTCGAGTGAGTTCTGCCATTGTAATGTTTCTGATTGCATCAGAAATGATTTCTTTCAGTTCATGCAATGTGTGAGGGTTTTTTCGATACACATTCCATTTAAGTCTACCCCGCAAGTAAAATTCACACACTGTTAGATCGGGAGAATGGGGGGGGAAATAGACTGGCACTGAACATTCTGTCTGCAAACACTTCCGAGGTTTTAGGAAGGGAATCTTCTGTTGTATGAGCAAGGGCTGAATCTTGTTGATACCACCCACGCGATTTTTCTTCTTCCGTTAACTGATGGAAGAACGGTGTCAAAATGCCATCCTGGTAACTCTCTGCATCTACTGTCGTCTCGAAAGAAAATAGGCCCAGTTATTCGTCATGCACTAACAGCACAACACTCAACAATTTTCCTATCATAAAGAGGAACTTCATGAACACCATTAGGATTTTCTCCACACCCACAGCAAGAGTTATAACTGTCCACACGAACAGATGAAACCAGAATGTTTAAGTACAAAACTACCATGATTCAATGCTAACTGTCTCACCAGATAACAACTGAGATTCGGACTAGCGACTGATGCAAACTAGGTCGAACACATGCTGGCTGCATGCAAGATCAAGAACTATGCGCGCGCCTCCCATACTGCAGCTGCCGTAGCGCAGAGAAAGAAACGCCGCGTGGACGGTCTTAATTTATATGAGAAACCCTGGATAGATAGCGAACCTAGTGTTTGAATTTTACAGACTTTATCGTATTTGATCTATGTACATTTTACATCTTAACAAATAGAAGAAGTACTACTTCAATAATTATACAACGTGTTGAAGTAGCTTGCTGTTTCCAATGCAGTTTATATTATTATTATGTGGAACGTTTAGTTGTTTGTTACTGTCTCGGATGTAGGTGGTCTTGACGAACTGGATTCTAGATTCGTTTACTGCATGATCGGAGATTTCAGCTGGGTGTGGGTCTGTCTTTGATGACTGGATATTTGTATTAATCCTCTTCTTTCACCCACAACAAACAAGCAGTATTGAATCCATCTTTCCATATAGGGTTGGCGGCACGAATAGATTCCGGTCGTTACACCGGGCAAGTCTGCATCCACGATCCTACCATGTTTCATTGATCTTTCATGATTTCTACTTTCTCACAACGACTTTCGGTTGAGTTTTATGGAATTTAAAGCCAATAACATTACTGAAGTATACTATAAATTTGATGGAGCAATATTTATGCATTAGGCATTGTGTTATTTTCAGAAAAGAAACAGTATATCACGCATCATTATGATTGATCAGCAATACAGTAATATAGGCTCTAGTATATAGAATAGTGTGGGAGCCACGATGTGGTACAGTGGATAAGAAGCCGGGAATATAATGAAACCGATATATCTCGATAATCCTTTGACGTCCTTTAACCCGAGACTCTGTTATTGCATTAAGGTGCATCGTGGGCGAGATAGACTTAACACAATCGCGACGGATTTATGTGTAGACACATACAACAAAAGGAGCATGGGGGAGATTCAATAAATTCTAATTAATATAAATGATGAACATGTGGAATACCCCAGAAGAAGCGGTCACAAATATTTTCGTCAGTTTCTTCACAGTTTATAAAACCGCTTTAAGATTTAAACCTTAAGAGACAGCGGAGAGCTGTAATACAATCTTCAACAAAACAGCAATATTTGAAACAACCTGAATGCTCCATACAGCCATTTCATGAATGTGAGTTGATATTATTATTATTATTATTATTATTATTATTATTATTATTATTATTATTATTATTATTATTATTATTATTATTATTATTATTATTATTATTATTTGCGTATGGACCCTGTTGGATCACAAAGCGCTTTTATGATTCGTCTTTCTGGTCTTGAATATAGCTTTCGTTTGTTGTCCGTGGGCTCTCTTCCTTTCTTCAGTTCACGTGGTTCTATGTCTCCGTGGACTTTCATTCTCTGGCTGTACTACCCACCTGTTCACTATTTTCTGTCTAATATTTCTGATACAATTATCTGGACTTTCTCCAGGTCCTTTTAGACTTCTTTGATCAACTGGTAGTCTCTTCAGTTTCCTGCTGTATGTCATGATTTTGTGTGTAAGCCTTGTTGTTGGGAGTCTTTGAACGTGGTCATAAAATGTCAATCTTCGTTTTCTAATTCCTGCTGCCAGGTTGGATAGTTTATATGTTGCTTTACGAGTTTTCATACTGCATACGTCTTCAATTTTTTACTGGACCAAGAATTTTCCTCATGGTCCTTCGTTCTTCCTTCAGAATGTTCTCTAGATCCCCTTTCCTAATGAGAACCAGCGTTTCACTCGCGTATAGGACTTCAGGTTTGATCAAAGTACTGTAGTGCCTGATCTTTGCGTGTGGACATGTTGTAAATGTCGCATGTCCTCCAGTACGCTCTCTTGAGTTTCTGTACGCGAACTTTCTGCGCTTCCTTTTCTAACCCTTTTCACCTAGGTATTTGAAATGTGTAACCAATTTTATCAGTCCGTTTTATGTATTGAGATTTATTAATATTATTACTATTATTGAAACTAAATGGTGTATGGATTTTAGTGCCGGGAGTGTCCGAGGATATATTCGGCTCGCCAGGTGAAGGTCTTCTGATTTGTCTCCCTAGGCGACCTGCACGTCGTGACGAGGATGAAGTAATGATGAAGACGACACATACAGCCAGCCCCCGTGTCAGCGAAATTAACCAATGATGGTTCAAATTCCAGACCCTGGCGGGAATCGAATCCGGGATCCCTGTCACCAAAGGCCAGTACTCTAACCATTTAGCCATGGAGCCGGACAACCCCTCTTTAGAGAGAAGGAATCATTTCCTTCCAGACATCACTGATAGATATACTTACGTTGTATTTACAATATTGTTAATACAAAGTAACTTTGCTTCAATTTCAGTTTTGAGTGGATAAAGTGAGGACTTTTCCCAAGTAGTCAATGACTATTGAGTGAAGGGTCGTGCTTTATAAATGCAGTTTTTAAGTGAAAAGCAAATCGGAGTGGAATGGAAAAATAAGAATATTCTCTTTCAAATTATTGTCAGCAGCATCGGGGATGATATCTCGCCTGGCATATCTGATCATTCATTGTTCCAGAAGTTTAGAAAATGACACAGTATTCAATACTAGAACTTGTTTTCAAGTTTCAGATCTTAAAATCAAATCCGGGAGTTCAGCAGTACGATCTCTTGGCTGAATGGTCAGTTTCGACCCTTCTATCCAGTTGTTCTCGGGTCTATTCGCGGCCGGATAGGGAATTTATTTCTACAATTTGTTTTACATCGCACCGACACAGACAGATCATATGGCGACGATAAGATACGAAAGAGCTAGGAGTAGGAAGGAAGTGACCGTGGCCTAAATTAAGGTAGAGCCACAGCATTTGCTGACGTGAAAATGGGAAACCATGGAAAACCATCTTCAGGGCTGCCAACAATGGGGCTCAAACTCACTATCTTCTGAATACAATGTGATAGCTATGTGAGACAAGCCGCTCAGCTACTTATTCCGTCCGGCGATATTAATTACGTCCAGTCAATTACGCGTTCACCCTCTGTGCTAAAGTCTGTGGGATCGAATGGTGGCACGATGTGTGCAGACATTCTGATTTGACACCGTTTTGGTTGCCTATGTATTAATTTTGGCATTGCATTCTACTTTACCACACGGTAGAGGAACTGGAAATATATTGGGTGACGAATTGTTAAGTTTTAATTAAATATGCATGATGAGCATTGAAAATGACGCCAGAGACTTTACTTGCACCTACAACACCCAGATACCAGCTGGTATCCACAGGTCCACACACCATCATTTGCAGAGAGAGCTACATTCGTAAGTTCACATAAGGAGAAAATTAGTTTTTTTTGGAAGATTTTTCCACTGTCGACAGCCATGAAGATGGTTTTCCGTGGTTTCCCATTTTCAGACGAGACAAATGCTGGGGTGGTACCTTAATTAAGGCCACGGCCGCTTCCTTCCCATTCCTAGGCCTTTCCTGCCCCATCGTCACCATAAGACCTATCTGTGCCGGTGCGACGTAAAGCAACAAGCTAGAAGATTTTTATCCAGGGGACGTTCAAGTTTGTTTCTATAATAATGCAGAAAATTGTTTACTGTGGGGCATTCTATAAACAAATTTCTGTTACACTAGCTGTGTTACCTGTCACAGACAGGAAGGGGAATATTTCTATACAAATGAGATGAAATTATTATATCTTTACAGCATCCCACGCAGGTGCTGAAGTGGTTGAAAGAGCAGTCTCTTTCAAGAATCTCGTGATACAGAACACTCCGCGTTCTGATTTCTTGCGCAAAATAGTACTCCGCAGAATGGCATGTTTACGCCTCCCGTGTCCACTACCCAAGAAACAAAGACATGTATACAAGAACTACGGTATGTGACCATGTTGGTGATATGGGAACACTTGTAGGCAGACCACTTATAGTGTTGCCATGCCAGCCAGCAATTACAGCACTCAGCTGTGAGGGAGTAAGTCAGTTGCGGCAGAACAAATCCCCATTGTAAACACTTACTTTCTCCATTATGATAGAAACAACTTCGAAAGTCTCCTAGAAAATATGTCTAAAATAAGCAGACGTTTTACAAATAGGCAGTGGAATTTACAGAAAATTGATAATATAACTATATTGGTCGCCTTCTAAACCCAAGTCCGTGGAGGGATTTTGAAAACATCATGCATCATAAAACTTGTTTGTAGATGGGCAGAAGCTAAATACTAAGGTTTTTCGAAATATATTTAGATGTTACTCGTGATCATTATTTCCTTTAAGACTGGTCATGTCTCCTTGCCACATATGCAGCCCATCAAAACATGTTTCGTGTTTATTTTCCTATGCTCATATGTAAACGAAAATGAACTTTACCGTTGCGCACTACTACAGTGTTTAAGGTTCATTTTCCTTTACACATCACCATTGGAAAATGAACACACACCCCGAGCAAACGGCTGCCTGGCTGTCAGCTTGCGTTCTGGAGATATGTCAGTAATGTGTTATTTTCGCCACTACCATTCGACGCTCTGGCTGCTATGGCAGTACGACAGCTCTCACGTATGTGAATCTACTTCCAACCAACAGGTACAAACATTTCAAATGTTTACTACCGTGAAATTAAACGGACGTGTACTTTTGAGTTTTAATTGCGTTTATACAACCCGCTCGTCGTCGTCCCAAGACTGCAGTAATGTTTCATGATCTTAATAACAAACAAAGCTTTCTTCATCCGTAAAGTCTACTTAGATAGCAATTTGGCGTTGGTGATGATAATGTTTGAAGCTATAAGTCAATCACCATCATTACATAAGAAGGGGCAGTGAGCCTACATTTGGAAGATGATGGTTTCGAGGAGAGTGGTTACAAATTGCACCAACTGCTGGATTGGCACCGTTTGACGTACTTCACGTGGACTGACAATGACAAAGTAAACTTGCTATTGTTCACAACAGAAGTCACTCTATACAGTCATAAACTTGGTTTCTGTTCGAGTCGCCGGTCGTCAAATAAACAAACAAATAAATAAATAAATAAATAAATAAATAAATAAATAAATAAATGATATGCACTTAGGCTTGTTGCCCTCCTGGCAGATTCCCTATCAAATGTTTAGGTAGATTTTTCTTAATTATTTTTTTAAAAAAAGTAAGAAATTTATCGAACATTTACCTTGATTTATTCCAATCTCTTACTCCTTCTTGTATAAATAACTATTGCCCCAATTGGTCCTCTTGAATTCCAACTTTATCGTCATACAATGATCTTTCCTACTTTTAAAAGAATGAGCTCGAAAGCTGCAGTCACTTAGGTGCGGCCAGTATCCAGTATTCGCGAGATAATGGGCTCGAACCCCACTGTCGGCAGCCCTAGAGATGGTTTTCCGTAGTTTTCTATTTTCATACCAGGCAAATGCTGGGGCTGTACTTTATTAAGTTCATGACCGCTTCCTTCCCACTCCTAGCCAATTCCTGTGCCATCCTTACCATAACACCTATGTATGTCGGTGCAACATAAAGCAACTTGCAAAAAGAAAAAGGGAAAATGCATACCACAGAGTCGAGCATCTCGTCTCCTTACTCCTAGGTCTCCCCAGGCCAAATTTTGCAACATCTTCGTAACACTGCTCCTTTGTCAGAAACCACCCAGAACAAATCGTGCTGCTTTCCTTTCAATTTCTTTCAGTTCTCGTATGAAGTAGTCCTGGTGAGAGTTCCATAGACTGGAGCCATACTCCATACTCTCACGCCCTCTCCTTTACAACCCCTAAATACTCTCAAAACCATGTGAAGAGATCTGTAACCTTTCTTAATTACCTCGTTAATATGTTTACCCCAATGAAGAACATTCCTTATATTAACACCTAGGTACTGACAGTGTTCCCCATGAGGTACTATCACGCCATCAACACAATAATTCAAACTTTAGAGAACTTTTCCTCTTGGTGACTCTTACAACGTGACTTTTCATCCCATTTACATTTATAGCATTGTCTGCTGTCATCTCACTACATTGTTTAAGTCCCCCAAATCTGAAACTCATTTACTACTCTATACAGTATAACATCTGTCACTAGTATCCTTATCTGGGATTCCAGTTCTTTTCTCGTATCATTTATATACATAAAGAAACAGAAAGGTCCAATATTGCTGCCCTGCGGGGCACACTCTTAATCATTATGGAATCAGATGACGCGTGACTTCTAATTTCTAGAAATATAGCTACCCATTCAACCACACTTTTCTCTATTCCCAAATCCCTAATTTCCACCAGTAATGTTCCATGGTTCATCCTATCGAAAGGCTTGAATAGGTCAATAGCGATACAGTCCATTAGTGTATTATACAGGATGAACTGAAATTCGCGCATTCGAGCGTCGCAGCGCGACTCCTCACATGCCAGCAATAAAAACATGTCCCTCACAAAAGTAGGTGTCCGACTCGTTGGCTGAATGGTCAGCATACTGGCCTTAGGTTCAGAGAGTCCCGGGTTCAATTCCTTGCCGGGTCGGGGATTTTGACCTTCATTGGTTGATTCCAATGGCCCGGGGGCTGGGTGTTTGTGCTGTTTCCAATATACCTGCAACTCACACACCACACATAACACTATCCTCCACCGCAATAAAACGCACTTACCTACACATTGCAGATGCCGCCCACCCTCATCGGAGGGTCTGCCTTACAAGGGCTGCACTCGGCTAGAAATAGCCACACAGAATTATATATACAAAAGTAGGTCCTCCGAGTACATCCGGCAGAAAAAAGACGTTGAAGAGTGGCAATCTGGCAACACTGTAACCACATGTAGGGTAACAACCTCTGTCAGCGCATGTTAGTCGTGCTGTAAAGTTGGTGCAGTGGACAGAGTCTCGGTTTAGCATGCAAGAGGTCGAGGGGTGGATTCTGGGTTGAGGCGTATGTTTCTTTATTTCGTAAATGTAGTCCAGGTGGTATGGTATCTGGCATCTTAATCGTGAACAGCGAATAACTTCACGCCCACGACGTGGAAAGGGCGTCTTTCAAAGCTGACGAATGAGAACGATTGTTTGTCCATTTCTAGGATCGTAGTATGTAAGTGCAAATTGTTTCTTGCTGATGATGCTTGTTGTTTTAAGGGGACTAACATCGAAGGTCATCGGCCCCAAATTGTTTCTAGAGGACCCGCTGCAATCGCTGTTGAAGATTAAGATGCATGGACTACATTTACGAAATAAGAAACATACGCCTCAACCCAGGATCGAACCCTCGACCTCCCGTATGCTAACCCAGAACTCTATCCACTGCACCAACTACACAGCACGAAGAGTATGTGCTGACAGATGTAGTTACCCTACATGTAGTTACAGTGTTGCCAGATTGCCACTTTTCACCGTCCTTTTTCTGTCGGATATACGCAGGACAAACTTTTGTGAGAGACTTTTCTTTTGCTGGCATGTGAGGAGTCGCGCTGCGACGCCCGAGTACGCGAACTTCGGTTCTTCTTCTTCTACTTCTTAATCTGTTTACCCTCCAGGGTTGGCTTTTCTCTCAGACTCAGCGAGGGATCCCACCTCTTCCGCCTAAAGGGCAGTGTCCTGGAGGGTGAGACTTTGGGTCGGGGTATACAACTGGGAGGGATGACCAGTACCTCGCCCAGGCGGCCTCACCTGCTATGCTGAACAGGGGCCTTGCGGGGGGATGGGAAGATTGGACGGGATAGACAAGGAAGAGGGAAAGAAGCGGCCGTGGCCTTAAGTTAGGTACCATCCCGGCATTTGCCTGGAGGAGAAGTGGAAAACCACGGAAAACCACTTCCAGGATGGCTGAAGTGGAAATCGTCTCTGCTCAGTAGACCTCGCGAGGCTGAGTGGACTCCGTTCCAGCCCTCGTACCATTTTTTTCAAATTTCGTGGCAGAGCCGGGAATTGAACCCGGCCCTCCAGGAGTGGCAGCTAATCACACTAACCACTACACCACAGAGGCCGTCTGAACTTCGGTTTATCCTGTATATTATAATGGTCCGCCATATCAATACTCACATAAATAACAATAAATTATTATTCACCTATTTATTTTAGGTACATGTTTCGGGACTTTCCCAATCCCTTCATCAGCCAATTATAATATATCATCATAAATATCAAATAACATTTCCAATCTATATTAATACACTCCACTTAAAATATCTGAAACACTGGCTGTTTTGTTACTATTACACAGATACTCGTTAACAGATTATGATTATCATTAAAACTGGTGTCATATTTTAAAAGTGAGCCATATTTATTCACTTCTGTTCTGTTAAAATGGTTCTATCACTTGATGTTGTTCCACTGTCCCTTTTTTACTCTTCTGGCCAGTCCAAATAAAAGTCCCTTCCACTGATATTCTTATGTTTATCCTATGTATGTCTAAGGCGGGTCTTTCTTTCTTTTTCTGTTATTATAGGTCAGGCAGGTTGCCCCTCAGACTCTAAGCCTAGCCGCAAGTATGTGTGATAGGATTGTCTACTCCTGCCTGCGGCAGTATTTCACCATTTGTCTCCTGAATGTAAAATATCAGTTATAACTTGCAGGAATCATACAAGTTGAGCTTAAATGCAATGACGCACTGTAGTTTCAAGCTTAGCCGCTTGTCTTTCATAGCGGTACTTTCGAAATTACAGGTATAATACTTCCTCAGGAACTTATTTTCCGTACAATGAAGAATAAAGAGAAGGTCTACAAAACACGAGAAGGCTCTTCATAACTTAACACTGACTAACCCATCAACACTTCTTTCTCCACACAAGTTTCCCCAAGTCTGTTGGATATCGCGATGTTTACTCCGGCACTTCACTATTGATACTCTATTACCTCGCCATACCAGCTATTGTTCAAACTTTCTCCATTGTTCACGAGCTGGTCCATTATCTCTTTTTTACAATAACAAGCTTCTCCGCTTTTAAGGGGTAGAAGAAGTGCGATCGATGTCTTCATCCTGTATCTATTGTTATCGGGATAAGAGTGCCTTTAATAGGCAGGAGTTAACAGTAATAATTATGGCAATTATTCCCCATGTGTTATTTCTTTAAATATCGCATTGGCTTGGTCTATATAGTTCACAGCGGGTAAATGACATTTCACCTCACAAAGAACGCTTTTCACCCATAATTGACAAAGAAAATGCACGCACAGGAACTTTTATTACCACCTTCAATAATATTAATATGTGAGTGAGACAAGGGGATGGCCTCTCGCCTATTCTCTTCAATCTGGCACTCGACAATGTCATAAATCTGGTAAGTTACACTGAGAAATTTCGGAATCAAACCGTTTATCATTGGAGCCAGAACACGGAACTACGAGATCACCAGCTTGGCCTTCGCAGATGACATCGCCAACCTAACCAACAGTAGCAGCTGTTCAATCCCTACACGAGACAGCGGCGAAGACAGGACTACGAATATCATGGACCATTCTTCCTGTCAGGATACGTAATAGCACTTAAATAGCCTCACTGAAGCTGTCTCGTCGAGATTTCCTCTTAAATACGTGAACAGCTTGTACCAATATTAGAGGGAATGAATGCAAGTACGATTTAGAGCTATTGTTAGGTAATGTAAACAGATAATATCATTGATTAACAAAATAACTATTATAATACTATTTTATTTCATTAATTCCATTAAGCTAATGATACAGTTAATAGATAACATGAATGGGTATGCCTACGGAAAAGGAATGTACAAAAAATCATTAATTAACAGGATAAAAATGTTTTGTCATGAGAGTAAAAGCAGTGTACAAGTGGGGAGTGGTGACTGAAACATTTTATACAAGAAAAGGTCTCAAGCAAAGAATTGCACTGTGACCGTTATTGTTTATTATATTCATGGATGATATAATAAAACGTGTAAAACAGACTGCCAGTAGTGATGAAGTGAATGCTTTGGTACATACAGATGATGTGGTGATTTGGGGAAAGGGAGAAAGGGAAGTACAAAGGAGACTGGATATTTGGAATGAAAATCTGAAGGAGTTTGAAATGGTAATTAGTAAAAAGAAAACGGTAGTCATACACTGTGGAAAAGAGAAGAAGAGAAGCCAAGTGAACATAGACGGAGAACGGTTAGAGAATGTATAAGTTTATATATCTGGGAAGCATTATTTATGGAAGTAAGGAAATCAACCCTGAAATTAATAAGAGACTAAGTAAAGGTAAAACATATTATCATCAAAGCAGAGAGCTTTTATGGGATGTCAAAATACACAAGAGAACGAAATTAACATTATATAAACATTATTTCATATCAATTGTAACATACGGACTAGAAACGCTGGTAACAAATAAGAGACAAGATAGTAAGATCCAAGCAGTAGAAATGAAATTCTTAAGAACATCCGTTAAAAAGGTAAGAAGAGATAGAATACAAAATATTAAAATCAGAGAAAAACTAAATATAGAACCGTTAGTACAGAACATACAGAAAGCAAGACTAAGATGGTTCAGACATGTAAAAAGAATGGGAAAGGAACTGATAGCAAGAAGGGATTAGGAAAGATAAGTTAAGGGAAAGAGACCAGTTGGAAGACCGAGAAGAGGGTGGATGAATCATATTTGGAAGGACATTACAGAAGCTGCATTGGATGTGAGGGAAGTAATGGAGCAGGAAAAGTGGAAGGACAGAAGGGAGAGGAGGAGGCTTGTTTACTACACCCGGGAAACTGGAGTGGGACATTGGTGATGATGATTATGATGATGATGATGAATTTACTTACTTTCTAGTGTCTGTATACAGTGTTATTTTTCTAATTATGTGACTATATAGAGTATGTTGTGTTTTAGTATAAGAGTGGGCCGTGAGTACTAACTTCACCACACAAAAAGGCGTAAAATAATTAAATCAATCTCAATGTCTGTGTTCAGCTGCACCAGGGTATAATATGTGCATACTGAGGGGTCGTTGTGTTAGTGGATCATTTGTGACGCACATCGGCGATCAGATGGCGCAAAGAAGGCCTGTCCATACGCACTCTGTTTTTACTCTTCAGGCAGTAACTGAGCCGAGGTTAGAGGTGAACGAACATTCATTATAGGGTAGAACCATCCCCTATCGACGAGTACGTGTTCCTGAACGGGGTCGCATTGTTGACCTGCGGGAAGCTCGGTGGACGTATTGAGAGATTGCTGCACATGTTGGGCACAATGTACCGGTGGTGTGTTTCTGCTTTCAGCAGTGGACCGTGGAACATTCCCACACCCATAGAGCAGCCTCTGGACATCCGCGTTGAACAGAGCGTGTCAGGATAGACACATTGTGCGAGCAGCGGTGACGACCGAACGTCATCCAGGAACGAAGTCCGCCGACAGGTTTGACCTGCGGTCTCACCAAGGACCTTTGAGAACCGTCTGCTTGCAGCAGGAAAACGATCACGTGTGCTCTGGCCAGGCTACCAGTGACACCACGATACCGGCAAGAACGTCTACTCTGGTGTCATGAAAGTGTCGACCAGAGAAGGGAATGGTGCTGTGTTGTCTTAGATTCTACCTGCACGCAAGTGATGGACGTACACCTGTAGACCAGATGACCGGCCTATTCCAGGCCCGCAACACTCGGGCTTCAAGGCGTGGGCCCAACAGTTACAACTCGCGGTCACAGTTGGTAACGTAACGAGTACCCGCTACACTGCATAAGTTGTTGTTCCCGTGCTACTGCCAATTCTTCAACAGAAATGTTATGTACGTACAGCTGCTGCGACATAACGTGCTCTACGAGGTGCTCAGCAAGATCATCGGAACTCTCACCGATTGAACACGTATGGTGCATGATGAAGCGGGAACTTACGCGTTCTCCAGAACCTGCAAGAACCATTGCGAATTGCATCTGAAGGTACAAGATGCCTGGGACCACCTATCGCAGGATGCATCTTTATGATCGTTTGCATGCGCGAATACGCGCCTGCATTGCCGACAGAGAGGGCGGGGTCACTGTGTACTGATGCGACTGTCTGGGCGCCCTTTACTGTAATGTGTTTCATTTGTTCTGAATTTGTAATCATATACTCCTGTAATGACGAACTACATGTCAGATCGCTTGTCAATAAAATAATCTTATCCTTGAGCATGTTGTGATATTTTTTTGCTGTTTCGCTGTACGTCGCACCGACTCAGATAGTTCTTATGGCGACATTGGAATAGTAAAGGCCTAGGAATGGGTAGGAAGCGGCCGTGGCCTTAATTAATGTACAGGCCCAGCATTTTCCAGGTGTGAAAATGGGAAACCACGGAAAACTATCTTTAGGGCTGCCGACAGTGGGATTCGAACCCACTAACTTCCGGATGCAAGCTCACAGCTGCGTGCTCCTAACCGCACGGCCAACTCACCCGGTTTTGAGATTTCTTTTCGGCAGTGTATATACATACATATTTCATTATAGACCGTTTGTCTTTCAGGGTTCAATCTGCAAACTTCCGACTTAATTAACTGCCTCAATAATTCTCTATTTGCAGATTTCCCTATGTCTTCTTGACTAAAAATAATTAAAAGCGGGTCTAATAATCACCGTCATGGTCTGCTTTTGTTACCATTAACCTCCAAGGCTGGGTTTGTTACTCGTCTGTGTAACTTGTCCTCATCAATTCACGTCGTGTGATCACGCCATCGAAAATGGTTCGTACGCAAAATACTTCGATACCATTCATAACTTAGCATTAACTCCTCATTCCGAGTACCTTCCTGTCATTGATCACACCGGTTTGCATCAGCAACCATTCTAGTGATATTCATGTCTCTTAGGACGAATAAGATATTGTTAGTCGTTCACTCCCGTACAGTGAACTCACCCTGATATCAAGATAATTTCACTTGATAGATCACTTCTTTGTTACAGATTACCGTTGATCGCAACTTTGAGTTCATTTCCTTAGCTTTCTTAAACCGTGATTCGAATTAAGTAAACTAAGATCTTGGGAAAATCCGTATCCTACGGTAGCCGAAATGATCCTCCTCTTCCAGTTTTGTATTTGTTACCAGACATTCCACTCTTACATGTTTTTTTTGTTTGCTAGTGCTTTAAAGCTCACAGCTATGTGACCATATATCGTCCGCAGAACTGACGCCTACGTTCGAGGATGATTGAAAATATGCAACTTTGTGTAGCTGCAATACTCTCATCTATTGAAGTATTTGGATCTTTTCTGTCACTGAAATCCGCAGGTGTTATTCATATGCGTGTTCATCAGATCTGTGCTATGCCTCACCTACTGTACTGTCCGTTTGTATGGACATAACAATAATAATTGAGGACCGTTTTTTCAAAGCTCGCTCATTGCAAAAATGGGGTGAATTGAGTTATATACGGGACGTGGATGTTAGGTCACTTCGCTTTCATGTCCTTAAACTGGTTTTAGCAAAAGTTGCTTATTGTCATCACAACAAGCCGCTAAATATGGGTCGTTTTCCCAAAACTCGCTCATTACTACGATATGCGTTATACCAAAACTCGCTCATTACAGCAAACGTCGCTAGACTGCTGGATATTTTGCTGACATATAAGATTCCATTGTTTTTTTAATGTATGCATGTTAGTATCCGGACCTTAATATCAATAAAATGTACGTTCAGTTTTGCAAAGAAAGAGATTTAGAAGGGAAATCAAAACGTTCAATCTCAAAATACAAGAAAATTTTCTATACGAAATTCAATTTAGGTTTTGGGAATCGACACTCAGATACATGTTCGACGTGTAAAGAACTTTTATTGATAATTAAGGATACGAAAAATAACGTTGTAAGGAACAAGGCTCGAATTGATCATAAATTACACAAAGCACGAGCTAATAATTTTTTTTTGCCATTCTTAAAGAAAAGGATGATAGTCATGTTGATGTCATATTTGACATGCAAGAAAATCAACCCATTCCTAAAATATCTATAGGGGAAGCATTTTACCTGAGACAAGCATGGTTTTATAATCTTTGTGTCATGACAAATGAAAAGTGACTGGACAAAAGGAAAGTTTTCTTTTATACGTGGTTGGAGACAGAAGGGGTTTTGGAGCGAATGAAATAGCTTCGGGTGTAAAAGACTATCTTGAGCACTTAGAAAATAATCTTCGCAGGGAAGGGGCTAGATATAAAAAATCAGGCTATTTTCAGACTCTTTTGTATCTCAAAATAAGAATAGTATTTTATTAGCATCTGTGGCACGTTTCCTAGAAAAGTCACATCAGTTGAACATTATTTTCCCATTCGAGGTCATAGCTTTTTGCCGCCAGATCGAGTGTTCGGGAACGTAGAGAAAAAATACAGAGAGAAAGAAGAGATTGTATCGCGTATGGAGTACCATAGCCTACTCAGTGATCACGGCCAAGTGAGATCGGAACATCTATGATCTGAAGGCAAAATCAAGAAAGATTTTGAAAGGGAAACTACCTTTCAACATCGCTAAATCCCGCATCATTCAATACAGGAAACATGAAAACTTCAAGGTACAAGTCGCTGTTCGATACACATACAGTGGTGAATCAACCATTGTAGAAATACTCAATAAAGGAAAGATTTCCTTCTAAGAAATGGACTTGGCTCCAAAAATGGAAATAGTAAATCACGTTAGTAAGGAAAAGACCCCAGATATGGCAAAGTTAATGAAATTCATACAAATACCTGGGGAAGCTAAGGAGTTCTATGAAGTGGTTCTTATGGGAAAACATACCAAGAACAAGGTAAATGTAAGTGATATGATGGAGGATACATAAGTTGGGGAAACTGATTGAGAAATAAAGTGGTCTAGTCAATAAAGACAGAGATTCATTAATTTTATATCTGTTAAATTTTGAAACACTGGTATCGTATATACTATTACCACTACCATTCTTCATTTATAGTATTGTGATAATATCTGTATGTAAATTCCGACATTTTATGTTTTTAAATTTGTTTTATACATGCTGTGGAGGAATTTTTTACTCAATAGGATTATGCAATAAGCGAGTTTTGAAAAAAACGAACATTTCCCCCTACCTTTTTTGTAAACACTTTTCAAATTTGTGCTTTTGGCTATACTTATATCAGATTGTAACTAACAAATAAACTGTTTTAGATGTACTTTGTCAAATTATCCTTTTTACTCTACTGTCTAATCAATTTTTTTGTCTCTCCTGAAAAGTTATGATTTTGCAAGGAGCGAGTTTTGAAAAAACGGTCCTCAATTATACTTAGAATAATGTAAATATAAGGGACAATCAATTGAAAACCGAACATCCGCTACAACGTGTTGGAATGGTTTTATTCAAAAGTAATTACCATAAGCGTTAATATATTTATCGCTCTGGGAGACGAGACGATCAATTCCAGTTTTGTAGAAAGAGGTAGGTCACTGACAGATGCACAACCGAACTCACTCGTAGACTTCCTCGTCCGAATGAATGTTTTCCTTCATGTGGCTAAAAATGTGAAAATCCCAAGGTGAGAGTCCGGGCTGTGCAGAGGATGTTGAAGTCTTTCCCAATCAAACCTTTGCAGTGTAGCCTTCGTCAGTTTGGGAGTGTGGGGACAAACATTATCATCCAACTGGATGACTCCGTTCAATAGCATTCCAGGGCGTCTTGACTTTATGGAGCGTCGCAGTTTCTGCAAAGTATGATAATGATGATGATGATGATGATGATGATGATGATGATGATGATGATGATGATGATGATGATGCGTGTTGTTTAAAGGGGCCTAACATCGAGGTCATCGGCCTCCCTATACAAAGTATCTTCATTGCACTGCGTCAGCAGGAAACGAACCACACTTCTTTGCTTGCGTCCTTTTCTACAACTGGACGAACACATTAGACCAGCCAGCACCGAGCTCGATACCTGCAGTCGCTTATGTGCGGCCAGTACCCAGTATTCGGGAGATAGTGGGTTCGAACCCCAATGTCGGCAGCCCTGAACATGGTTTCCGTTGATTCCCACATTCACACCAAGCACACGCTGGGGCTGTACCTTAAGTAAGACCGAGGCTGCTTTCTTCCCTTCTCCATCGTCGCCATAAGGCCTATCTCTGTCGGTGCGACGTTAAGCAACTTGTTACAAAAGACCAACAAAGACATAACCCAACAACAACGCACACCTGTGAGTTGTCACTATGCAGTTCTCCTGCCACAGCGATGGCATATTGATACGTAACGACAGTGTTCCCAGTGTTATGGCAGGTGTTCGGTTTTCATTTGACTGCCCTTTACAAATCGCTCGTCTGTTTACGAACATAATCTGTATCCATCTAAGACCCTGAGCAGGGAGGTAAGAAACCACTTCGTGAAACGTTTTGTGTGGAGTGTTGTAAGCTATGGCTCAGAAACATGAACCTGCTAAAAGCGGAAGAGCTGAAACTGTAGATGTAGAGCTTGCGTCGATTCCTAAGAATACGTTGGACTGACAGAGTCAGAGTCACAAACGAGAAAGTTCTCAGGACAGCAAATGAGACACGTACCCTGATTGACACTTTAATCAAAA
Organism: Anabrus simplex; assembly: GCF_040414725.1. Lineage (NCBI taxonomy): Eukaryota > Metazoa > Arthropoda > Insecta > Orthoptera > Tettigoniidae > Anabrus > Anabrus simplex. The sequence continues at coordinate 338,832,284 of NC_090270.1, forward strand.
GAAGAAATAGCTCCGTTTGTCAGTTGCTTCGTAATTCTGACTGGTGCATCACCCTGTTCGAAGGGAAATTGGAAGTTATAAGGACCAAACGAAGACCTAGAGTGCAATTTATAGACAACATTAAAGACAAGCACACCCACTGCCACTTGAAAATGCTGGCGAAAGAACGGAAATGCTTGGAATACACGCATATTACCTACCAACCTTACCGTTGAGGAGAATATGAATCTCTATCCGAATATGTATCTGTAGGTATAATAGACTTACAAATCAGCCGATCAGCGATTTTTATCCTAAAATAACCCAAGCAACGAGGTTCGGGATTTTTAACAATTGGGACCATGAAAGACCTAGAAACGGCTGCGTAATAATGACAGACACGTTCTGTGGTACGCATCATTTTCGTCATTTACATATAAGGTACTGCATCTACCAGGAATTGTACAAGCCATTGACACCGATGAAACTCCAACCCCTTTAAAAGACTACAGAGCGGTTACAGGAGGTCAATAGTCATTAAGGTTATAAAAACAAGCTTTGAAACTATGTCCGAAATACAATAGTTGGGAAATTAGAATTACTTCGATATCAGAGATTAAAATGTATTGTGCGCATTAAGCTTGAAGAGGATATAGGTTTCTTCCCTATTGGGAATTATAATTATTATATCACACCACTGAAATTTTATTCAAGCTCCAAGATATTAGTTACACGATGATTTAAATTTATCCAACCCCTTCCACTTTAAAGAGTAGTCGAAATAAACTGGGCAAATTCGCCATGAAGTAACAACCTACATCAAAGGAATCATAATGAGCACAGGAAATTATATCCTATATTAACGTACTGCGCTTTGGTCAAGTGGATTATTGACCCGTTGTTCATCTGCCACAGTTATTAGCAGAATGTACAATATATGTGGATGCATACGGGTATCAAAATATGGATAAATGGAGCTATAACGAAGCATGATATGCTAAAGCTCGCTTAAACACCGTAGTGTTCCAATGCATCATTTAATCGATGCGAAGTATTACAGTAAAACTTATATTTCAGTGACCTTGCTTTAAAGAAAACCAAAACTAAACACATGCAAAAAAAAAGCCCCAAAAGGCCATGGCTCACCAAGCGACTACTACTCAGACCAAAGGCATGCAGATTACGAGTTGTCGTGTGGTCAGCACGACGTATCTTCACTTCCGTTATTCTTGGCTTTCTAAAACGGGGCCTCCATTTCACTTCAGACAACTTCTCAATTGTAATCACGGAGGATCATTGGACTTCAACCCAGCCCTCAGATCCAGGTAGAAATCCCTGACCTGGCTGGAAATCGAACCCGGTACCACTATTAAAGGGGCAGGCACGCTACCCCTGCACAGCGAGGCCAGTCAATGTAATATATATTTCGATCAATTTGCATGGTTGATACCGACCAAAGGATATCGAATTATTGACTGAATTATTCGAGCTCTTGAATAACTTAATATACAGTAAGTTGAAGTAGTTCATGTCAATTTTGCTGTTGGTAAGATGTAATCCACGCAGTTCCAGCTTTCTCTTTCTATTCATATAGGAAACCCTAATACGGAACATATCATCAGTAAGTCCAGTTTTCTCCGTACGTTTTCAAAGCTTGTTGGGCTGTGGTATGTTTGACCGTTTGTTTCTCATTACCGTAAGTATTCCTTGAATGTCCCTCCACCATGCACCGCGCAAATTGCCACGCGGTATCAGTCACGTAGCGCACTCCGGAGATTGTGAGTTCGAACCGCACTGTCAGCAGCCCTGAAAATGGTTTCCCGTGGTTGTCCCTTTTCACACAAGACAAGTGCTGCGGCTGTACCCCAATTAAGGCCAAGGACACTTACATGCCACTCCTATCCCTCCGTAGCCGTAAGACCTATCTATGCTGGTGCGACGTAAAGCAAGTTGTAAGAATAAACCATCCACTGTGGATCGCAGTAGTATTAGAACATTAACGAGTGTAAAATACATACATAGAATTCTCAAAGGTAAAGCAGATAACCGAGAGTTTCTCCACCAAATAAACTTGTATCCACCGTTTGGAATAATAGAAATAATGCAACTTTCTTCATTAAAAGGTGAAACACAGATCACCATATGAATTCACCATTAAACAGAATATATCGGTCAATTAATAAAATGCCAAACGTGGACACATTTCATGAGGAGAGTGTCTTGTTAAGGACAGTCAGAGGGGAACTCACACAGCGAGAAGTGGCATACTTGTGTACTATGAATAATTTAGTCCTTACATTGATTGGATTAACAAGGTATATTTTAGGAGAAATTAAAATAATTTGAAACACACACTTACCACTGACCATAGTTCGTAACTATAGCATTAGAATTCATATATTTTTACTGTAAATTATTCATAAAATTAGAAATGATATAATATAATAATTTCGTGTGGCTATTTCTAGCCGAGTGCAGCCCTTGTAAGTCAGACCCTCCGATGAGTGTGGGCGGCATCTGCCATGTGTAGGTAACTGCGTGTTATTGTGGTGGAGGATAGTGTTATGTGTGGTGTGTGAGTTGCAGGAATGTTGGGGACAGCACAAACACCCATCCCCCGGGCCATTAGAATTAACCAATGAAGGTTAAAATCCCCCATGCGGCCGGGAATCGAACCCGGGACCCTCTGAACCGAAGGCCAGTACGCTGACCATTCAGCCAACGAGTCGGACAATTAGAAATAAGAAATGAAAATAACCTGTAAGTGGACAGAAATGCCTGTTGAACAAAGAATCAAATAAATAAATAAATAAATAAATAAATAAATAAATAAATAAATAAATAAATAAATAAATAAATAAATAAATAAATAAATAATTCCTCTGTGCTTTTATAGAAGGAGACTTCGTCGTGTTCGAGATCTCTGAGTTCATCGAATAATTGGAAAATGAAGTGTATTTGTGGATTTTAGAACTCTCTTCCAAGTACTCATGAATGATGGGAAAAATATTTATTTTAGAGCCTGATTAAAGATACATAGTTGCTTCAGTCCGACTCATTGGCTGAATGGTCAGCGTTGAGGCTTTCGATTCAGAGGGTCCCGGGTTCGAATACCGGCCGGATCGGGGATTTTAATCGCCTCTGATTAATTCTTATGGTTCGGGGACTAGGTTTTTATGTTTACCCCAACGCTTTACTCTTGATATTCACACAATACACTACACTACCAACCACCACAGGAACACGCAATAGTGATTACATACCTCCATATAAGGTTGGCGTTAGGAAGGGCATCCGGCCGTAAAACAGGGCCAAATCCACATGTGCGACACAGTTCGCACCCGCGACTTCACAGGTGTGGGAAAAGCGGTAGAAAAAGAAGAAGATGATACATAGTTGCTTCAAGTCGATTGGCATAAATCCGAAAAGGACAATCTTGACGTTGTAGTAGCGCACTTGCAATCCCTTTTCCAACCACCGTCCTGCACTTCATACAGTGGCCAGTAGCATGCGGGTGCCTACGCTCCCATACGGAAACCATATAGTTGTGAATAACCCCGGTTACTGGTGTGCATTACCGCACCATCAGTTCTACGTGCGGATCTTTCTGAAAAATTTGAGAGGACTCTTCCGCACTTAATGAAGAAGAGCTTCAGCTATTCTGCTGACGGCACAAACGGGTGAACATCACCAACTCATCACTGAGCTGCTACTTCGATGATCGTATTTCTCAGAAAATACAGTAGCACGGGTTATCCTGTTGCCCTCAACGCTCTCACTGCCATATGTCCTCTCTACATTGACGTTATGGAAATTAAAGTTCTTACTAATGGCGTTTCTCAATACGAAGACATGAATTTGTTTCATGTGTTACTGGGAGACAGGCTATGGTAAACTGCACTATTTTGTTCATATACCCTCGTCATTCCCAAAAGCGACAATCACTAACTCCATGAAGGACGCTATTGAAGTCGTGTTATTCATTTTACTCTCGTCATAGTCCAAGTATGAGAGGAAGTAGAATACAGTAAGTAAACGACAACCTTCTCTACTCTACCATATTCAACTCTTTGTTAAGTTAGAAGCAAGCAGTTTCAATATGACTTCGTAGTCTTGTTTATACCTGTATTATATATATTAAAGAAATGATATATTCATGTTTGCTTTCAAATTTCTATGAGTCATAATAAATTTGGTGTTCGAACCTATCGTCTTCCGAATGCAAGCGTGGTGATATATGTCCCTGACTCCGTAGTGTACATCACGGTAACTATTATTATTAGTATTAGCATTATATATTAGCATTGCTATAGGAATTAGTTACGTTTAAAGACTTTCGTCTCGGAGCGTGACATTGTACGGAAGTGAAGCTGAGAAAGGGGATCGAGCCTTTCGAAATGTGTTGTTACAGAAGAATTCTGAAAGTCAAATGGGTAGATAGATTCGCGAATGAAGATTTAATGAATCGAATTGGTGAGAGGAGATCGATTTAGCTAAATTTGACGAGAAGAAGATTTGTTTTCGAATTTGCCTTTACGTCGCACCGACAAAGCGAAGTCTTATGGCGACGATGGGTTAGGAAGGGACTACGAGTGGGAAGGAAGTGGCCGTGGCCTTAATGAAGGTACAGCCCCAGCATTTGCCTGGCGTAGAAGTAGGAAACCACGGAAAATCATCTTCAGGGCTGCCCACAGTGGGAACCCGCTATCTCCCGGATGTAAGCTAACAGCTGCGCGCCACTAACCGCACGGCCAACCCGCCCGGTAGGAGAAGAAGTAAAATGATATTTCATATCTTAAGACACCCAAGACTTGTTTTGAGGGAAATGTGGGCGGTAGAGGTAGACCAAGGTATGAATATGACAGACAAGCAGGTTAGAGCAGATGTAGGATGCAGTAGGCACGTAGAAATGAAAAGGTTATCATAGGATAGGGTGGCATGGAGGTCTGCATAAAACCAGTCTATAGACTGATGTCTCAAATAACAATATTATTATTATTATTATTATTATTATTATTATTATTATTATTATTATTATTATTATTATTATTATTATTATTATTATTATTATTATTATTATATAATTCGCTGGGGCCATCAAGGACCACGTTAAGTCTTGTTGCATTTGACACTGAACTTGGCCTTCTTTTGAGCCCAAATTTCCCTCATTCTTTGTGAGTGGGCCTGCTTACGCTCCTCTGTCCAAGGGGCACCGTGTCTTCTCTTCGGTTGCTCGTCTCGATTTAGTCCGTTCGTCAATATTTTCTTGCGGAATAGATCTCTGTTAAAGGCGTCTTCAGCTGAGATATGTAGCATTTGCAGGTCTTCTTTGGTATTTCTAAACCAGGGAATTGTGGTTTTGGGGTTTGAATAAAAAAAGTGAAAGATTTCTTTAGTTAACTTTCTTCCGTCCATTCTTTTCAGATGACCTTAAAATAGTGCCCGTCTTTTTCTGATTGTGTCGGTAATTTTCTCTATTTTGCTGTAGACTTCCTTGTTGGATCTCTTTTGATGGATTCCATTTCTGTACTTTGATCCCAAGATTCCTCTCACAATTTTGCGTTCTCTTTTCTCCAGTTCTTCAAGTAGTCCTTTGTTGGCATTTAGAGACAGGGTTTCGGCTGCATATAGAACTACTGGCTTCAGAACTGTTTCATAGTGACGTATCTTGGTATTTCGGGAAAGGCATTTTTTTGTTGTAGATTGTGCGGGATGTTTGGTAGGCATGACCTGCAGGTTGTGATTTTCGCAAATGGTCACCAGTCTTTTGCCGTTGGGATTGGTTCTTTTGTGAGCAGGGTAATTTCCTATAACTTTCTTTTTCTTCTGCTCACGACCTAGTTGGGCATTGAAGTCACCCAAAAGAAGCTTGACATGGTGTTTGGGGATTTTGTTTAATTTTTCATCCAGTAGGTCCCAGAAATTATCATCTTCGTCTGGATCAGACTTGTTCTTATCGTTTGTAGGAGCATGTGCGTCAACTAGGGCGTAGGTTTTGTTCGCGCATTTAATTGTGAGTATAGACAATCTGTCATACACAGGTTCGAAATTTGCAACCGATTTAAGGATCTTGGTTCTAACAGCAAACGCGGTTCCAAGCATCACAGCTCCATTGAGGATTCCTCTTTGCGCTTTGCTCTTGAAAAATCGGTAGCCTTCAGATTCAAAAATCTCTTCGTCTGGGTACCTTGTTTCCTGTAGGGCCACTATGGATATCTGATTTTCGTGAAGAGCTTTGGTGAGGGTTTTCAGCTTGCCAGTTTGTGTAAGTGAATTTATGTTGAAAGTTATTATTATTATTATTATTATTATTATTATTATTATTATTATTATTATTATTATTATTATTATTATTACGCAATTCCTGTGAAACAAAGTTTCTTCAATATCTTGGTTACCTAGTATATATATTTCAAACTTTGAGCGTGGAGGTAGGCCGATAGGCAGGAAGGAAGGAGGATAGGAAATGAGGCCATTAGACCGACGTTAAAGATGATCTTGCTTGTGATAGTGGGGAGGATGATAAAGCGCTAAGTAGACTAATTGCTCCTCGCGTTAGAAAGATTCCTGTACTTTCTAGCCCATAACACAGTAACACAGTCTGTTCCTGAGAACCCGCTACACTGTACAAGGTAGGGAACTTATGAAATACGGCTAAAATAAGCAGACAGATTTGAATGGCGACATACACATGACGACGTTCATCAGAACACTGTATAACATAAAAGATGAAAACATTGGAAACTTACTCTCTTCCAAATGGAGAACAGTACTGTCAACTGTTGAGAAATTCCACTGCACGTAATTGAATTTCACTATTTTGGGAGTAGAAGTGGCAGTCCGACTCTTTGGCTGATTGGCCGGCGTTGTTGCCTTCAGTTCTGAGGGTCCCGACTTCGGTTCCCGGCCAAGTCGGTAATTTTAATCGCATCTGATTAATTCTTCTGACTCAGTGACTGGGTGTTTGCTTTTGTTCCAACACCCTCATCTTCATATTTGGAGCCATAAAGGAAATACGCAGTAGTGAGTACATCCCTCCACAATGGGTTGGTGTCCGAAGGGCAGCCGGCCGTAAAACAGGGCCAAATCCACATGTTCAACACAGCCACACCGGGAAAGAAGTGGGAAAAGCGGCAGAAAAGAAGAAGACTGCATTGAAATCCGCTCCGTTGGACTGACCAATGTGTTTTTGAGGACAAAAAGGCCCCAGTGAGCCTGTCCGAGTGCCCGTGACTTGTGTACTAAAGACTGTAAATCCTACTTTCGCCTCCAGACAAACATTGTCGTTAATCTGTTTCTATATGCATGATATTTCTTACCTCAGAAAGCTAAACATTGAGTTTGTCTTGAAGATATGTTTAGAATTGTGAAATAAAATGATAATACAATTTGAGACCCATACTGGCTGAATATTTCATTTTGATACTACCTGTACCGGGCGAGCTGGCCGTGCGCGTAGAGGCGTGCGGCTGTGAGCTTGCATCCGGGAGATAGTAGGTTCGAATCCCACTATCGGCAGCCCTGAAAATGGTTTTCCGTGGTTTCCCATTTTCACACCAGGCAAATGCTGGGGCTGTACCTTAATTAAGGCCACGGCCGCTTCCTTCCAACTCCTAGGCCTTTCCTATCCCCTCGTCGCCATAAGACCTATCTGTGTCGGTGCGACGTAAAGCCCCTAGCAAAAAAAAATGATACTACCTGTCACTCGTATATAACGTGAAGTTATGCTGTGGAATTACTCCTACTTACGCCAGAAGTTTAGGAAATATTTAGGATAGTTCGACAAATGTAAAAATGATACTTCATTTTGACAAATATAACTTATAGCTGCGGGTCATCCGAAAATTTGCGTAACGCGATGCGACAAAATGTGTGACGGAAGTGTAACCATAGCAACCGTGCAATCAGTGATGTAAGGTATTGTTACCTAGCAACCGGGCAGACAGAGATGTAAGGTACTGTTACCTAGCAACCGTGCAATCAGTGATGTAAGGTATTGTTACTTAGCAACAGTGCAATCAGTGATGTAAGGTATTGTTACCTAGCAACCGTGCAATCAGTGATGTAAGGTATTGTTACCTAGCAACCGGGCAGACAGTGATGTAAGGTACTGTTACCTAGCAACCGTGCAGACAGTGATGTAAGGTATTGTTAGCTAGCAACCGTGCAGGCTCTGATGTAAGGTATTGTTACCTAGCAACCGTGCAGGCTGTGTCTTATGGCGGGTTGCCACCTGAAAATATCAGCCCGTGATAGAGGGCCATGACCGGCAGACATGTATTCAGTATTCAGCTGCGATTTTTTCCTCTTGTCAAAGTTTACAGGAAGTTAGTTCAACAATGTCATACTCAGTGAATAAGTCATACATTAACTAGTGACTTCGTGTGAGATATACTGTTTACTGTCAAAATTGACGAACATGTGTTTAAATTGAATTCTTATTTTTAAATGCACAAAAGCTTATCGCGTCAGTATTTGGTTCCTTATGGAGCTCTCACTAGTGTAACCGACCGCAGTGGAATTTTATTACTTGTAGCCGCATTTTTGCGAGGGAAGCAGTATTTCTGCAACTGTCTTTTGGAAGAGGCTAAAGAAACGTAGCTTCCACAGAGGTGTTAGTCTTCATGGTGTGACAGTGTGCAAGGTGTTGAGGTAAGGTTGGTGCTGAGTTGATGTATTCAGAGCACGTCTGAGTGTTCCTCATAGAACTGGTCATGCTACAATAGCCATTTCTGGCACGGTGAGGAAATCAATGGCAAACTACCTCATGCATCATCATGCCCACTATGCTTCATAATGGCGCTGACATCTGTTTTTGATTTTGCCTTTTAACCGCAAGAACTTTAGAGTAGCTATTTCAGGACCTAACCAATCTCCAGGATGATGGCATAACAGACAGACAGACAGACAGACAGACAGACAGACAGACAGACAGACAGACAGACAGACAGACAGACAGACAGACAGACAGACAGACAGACAGACAGACAGACAGACAGACAGACAGACAGACAGACAGACAGACAGACAGACAGACAGACAGACAGACAGACTACATTTTGATCTTTTAAGATGGCGACATAGGCGAGGGGATGATGAAGTATAATTTATACCTCAGGATATACAGTGACTAAAGCGTCTCTGTAACAAATTATTTTTCTCCCTGGAATTCCATCACCGCCGGGCTGGATGGCTCAGACGGTTAAGATGCTGGCTTTCTGACCCCAACGTGGCAGGTTCGATCCTGGCTCAGTCCGGTGGTATTTGAAGATGCTCAAATACGTCAGCCTCGTGTCTGTAGATTTACTGGCACGTAAAAGAACTCCTGCGGGACTGAATTCCGGCACCTCGGCGTCTACGAAGACCGAAAAAGTAGTTAGTGGGACGTAAAGCAAATAACATTATTATTATTATTATTATTATTATTATTATTATTATTATGCCCGACTCGTTGGCTGAATGGTCAGCATACTGGCCTTCGGTTCAGAGGGCCCCGGGTTCGATTCCCGGCCGGGTCGGGGATTTTAACCTTGATTGGTTAATTCCAATGGCCCGGGGGCTGGGTGTTTGTGCTGTCCCCAACATTCCTGCAAGTCACACACCACAGATAACACTATCCTCCACCACAATAACACGCAGTTACCTACGCACGGCAGATGCCGCCCACCCCCATCGGAGGGTCTGCCTTACAAGGGCTGCACTCGGCTAGAAATAGCCATACGAAATTATTATTATTATTATTATTATTATTATTATTATTATTATTATTATTATTATTATTATTATTATTATTATTATTATTATTATTAATTTCATCACCAGTGGATATGAAGTCTAAAATCTCCATGCTCCTTAGATTCATGTTTTGATATGGGAGGACACAGTTGGGTTCTTATAAGGAACGACGATTTCTCCTCACCGCAGCTGTCAGCAAGTAAAACAATCTGGAGGGCACGTTATGGTGAAAATCTCACGTATGACTTGCAGTCGACTTAAGAAACTCTTGTTAAATTAATTTTTAATTACCCTGCTCTAATAAATATCATTCTATTTTTTATAAATATTCAACCTGAAGTGGCAGGGGGCTTATCATTTGCATTATCATACATTTTGAAGGGGCTGGTGCGCTAGTGCGCCGTTGAGACACCACTGCAGACCACCTTTATAGGACAATGCAGTAATGAAACGGCGTATGGCTTTTGGTGCCGGGATGTGTCCAAGGACTCCGGCTCGCCAGGTGCAGGTCTTCTGATTTGACTTCCGTAGGCGACCTGCACTTCATAATGAGGATGTAATGATGATGAAGACGATACATACACCCAGCCCCCGTGCCAGCGGAATTAACTAATGATGGTTAAAATTCCCGACTCTCCCTGGAATCGAATTCGTGACCCCTGTGGCCAAAGGCCAGCACGCTAACCATTTATCCATGGAGCCGGACGACAATGTAGTGATGAAGCACTAGAGGAGGCATGTACATCCACTTTGTCCTTCTTGCTGTACGTTTAATACAAAGTATTAATGCTCTATCACTGTCCACTTCCATTGGCGTATATCTACAGTGTCTATTGATAACTTTAATGCCGGGCTGAGTGGCTCAGACGGTTAAGACGCTGGACTTCTGACCCCAACTTGGCAGGTTCGATCCTGGCTCAGTCCGGTGGTATTTGAAGGTGCTCAAATACGTCAGTCTCGTGTCGGTAGATTTACTGGCACGTAAAAGAACTCCTGCGGGACTAAATTCCGGCACCTTGGCGTCTCCGAAAACCGTAAATGTGTAGTTAGTGGGACGTAAAACAAATAACATTAGTATTATTATAACTTTAATTGTCTTTCTGTCACTTCCGTTTCCCGTTTATATCTAGCTTTTTTCATATCCTTCACTTCCTGCATAAATATTGAAAGTCTATCAAGTCAGACCCTCAATGAGCCCTGATGACCGCCCCCACTGACAGACTTTGGGAGCAGAAATGAGCATATCGCGGGCTGAAAAGATTTGGGCGTCTGGGAAAGATGAAGAGATTTCTCACCTATTTGAAAGAAGATTAGAATTCGCCCCTGTCCCATAATATTTCATTGTATAACGTTGTTCTTCTTTCTGTGCCTTCCTATTCTCACCCTGACTATCATAGTGATCATCCTATTATATTACTATCACCATTTTCATATCTTCTTACACATAACCTGATAATTAAATTATGTCCTGAAGAGTTACAAAGAAATTAATGTTGTTTTCTGTACCACGTGACGCTCTACTTGTAGCATAAGGTGGCCTGTGTTGGGCTTCCCAGCCAATCTCCCGTCACAAGGACTGCCAAGAGAAGACCGTGCTAATCTTAGGTAGCTGTGGCATGTCCCGCCGGGCAGCGACAAACTTTGTGTTCCGGCGAGTTTGAGGGCGGAGGGAGCGAATATTTCACCCCTGGTAACACCTGCAACTGTCACGCTTCATCCTAACTGCGCCCGGACTTTCTCATTGTGCGCCTTATTGATAGTTGGATAACTAATATTCTAAAGGGAAGAAATATTGACTCTGGGAGTTTGGTGTTCATTTTGTGCGAAACGCAAGCCTACGTAGTTGGGGGTAAATTACCGCGCAAATCGCTTCCACCCCTATAGTCCATTAACAAGTGGCAATCTCTGTCCAGACATGTGCGAAGTTGATGAGCTTTTACCTGCGGTGACCACATGATTACATTGTTTTATATATATGATGGTTAGGTAGGTGATCAAGTTTTGGTGTATAATCCTTCTCAAAATTTACAATTTGCTTTGCGTCGCACCGACACAGATAGGTCTTATGGCGACGATGGGGTGGGAAAGGGCTGCCGACAGTGGGGGGTTCGAACCCACTATCTCCCGAATACAAGCTCATAGATGCGCGAACCTAACCGCACGGCCACTTGCTTGGTATATTCTTTTTGCTAATAGCTTAGCTTCACCACATCCATATTTTTGAGGACAGTGAGATGGGAAGGGATGAGGACCTTGAATGATGCGGCCGTGGTATGAAAATAGGAGACCACACATATCAGTGTCAAGGAGGCCGACGGTAGGATTCGAGTTTAGGATCTCCCGAGTCCATATTTAGGACTATAATACCCGCAACGGGACGTAATTCCTCTCAGTCTGGAGTATCGGAAGTCGTAGGAAATTTAAATTAGTTGTCCCATATTTTAATGAAATCATGTTCCTGACCAGAAGGTATTTATTTTAAATTATGCCTCTTGTCGATTTTCGAGACATTTACCCCAATCCTAGGTACAAATAATTGTAGATGAGTTGACAGACAGACAGACAGACAGACAGACAGACAGACAGACAGACAGACAGACAGACAGACAGACAGACAGACAGACAGACAAATGGATACAGGGGGATGTTCAAGCTACCATTATTTAATATAAAGCAGACTGGGTCAACATTACTACCTATTCATGAGAAAGTCATGCTCGACAGAATACAACTTGGTACATAATCCTGCTAATAGTTGTAAGGTAATGTTACTGATTCATTCTTACAGGCTGTAATTCCCTTAATGTAATCTCTTTAAAATGTGCTTTTACGGAGAAAATAAATTTTAGCATAAGTGTTAGACAGGTGTGCAACAGCCTCATGAGGAACACCGAGAAGGGACCTGGATAAATTTATTCTTCGAACGTTTTTTTTTTTAATTTTGCCTACTTTACGTTGCACCGACTGGCAGGGCATATGGCGAGGATGGGATATAAAAGAGCAAGGAGTGGGAAGGAGGCAACCGTGGCTTTAAATAGGGTAAATCCCAGCAATTTTCCTGGTGTGAAAATGGAAAACCAGGGAAAACCCTCCTCAGGGTTACCGAGAGTGAAGTTCGAACCCACTATCTCCCGAATGCAATCTCACAGCTGCATGTCTCAAACGGTACTGTCACTTGCTCGGTTTCTCAACTTTTGCCATTAGATCAGTGGGAAAGTGTTTGCCTCCGAAGATCGTACATTCAAACAGGGCACAAGCAATTTTTGAACGACGGAAGGAAGTCCCTTCAAAATTCCACATCGAACGATGTTGGCATTTAGAAGATCCCCGGTGATATATTTGATGTCTACCCAGCAATACTTATTGGTACCTACAGGTCACCCAACGGAGTTCTTGATTCTTTCCCACCGAACTCGATAGCTGCAGTCGCTTAAGTGCGGCCAGTATCCAGTATTCGGGAGATAGTGTGTTCGAACCCCACTGTCGGCAGCCCTGAAGAAGGTTTTCCCATTTTCACACCAGGCAAATGCTGGGGCTGTACCTTAATTAAGGCCACGGCCGCTTTCTTCCAATTGCTAGCTCCTTCCCGTCCCGTCGTCGCCGTAAGACATATCTGTGTCCGTGCGACGTAAAGCCATTAGCAAAAAAAAAAAAGAAAAAAGCAAAAAAGGAAAAGAAATCATTCCCATTCGGTACAATGGAACGAAACATCACAATGTACAAGTACACAGGCTAAATGGCGTCAAATTATATCTGTAACACGGTAGTTCAGAACATATTATTATTATTATTATTATTATTATTATTATTATTATTATTATTATTATTATTATTATTATTATTATTATTATTATTATTAATTAGGTGTTTACGTGCTAGCCCCGTGGCTCCGGGATGATTCTTGGCCCGGCTAAGGAATTTCCCTGGTTCTGAGGACTGGTTCCAGGTCCACTCAGCCCACGTTGCAACAACTGACGAGCTTTGTGATGATGAGATATCGACTCCGGTCTATAAATGCAAGCATATTGGCCGAGACGATTCGTTGCGCTGACCACGGTTTACCTCGTAATGTTCAATGCTGTAGTGGCATGGAGGGGTAAGTTTGAGTCACTCTGGCAATTCTCACATAATTTTCATGTGGCTTATCAGCTATCAGTATCTTGATAATCTGTATCCTGCTGTTCACATCAGAAGTTTAGGGTGTAATGTGAAGAATCTAAAGGATACTATCTCTTAATGACTTCCAAACTTAAATTCGAAATAATGGACTGCAATACAAGGATATTTGACTATTTTATGGAACCTCTCATGTTTTCGTCAGCTCTTAGCGTTGCCTGCATTGTGTCCATGCGAGTTACATTCTTCTTCTACCACCGCTTTTCCGATACCTTGTGGGGTCACGAGTGTGAACTGGGTCTCACATGTGGATCTGGCCCTGTTTTACGGCCGGATGACCTTCCTGACGCCAACTCTATGTGCAGAGTTGTATTCAGAATTGCATGCTTCTGTGGAGGTTGGTAGTGTGATGTATGCCTGAATATGAAGAGGAGAGTGTTGGGACAAACCGGAGCACCAGACCTCCAGCCAGAAGAATTAACCACATGCGATTAAAATCCCTGACCCGGCTGAAAATCGAGCCTGGGACCCTCTGAACCACAGGCCTCAACGCTGAATATTCAGTCGAGGGCTCGGACCCATCTGAGTTACCAATCTGAAAGAATTAGTGTAACCTGTGTGATCGACTCATAAAACTAGTAGAGAACAGCCCAGGATAGAAAAAGGAAGTTTTACTTCAGAATTGCTTTTTTGAAAATTAGCATGTGGGTTGCTCTCTTGAATGGTTCAAGTGTGTAATAAGGTAAATATCAAACGATTGTATAAAAATTAACGTGTTGATTTGTAGAAGCATCTTAGAAATGCTAACTAATGAAGCTGATGGATTTACCACGCTGGAAATGCTGGAAGGTATTAATGGATCTTCTTTACGTAGAATGCAATGAAGAGAGGTAATCCTCGACTAAGTCTGGGCGGAACTAAACAGCTGCGCCCGTCTGATTAGGATTTACGGACTGGAAGGAAGATCGGACTGTACATAATACCACAAGGGAAATGTATTGGTCGTACTCCAACACGGCACACGCATTAAACACGATTCTCTTCCCTTATCTCTTGGTTCGTGAGGCTGGCTCAACTTGCAGGTATACAGCTCCCGATCCATTGCAGGCTAACTCGGTAATGTATCTCACTCTGAAGGAATAACTGGTACACCAAAAGATTTACAGTACTTTCTTCATCGATTGCTGACTGACAAAATATCGTTTGTACGCATAATTTTGTTAGTTAAAAACTGGCAGCCTAGTTGAGTAGCTGAGACTACAGAGCCCTTACAGTCTCAGCTGAAGTTGGTGAGTTCGTTTCCGCCTGTGTATGGTGATACATGAAGATGCTCAAGAATCCAGCCTCGTGTCTGTAGATTTACCAGCACCTATCAGAACTCCCGCGAGACAAAATTCTGACACTTCCTTCTCCACAAAACTGTACAAGTAGTTAGTGGGACGTTAAATTAATAATATTGTAATGACACAAATAAGAATAAGCAATGAACGTGACACAAGAGCGAATTCTCGCCAAAGGGACCACGGTCCGCATCTTACGCAATGCTAGTGACATAGTTGTAATGGAATATCAAGTCCCTGTGTTTTAGATGGCTATGATCACTTGTTTAATACTGCCCGGTTCACTTTTTTGTTGCCTCGCACCGACCTAGGTAGGTTTTATGGCGACGTTGGGAGTGGGAAGAAAAAGGTCGTGGCCGTAATTAAGGTACAGCCCCAGCATTTGCCTGGCGTAAAAATGGAAAACCACGGGAAACCATCTACAGGGCTGCCGACAGTGAGGCTTGAACCCACTATCTCCAGACAGCTACCATGTAGCCAACTTGCTCGATGTCTGCCGATGTACACGCTATCTTACATGACGCAGTACAGCCGTCTGGTATGTATCGTTGTCTTGCAAACATTGAAAAGGTTTCCTAACACAGTGTTCTATTTTGGTAGAAGTTGGATGTGGCAAGTAACCAATACCGTAAAGCTCTAAACATGTAAAATTTCATTTAGCCGGAAATGAAAGCATTTTTCTACACATTCTACTTTTTTGCTAGGGGCTTTACGTCGCACCGACACAGATAGGTCTTATGGCGACGATGGTATAGAAAAGGCCTACGAGTTGGAAGAAGCGGCCGTGGGGCCTTAATTAAGGTACAGCCCCAGCATTTGCCTGGTGTGAAATGGGAAACCACGGAAAACCATCTTCAGGGCTGCCGACAGTGGGATTCGAACCCACGATCTCCCGGATGCAAGCTCACAGCAGCGCGCCTCTACGCGTACGGCCAACTCCCCCGGTCCTACACATTCTTTAACATCTTCCTCCATTATCACCTGAGAACAAGTACAGAAGCAACAATAACATAGTATTTTCCTACTTCTGCTCGTTGTCTTCCTGCTACCAAACAGCGGGCTGTGATCAGAGGTACCTGCTGGATTTTAAATGTGACAACTGAAAGTGGCTGGCTTCTAGTAGGGGCCTACTACACTCCGGCGTCACTTAAAAATCTATTTTAGGTAACTGACAACAGCATCATAAGCTGATAAAAGATAGTGTATTCTTCAGAAATATGTTCATTTTCGATTAACTATCTTTTCATAGGACATCCATTATTACAGCTTTATGGTCACCTATTCCTTCAATTACCTCAGTTTTATCAACAATTTCCCATGGTTTAACCAAGAATACATCTAGTAAGTTATAGAGACCAGTCGGTTCTTGTAGTGTATATCCACCCTCCCAAATTAACTTATTTGCCAGTGTCTGTTCATGGGCTTCACTTGCATTTCCATTCCATTCAACTTCAGCAAGTATAGATCTCCCCCAATTATTACCATATCATTATTATTGTTTTTATGAGTATAATCTATTATTTTCTCAAATATTTCCATGTCTCTTTCCTCTCTTCCAGGCCTATATATTCCTATAATTCCCACCTCCTTCATATTATCACAAACTAATTTCATCCCCAATATTTCATCCCTTTCATCGGCAAACCATTCATGTGAACAATAAGTTTCCTTCGCTGGAATAAACACCCCCCCCCTCCCATTTTATCTCCTCGGTCTCTACGATAGACTGTATATCCTTCTGGAAATAGTTCTCTATTACCCACCCCTTCTCTCAACCACGATTCCACTCCTATCACCACATCAGTCTCATAAGATTCCATCAATGTACTGAATTTTAATTGTTTATATACTACACTCTGACAGTTTAACAAGAGCAATCTGAGATCCCCTTCATCCCTAAAACTTGACTGTTGCACTTGGGTAACTTGAAATTCCTTACTTTCCCGAGTTTCATTTTCTAGTTGACTGAGTCAGCTTGAAGTACAGCTGGCTCTTTCTACTAATATTATAACTCAAGGAAGTTGTCTTTTTTACAGTACATATCTTAAGATTAATAAAATCTAGAACAATATTTGCTGTCTTTCGTTTACCTGAATTATTTAGATGAAGGCCATGCTTTGTGTAACAGTGTCTCTCAAAACTGCTGCATTCAATTACCTGGGTATTACGAAAATGTTTACAAATTTTAACCATATCTGTATTAACTTTGTCTACTTCAATGTTCACACACGAGTCTCAAATAAAATCATGCCTGTGGGGCATGTTCACTACAAAGATGTTAGTGTGAGTCAGCTTACCTAGTGTACATTAAAGTTCAGAAATGATATTCTTAGCGTCGTTGTGAGCTACGTCGTTCGTCCCGCCCATGATCACTAGTGCATCACGAATTCCGAGATTTCTTGCTGCCTGTTCAGTGTTTTCCAATACCTTTTTGATTGGGGCCCCAGGATAGATGACGGCCGATGCTGCAATGTCTTCATTGTTCATTTCCTCCGCAATTCCCCTCGCCTGGCTATCACAAAATATAAGAATGTTCGACACTTTCGCCGGTGCACTGTGTACGATTTTAGGCCTAACTTTGCCGCTTCTCGTAACGGAGTTTGTGCTATACGTTTGACTGCTTCCCATACGGATAAGTCCTTGCGTATCTCTTACTTCGCTCAGGGCTGAAAATCTATTTTTGGTATCAATTACAAAGTTGTCCCTATTTACCTGTACACTTTTCCTCCTAGAATCTGAAGCAACTTGACACCACGCGCTAGAATTCACAGAGCCACCTGTTTTCTGAGTGATTACTGGTACCGGTACTTTCGATTCCAGGAAACGTACCTTATCCTTAAAAATCTCATTCTCCGCTTTTAATGCTTGTCAATTCTGTTGCAATAAAGAGAGAATTACAGGTACATTATCATTACCTCCATCCTCCAAGGAATGAGACGCCAGCGATTCGTTGACCGTTGTAGGCCTAGGTATGTTACCGCTATTCAAATTGCACTCACCACAGCTAACACTGGTCCAAGTATCTTCATTTTTTGCAAAACCAGTACTAAATATACACTCAAAATGGTACCAAATTAAACATTTTTTACACTGGATACCATTCTTCACTCGCTTCTTGTTTACACCACGCTTATTATTTCGCAAGAGAACCGGGAGATATTTTCACTTACATCCTTCGCTGATGCCATCTTAACTCCAGTTAACCCAAAGTACAAACTGTACCTGAGTGCACTTGGAGTACGGTGGCCAGTTTCTTGAGGCTCCTTCACCAGTGAACAGCACGCGGACAATTGTAGAAGTGCAGACGGTAATAACAACATACTTTTTCGGTTTTCGGAGGTGTAGAGCGTATTTACCAATTAACTCACGTGATATTGTGTTTTTCAAGGCAACTACGTCGTTAGTTTGTAGTGATCTTTGCAGTAGACAATTTTTCACCCTTTTCCTTATATCGCATCGACACCAATAGGTCCTATGACAAAGATGGGATAGGAAAGGCTAGAAGTGAGAGGGAAGCGTCCGTAGTCTTAATTAAGGTACAGCCCCAGCATGTTCTTGGTGTGTTATTGGGAAACTACGGAAAACCATCTTCAGGACTGCTGACAGTGGGGTTCGAACCCACTATTCCCCAAATACAAACTCACAGTTGCGTGCCCATCCCTTCGTTCGGCAGATATTGAACAGAATAGTAGCACATTAAATAATCTTTGAAACTCAATAGTTCTAGGAAAGAATTAATTCATTGTCATAAGAGATAATTCAAGACTTCGCACTTTAGGAGACGTTGAGAATACTGAAATATCTTTAATGAAATTGCATTGATTCTTTTAGTGGGAGTAGTTAGTTAGAGCGTGTAGGGAATCCCCGTGGGCGCCCTTCATTCTCCGCCCACGTAGTGACGTTATCACTTTGGTCACGCCCTCTTATCTCGCCCGCCAAGACTCTCAGAGGAAATTAATTACCTTCTTACGCAATCGTCTGCCTAATCCAACGCTAACGATGGAAATTAAATCAGATTTTCACGTTTTTACTTAATACGCCACATACTTTTTACAAGTTAAATGAAACAGCATTCCAGGCTGATGCAAGTTGTGCACATGATTGACAAAGAGTGAACTTGTTGAACTTCCTGATATCCGAACACAGAGTGGCCCGTTTAATATGAAAGTTACAAATATCTCGAAAAATTTGTCTCCTGTCCAAAAATAGTGTGAGACGAACGTGGCATGTTTTCATAACTCTCATCATAATGTCATGAAAATTAAGATGGCTCTTGCAATGCGGACGATTAAAAATAATACCCTCTCCCCGAATGCTCATTCTATCTTCGAATTTCCTACTACTATATAAATCACAATTTGTTTGAAATAATTAATTTTGAGTGTATATTTTGAACATTACTTACTTGTCTAATCTAATGTAAGAACCAACAATTACTCCGATTATGATACTTGACTTAATATAATTTACCATTTCCTAGCTGATAATGAGATTCAATCACTGGAGACCTTCTCGGAATAAGGATGTAACCAATAGTAATTTTTCAGGAGGAAGGAAATTTATTTTCGTGGTTTATTAAGTGATATAAACTACTTGAAACAGTTGCATTTGGTAGTGTGCAAATAAGTTCATCTATTAAAACAATATTTTACTGTTATAACTTAAGGTTTTAAATGTAATGTGTGAATTGGAAGTGATTCAATCTGCAAGTATATCTTACGCTTGTACACAACAGAACAGAAATCCTGTACATGCACTTGGAGCACAAATTATAGCAAATAATATTAGTGCAATAATAAAATAACAACAAAAATGTCAAGAAAATATTTAAACATTTAGATGTTATTTCGTCTATAACCTTTTCTAAATAATCTATGACACCTGATGATGAATCAACACAAGCACTCTTCACCATATTATCTGATGTCTCATCCTTACACCACGGAGAACAAAATTCTGTTGGTAGTAAACCAGGGGCCTGTTCCACGAATGAACATTGCAACTTTGCACTTTGCACTTTTCAGTTCAGATTTTGTTCCACCACCCCTTTTCAGAATTAGGTTGAAAATTGAAAAGTGAAAAATTAGGAATATTTTCACTTTTCAAGCCTGTTATGTTCCTCCATTGGTACAGAAATGCAAAGTGCAAAGAAATGAATTGAACAGTTTGCATAATTCTTGCAAAGAGATTATTCTTTTTGTCATCTTCTAATTAAAGGAATGTAGAATTTGGTTTACTGATATAAAGATCTTACGACGAGAGCTTTTGTTATCATCAAGTAAGGACAGTGACGAATAATCCAACAAGAGAACGTACAAAGACAGGATTAATTTTCATAATCTTACTTCGAAGAAATTTGGCGATGGTTTCCGTATTACCCCAAAGTTGGCTGACTATATCCTTGAAATGATCGGTCATTTATTGAAACATGAAACAAAAGAAGTCAAACCCATTCCGAAAAAGAACAAATACTTATATGCTTACATTAGTTATGGGATGGTGCCCAGCTGTATGATGTGGAAGCAATGCGTGGAACATCAAAATCAATGATTTGCAGAAATGTAATACTTCCTAACGTAGTACGTTGGCTGATAATCCATATAATATAGCGACGGAATTTCTAATGAAGGGTGAATTTCCTTCTGTGTGTGGATGTGTTGACGGTACTCTCGTTAACATTGGTTAGTGATCATTTGAGAGGTTATTTTTAAAGTTGCCGACAAGGATGTCACGTTTCTCCTCGACAACTTCTAGCGTCTTGTAATCATCCTTATTTCTGATGATTTAAATTCTAAAATTACCGGTATCACAATCACACTCTCAATTTCGCCACGAAAAATAAATCATTAAAGTCATGGAGTATTGTACAGTTTGCCCACGGAATAAACTTGATCGGATCACTCATTCGCAAAGACTTTTCACTTTGAGGAGAAATAAGAAAATAAAACCTAGATCATTGTGGAACAGAAAGACTTTGCACATTGCAAGAATTGAAATGCGAAAAGTGCAAATTGGAAAGTTGCAAAGTTTGTTCGTGGAACAGGCCCCAGCTTGAAGTTCAGATGTAAGACACAAGATGACACCACAGAATAGAGGCGTGATCATACACCCTACTTCCATTGAAATATCATTTTTCAAATTTTTTTGGTTACCTCCTTATTCCGAGGAGATCTTCACTTTAGGGGTACTGGAAGTCAACAAAACCAAATTTTATAGGAGATAAGAACTTTGTGGACGCTTGGTTATTGTCATGACACTATCTGTCTTGGATATAGTCTGTGGTGTAATATGAATGTAAACATATCATATTTGCAATTCTGTTTTCTTCATGAGAATTGCAGTAAATGCTATCTCACGAATGCAAGCTCAAATCTGTGCGACACTAAACGCATGGCTAACTCGCTTTTTACTGTCGCTTTTATTAGTATAGACATGTACATGACAATTTACATTCAGGGACGAGCGACCTCGTCAAATATATCTGCTTAACAGTAAAATCATCAAAATCACCATCTCACATTCAAATTTAAAGCTGTTTCGAATAAATGCTGATTATTTCGATGTCGAGATTCTGAGTGTAGAATATAAATCGAAGGTCAGTAATGGACTTGTGGATTATATTATGTATATCCAGATAAGACCAACAACAAAGGAATGTCTCCATGTCGACTAGTATACTACTGACCTTCGGAGAAAGCGTAGCAGTGAAAAATGCCCAAAGCATTTTTCGGTGAAGCTGTGTGAGTTTTGATCCTCACTGGACCACGCCCGAAAATCTCAGAATGTCTTCATATTCTTCAAAACGTCAGCCGTATAATCGTAAATAATAATAATAATAATAATAATAATAATAATAATAATAATAATAATAATAATAATAATAATAATAATAATAATAATAATAATAGTAATAATAATAACACCGGTGTATATAGCACAAAGGCTCAGCTTCTTCAACGCAATTGAAGTTTATTCTGGAAAGAAGATACACTATGAAGCCTGTTTTAAGTACTCTGAAGAAAATATTATCACATACCCGCCAGTTGCTGGGAGGTGACGGTGCGCAAGGATCTGTTACAAAATTTTCAGTGAATTATACCCTTCGTTTTCCTATTTCCATTTCTTTTTTAAAATACATTTGTTTGTATGTTCTACGTAATTCACTATCAATGGTATATCACTACGTATACGGTAAATGTAAAGAAAAATGAAGTAGGCCTAGTCCTCGTCGGGGATAGCTGTAAAACAACGGAATTTCAAAATTAAAAATATGTTTCATTTATCCTAAGATAAATAGTGAGAAAATTACTATCAAAATATTTGATGCCGTTACCGTACGGTACCCCCTGCTCTAGGACAGCTATCCCTTGTGGATTTTCTCTCTCTCTCTTGACGATTAGAGTTTGAATTTATATGACTACGCTAGGCGGAAAATTATCCTGAAAATCAAGTGATAGGCTATACCAACCACCAATCAACACCCCAAATTACGCAGCGTGGTTCAAACGACCATACATAACTGTGATTATTATTATTATTATTATTATTATTATTGTTATTATTATTATTATTATTATTATTATTATTATTATTATTATTATTATTATTATTATTATTATTATTATTATTATTATTATTATGAACTTTCTCCTCAACTACTGTTAGTGAAGACTTCACAATGTCTACAGTTCTCTCTAGTGCAACAGAGCTTGGTGGACGGACAAATTCATGGTATTCGGGGTGAATCAGCAAACCATACAATTTACAGGGAATCAGTAGGCATGATAGCCGAGTGGCATTTTCACCGGCTTTTCACCAAAGCGGCCGCGGTTCCAAGACCGGCCAATACACCTGGGAATCTTGAAAAGAAAATCACGCGACCGTGGTTGGCATTTTACGGGTGAAAAGGAGGTTCCATGGCTATGATCACGACATGAACACTCGTGTAAAACTATGAGCTGTGGTTTGTAAACAGTGAATCAACGACGCTTGCAAAGAGTTGTAGGTATGATCCTACGTGGTCCAGTTTTTCTGCGCGTTAGGTGTGCATTATACGTACTGTACCGTAATCTGTAGTCTGAAAATCAACGGATGATGAAAACAACACAATGAAACGTTGCATAATCTACGAGAATAGTGACGCGAGTGCAGTGATCTCTAAGAGATGGTGGTCAAAAGCTATTAAAAGGAGGAAGCAATGTGAAAGTAGGAAATGATGAAAGCGACTTTGATATATGGTTCGAGGAGAGCTCGACCATTCAGAGACGGAAAATTCATCACTTATTTGTCATACTAGCCAGCTACTCTCAACTCTATATATATTCTTAACGCTTCACGATCTCCGACAAATTAGTAAATGAAATTGAGACGCACTACACCAACAATTACAGTACGGTGTCAACGTATCTCACAGAAATCTAGTAAGATTGATGGCTACTGCGAAATGAATGAAGTAATTCCTTACGAACTTAAGACATACATTTTTATATAACTGTAGTTCCATGGGCACCCAAATTCGTAACTAGATAATTAAAAAATTTATTGATTCTCTAAAAAGGAATCCATAATTTCCAATGTCGACTTAGTTAAATATAACATAAAATCTTTCCACTCTGTTGAACACACAATTTCAGTATAAATTTATTATAACACTATAAAATCCGGTAAAAGACATACACACTATTGCACAAAGAATGGCATGTTTCGTTCTACAATATCATCCTCAGATTCTATCGTTTAAATCATGCGTATATATCGTCGCTGTACGGGCAAGACCCCGTATGCCACAATGCTCTTCCTATCCATTATTCTCCTTAAGACTGGTCACGCCTCCCAACCATATATGGATATGCAGTCCATCAGAACAATTTTTGTTACGTTCGTTTTCTTATGCCAATTTGTAAAGGAAAATTAACCTTATTGTACAGTACTGTAGGAATGTATATTTTCATGATCTAAACACTCGTTCGTTATAACATAGTTAAGGTTCATTTTCCTTTACAAATTGGCATAAGAAAATGAACACATCGAATGTTGTTCTTATGGACTGCATATCCATATATATATTATACACGTATGACTTAAGTGATTTGATAGAATCTGAATATTTTCTTGTAGAAAGAAACATGCCATTCTTTGTATAACAGTATGTATAAGTTTTACTGGATTTTACAGTGTTATAATTTATATTGAATCTGTGTGTTTGGCTGACTGAAGCAGTTTATGTATAAGTCTACACTGGAAAGTATGGCTCCCTTCATAAGGAACAATGAGGTTTAAAAAGCACCCAGTTACGAATTTGGGTGCCCAGTGAACTACACTGACAATCCTTCCAGTCTTCCTGGAGGTGCGGTCGTTACTATGTTCGACTTACAGTAGAGCCAACTCTATTCAGGCCATGAATGCCCATGGAGGAGTAAAATGTAAAGGATTCCACTATTTGTTATCTCCGCACTACTGTACATAAGATAAAGTTGTTAGCTCTACGTCCAGCAGCCTTTACTCCCAGGGAAGTAATCTGCTACTCATTTCGGTGTAGGCCTAGTGAACATTAGTACCAAGTGTCGCTCCAGAAATGGAAATGTCGTTTTCTAAATATTCCAAATCCTGATGGGGAATCGAACTCGCGTCTTTACGAATGAAAGGAGAACGTCGTCACCACCTCAGCTGGGCCGCCCCTAGGTTCGACTTATAGGACTAATTTCTTTTCGCATACCACCGACAGAGATTTGTCCTATGGCGACGATAGGATAGGAGTGGGCTAGGAGTCGGAAAGAAGCGGTCAGCTTCTAATACCACTGGACAGGGCCAGGACTGAACCTGCCACCTTGAGGTCAGAAGGCCAGCTCTCAACGGTCTAAGCTACTCAACGTTGCATGAGAAGAAGACATATCATGCTGGAAATAATTAAGGAGTGTATTTCTGTTTTCAGGTATCCATTAATTACAGTGAAGTTCCGTAATCAAGTTTAGCTAGTACTGAGCGCAGAAGAATTAGTTTCGAAGGACTGTTCTAGACGATTCAGCCAAGTGAGCTTTCATACCTGCTTCAATATATACAATAACCAGACAGACAGATGTACTAACTCTGAGGACGTCTGGCTGGAGGTAATACTTGATTCCATTCACGTGATGGAGACTATAATATCATAGAACTTCGATATGTGAAGTACAGTATATCAGTCAGTTATGCCGAGTGGAACAGCGCCCTATTCACTTAGTTTTATACAATTCGCAGATTATTGCCAACATAAAAACATTCAGCTTGGCTACTCACAACGATGTCTGGTCTTACTACGTTTTCTGTAATTCGTTTATTCCTGTCAACGAAATTAGCGTTAACGATCAAATGCCGAATGATTGTAAAGAATCGTGAAAATTCTGTATCACAAAAGGTTCATGTACGGAGAATATGATGGCTGAATGACTGGAACTAGTATTGATTAAACGCTGGCAAAAGACACCTCGTTATAGCCGAGGAGGAAAGGATGTTAGAGGAGGAAAACGATGCCCGTTAGTTGAAGGTCCGAGTCCGATATAGGACGATCGCGTTGTTGAAGACAAATCTAAATCATGATCACTTCTCATGTTACAGATGCTCTGTTATGTACATTTCTAAGTAGCTCTTAAAAAAGCTATTTATAGTATAATAAGCTATTAACGACAGAGATTCAATGGCATTGTGTATGGCTATTCGATTAATAAAGGAAATGTTCTAAATGACGACATCCTTCGCTAATACATATCTGAGTAAGATAGAGGGGAGTCATTCTTGCTTGCTGCAGCGTATGTGGTGAAACCTGTCTGCACGTTCCTGTAAAGATTACTAAGTGTTGTTCCATGTGCCCTACGTAAGAAGTCAAGTCGTTCTTCGAGTCGAACATGCGCAGTTGCTTGGTTGAACGGGCGTGTCATAAAGATGACAATAAGTGCAGTGCGCTTCATTCGTTGTACCCTTTTGCCATATATAAAAACCACCTGTATTTATTCATTTCTGCTGTATGCTTTATTTCTGAAGGTGAAAACGGACTTTTGGGACTTAAGGAAGTTAAACCTTAATAAGTTAAACCTTAACTACGAACGCCTTAAGAGTATACAAAAAAGAAAAACTCGTAGCTAGATTCGAACTCTTAATCCGTGGGCAAAATCACATTCTGGTTGCGATTATTACCAAGTAGCCACTCCAGGCGACGAAGAATAGGTATCGTATCTCTGTACTAATGGAATAATCTACGCTATCGCTTCGAAACTGATCTTGTATGCTACAAGTTCTGAAATCGAATGTGCAGACAGGTTAACCTTGCTGCAAACACCACAGCGTGCTAAAGAATCACGTCTCTCTTAAGCGCAGATATTTGTAACCATTCACTACGAGTAGAGTATGTACCTATTACTTGGTTAAATGAGTCCAGTATTATTTATCAAGTGGTATTCACAATGAATTTGTCCGAAGTCGGTGCTTACGTGGCAATAATTATGTCGGTTTATTATACCTTCCTTATCTGAAACTTCAGAAAAAAGGATTCCCAGAAGGGTACAAAATAAAAGTTTAAAAAGGCTTGACTCAGTACGGTTTCGAACCCTCACTATTCCCTACTACTTGCTGCTTGAACGTCTAGATCATACAACTCCGCATTCAGGAAGAGAACGAAAGTTGTCACTTCGTAAAGTTATTGATATGCTACAGCCTTATGGTACAGTTTTATGACTTTGTTGAATACTGTAACGGTATTAATTACATGGCGTAAGCTATCGAATCCATTGTACAGCATTTGCAGGCCGTATATTATAATATACTGTAAAAAGATGCGTTTGTATCGAAATACAAAATGGCGATGAATTGACATGTCTATAAGTGATCCTAAACTATCACGTTTTTTGTGATACCGTGACCACCCTTTCCTGTCAAAAGAAAATGGCCTCATGAACCAATTACGTGCACTATTCTCTACCGACAACTGAAGGCGTGGCTATAGTTTGTACAGTAGAGTAACATTTCGTAAAAATGACTGAAGTATTGAACTCCGCTCTACATAAAATGTTACAGTGTTTTTGAGATGGTGCTCACTTACTGCCTCTTGTACCGTTTCTGCATTGTACGGGGAAGTCTATATCGGACTAACTGGACATAAAATTTCTGTAAGATGTTGCGCAAGATAGGACTAAGAGACACAAAATTCCGAACTGGTTGCATATGCTCGGAAAAAAGAGGGGCAGCTGTACCCCCCGGTGTATGTTAAACAAATATGCGAAATTAATAGTTGACGTTGGGGATGCAAAAGGAAATATTAGTACAAACCCATACATGCATGTAAATAAAGTGCTAATTAATGTGGTTTAATTCTCGTGGGCGCCTGGCGTTCGTTTCCATTCTTGATCAAAATCACAAGGTTGCCTTTCGATACAGTATATTATTGTTATTGGGCTGAGTTTTCTTAACTTATTCAGTACTCTACCTCCTAATGAAAGGGAAACTGTTTACTTTCGCAGTCGAAGAGATATCATTATGTTTTAACATCCATTTGGTCTGGGCTCAATTCCTAACTAAACCGCATGTTAAGGGCACCTCAACGTGAAAAATACATCTGACATTCACTTTTTGGTATTACAATTCTTTGGAAAGAATGAGCTTTCCTGAATCCAAAAATATATAATATGAGTATGTTCCTGTAAAAGTAAGTGTATTTTAAATTGCCATTTGTAAATCATTTACATGATTCACCACTGACACGCGCTCTTAACCGACGGCTAACACTGTTTTTGTGAAAGTAACACATTTTCATTTTAAGGCACAATTTTTCGGGGACTATAAGGTAAGTTAAGGGTGTATTCTGCCCGAAGGCAGGTCCGAACCTCCGCAGAGGTGTGCCTGAGCCGGAGTTTACGTGCGGTAGGGTGGCCAGTTCCTTTCCGCCCCTCCATTCCCTTACCTCCACCAACAGCGCGTGGCGACCCATCCAAATCTTGACCACGCCTAATATTGCTTAACTTCTGAGATTTCACGGGATCTGGTGTTTCAACACGGCTACGGAAAAATAGGAAAAATAAACTCAGTACACTTTTTAATGCTTTAATAATATTACTGTTATTCACTTTACGTCCCATTAACTATTTTGTATAGTTTTAGGAGACGCCGAGGTACCGGAAGTTTGTCCTACAGGGACTAGTTTTAAGTGCCGGTAAAATTACGCCTGTCACTCGGTTGCCCGGGATTCGATTCCCGACCGGGTCAGGATTTTTTAGTTGTAATGATTAATATCCCTGGTCTGGGGGCTGGGTGTTCGTGACGTCCTTAATCTTCCTTTCCTCACACACAACATTCCACACTACCACCATTCCAATTACACGCAGCTTCGATGTTAGTAGGGGCAAAAGATCCACATGGGTCGACGCCTCGAACAAATAACTTTTTTTAGAAAACCAAGAATGAACCCGTCAACTTGGAATCGGACCATTAATATTGTTTAAAAAGCTACAACAAATGCTTGTAAAAATTATATCTTCGCTTCACTATAAAGTTCCTTAGTACGTTACAAACCACCACCGAGACGTTTAGGGATTTTATTGACAGCTTTTTTAATGGAGTACGATACATTCTTGATTCATGCCCTGTAACGTGATATCTCCGCTGAACACTGTAGGTAAATTTCAGGCAGAAATGTAGACTTTTAAATGCAGTTGGTGCTCCTTGAATCCCTGTTCAGGAAACTAAGAAAGACAGATGCGTATTATGATGTGGTTTACCCTAGGTGATATTAAAAGATGAATGTGTTTTAGACTTGGAACATACACTTTCCCAGATATAAACGTATTAAGTGAACCTTAAAACATGTAATTTGCACGTCTGGCCGCACATAGGACCCACGCTTAACGGTACATGGAGAGTGATTCATCTAGATTGTTATGGTTATAAGGATTTAGATTATTATTTTATTTATAGACCGTTATGTTTTTGTATACATAACACTAGCCAACATGATTTTTCGGTAAAAGAGAAAATATGTAATTCTTATGGAAATTATCGCCTTGATTCCGAAAATGATGCTATTTTTTCCTATCACGTCTAGTTTTGACACAATTCGGTGTTTTAGTATCTGCATGAATTCGTAAGATGTAATGTTGAGAGATGTTCTCGCACAACTTTTTTTTAGAATACAGTTATGTGATTTGATTTGTTATTGTTTGCATTTTATTATAGGTTTATTGCTGTCTAAATTTTCATTTTGTAGTTGGGGATTTCCTGGTAAATTCATAAACTCCCCCAGGTACGCAATAGACCGCGAGGTATGTAGGATTGAAGATAAGACAGTTGAGAGTTTGTCTTTCATCTTAGACCACTTGAATAATCAGACGTTTTAAAAGTCCCAGCCCTTATGCAATGTTTATGATGGACTATAAAGCAGTTTCCTTTCAAAGATAACAGTCCGAAAGTATTATACTCAAGAAGATGAACTTGTATTTTGTACGGATGTTTCAAATCTTCTACGTCGATTAGGAGAGAAAGAGTACGATCCTAGTAACTGGCGTGTTTTTATTGACTCTTCCAAAATAAGTTTAAAGGCTGTTTTGCTTCATAATACAAATGTTATGGCATCCGTCCACTTGCACACTCCACAAAAATGTCTGAAACATACGAGACCTTAAAGTTGGTGCTTGAAAAATTAAATATCATGAGCATGGATGGCAAATTTGCGGTGATTTGAAGAGCATTGGATTGTTGCTGGGACAACAAAAAGGCTATACAAAATGTCCCTGTTTCCTATGCGAATGGGATAGCAGGGCACGGGATAAACATTGGGATACACTGATTTGGACAGAAAGGAAACAACTACAACCAGAATCCAAAAATGTCTTGAATGTAAGTCTTACTGACCGTAAAACATTTCTACTTCCACCCTTGCACATCAAATTTGGATTGATGAAACTATATGTCGAGGCATCAGGTAAAAGTAGCCTATGCCTCCAATATTTATCCACTAAATTTCCCTCATTATTAGATGCAAGGCGTATTTGATGGACCACAGATTCGTAAACAGATGAAGGATGAAATTTTCACAGACACGATGACCAAAATTGAGAAAGAGGCATGGAACGCATTCAAAGATGTAGTGACTAAATTCCTTAGCAACATTAAGGACCCTCAATACAAAGAAATTGTAAGGAAAATGTTGGTAAAGTTTAAGGAACTCGGTTGTAATATGAGGCTTAAGTTTCATTTCTTAGCTTCGCATCTGGATTATTTCCCTATAAATTTAGGAGCTGTCAGTGAAGAACAAGGTGAAAGGTTTCACCAGGATCTCAAAGATGCAGAACGACGCTATCAGGAACGTTGGGATGTGAATATGATGGCCGATTACTGCTGGTCGACTGCACGAGACGACCCTTCTAGAGATCA
Organism: Anabrus simplex; assembly: GCF_040414725.1. Classification (NCBI taxonomy): domain Eukaryota; kingdom Metazoa; phylum Arthropoda; class Insecta; order Orthoptera; family Tettigoniidae; genus Anabrus; species Anabrus simplex. The sequence continues at coordinate 338,862,847 of NC_090270.1, forward strand.
TTCAAGAACTTCAAAAACCGGGAAATTCCACGGAAAACGGGAAAAGACGGAGGTGTGAATCTAACCTGCACATAATGTAAGTAACAAAACTATGTATGTTTAACCATGTAATTTTTACTCAAGGTACGGTTATATTAATTTAAAAGCAACTCTACAGTCGAAACTAAATAGGCGCTTTATGCTTCAGTTTAACGAATTTCAATATACATTAAAAATACTATCTACTTGCTTACAAAGCAGCATTTATGTGTATTCTATGCACGAAAAATATGATTACGTTTTGCAAGCTGAAATTTACATTAATACATCAAATTTAATCAATACTAAGTATCAACAATAATATTTTGTTAAATTGCCACCAAACCAGACGTGATTCCCCAAAACTATTTTTTTCTCGAATTCTGCGTTAAGAAATTCATAAGACCCACATAGTTTCGTTTTACCGCACAAAAAATGTTTTATTTTGCAGGCTAGTGATGAGTATAGAAGTGGAATAACAGGTGGATGATGTATGGAGTGATAGGTAAGTGAATTACAGAATCATGAGCCACTGGAGAAAGAGCTGGTCAACGTTATAAGATGGACAGCAGACTATGGTGTGATAGTAAACGGAACGAAACATGAGGTCGTAAGCTTCATCAAGATAAACAGTACACTCCTTTAATTTATGTCTGGATAGGATCATAGTACCTCATGGGGAGCATTAAGTACCTAGGTGTTAATTTGAGGAATGATCCTCATTGGGGTAATCACTGAAATGAGGTTGTCGATAAAGGCTACTGATCTGTTCGTATGCTTTTCTGGTGTATAGGGTTTAAAGTGAGGATGGATAGGTGAGGATATACTGTATAGATCGCTGGTAAGACCCCAATTAGAGTATGCTCCCATTGTTTGAAACCCTCACTGGCTTTTGTTGATAAGAGAAACAAAAAAGATTCAAAGGAAAGCAGCACGATGTTTTCTGGGTGCTTTCCGACAAACGAGTAGTGCTAAGAAAATATTGCTCATTTTGGACTCGGAAGACTTGGGAATAAGGAGAAGAGCTATTCGACTAATCGGTATGCTTCGAACTGTCAGTGGAGAGAGGGCGTGGAATTACATTAGTAGACGAATATGTTTGAGTGGTGATTTTTAAAGTAGGAAGAATCATAATAAGAAGGTAAAAGTTGAATTCGAGAGGATAAATGTGGGCAAATGTCTAAGAAAAATTTGGGATTGGAATAATTTGCAATTTTCCAGATGTTTGGGAACCATGTTAGAAAATACTAGGTAAACATTAGTAGGGAGTCTGTCATCCAGGCGACAGCTCCAAGGGCAGATCAATTGTTACTGACTGATAGAATACGCTAACGAAATCAAAGCTCACAGGTTATATGGTTTTATATTAGTTTATATCTTGTCAGGTTTAATTGCTTATTTTTAAATACTTTAATTATTAACTGGGTTAAAATTTGTACGTGTTGTGGACCAGTCCAAGAATTTCATATCAGCACTGTTTCCCTCTCGAGCCGTATCTTTATTAATATTTATCCTTCCCTCAAAGGATCAGATGGTGTGCCGATTTGAATGGACTTGGCGTATTTATACGTAATTGTTTTTTTTTGGCTCGATGAGGAAAGTAACAGAAAACCTCCTTACTCTCATAACCTAGTACGCCCCTTCGATCTACTACACCTGCTGGGCTGAGTGGCTCACACGGTTGAGGTGCTGGCCTTCTGACCCCAACCTGGTAGGCTCGATCCTGGCTCAGTCCGGTCGTATTTGAAAGTACTCCAGCACATCACCCTCGTGTCAGTAAATTTACTTGCACTTAAAAATCTCCTGCGGGACTAAATTCTGGTACATCGGCGTCTCAGAAATCCGTAGAGGTATTACTGGGACTTAGAAACAAATATCATTATTATTGTAGCTGAAGTACGAGCTGTTTCAGATGTAACCGGCTTTCTGCGTGAGGAAGGAACATGCAGGAGTTGTCTAATTTGCCAGTGAATCTATGTAGGCCTATATGAGGCTGGGGTACCTCCAAGTACCACCAGACTGAGCCGGTACAGAAAAGTGGGCTCAGGAAGTCAGCACTCTATCTGAGTCGATTAGCTTTTCTGAAACAGAGTCCACCTCATTAAACAGGAATGTGCAGAAAAATGTACATCCCGTGACTCTCTTGATCGTATGTGTATACCCACACCTATTTTAGTGTGTTGTGCTGACAGCGTACAGCCAGCTGTTTCGGTTTAATCGATCTCTCCCGCCAGAGTATACAGTAGATCCACAAAGGGACTGCCCTAAATAATGACTGCATTTTAGATAGGCTGGGGAACTAATTATGCGCTGCCATGCTTGGTACACATTTGTGACGCGTACTGCCGGAATAAACACGCAGCCTGAAACATTAAATTCTCCGCTGATACTACGAGGTGGGATAATCCAGCTGTTCCAGTGCATTATTAACTTAAAAGTCGTGGGATCAAGTCCAGCTGCCAGCGAATATTTTGTTATGTGACAGACGAAGGAAGATCTAAAGTATTCAGAAAACTTACCCATGGGATAAAATACGATAATATATTTTGGTATACTGTCGAATCAGGCTTTGACGTATGCAGGAACTAGCGCTGAATTTTGGGTTAGGTGATTCCAAGTGGATATTTTAATTAGTTATTTCTTGGACTGTCGTCATACTCTGCGGTTAAATTATGGTTCAGTAATTTTTAACTCTCTTGCAACCATTGATGCCTTAAGGCTCCTTGATCTTCCGTAGCACTTTTATTTCACAGAATATTCCTAAGTGTTCTAAGTGAAATAATATATATTTATCCCTTGTTGTGAACAGTTGTTTTGTGGAACATAAGGGAATAAAGAAAAGCACCTCTGCAAATTCTAGCATAATTCCAGAGATAAGTATAAAACCAAATTCCATTCAAAACCTTGTCTTACATCCGGTTTTAAATTATTTTTAGGAAGAAAAACGTGCATGAATAAAAGGTATAGTCACTGGAAGAATATAGAAAGCATGGAATTGCATCTGTAAGTCCGTCAGCACTGCAAATGTAATGGAGTATGGCTTTTGGAGCCTGGAGTGTCCGAGGACTAGTTCGGCTCGCCAGATGCAGGTAATGTAATTTGACGTCCGAAGAAGACGTGATGACGGTGAAATGATGATGATGAAGAGATATAAACCCAGTCCCCTGCCAGCGGAAAGCCAATAATGGTTAAAAGTTCTTACCCTGCCTGGAATAGAACCCAGGAGCCCTTTGGCCACAGGCCAACACGCTAACCATTTAACCATGGAGCCGGATTTGGCAGGAATATTCAGCCTGGGGAAGCCACAACCCGCTCTACAGCAGCGATAACACAAGATTGTGTGCCTGCACGGGAATGGCCAGGAGTGAAGCCAGCAACTTGTCCTTCTTTACCGTTAAGTCGAAATGCATAGCTTTACATGGCGATGTGAACGGAATTCTCTATCCCCTTCAGATATGTGCAGCGCATTTATATTATATCGATAATTTTTTTAATAATAACAAAATATATTTCACTTTTCAAGTAGGTATAAACCTTGTAGATACCCAAAACAAACATTATACTTACAGGTTCAATTATGTTCTTTTACATTACAACTTGATTTACGTCGCACCGACACAGATAGGTCTTAGACGACGATTGGACAGCAAACGTCAAGAAGTGGGAAGGAAGCGGCCGAAGCCGTAATTAAAGTACATGCCAGCATTTGCCGCGTGTGAAAATGGGAAACAACGGAAAACCATCTTCAGGGCTGCAGACAGTGCGGTTCGAACCCAGTACCTCCCGAATACTGGATACTGGCCGCACTTAAACAATTGCAGCTATCGAGCTCGGTGTTCAGTTTTTTTCTGAGAGAGGTGTACATGCGAGGAACTTATTAAAGTGCCGCCCGCTCATTCCTTTTTGAGTGACTGTACCTTACAAGGGGTGTTTCACCTCAAATAGCATCTGTCTAGCTGAAGATAAGCAATTTTCTTCCAAATGAATAGTAATGAAGCGAAATTGAAAGAACGTGCAATGCGTGGCGCGTAATTCCATAATCATAGTGATACATTGAGTTTTTCTAATAGAACTAGAACTATTTCTGCGGCATACTTCGTTGGTTTTAGGCAGTCATATTCACTTTCAGTAATTCTACTACACTGACTTAGCGAATGTCATTGGATAGTCACCTATAGCGTGTAGGGCCTCCTCTGGCCCTGCGAACTGCAGTGAGAGGCCGTGGAAGTGAGTCGACAAGTCCCTGGTAGTCCTTTGCACGCAGCTGACACTAAATCGTTTGCAGAGCGGCCGCCAATGCTGGTCTGTTCGTGAGTGCAGGATCCATGGCACGGAGCCTGCATTCCAGGACATCCCAATAATAATAATAATAATAATAATAATAATAATAATAATAATAATAATAATAATAATAATAATAATAATAATAATAATAATAATAATAATAATAATAATAATAATAATAATAATAATAATAATAATAATAATAATAATAATAATAATAATAATAATATCAAAAGAGCTCCCGGATGGGTGACAGTTGATAGAGAAAAAATTCAGATATTGGAGAAATTCAAATATATGGGGGAATGGATAGACAATAACACGTCGGAGAGGGGGCACTCTTATCGAGAATCAACCAATGAACGTGGCGTATAAACTATGAACACTTACAGCAAGAAGAATATCTCGTACAATGCAGAACTCAGACACTACAAGACAGTGATCCCGGCGGAGGCTTTATATGCAGCTGAATGCATGAACCTGATGAAACAGGATTGGTATAGCTGTTGGAACTAATGTAGTAAAAGATTCTGAGGAAGATACTAGGACCCCCAAGGAACAGAGGATGGATCGTACAGAAAGAAAGGAAGCCAAGTGTTATATATCAAGTTGGAAAATGTCTGAGATACCATCCGGAATAGGAGAGCCATGTTCTTCGGAAAGACTGACCAATCGAGTAGTAAGATCTTTTAAAATCAGGAAAAGTCCGGTACGTTGGTATCAGGAGGTGAAAAAGGATTTAGACGGAATAGGAATACAAGGAACGGAAATCAACAACAGGGATGCTTACAAGTCAAGGGTTAAGGCAACCAAAAGATTTAAAATAATTAGATCCCAGACAGAAGAAGGGAGGAGAATGCACAGTGAAAGGATGAATAAGTACTGTGCGAGGCTGTAATCCCGGAAACAGATGAAGCTCAATTCAAATCGGCCAAAACGAAAGAAGAAGAGGGAGAATAATAATAATATTAAATGTTTTATGGGGCCTAACGTCCAGGTCGTCCGTTCTTAGCAAAACGCAAATGCATAATACAATTAATTAATTCACAGAAGTTTTCAGGTTGAATGCTGAAAGTCATAGCAATTTATTATTATTATTATTATTATTATTATTATTATTATTATTATTATTATTATTATTATTATTATTATTATTATTATTATTATTATTATTATTTCAAGCAACCGAATACCTAGGTGACCATCTCCATGTAAACGATAAATGTACTGTACAGTTAGCTCATTCGCGAAAAGTTTCGGACTGAGCGCTGAATGGTATAACAGTTCGAGGTAAAAACATGTGAACGTTTAACTAAAAGGATACCGAACCAGTCGCGGAAATTTTGCTGGTATTCGTCACGGAAATTATAACTTCATATTACATACACAAGCTCACTGTGTGTGTCGATAGCAAACGCTCATTATTTGACGGGGTTGTGTGCCTGTCCTTGTAGCAGCATGTTGTGCTGAGGTTTGCGTAACGTCGCGTCGCGTGGGCGACATGTCGCATTAGAGCGAGAAACAATGACAAGCATACGGCCGCGTGTGCGTACTGGAGATCAATAGCGGATATCAGTGACGAGGAAACATCCTCTCTACTGCCGTAATGACATAGAAGTCAACTTACTGCCAGGAATACAAGCTAAACGTGGCTTTATCTCTACCGAGACATCTGGATAAAAAATATTAAAGAATGAACTTCGTAAAGTTTGTAAAACAAGTTACAAAGTGTATTTAATAATCTTACATCCGTATATGCCTTTGGTAGAGAGATATCAGTGCGTGATGTATTTCTAGTATTGGATAGATAAAATTGATTACATTCAATGAAATGTCTCAGTCCCATTCTTGGCTTTGATTTACTGCACACTACCGGATTTCTAATCCCAATTACGGTGACAGTTGTTCATATGTATGTATTTTTCTATGCTTCAAATCAGTCTAAAAACTAAACTTTTCTAATATTATGTTAACAATGAGAACGAGACAATATTCCATATGTAATATAATTTAATCTTTAAAAGTAAGAGTAAAATAAAAACATAAAAACTATTATTTTCTTCTAGTTCTAACACTTATGAATATATTTATGGAATAGGGGTTAGTGCAGAACGTTTGAAATACGTTGTCGGTTCAAATCAGCATTACAAGTTACCGGTATATAAAGAGTTTTCATGGAGACTGTGAATTGTTGTAGGTACAGGTCTAGAGGTACATACAGGCCAAAATTCTAACTAATTATCCTTGTGAACTGCACTGTTGTACAGATTGCGTAGCCTGTAGAGTGGGGAATGCTATGATTGATGCTAACAATGACATTCCATATGCAACCACACACTGTTATGAAATGTGTGAAAATGTCACTCATATGGTAAGTCGGTGGCGGTGTTTCAGTGGGTTTGGCAGGCAACGGGAAACTGTATCATTCCTGATTTCCGTTATATACATCTTCAGTGAAGCCTGGGCCGTCTCTGACTGCTGATGGCGTGACTGTTGAGGATCAAATCAATCTTTGGACGGAATACATACATACATACATACATACATACATACATACATACATACATACATACATACATACATACGTACATACATACGTACATACATACTGTACCCAATGTGCATTGTATATACATACTGCATCCGATTGCCTAATATTTAAGAGAGTGCATTAGATATATACAGACTGCACTCGATAGTCTAATAATGAAAATGCGCATTGGATATATGCATACATACCGCACCCGATACCCTAATGCTTAAAAGTGAGCGTTACTTACATACATACATACATACATACATACATACATACATACATACATACATACATACATACATACATACATACTGTACCCAATAGTCTATTATTTGAAAGTGTGCATTACAAATATCTCTCCACACTGGGTGTAACAATAAGGCACGGCCAAACTTTCAGGACACATTTCTCACACGCCGGAGAAGAAAATATGTTACACGGCCTTGGATTCGGAAACGCTTTATTTCCATGTTAGAACTCATTTCCTACAACTCTACGTAGTACATTCATAATGGGAAACAAACAGGAACAAAACGTACCAGCATAGCGCATGAAATTCTTTCTTACATGTAATTTTCGAAATTCCTCCGTTACGTGCATCAACCCGCCAAATCAGCGCATACGGGATTTAAAGCTGTGGCGGGAAGGGGTCCAATAGACTCGCTTAGAATCTTAATAAAACTTCCAAATAGTTAAGATGAGCATGTTTGAGAAATAATAGATTCTGTAACCTCTCAAAACGTAAACAGTTCTGTACGAAATTCTTCATTCTGATGCCTAGAGAATAGACGAAGCACTTTGTTTCTGAATAATCCTGAAAGGAAAGTAATAACTTCTTACTCTGGCTAATGAAGTTGACAAGTTCAATCGATTCAACTGAAATAGAGATAATAATTGGTAACTCCAAGGAACACTCTCTTTAAAGAACTTAGGGTGATTACAATATCGTTTAGGGTATAAGTCGTAAATTTAGAGACCAAACAGTCAAGTGATTACTGTGCATTTGTCGTGCCGAACGTTGTAATATTAAGATAAATGTATCAAACACGGATCATAAATAAACTTCTTTTTATCAACCTCGCCATCTTGGCTAAGATCTTTCTCAGATCTTATAGGTGGGTCTAGAGTTATTTCTATGCCTGACTCACCAATGATGGCAACAATATCAGCCCTTCTCGTGGAGCCATTACTTGACAAACAATGGATTTCCTTGTATAAATCTGGTTCGAAATATTTCAGGTATGTGGCCAAAACAGTCCTCAGTGCATGCTGACTTGTGTTGATAAGAATTTATATTCCGGTCATGGCCCTAACACATGACCTAAATTTTCAAGTTCGTTGCAGTCTGTAAGCTTCGACAATGGGACGTGGTAGGACAGATCCCGGGCACTGCACGCACTGCTGGGATGTTGCTGGATATTTTCAGGCCATATGTCTATTCCGAATCCCTTCCTTGTGGTAACCCAAAATTTGGCTTTAGAAATAGTCAGCGTACTCTTTAGCCCCTCTACCTCTCAGGCAATGGCTATGCAACTCTAAAATGATGACACAAAAGGGAAAGGTTTGTAGACATATGCTTTACTCTCCGTTGTAATATTATAAAAATGTTGATCCCTTACATTGTAGACTTGTCACTTGTATTTTCCAAACGTGAGTCGGATGATTAAATGAACTTCGGAGGTCATGATCATGTTAAAGGACTCCCACAGCAGTTTCCCGCACCAAGCAAACGCAATAAATGCGCGTCCTTCATAATTTCGAAATGAACAGTTTGTAAGCCTATTTGTCATTAGGGTCGTACATTAACATTATCATAGCGGTAGACTAGTAAGTTACACAGATTGGTATACGCATCTACTTAGGGAAGACAAGTAACATAGTTCTTCTTTTCCTACTTTCCCTTAGATATGATTTTAAAACGTAAGAAATCAAACCATTTTCTAATGTATTTGTATCTCAATCAACTGTAACCGTTTTATGAATCTGCTAGGAGGGAACTTAAGGCACTTTTCTTCCAATTCACACACTGGAGCAGACTCTACAATATAACGGATCACTAGGCAGAATACATGTATTAAACAAGTGTGGCTGTTGTTTAAATTGTCACAACTCGCTGTCATGAAACAACAGTAACAACACTTGAGATATATCTCTGGTGAGATTACCGAGAAAAGTAACAGTGTCATTTCCCTCTGAGCTGGAATTTTAAAGCGACGAAGACTTGACAGAAGACAGATGAAACCGAGAGCAGCTGCCAATTCACGGTTCGTTGTGCGATAAAGGACTGTTCCCCGGCGATTTCTCTACTATCAGGGAGTGTACTTCTACTTGAACATTCTAGTCTACACTTCGAGCTAAACTGTTTCCACGGCAATTTACTCTCCTTCATGCTTCAGTAATTAACGGAGTACACGTACACCATAGTCACAGTTCTGTATAATTCAATACTATGTTGTCTATAATCTACAGGTTGTAGCGTGTAACTGTCTGAGACTAGATGGAGATGTTATAGGGCGTTAGTTCAGTTCCAGTACGCTGAATGTTTAATGATCCAAGCTAGTCCATAAAGGATATTAAGAATAAGCAGCTTTAGCTAGTTTTTAACCGTCGCAGGTATACAAGATATCGGTGAACTGGAGGATGAGGAAATGATGGATGGGAAAGATGGCAACTGAGATATTAATTAAGTTGTAGTGACCTCTAAAGTGCTCTTATCTTCGGAGAAAGCATTAAAGACCACGTCCCCATTAGTCGAGTCTGTAGTTGCTTTAATTTACCTGTGCCTAGCGTTTTTGCTTCCAACTTACATTTCTGACCTCTCATTTTCAATAGTTGTTCTCTCTTGACACTGTCGGTATTAAGTTTGCGAGGAAAACGGAATATTTAACTCTCATGTCATTCAATTTATTTGATCGTTAGCCCACCCTTAGTCTTGAAAGGGGCAGAACGTTTCGCTTTTATTTCATTTATGTTAAGATAGGGTTGGTGTATGGTTATACTTCCCCCTAAAATAACAACCATCACTACAATTAGGAGTTTGTCCCGCAATATGCCTATCCCATCGTCGCCATAAGACCTATCTGTTTCCGTGCAACGTAAAGCAATTTGTAAGTGAAAAAAAGAGCGGTTCATCTCATGTGTTTTTTTTAAGATATAATTTAGTAGTTAATAGAAAGATGCAAATCGGATACTCTAAAGTTTGAAATATCGTAAGACAACAACAATTTCCTTTCATTTTTAAAAATTACAAAAAATTTGAATACTATATTAAATCTTTGGAATAGATAACTGCTTTATTTGTACTTAAAATTGTATTTCATGAATAAACAATTTTCGAACATTTATAAAAAGCAAATCTTCTTTAGAAATTCCACAAATTTTTAAAAGTTTTAAAATGAATTTTACAGTAGTTATTGCATATAATTACATCTCGGTAAGTACGAATTTTCTATATTTTATTTACAACACCCCGTATTATGACATGAAACGCAATACAACTGGCCATTGGAGAGCGATGATAAATAATTGCCTGACGCGATAAAGAGAACGATGAAAACAATTTCTCGGCCATCAAAACAAACCGTAAAATCAAGAAAGAGTTTCTAGTTCCTCCTAGGTCGTCAGTGTATAGTTACAACATTCTCGGACACGTAAGAAATAGCTAGCTTGTGGTTTTATATGACCATTGATATCGCGATCATTTTAAGGAAACTCACGACGTGGGAACATAGCATTTGTCATTCTAAGGGTTAAAATAAATATTCTGGGAACTTAATATCTCGTAGCTCTAAAGAGAAACAGATCTGGACAAAATGGGAAAGGGTTGCTGTTAGCTTGACTCACCAGGAAACTTAACAGCCTCAGCACCAACTGACGAAGCATTAGAATATTCGCACCTCAAGGGGAGAGTTGTGTTGGTACTTAGAAAAGGATGATGAATACCTGCAGGGGTGAAAATTAGTTGAGCATATAGAACAAAATTTATTTATCCCATTTTATTTTCTATACTTCAGCAAAAACTGCCGGGCGGTATTTCCGCAGATCCAATCAACACACGTGTGGTGCGCCGGAAGCATCTCTCGAAAAACCATTGAAATGACGCAGAGGCAATACAGCGTAAAGCAATTCCAACAGCAAATAAATTAGCACTTCATGGTTTAAACAACGAATGGAACACATTTATCAGTCCACATTTGACAACCGCAGTGGTAATTAAGTAAATCAAAAACACAAAAAGTAAATATTAGATTCAGTGAAAGGAAATGTTTTAGATTCTCTACAGCTCTTTTTTCATTTAAAACAACGATGAAGGAGTGAAGCCTTTCAGAATAATCTGAATTTGTATTTAAGAATTAAAAAAACTCGTGTCCTCATCCCGAGGTGATGAAGCTCTTTTCAGGAACACCCCTATTGGAGGTGAGTTGCATGTACCATTTCAACCACATACCATCCCTCCTGCCATTCTTAAATTTCTGTCAGTACCGGGAATCGAACCCGGCCCGCGAGGACGGCAGCTAATCAGACTAACCGTTACTCTACATAGACAGACATTTAAGAAATATATACACGGTACAAATGACTTAATAGACTAAGTACAGAGGAATAATTAAACGTAGATCCTAGTAAGAACTGCAGTACCTGAAGTGATTGTGAATAAACAGGCTAAGAGACATGTTTACAATAGTTTAAAATATTAAATAATTTGTGAGTTTAAAAGCCGATAAGGCATAGAAATAAGCTCCTTACTTATGAATATAAGATTCCTATCTCTAAGTTTTTTATAAATGGTACTGTTCAAGCTTTCTCTAGTGTAACTTTGTATAGGTATACATGGACAATCACATTCAAAACTGTCGCTATCAACTTTCGTATTTGCTGTACAATAAAACAATGTATCTATGTTATAGTCGTGCCATTGATGTAGTCCAGAAAATATCTAATGATTACAAAACCTGAAGTGTGAGTATTTAAGGGATATGTTATAATTGGTGCCGCCTCTGTGGTGTAGTGGTTAGCGTGATTAGCTGCCACCCCCGGAGGTCCGGGTTCGATTCCCGGCTCTGCCACGAATTTTGAAAAGTGGTACGAGGGCTGGAACGGGGTCCACTCAGCCTCGGGAGGTCAACTGAGTAAAGGTGGGTTCGATTCCCACCTCAGCCATCCTCGAAGTGGTTTTCCGTGGTTTTCCACTTCACCTCCAGGCGAATGCCGGGATGGTACCTAACTTAAGGCCACGGCCGCTTCCTTCCCTCATCCCTGCCTATCCCTTCCAATCTTCCCATCCCCCTACAAGGCCCCTGTTCACCATAGCAGGTGAAGCCGCCTGGGCGAAGTACTGGTCATACTCCCCAGTTGTATCCCCCGACCAAGAGTCTGAAGCTCCAGGACACTGCCCTTGAGGCGATAGAGGTGGGATCCCTCGCTGAGTCCGAGGGAAAAGCCGAACCTGGAGGGTAAACAGATGATGATGATGATGATGATGATGATGATGTTATAATTGGTCCCCAGATTTTAGGTAGTAACAGCTTAGAATGTAAACTAATTTTGTTTGTAGGAAATGTCGTCCAACTCGCTCCTCCGCAAAGCAGTAAGAGTAACATATATTCTAGGCGTTCTGATAGACCGCACTGCTATGGTTTATGCATATCTCATAGCATGACCGTTGTACGCGTAAGAGTATACAGTACTTATTACTCGTTTCAGTAAATGTGTAGTCTAACCCAGGCTTTCCCAAACTTTTTGTATCTGTGACCCACCCTTCAGAGTATCGCATTCAAGTCCAAGGACCCCTAGCCACAGAACGTCATACTGAATTCAGTGAACAAAGTGTAGAAATCTTTAATGTTACCATGTTTGATTGTACTCGTATTATTTAGGATTAACATTTAACTTCCTTCAAATTTAAGTTCATTTACATAAAGATTCTTCATAGAATATACGCATAGAAATTATGAAACATCGTTATACTTGGCAAATAATTACAACAGTCTGGATCTGGAAACTTCACTTGATACGGTTGTTCGATTAATGAAACGAAAAGTGCTGTTTTGCAAACACCAAGCGCTTTACATTAGCCTCTACGTTAGTTCCGTTTCTGTACTTCGTTTCCATTTTTGCGAGAGCAGAATAGATACACTGGCACAGGTATTATTTCATGAAAGGCATTAAAACGCAGTATTGCCTTTCTAGAAATTGTAGGCATTAGGGGATATCACGGACCGAAAAGTCGATCAGAGACGTGGTGTTGTGACAAAATATCTTGACATGAAACTGCCAACTTGTCCCATGTTGCATGTACTGTACGTAAATTATACAACAGTGAAGACACAGCTCCTAAATTTAGAATTATGTTTTATGAAATTGTGCGTAGGTCTATAACAACATCTCGCTGTTTAAATAAGTGCAACTTACATTATATTGCGGACACCCCAGTAGTCTGCAGACTAGAGATTTGGAATGGCTGGTCTAACCTATTAATGCCTAAATATTCGGGTTTTAATTTTAATTTTAAATGAATCAGAACGAACGATTTTTCAGATATTGCCTGTCTAAGCTATATAACCGAGCAAACCCCAAGATTATATATTGAGCAATCAATTAACAAGTTATTTCTTAGCTTCGCGGGACTGTCTTCATCATAATTATAGTCATGAGACCTCCACTTGCTTATTATTACAAACATTCTATCTCGGTTGGGATTCGAACCAGTCCACTGAAGATGTCTCTCAGATATTACTCCCCAGTCAGTGCTGAGGATGGCAAGTAATTTCTTCTCTGTCTGGTATTCCTATTCTCTGTCGTCTGGGAACAGGGTTAGCCATAGTAATGATCTGCCAAGTTAACCTGATTATTTTTGAGACACAAAACTAACGTGAATTTACATTTTTACGGAAGTTTTCTTACACTCAGCATAAGATATAAGAAATAAACCGCGTTTTCCTTTGCAAAAATCAAATGCTCATAAACATCTTCCGGTCACGGCCAACCATTAACGGCTGATAATTTCAGATGACCGCCGGCCTTAGGGCAAGGCCTGCACGGTTGCTATGTAACAATACCTTACATCACTGCCTGCACGGCTGCTATTTAACAATACCTTACATCACTGCCTGCACGGTTGCTATTTAACAATACCTTACATCACTGCCTGCAGGGTTGCTATTTAACAATAACTTACATCACTGCCTGCATGTTTCCTATGTAACATTACCTTACATCACTGCCTGCACGGTTCCTATGTAACATTACCTTACATCACTGCCTGCAGGGTTGCTATTTAACAATACCTTACATCACTGCCTGCACGGCTGCTATTTAACAATACCTTACATCACTGCATGCACGGTTCCTATGTAACATTACCTCACATCACTGCCTGCACGGTTCCTATGTAACATTACCTTACATCACTGCCTGCACGGTTCCTATGTAACATTACCTCACATAACTGCCTGCATGTTTCCTATGTAACATTACCTTACATCACTGCCTGCACGGTTCCTATGTAACATTACCTTACATCACTGCCTGCACGGTTGCTATTTAACAATACCTTACATCACTGCATGCACGGTTGCTATTTAACAATACCTTACATCACTGCATGCACGGTTCCTATGTAACATTACCTCACATCACTGCCTGCACGGTTCCTATGTAACATTACCTTACATCACTGCCTGCACGGTTCCTATGTAACATTACCTCACATCACTGCCTGCATGTTTCCTATGTAACATTACCTTACATCACTGCCTGCACGGTTCCTATGTAACATTACCTTACATCACTGCCTGCACGGTTGCTATTTAACAATACCTTACATCACTGCCTTCACGGTTCCTATGTAACGTTACCTTACATCACTGCATGCACGGTTGCTATTTAAAAATACCTTACATCAACACCTGCATGTTTCCTATGTAACATTACATCACATCACTGCCTGCACGGTTGCTATTTAACAATACCTTACATCACTGCCTGTATGGTTGCTAGGTAACAATACCTTACATCCGTCACACTTTTTCGGATGAAACCCAGCCATAAGACATATTAATGTCGAAAACTGCGCGGGTTAAAATTATATTGTAGGATCATCTTACCATTGCGTATGCATTTTTCTTCACTAAAACAGCACCTCTCAGAATGACATAAGACAACGATGAATGGAGTATAAATTAAAATGCATCTCGAAAACTGGGACCAAATTGCGTAGTTCGTAACGTTTCAGAACGTAATAAAAGCTGTACTATTAACGTAATATGACTTAAAACGTTCTTATTACTGTTATAATACAAGCCTTTTATTACGGAAATGACCCCGCTAAAGAGCTGACGGAGGAGGGTGGGTGCTTGTCCAAGTCGGCGAGTAACGTGGTAGCACCCGATGAGACGGGGCGTACAATTTGCATACTGATGAGCTACTTAAGGCGGCCAGGCCTGAGTTGTACGTGGTCCTTGGATTATTCATTCCAGCCCGTACTTTTTTCTGGCCATCCCAGCGAACGAGTGAAGCGAAAGAAGTACTTGTGGCGTATTAATATCCTATGGAACGGCCCACGCTCGCTCTGTTGCTTTCAAATTGAGATTTTTAAGCGCAGACGAAATACTGGTGATACGTGAACTCCCTCATAGACTGCGCAGTAGGCTCATATGTAGGATGTGCCACAACTCGGAATTCAAGGCAATAGATGGTGTTATTGCCCGGAGTCTTCCCGGCGGAATACATGTAATCATCACGTCCTCACAAACACGTATCTACTTCTCTCATGAATATCGCTGATAGTTGCTTACTGACTCCAAATATTGTTCAAAGAAAAATAGAAAGATTTCAGGCTTCCTTACGAATATTGGTGGTAATGATTGACATCTGAAGGAGTAAAAATACAACATATGTTACAGCGTATTAACAGTGCAAACAGAAATAAGTCCAAGGAAAACATTTAATAGATAGATTCAGTATGAATTTACATTCTCCACATATTTATGTACTACTACTACTACTACTACTGCTACTACTAATGATAATAAAAAATAATAATAATAACTATGAATCATGTGACCTTGCTGAGGTGGGGAGGCTTGCGTCTCCCAATGAAGCAGGTAGCCCAGTTGTAGGTGCAAAAATATGGGATGGGTATCTGTCGAAGAGACCGGACTAACGAATGGTTTATCGAAAAGGGGGTTGCAACCATTCGGAAGTTGGAAGAGCGGTGGTCCAGTTGATTGACTGATATGGTCTTGTAATAATACTTAACATGGTTTAGCTGTGTTGATACTGCTACACGGCTGAAAGCAACGGCAAACTACAGCCGTAACTAACTCCCGACGACATGCATCTCTCTCTGTATGAATGATGTACTGATGATGGCTTCCTCCCGGGTAAAATATTCAGGAGGTAAACTAGTCCCCCCATTCGGATCTCCGGGTGGGGACTAAACGAGAGGGGATAATCACCAGGAAGTGGATACTGACATTCTGCGAGTCGGGGTGTGAAATGTTATAAGTGTGAATCGCTGTGGTACGTTAGAGAATCTGGAAAGGGAGATGGATAGACTAAAGTCAGATGTACTTGTTATAAGTGAAGTACGTTAGCAGGAAGATCAGGATTTCTGGTCAGGCGACTACAGATTTACCAACACAAAATCAAACAGGGGAAATGCAGGAGTAGGTTTTATAATGAATAATAAAATAGGGCAGTGAGTAAGCTACTATGACCAACACAGTGAAAGGATTATTGTGGTCAAGATGGACACCAAGCCAATGCCCACCACAATAGTGCAGGTCTTTATGCCTACTACATCAGCGGATGATGAAGAAATCGAAAGAACGTATGAAGATATATAAGATTTAATACAGTAGGTAAAAGGTGATGAGAATCTAATTCTGATGGGAGACTGGAATGCAGTGGTGGGCCAAGGAAGAAAAGGTAATACAGTATTAGAATTCGGATTGGGACAAAGCAATGAAAGAGGAAGCCGGTTGGTTGAATTCTGCGCATATCACAATTTAGTCCTGGCTAACGCTTGGTTCAAACACCATAAACGATGGCTGTATATATGGACGAGACCTGGAGACACTGGAAGGTATGAAATAAACTTCATTATGATTAGGCAGAGATTTAGAAACCAAGTGTTGGATTGCAAGATTTTCACACGAACAGACGTGGACTCTGACCACAACCTGTTGGTCATGAAATGTCATCTGAAGTTGAAGAAATTGAAGAAAGGAAGGAATTCAAGGATGTGGTATCTAGACAAGTTGAAAGAATATAGTGTGAGGGATTGTTTCAAGGAACATATATCACAGGGACTAAATTAAAAGGCTGAAGGAAATACAGTAGGAGAAGAATGGACAGTCATGAAGAATGAGATCAGTAAGGCTGCTGAAGAAAAGTTAGGAAGAAAGGAAATATCAACTAAGAAACAATGAATAACTCAGGAGATACTAGACCTGGTTGACGAACGACGGAAGTACAAGAAAGCTAAAAATGATGAGGGCAGAAAGGAATACAGGCGAATGGTGAATGAAGTAGGTAGAAAGTACAGGACAGCTAAGGAAGAATGGCTAAAAGAGAAGTGAAAGGATGTTGAAGTTTGTATGGCCCTTGGAAAGGTAGATGCTGCATACAGGAAAATCAAGGAAACCTTGGAAGAAAGGAAAAGTAGGTGTATGAATATTAAAAGCTCAGATGAAAAACCACTTCTAGGGAAAGAAAACAAATCAGAAACACGGTAGGAACGTATCCAACAGTTGTATCACTGTAATGAAGTAGACGATAGTGTTCTGGAAAAAGAAGAGGCTGTTGATGCTGATGACATGGGAGACTCAATTTGAGGTCAGAAATGACAGAGCTTGGAGAGACATAAATAGAAACAAGGCACCGGGAATTGATGACATACCCCCAGAATTACTGATTGCCTCAGGAGAAACCAGTATGGAGAGGTTGTTCCGTTCAATGCGTAAGATGTATGATACAGGAGAAGTGCCATCTGATTTTCGGCAGAATGTTGTTATACCTACTCCAAAGAAAGCCGGTGCTGACAAGTGTGAAAACTACCGCATCATTAGTCTAGTGTCTCACGCCTGCAACATTTTAACACGTATTATTAACTGGAGAATGGGAAGACAATTTCAAACTGAGTTGGAAGAAGATCAATTTGGCTTCGGAAGGAATGTGGGAACACGTAAAGAAATCCTGACTTTAGAGGACGAATTAAGAAGAACAAGCCAACGTACACGGCGTTCGTAGATCTAGAAAAGGCATTCGATAATGTTGATTGGACCAAGCTATTTGTGATTCTGATGGTGATCGGAATTAGATACTGAGAAAGGATAATTATCTACAATCTATACAAAAATCAGTCTGCAGTGATAAGAATCGAGCTTCGAAAAAGAGGCAGCAATCAAGAAAGGAGTGTGGTAAGGCTTCAGTTTATTCCCTCTCCTTTTCAATGTTTACACAGAACAGGCAATAATGGAAATCAGAGAGGAATTTGGAAGGGGTATCAAAGTTCAAGGAGAGGAAATCAAAACCCTGAGATTTGCCGATGATATTGTTATTTTGTCTGACTCTGCAAAAGATCTCGAGAAATTGCTTAATCGTATGGACAGAGTCTTGGGGAAGGAATGAAATGAAAACTTACAACATGTTTTCCAGTCATTGACCGTGTAAGGTATGGAATGAATGAAGCCTTTTGGGAAGGAATACAGGTTAAAAATAAATAAGGCCAAAACAAAAGTAATGGAGTGCGGTCGAACAAAGTCAGGTGATGCAGAAAATATTAGATTAGGAAATGAAGTCTTAAAGGAGTAGATGAGTATTGTTACTTGGGTAGAAAAATAAGTAATGATAGCAGAAGTAAGGAGGACAGACTAGCACAAGCAAGGAAGGCCTTTCACCTCGAACATTGATCTAGGAATTAGAAAGATGTTTTTGCGGATTTTCGGCTGGAGCGTGGCGTTACATGGAAGTGAAAGATAGAGGATAACTAGCTCAGACAGAAAGAGAATAGAAGCTTTGAAATGTGGTGTTACTGAAGAATGCTGATTGTGAGATGTGTAGATAGAATCATGAGAGATTCTGA
Organism: Anabrus simplex; assembly: GCF_040414725.1. Lineage (NCBI taxonomy): Eukaryota > Metazoa > Arthropoda > Insecta > Orthoptera > Tettigoniidae > Anabrus > Anabrus simplex. The sequence goes on from NC_090270.1 coordinate 338,881,773, forward strand.
ATCGAATTGGTGAGAGGAGTTTGACTTAGCTACATTTGTCCAGAATAAGAGATAGAATGATACGCCACATCTTAAGACACCCATGTATTGTACAGTTGGTTTTTGAGGGAAGTGTAGGTGGTAAGAACGGTAGGGGTAGCCTAAGGTTCGAATATGACAGGCAAATTAGAGCAGATATAGGATGTAGTAGTTATGTAGAAATGAAAAGTTTAGCACAGGATAGGATGGCACCGAGAGCTGTATCAAACCAGTATATGGACTGATGACTCAAACAGCAACAACAACAACAACAACAACAGTAATGTCATTGACTTTATGTTCCACTAATTTTACTGTATTCGCGGACACCGAGATGCCAGAATTTAGTCTCGCAGGAGTTCTTTGACGTGTCAGTAAATCTACCGACACGAAGCTGACGTATTGGAGCACCTTCAAATACCACCGAACTGAGCGAGGATCGAACCTGCCACGCTGCAGTCAGAAGGCCAGCGCCTCAACTGTTTGAGCCACTCAGCCTGACTACACAATTATTTAACTAACATTTGTCCCGCGGTGTACAGGTAGTGTGCCTGCTTCATACTCTGAGGCTCCGGGTTCGATCCTCAGCCAGGTAAGGTACCGACCACGCAACTCGTAATCTGCAGGCTTTCGAGCTGAGCAGTTGTCGCTTGGTAGGCCAAGACCCTTCGCGGTTATAGCACCATGGGCTTGGTTGGTTTTTGGGATTATATTAAGTCTCGATCTACGTACTTTCTTTTTTAACACATATAACAACTTATGTTATTCAAAAAATCCCACTGGACAAAATAATTCTTTGGTTTGCATATTTGCTTTGCTACGTAGTCCCAATTATAAACCTACAGCTCGCCTGCTCAGATAATATTAGTAACTTTCGATTCTCCTATGGATCTGCTAAGTACCTGGTCCTCTGTTAGATTTAGGTTCCTAGGTTACTTGAAAGTGCCTCATTAATTTATAAATGCCTTCAGAGAGATTTTATTTATATTTGAAAATAGACCAAAGCGAATTGACTTGATAAAGAAACAGCATAGAGGAGAGCCATAAAGGTGAAACTAGTGTACACATTATTAATTAAGAGATATGAAGAGAAGGTTCTAAATCTCACAGTGAGTATGTGTGTGTGGAGAACTCAACCTGCATCAACAGATCTGCCATCAGCAGCCATAGATGCCTACGGAGCCTTACGAGGGAAATGAGAAGTGATGTACACTGACTTAGCAAATGTCATGGGATAGTCACCTAATAGCGTTTTGGGCCTCCTTTGGCCCTGCGAACTGCAGGGAAAAGCCATGGAAGTGAGTCGACAAGTCCCGGGTAGTCCTCTGGACGCAGCTGACACCAAATCGTTTGAAGAGCGGTCGCCAATGCTGGTCTGTTCGTGGGTGCAGGATCCATGGCACGGAGCCTGCGTTCTAGGACATCCCCGATATGCTCGATAGTGTTCATATCGGGGCTCCTGGGTGGCTATGGCAGTCGTTGGACCCCCGCTGCATGTTCCTGGAACCATTCCCGGGCGACGTGGAAGCGATGTGGCGGCGTTTTAACGTCTTGAAACACCCCAGAACCGTCTAGGCGCTGGAAGGCCAAACATTAGTGGAGATGGTCTCTGAGCAGCTCAACATACCGCGTACCATTCAAAGTCTCTTCCAGAACAACTAGGGGGCCCGTTCCAAACCAGGAAAATGCACCCCAGACCATAACAGAGACACCAGCGCCCTGGACCACACCTTCGAAGCAGGCGGGATCCATCGCTTCATGTGGTCTGCGCCATACACGGTGCCTCCCATCGGCATGTGCAGTTGAAATCGTGATTCGTCCGACCATATCACGTTACGCCATTGTTCCAGTGTCCATCTCTGGTGACTGGCGATAAATGCGCGTCGTTGTGCCCGATGACGTTTGGTTAACAGTGGCACCCGTGTGCGGCGCCGGCTCCCATAACTCATAGAACCCATGTTTCTAAGGAGTGTCCACTAGGAGACGTGTCTAGCACGGCCTGTGTTGAATTGAGCCGTGATTTGTTGCACGGTTGCCCGTCTGTCACTATTAACAATCCGTCTCAGATGTCACCAGTCACGGTCATCGAGGGTGGCTGGACGGCCGGTCGTTCGTCTGTTGTGGACGGTGACAACTGCATTCAACCATTCACCCTAGACATGGTTGATCGTGTGAAGCCGAATTCCCGCATCACTTCCGAAATCGCACTTCCCATCCGTCGGGCACTAACCACCATACCCTGTTCGAACGGTGTCAGCTCACGACGACGTTCCATGTTACACCTGTCACATGCACAGCCACTGCTCACAAGGTCTCCTAAACTACTGCCGCTGACACAGGGGGCATGTGGTGCGCAGACACCACACCTGCGCATCAGTGCTCCACTATCCCATGACATTTGCTCAGTCAGTGTAGTTCCGCATTTTCTTAGAATTTGCTTTACGTCGCACCAACACAGACAGGTCTCATGTCGACGATGGTATAGGAAGGAAGCGGCGGGGGCCTTAATTGAGGTACGGCCCCCGCATTTGCCACGGAAACTCATCTTCAGGGCTGCCGACAGTGGGGTTCGAACCCACTATCTCCCGAATACGAAGCTCACACCAGCCCGCCCTAACCTCAGGGCCAACTTTCTCGGTAGGTTGTTTCCCGTTACTTTCCTCTCCGAGCTGGAAGTAGCTATTACTTTGTCTGTCAAGCCCACAGAAATGCATGTACTAAACGAACCTATGATCGACATTCCTAGACCATTCATAGCAGGGACTGGCTGCATAAGGAATGGTATCATTAACATCGCTCCTTTCTCAGCCACTTCCATATTGTCAAAGTCAAGGATGAGGGAGTCACAGATCAGTGAAAGTAACGAATTTGCTCTTTCCCATACCAGAAGACACAGTGCACTCTAAACACTTGGTCTTGCAACGAAATTCATTTTTAATGAGTGAAAGATTTAACAATAGGAAAGGTAGAGGTAAAAATCAAAACGGATATCCTAGAACTGGAGAAAAGAGCAGGTAGTGCATGGAGGAAAGAAAATTAAAATCTACATGAGAACAAATAGAGAAGACTGGAAATCAGACCAAACGAATATAAACAAAGAACATCTTAAATCAAATCAGGAAATTAAATACGACAGAGAAATGGCTTCCGTAATTAGAAAAGGATATGGGGGGACTTTGGATCAATTCAAAAGAAATCCAAAATATGCAGTTAGTTCAAATAATAATAATAATAATAATAATAATAATAATAATAATAATAATAATAATAATAATAATAATAATAATAATAATAACACTTTAGAAGAGCTCAGAATGGACAGAAAGACAAGACAACGAAGCTGCGCACTTTCACAGACACAATATCTAAAGTGGAATTTCTGGGTGAAATATCTGAACCGTTGGAATGCTAGACAAATTCATCACAGAATGCGGAATAGTAATCGAAGGTGCAAACATAGGGCTTCCGGGAAAGAGAATCAAGCTGAAGTGCCTAGTTTTACTGATGATAGAGCTATAGCCGAGTTTATTCCATCATCCCTCCAATAAAATTTTCGATATGGTATTCCGCCTTGGAAATTCGTGTCACCTGGGAATTTATTTCCCGTTATTCTTCTTCAATTATGTTCTCTGTGACTTTCTGTCACTTTTAATTTTCAAATTTACTTCGCCTCTGAGCGTTGAGCTCTTGTTCCCGTCTGGTTCTGCCACTAGTCGGTAGGGAAGCAAATTTCTGATTTGTTCGGACCAATGAGAGCACGGCTACTTCGTTTAGCTGAGTGCTTGCAACCAGCGAGAGATTGTCGGCCACTGTGTGTTCCGCCGTTATGAACGAAGGTTGCAGAGTGTGCAGGTTTTCCCTGCCACCATGGATCCAGGTTGAACCTCGTAATTAGGGTGTTATCACTGTCGTGGCCGTCATCATTTCTTCCATTGTATCTACAATACATTATGTTTTTTTTTAAATCTTCTAGATCGACGCCTGTTCCGTCAGTAAAGGAGTGAGTATTGTTTTCTTCCACGTGGGATTAGTACATCTATCTTAAAGAACTGTAAGTAATGTTCTGTATTTAACTTTGGGCCTTCACCATGAACTTCAAAAATACCTCCGTTGATTGGATCAAATTCACGTGATCACCTGCTTACTTCGTGTAAAATATCGGAAAATCATGTGCCGTGCACTATTCTGTCTTCTACGATTGTAATTTTTCTTTCTCTAATTGAATTTTTTAAAGCTTTCTCTTGCCTTTTTTCGGGAATTGTGTTTTTGTTATTGTTATTATCCCTTTCTTCAAACCGCTTCCCTGTATATTGGGTTTAGTTAATCACATTATTATTATAATTATTTTCGTCATCATGTGGTTTTGAACTATCTCATAAAATGTAACTTAACAGAAATAATTATGTCACAGGCGGTTTGACTACCACTCGGGTTTCCGCAAGAATTCTTTTAAGTAATCGGAACCCTTTTAATTATGTAAGTTTTCTGTCCCCACTTTTCATCTTATGTTAATTAATCTTGAGATTCATTTCGTGTAATGGGATCTGCTAGATTCTCAATTGTTTAATTTGAACGTGTGTAGTTTTCTCATTGTTTAGTTCTGTCCCGGGGTTCCTGGTTCATTTTTTTTTGGTTATGGGTCTTGCCATAGTGATGATGATGATTAGACTTCATATAAATAGGCTAACGTGGCTGATTAGCCATGAAAGTCTTCGGTATTTCTGGAGCATCCTATGTTGATACATTTTCTTTCTAGAATATGGTTTAGTATTTTCCTTAACTACTTCGAGTTAATGTTTTCCAAGTTTATTAGTATATTAAAGTACCTGACGTACAATTTTCTGGGGATGATGCTGAAATGATGCTTGCGGAAGTTCGGTGCAACGTCCTTGATACCATCAAAATTTGACAAAATGGTACATTGTAATTATCTCGTCGGTGTGAAATACTCTGTTAAAAGGAAGTTAAGGATGTACTAATGTTCCCATTTTAAGCTAGGTCACTTCGAATATTATTATTGTTTTACTAACATTTTCTTTTCTTTTTGCGACGGCCGACCACTTTCAAATTAGTTTTATTAGCTAGTTGTTGATCTTCCTTCTATTATTGTAAGTTACTCTCATATCATTTTTTATATTTTAAAAGAGTAGGACCTCAGTTTTAGTTACTGCGCTGATGGAGTGAAAGTTCCTCTTGGGGATCATTGTAAGTATCTAGGTGTTAATATAAGGAATGATCTTCATTGGGGTAATCACATAAATGAGATTAAATAAAGGGTACAGATCTCTGCACATGGTTATGAGGGTGTTTAGGGGTTGTAGTAAGGATGTAAAGGAGAGGGCATATAAGTCTCTGATAAAACCCCAACTAGAGTATGGTTCCAGTGTATGGGACCCTCACCAGGATTACCTGATTCAAGAACTGGAAAAAATCCAAAGAAAAGAAGCTCGATTTGTTCAGAGTGATTTCCGACAAAAGAGTAGCGTTACAAAAATGTTGCAAAGTTTGGGTTGGGAGGAAATGAGAGAACGAAAAAGAGCTGCTTGACTAAGTGGTATGTTCCGAGCTGTCAGCGGAGAGATGGCGCGGAATGACATTAGTAGACGAATAAGTTTGAGTGGCGTTTATATAAGTAGGAAAGATCACAATATGAAAATAAAGTTGGAATTCAAGAGGACAAATCGAGGCAAATATTAGTTTATAGGAAGGGGAGTTAGGGATTGGAATAACTTACCAAGGGAAACGTTCAATAAATTTCCAATTTCTTTGAAATCATTTAGGAAAAGGCTGGGAAAACAAGAGATGGGGAATCTGCCACCTGGGCGACTGCCCTAAATGCAGATCAGTATTGATTGATTCTAAATATTTGTTGTTTCAATTTCTTTCATTTTTTAATTCAAATATATTTTTATTTAGTTTAAAAGGTGTGATTATCTAAACCTTTAATAATATATCCGTACACTTAAGTGTTTCAATCCATGTATCTTTAAAACTGGACACCCTGGCCTTCTTGAGGTATGTTACCCGTCCGTTTACTTTTTCATCTTGTGGTTTGATTCTGTTGTTGTTCTGAGGGTGTCTTTTACTAGTGTCCGCTATATTTAGGTACACAAGCGGTACAGAGCTATCATTATTATCTCCAATGAAGAAACCAAGTATGTCATAGAGAAGATACATGAGGCTGTATCACAGGTAGGCCTCGAAATATCGTGTGAGAAAATTCATTCCATGGAAAATATACATGGAGATCACCAGTGCACGCGAAATATGGAATAATTTCATACCTGACTTCCCTCAAATTTTGGATCAATCATACTACCATCAGGAATGGACAGTAAAGCCAATTTAAAGTGATCCAGCAAACTCCAAAAGGCGTCCAGGTTAATAATTGAATAATTACATTAAGGGTAATATTGCATAATTCAGTTGTTTTGGCGGAAGGTTTATAAGCCTCAGAAACTATGTCTAGAGGAAACCACTAAAATGACGAAGTTGGAAATCAAGAGCGAAAATTTATCAGAAAAGTTATGGTCCTACTCTCGTAAATGGTATAATATAGATTAAAGTAAAATTGCGGACCTGTACACAGCAACAGTTAAGTTTAATGAAGGCATACGTAGGAGACGCTTGAAATTCTACGGTACAATCTGTACAGTGGACAATAATAGATTTACTAAAGTAATATTATTAAATTCAATTCAAAGGTCAAGAAATTATCCACGATTTTACAAGAAATAACACTACAGAAGATATTGTCAAAAATCGTCGAGGTTTTTGGAAATCTGGTTGCGAATCAAACATTCGAGGAGAAAGCAAAAATACATCAGTGCAGGAACAACATAGCGAATTTATAAAGAGATTTTGGGAGGAAAATAAGCATAAGGGGAAGCCGGCAGACCAAGCAAACAAGTTCAATCGCGCTCTTTAATTTGTCATAACGGAGGACAGCTGCTCTGCCTGTTTCCAGTCATTCGACCAGGTCAGGAATGCAATGAATGAAGGCCCCATCTAGCAGCGAGGATGGGAATTGATGATTAATGACTGACAGATGAAATGAAATTATATTGGAGAGTGATTTTGTAATTACAGATGACAGGGAAAACCGGAATACCCGGAGAAATACCTGTCCCGCCTCCGCTTTTTCCAGCAGGAATCTCACAGGGAGTGACCGGGATTTGAACCCAGAAACCCAGCGGTGAGAGGCCGGCACGCTGCCGTCTGAGCCACGGAGGTTCTTCTCATATAGCTGCTCTATTTATAGAAATAGTGATGTAATACGACTCAAATTTAATTTTGTAATATAAATCCGCATCCATGTGCCAGCTATTACTTGTAAATTTACAATAGGATAAACACAGATGTATACGGGTTAAATTCCAAATATAAGCAATAAGCAATGACTGAAATTAGTGACATAATACACATACAATGATGTAATGAAATAAAAATACAATTACTGACTTTTCGTGAACGAGTATAAAAATTGCGTCAACTCAGACGCGCGGTCTGTGTGATTGTTGACAGTTGACTGTGTCTAATATCTCGAGTACTACACTAAATACGAGGATATCATTAAATAAGTCGTGCAACAGATTTCTTGCAAGAAACTGGGCGTGCACTCACACTCGAAAATTTGAGGCGATCGGGAAGATGTTGTCATAACGTGACATACCAAATGAGTGAGTTTTATCCTGGGCGATATGATCGTAATACATTCTTATGGTAAAACTCACTGGGAAGCAAAATATCTCCACCAGACTTCGTAAATGGAGTGTATTTCCATCATCACATGTGACTCGAAGGCTTCATAAAGAAGTTCTTACGTTACCGCGAGATCTCTTTGAGAAGAAAGAACAAGCTGAGTTGAGCAGAGACTATTTGCAACATTTCCCTGGCTTTCATTATTTCTCCGCGAGCATTCCCTAAAGTTGTTCAGAAAAGAACCGGGGGCAGACATATGGAAGAGAAGTTTATAGTTGAGAAGAAATATCGAGGGCTGTCTCTACTCCCATGAGGCTTCTCACTTTATCTTCGAGCCGGCAGGTGTGTCGACTCGGTGACAAAGCCAATGAACACTAAAACTACTCTGACATTCTCTGAGGTAAGCCTTTTCTTACTCCCAATGTGGACCAGCGCTAAATGCGGTAGAAATACTTTCGTCATCTTTCAGAAAGACTTACGTCATTCGTACTTCCGACGGTGCCGTAATGTATTTTAACATTCTACACGATCGGGTGAGCTGGCCGTGCGGTTAGGAGCTTGCACCCGGGAGATAGTGGGTTCGAATTCCACTGTCGGCAGCTCTGAAGATGGTTTTCCATAATTTCCCATTTTCACACCAGGCAAACGCTGGGGCTGTACCTTAATTAAGGCCATGGCCGCTTCCTTCCCACTCCTATCCCTTACATATCCCACCGTCGCCGTGAGACCAATCTGTGTCTGTGCGACGTAAAGCCACTAGCATAAAAAAGAACATTCTACACGAAATAATACGCGGAGTTCTGGATATACGGTCAAAGTATAAGTCACTGCTAAATAAAAACAAATTTAATAAAATAGTGAATTCGTGTCCTCGTCCCGAGAACGTGGACGTGAACTGCATGTACCATTTCAATCCCTGTACAAGGTTCCCTGCTAATCTTCAATTTTTGGCTGTACAGAGAACCGATCCCGAATCCCCAGGATAGCAGCTAATAATGCACATTGTTATGTTACGGAGGTGGACAACATAAGGGTAATATCTTCAATAATGAAAACAATTCATACGATTTCATTTTAAGACGAGTTAGAACCATAAAATTCATATATCTTGTTGAACAGTGAAACGCGCCGGTTTATACATTATACTGAAAATTACGCGCGTTTCATCACGTCCCTGCTCTTCTCATATATAAATACTTTAAAATTTAATAATAAGAGGAAGAAGAAGAAGAATATGGGAAACACCACTGCTTGGACGGAAGAACGGCAGAAAAAACTCAGCAAAAGGATTAAGAGTTTTTGGGAAGAGAAAAAAGCAAAGTCGTCTGCCAAATGAGTTCAATACCGCTCTTTTGTTGGCCACAACGTTGTGAAATGACAATAATGTTATTTGTCTTACGTCCCACTGACCATACTATTTTGGTTTTCGTAGCGCCGAGGTGCTGGAATTTTGTCCCACAGAATTATTTTACAACACGAGGCTGACGTACTTGAGTACCTTGAAATACCACCGGACTGAACCAGGATCGAAATTGGAAATTTGGGGTCAGAATACCATCACACATTTACCTGCGCTATTCATTCCAACTTCAAAATTTACCTCGTATATTGTGGTTAAGGTGCACTATGCTGCATATTACGCTTGGTTCGTGGTATATATTTTTACAGTTTGTTTTACGTCGCATTGACACAAATAGGTCTTATCTCGACGATGGGATAGGAAAGGAAAAGGAGCGGGAAAGAAGTCACTATGGCCGTGATTACGGTAAAACCACCTTCAGGGTCGCCGAGAGTGGGACTCGAACCGACTATCTTCCGAATGCAAGCTGACAGCTACGAGGCACAAACCACGGATTCGCCCGCTTGGTGTTCATGGTATATGTTCAATTAATTTTTAACAATGATTGGAAGAAGAGATACTTTTGTCTTATTTCCCCTAGGATCATTACTGTGTAAAGTATTCCAGCCTTTACTTGTTGGTTTTGCAAGGTCTGTGCTCTTAAATCCTATATCTGTGTAGATAACAATACTCCTTCCAATATCCAGTCATTACTTTGTTATAGAATATTTTGCTTGTCATTTGAATGTTGTCCTTGGCTTATTGAAGTGTCTGCGTGATTAAACTGAATGATAAACGAAAAACCCTTCCCTCGTTGGATAAATTAGAAATTTTAAGTTAATATGATTAATATAGCGTTCTTAATCAGAAAAATCTCTCCCATTCATTCGGCATACTTTCCCAACATTAACAATAATAAAGAATCGTCATTGAATCACTACAACTACATTATTGCAAGGATGAAACGTAGGAAAGAAAAATGCGGGAAATACCAGGATTTAGAGAATATTTTAATTAATGGTTTCATTACTTCCCGAGTGCGGCATGGACCTTTAGTGCAAGGGAACCGGGTTCCATTCCCCTCCGGAATAGGGATTTTAACTTACAATAGCTAGGCTAATGTCTATGGCTCTGGGTCTCGGTTTGTGTGTGCAGTCATCAGCACTGGAAATCATTTGCGGTAAGGCCCCATCCTCACAGGCACACAGTCGAGTCGAAAGACCAGCATCGGTTCTCTCTGTAGGCTACACGCTATAAAAAAGAGAAAATACTCCCAGATCTCAATAATACTCACACAGATGGGTGTCTTCCACATAATACACGGTCCCGGTTACCTACAGATTAACCAAGCAAGTGGCTGTGAGATATGGGTCACGTATCTATCAGCTTGAATTCGGCGGATAGTGGATTTGAACCCCACTATGGATAGCCTTGAATATGGTATTCCCTGGTTTCCGATTCTCAACCAGGCCACTTCCCTCCAACTCCTAGACCCCTTCTGTTCGATCATATCCATAAGACCTACCTGTGCCGGTGCTACGTAAAGCAGATTGTAAAAAGAAAGAAAAAACGGATTAACAGACGATCCCTTCAAAAGTCTTCATCGGAGTTTCACTCTATGTCGATTTCATCCTTATTTATTTATTTATTTATTTATTTATTTATTTATTTATTTATTTATTTATTTATTAGCTGAGGCACCTGAGCTAAAGCTCGCTGTGGTGCAGTACATTCTAATATTATGGCTTTAGATTATTTATAAAGTAAATTAATACACTCCAGTAATACAAGTTTGATACATCAAATCAGTTAATAGTAATTTTGGTTACATGAATAGAGCTAAGTACTACATATCACACATATGTTACGTTAGTTTCATAAAATATTAATATACCCTATAAAATAATCACATGTACCGGTATATGTTTTGTTTTATATAATTGAATTCTTTCATAATGATACACTGTAAGAGTAAACAAGCAGTCACACCAACTACTAAATATACAAGAAAGAAAATGTAAAAGTCAGTTTCAAAATTCGTTAAATTTACATTTTTTTCTACTTAAGATAATTATTTAACTTTTTTTGAACATTTTTATTGAAGAGGCGTTCTTTATATCTTCCGGCAGTTTATTGTAGAGACTAACAGAATAATGCCAAATGGAATTAATTCCATATTTATTTGAATGGATGACAGTGCAGTGGATATTATTAGCATTCCTTGTATTATAATTGTGAATTACTGAATTTGTTTTACATGATGTATTTGAGTGTGCCAAATTACGAATAATTTTATATATCATAACCAATATATATATATATATATATCGTATGGCTTTACAAGTACACAAAAAAATATCAAATGGGAATGTCCAAATTTGACAACTAGTCCAGAGCACTCGGAGTCTGTACAATTGTTCAGTAGGAGTTAACAGAGGCAATTTAAAAAGTATTTTCAATGCTCTTTTATGCAACATGACAACTCTAGCGAATAATTCCTTAGTACAACATGTCCATACATGAATCATATAAGTAATATGGCTCTCAATTAGCGCTTGGAAGACACTTTTCAATAAATCATGAGAAACTTTGTATTTCAGTCTATTTAAAATGCCAATAGCTGGAATCAGTTTGTCACAGATAGATTCAACATGATCCTTCCACGTTAGTGATTCGTCAATAATTAGTCCAAGAAATTTAGCAGCCTTTACTCTAAGCACTGATTGCCCAAAAAACGTCAAGTGTAAATCTAAAAAATTATTACTTTTAGGTTTATGAAATAAAATATAATTGGTTTTTGTCAGATTGATTGTTAATCGATTTTTACAGAACCACGTTTCAATTAAATTTGCATCATGCTGCATATTTTGTTCAAGTTCTTGAATGGTATCACCGGTATAGAATATATTGGTGTCGTCTGCAAAAAGTGATAATCTACCTCTGAGATGTAAGTTACCAATATCGTTAATAAAAATAAGAAAAAGTAACGGTCCTAACACTGAGCCCTCTGGGACTCCGACTGAGATAGTTTGGTAATTACTGTTGGTATTCATACAATTCACAAATTGTTCCCTATCTGTGAGATAGTCTATAAACCAGTCTAGCGCAACACTCCTTACGCCAGATGCTTCCAATTTATTGATTAAAATACCACAATCAACTGTATCAAAAGCTTTCTTGATATCTATAAATATGCCCGATGCTAATTGATCTAAATCTAAAGCTTCTTGTAATTTAATGACAATATCTTCAACAGCATTGTAAGTGCTTGAATTTTGTAAGAATCCGTATTGATATTTATAAAATAAATTATTATCTAGAAATGTCAATAATCTCTCTTTAATTATATGCTCCAAATTTTTTAGCAGGATAGGAATGATAGAGATTGGCCTATAATTATTAAGTTAAGTTTTGTCCCCTCCTTTATAGATAGGTAAGACCTTAGCTATTTTAAGTCTTTTAGGGACTTTACCCTCTTGTATAGATTTATTGATTAATTTAGTTATATGAGGAATTAAATGATATGCCAATTTCTTAATTTTATTGTTGCTAATACCATAGCAGTCTTCACTACGACTATTTTTTAATTTTTCTATTATATTAGCAACTTCATTTTCATTGTTTGGACTCAAAAACAAAGAATTACTCGATCCACTCCCTAAATTAGGAGGATCATTAAATTGGATATTGCTGGGCATATACTGTATTTCGCTATACTAGTAAAATATTCATTAAATGTTGTAGAAATTTCTTTTGGATTTGTAACTAGTTCATCATGTATTCTCAAATGAATATCCTTACTTTTGTTAGTATTTCCTGTCAATATATCGTTTATAACTTTCCACTGATTCCTTGTGTTCCTTAAATTATTAATATAGTATGAGTTCTCTAATTCTCTCTTACGTTTGGTAACCCTGTTACACACCAATGAGTAACCTATCTTCAATTGTTGTGATACATAACCACATCCCAGTTTTAATCTAACTTGTTGCCTCTTCATTGAACTGTACAATTTATTTTTCTGGTTAATAAGATCTAAAAGTTCAGGAGTTATCCATGGGCAAAAACGTATTGTCCTTTTAATATTTTTCTGCCTATTGTTTTGATTTGTAGCCTCTGTACTAGCTTTTGTTACATATTCAACAAATTTGTTAACTATGGTATCACAACAATCGTCTTCCGTAATCGTTAATGATTTTTTGGACATATACTCATCCACTTTATTAATAATAGTATTATTAAATGTTATGAGTTTTCTAGTTACGTTAGTCTTCGGTAATATCTCTAAGTCACAAACCAACATGTTATGGTCACTAAAGTCATGGTAGATGTTATATAAATTACATTTACAAGGTTTATTTATATATGCATGGTCTATGAGAGATTTACAGTTATTGGTGATTCTAGTGGGAAAAATTGTATTACAAGCATTCTGATTAAAGCTGTCACAGAGGTTCTTTAGATCTTTACTAAGTGGAGTCTGCTCTAATTTATCAATATTAAAATCACCCATAGTAATACATAGATGTTTGTTATGTTTATTTCAGACATCTTCTAATAAAGTTATGAAATCTTTAGAATATTGTACATGGGGGTTATAACATGCTAGAACTTTGAGACCAAGTACTGGTACTTCAAGTAATAGTAAGTTAAATAGAATATCAAGACTATTGATAGAGAAGATTTCTATTGCTTTATAAGGCTCTTTGATATAAATAACTATTCCGCCTCCTCTTTTACGGATTCGAGAACAGAAATAAGCATCATATCCCTTTAAGTTGTAATATTTCTCTTCATCCGGAAATAACCATGTTTCAACAATTATTATTATGTCTGGAAATTGTAAATCATGAATTAATATAGAAAAATCACTCCATTTGTTAAGAATGCTTTGGGCATTTGCATAAAATATTCGTTAGTTATTTCCTCTTGCCGCTAGCTCACGTAAACTTACTAACTGATGTTCAGTAGTTTCCATATTTTAATGAAAATTTGAACAGGCAACTGACTTTTTTTTCTGCAGGGATGTTAAACCTATGAAGACTCAAGTGCACATATATCATCAATACATCTGATAAGTCCAACATTAGATGTGTCATCTTTCCTTACTAATATTTTTCCCTCCCTAGACCATACATACTTAAACCCTTTCATTCTTAAGTCCTTTGCTCGCTTCAATAATCCTCTTGTTCTGGGAGTCAGGTGATCGTTGATGTAGATTGTCTGGTTTGATGCATTGATGCCAACTGTTGAAGATGAAAGTACTCTAGCATTGTTCTTTCCTGCTATGAATAACTCTTTCTTCCATCTATTGACAAATTTTACAATTATAGGTCTTGATTGGGACTTATTACTCGACGGAATTCTGTGAGCAATATCAATATCTTGTTTCTCTATTGTACATCCAACAGCTTCACCAATGTTCTCTAATATGGTGTAGACATTTTCTCCTTGGACTTCCGGAACACCCTGTACTTCAACACTGTTCCGCCGTAGATACTGGTGTAGTTGTTCCGTCTCATTGTCAGACTTGCCTTTGGCATTTTTTAATAATTTACATTTTACTTATTTAGTTTGATTTAATTTAATTCATTTAATTTAATTTGGAGCCTCCACTCGATACCGTGGTTCAAATCCCAGTCACACCATGTGAGATTTGTGATGGACAAAACGGAGGCGGGACAGGTTTTTCTCCTGGTACTCCGGTTTTGCCCGTCATCTTTCATTCCAGCAACATTCTCCATTATCATTTCATTTCATCTGTCAGCCATGTGTCACTGCCCCAGAGGAATGCGACAGGCTTCGGCAGCCGGCACATTTCCTATCCTCGCCGCTTGATGGGGGCTTCATTCATTTCATTCCTGACCCGGTAAAATAACTGGAAACGGGCTGTGGATTTTCACTTATTTATTTTATTAATGAGTTATAAAAAAACTCTTTCTAAAAAGTAGGCATACATTTACTCAATAAGTTAGGATCAAAACAGATGTTAAATACTTCTCCTGAAACCCCATTATTTTGAAAAACTAACTGGTGCAGATGACTGTGGATTCTGCTCATTTGTAAAGAAAGCTTCATTACGTACTGTGGTAGCATCATCGTAATGAGTATGACTGCCTAGAGTAGGCGCTGCCAAGTCACTGCGAATCTTAGTTTGGGGGAGGGAGGAGACCCGAAGGGGAATTGAATCAACAGTCTCACCACAGGCAGTACGTCAAATACAAATGGAAAGGAGGTCGGCTGCCGTCAAGGGAGGGGATGGATGTTGGAGAAATGCATAGCGAGTCACAATGTTATATTTCCTCCACGCCTCGCCTGGTGTGTGAGATTTGGTTTGTAAAACAGTGCTCAGTTGTCTAAAACCTTCTTAAAGATTCTCTGACATGTGCCACTTCCAATCTTGTTTTTCTCCTTCTTGGCCTTTTTCTCAATTCTTGGGGTCGATATTTTGTGCGGTTTTGTCTCATTTTTACGTTAAGATGCCCTTCCTTACGCCAAGCTATGTGTTTACTGTTGCATGTACGGTAGATGTGTGTGAAGACACAATTATGCTTTATGTCGCATCGACAAAGGTAGGTCTCACGGCGACGGTGGGACAGGAAAATCCTAAAAGTGGAAGAGGCGTGGCCTTAATTAAGGTACAGCCCCAGCATTTTCCTGATGTGAAAACAGGAAACCATGGAAAAGGGTTGGCGACAGTAGGATTCGAACTCACTAATTCCCGGATGCAAGCTCACAGCTGCGCACCACTTACCGCACAGCCAACTCGTCCGGTGTGTGCCTTAAGAAGAACACATAAAACCCAGTATCCTAGCTAGAGGAATTAACAATATGCAATTGCAATCTCGAACCGTCGCCCTGTGAAGCAAACGTTACGTCGCTGATCATTCAGGTAGAAAGCCTACTCCGCCATTTTCAATACACCTCGTGAATTACTGCACGGGTAATGTTACAATTGCATTAATAATAAGAAGAAGAAATAGCCCGCCCTGTGGTTATCGTCATTAAGGCGTGATTCTTTATGGTTTTACACCGTGCTTAGAAGGTTCGGGTCCCGTTGGTCGAAAAACTGTTCATTAGAATGTTAGCCAGCAGGGTAGAAGTGACGGAGTTCTACGATTTCCAGTCACTAGATTGCGTGCCAAACTTCTCCACAGTGATCATACGGAGTGAGAGCATTTGACGCTGCTGATGGTGGTGATTCATCCGTCGGATGGAGACGTAAAGACATGAGCAGACCCCTGTGTGCAATGCGACAGGAGTAGGCTATGTGCCGGCACTGGGTTTCAGCCTCTACCTTCCTAATTATTCACTTCACGGCATCCGGTCGTTTCATACTCGACACCTTAGAGAAACGGGACAAGATTAGTTCATCCATTCATAATGCTATTCGTTTCACGTATTTCTAATTACTTGAAGGATTTTCGAAGATGCTGAGGTCCCGGATTGTTGTCCCATATGTGTTTTTTAATATGTCAGTTACTCTACTGACACCAAGCTGACGTATTTCAGCACCTTCGAACACAATCGGACTAGGCCGGGATCGAACCGGCATACTTGAGCTCAGAAGGACCGTGCTCTACTGCCTTAGCTACCCAGCTCGGCACAATTTCATTTAATGAATGACCGCATGGCCAATGCGAAGAAAACTCTCGGCCACCCCTCTGCTCAGTTGATCTCCCGAGGCTGAGTGTACCCCTTTCCAGCCCTCGTATCAACTTTCAAATTTCGTGGTAGAGTCTGAAATCGAACACGGGCCTCCGGGGGTGGTAGTCAATCACCCAGAACACCAATGGGGCGGACCTTATATATTTTACTCAATTAAAATCATAATAATGGACCACTAACAAAATTTAAAAGCTTAATTTTACATAAAATAAATCATAAGTGTGGTTGCCCTACTGATTCGAGTTAGGAGACGATGGTTGCTCAGTTTTACTAGCTCTTAAACTAGTAATCACTATCGCCAGTCTAAATATAACGCTCCTACTTTTCTGTAGTATGCTGTTACATGAGAGTTTTGGAGGAGCTATGAGGTGCAATATATCGAATGCAGGAGTTCTGTACCTGCTGTAGTTCGGACATAAGCTCCATGGACCTATCATAGTACAGAATAATGGAGAAAATATATTAGCAAAATTATAAATAAAATATATTACATTTATCAACATTTAAAATGTATAATCCGGACATGTTCCAAATTAATTCAAATATTTCTGTTAACGCGTAGAGAGTTTAGTCAATCGTATCTCCGAACGTAGTTTATTGCCATGGTAATACATTATGAGAATGGATTAAGCAACCGTGTACAATTTGAATTTAATAGCATCTTAAAAATCAATCAACCTCTACCCGCGGGAAATTTAATATCCCTAACCATTGTAGCATAGATTCTTGTGACAGAAGTTGGAGTTAATGAAAATACATGGATCAAAGAGAAAAGGGGGGGAGATGTTGGAATATAAAATTAAAAGGAACAATAAAAGAGTTTAAAATTGATGTCTGCTGGTCTCAAGAAAGTTTTGTACTTTAGAACGTAGAGAGAAAAGTAAAGAGTGTGCAAAATTTAAAGAGCGCTTTGTTTTGTAGATAAATCCCAGCTTTGGTGCGTTGAGCTGTGCTCAGAGGAGGGCTCCGCGTGCTCAACAAGGGGGGACGTGGAGTGGGGCAGAAGAGAACTTCTTTGGACATTGAGAAATCACATTGTATTCCATGGCCCCACCCAACCCCTTACCCCACACTACTCCTTTCACTTGCTTTTGTTTCATTCCCTAGGCGCCAATTTCTCAAGCGAGCTCTGATTTTCAGGTTTCCGAGAGAAAATGGACTAGAAATTGGATGCTTTATTTTCTTCCTCTGTTGCTGCTTCTTCTTCCTCCTCCTCCTCATTTTTCCACCTTCTCCTCTATAGGTATCCTACACACCCTCTGTATCTCCTCATACTTGGAACCACATGGATTGTTCTCTCAAACAAATATAAAGTTGTATAGAGTTTACACCATGGATTCCACACTGGTGACTGTCTAACTACCTTTAATTGCAAAATATGTAAAAATGAATTAAATTTCACTGTGCTCATCCCGTATTCCCTAAGTATCACATTAGCTAACCTTACACGTATTCCACCTTTACAATATAATTTGAATATTAAAAGACATTAAACTCGATACATGTTTCATCTCTAGTAGGACATCATCAGTCGACACATGAATAACAGACCTCATAAGAATGGTTACATGGATATTGGTACATATACACAGCGAATAATGCGTTCACTTTATAGATAAAACCGACGCATGACGTCTTGCCTAAAAAAAAATCAAGTGTGAGTGCAACTTTGTGACGAACATCTTGAGGAGTCTGACCGTACGTTTATCATTATTGATGTGCACTCAAAACAATTCGTACGACTCTATGTTTTCTTGTCCGAGAACATTTATCGCCACCTTTATTAGCAAGAGCTGTCTTACATTAAAACAGTTCATACATTTGATCGATGCTACCTCACTACCTGCAGACGCTTCATGCCGATTCAGCGAGTCAGTTAACTTTAGTTTACTGTACATATCCATCATTAGCCCTCGTATACCAAGCGAGGTACAAGTGTACCCCAGTTGCCACGTTAAAATTATTATATGCCTTAGCTTTTTCATATATGGTTACATCGTTAAATAAACGTTGCTGATTATCACGATACTGCCAAAAAGTAATAATAATAATAATAATAATAATAATAATAATAATAATAATAATAATAATAATAATAATAATAATAATAATAATAATAATAATAATAATAATAATAATAATAATAATGTTATAGCTTTACGTCCCATTAACAACTTTGTTACGGTCTCTGTAGACGGCGAAGTGCCGGAATTTGGTCCCGCAGGAGTTGTTTTATGTTTCAGTAAATCTACCGATACGAGGCTGACGTATTTGAGCACCTTCAATTGCCACCGGTCTGAGCCAGGATCGAACCTGCCAGGTTGGTGTCAGAATGCGAGAGCCTCAATCGTCTGAATGACTCAGGTCCTCCGCGATTATTATTATTATTATTATTATTATTATTATTATTATTATTATTATTATTATTATTATTATTATTATTATTATTATTACTATTATCTTGAGAACGGTACTAGAATGTGACCCGTTATGCTCATAACAAAATTACGCATAAGCGGAGTAGAATTCAGATCCAGATGCGGCTCTACTTCTCATTTAACTGCCAACAAGATTAGCCACTCCCTAGCCAGATGCAATCACTAAACTACGGTAGTTTTAATGGAAGTCGAACAAAGTTTGTTCTCTCTAAGGTCGAAAATTCCTCTCACTGTTGTTTCAAGTCTCGAGATCGCTCTACTTTGCATAATCAGTAGGCTGGATTACTAGTGGTATGGTTATGGGGGAACTTGTTAGAAGAACGCTTAGCAATCTTCCGTACGACTGCTTCGCTGTGCCTTCCGCTGTCTGACTGCTGTACAGTCTCCGGCAAGGTGGAGAAAAAGTACAAATTACCTGCAATTTAACTTCCGGCTTCACGTGTTTAACGTAATCTCTGTTGAGCGAAGCCTTGGTCGTGATGGAATATTTTCTGAATTCCAGGTTCTATCTTAAAAAAATGGCCTGTACTATCAAAAAATAAAGTTGTATTGTGGTGAGATTTCGCAAGGTTGTACACGAGTATAAAATCAATACCTATTTGGGAATGTTCTCAAAGTGGCTGGAAACAAGCCACTATATATTTCTTTTAAATTCAACATTGTATAATCTTTTCAAAACCTTAATACCCGTTCTAGCTCCTTTCTTTCTACTACTTAGCACCGTACAAATAAAATTATTAGATCATTTTTGGTGTTCGGCACCAGATCATGGAATACCTTGCTAGCTCAGTTTAGAGAATCTAACTCTTTATCAAGATTTACAGTCGCCTGCCGAGACTACCGGCTGAGGAGCGCTGACTGAATCGTAGTGGTTTTTTGTTTTTGCAATTTGCTTTAAGTCGCACCAACACAGATAGATGTTATGACGACGATGGGATAGGAAAGGGCTAGGAGTGGGAAGGAAATGACCGTGGACTTAACTAAGGTAAACCTCAGCAATTACCTTGTGTGAAAATGAAAAACCACGTAAAACTATGTACACGCCTGCCGACAGTGGGGTTCGAATCCTCTATCACTATAATGCAAGCTCACAGCTGCGCACCCCTTATCGCGCCCCAAATCTTTCGGTAAGACATATCTGTGTCAGTGTAACGTGAAGAAAATTCTTCTAATTGTGTAGTATGATACATAGTTTTTCATTCTTTTAAATTCCTCGTATTTTAGCACAGGATTGGTCCTTGGACCTTTCAGATAAATAGCTAATAAAATGGGGTGGTATAAGAAAGGAAACCACATACAGATAAATACTACAATAGGGAGTTGAAGAGTCGATAGGAAATGAACTGATGGTGACTAACGAGTAGAGCCAAAGTGCCTTGATCATTAATCTGCGAAAACGGCCCTTTATTAATGCTAGTTCATAGCTAGTGTTCTAAAATAGTAACACAATAAAGTCGACAATTATAGCCCATTCGATAAAAGTGTACAAAAATGTATTGTCACGATAGCTCAAGAATGTAATATAGACTCCTCCTCTAAGTTGGAACTGGTCGGCGAGAAAGAGGAATACAATAATGACATTATGGCAATAGTGTCCAGTATCTGCTATCTTTTACTGTTTGTTATTTCGATTCTCAATAGAGGACATCGTCACCTATGAAACAATACCGCCTATTTGTCAATGCTCTTCCTATCCATTATATTCGTCACGACAGGTCACGCCTCCCAGCCACACATGGATATGCAGATCATCAGAACAATTTTCATTGTGTTCATTTCCCTATGCTTGCGTGTAAAGGATAATGATCCTTACCGTACTGTAGGGGTGCATGTTTACATGACGTATTCGCGCACTTATGTATTTCCTTTACACATTAGTATACAACTGTTATGATGGACTGCATATCCATATGTCGCTGGGAGGTGTGACCAGTCGTAAGGAAAAATGATGGATAGGAAGAGCATTGTCAGATAGGCGACATTGTGTCTTAACCGACGATATCGGAATTGGAATAACTTACCAAGGGAAATGTTCATTAAATTTTCAAATTCATCGGAATTATTTAAGAAAAGGCTACGTAAACAAACAGATAAGAAATCTGCCATCTGGGCGACTGCTCTAATTGCAGATTAGTGGTGACGGATACTGGATAAAGTTCTGAGATTCTTCAGAAATTCACAACATCTTTATTATGATGTAAAGACTAAGTTACTCAATTTCGTGAGGACAAACTGATAACTGCTGTGGCATGTAACGAAGTAATAAATATAGTCTGAGAGGATCTGTATTCAATCTGAGGATCTCCTAGGAATCTAGATATAATTATTTCATATGAAATAAGGATAGAGGTATCCAGCTCTACAACCATAAGTGCTGATGTACCAGCGCTAATGTGGAATGTTAAGGATTAAACTAAACAGGCACGTCCCAATTAATACAATTAATAATGTGTAAACTATGGCACAATATAACAGAGAATATTTCCACTACAATAATATATTTCAGAAGATTGTTTCCAGGAAAATTTTTATAAAGGATTAATATAAACATCTTATTCGTAGCAGACCCATCGTAAGTTATCAAAACAAATAATCTAAAATAGAGTTCTTCATATATGACAAAAATGAAATAGCATGCTGCTAAATATTTGGAAATCGATATCTAAACAAGTCCCTGGCATAAGGTGTTTCACATAGTGAGCTCTACTTTCTACACTTTAGATGGGCATGAACTACAGTATGTTACATTATACCACTTTCACGGAAAATTCATTTTGCGAGGAAGAACCCTTTTCATCCCGTTGAGGTTATGTCTGTGTGTTGTAGGGTCGTAACCCATTATTGTGTCTTTCATGTTTTTCTGTGTTGCCACAACCACACAGGTCATCTATATATAGTTTAATTGCATTCTGCATCTCTAACTATTTATCAAGAAATGTGTTACATTTCCGTAACATAATAACCATTATTAAATAATTTCATTATTAAATAATTGAACAACTTTACTGAAGTGTACACAGTCTAATAATTAGTCTATAAAATTTTACAAAAGAAGGAATGTGTCTAGTACTATCCTCCAGACTAGCTTTATTCCACCACTCATCTAGGCTTTGAAAATTAGTTGCTTTTCGGGCTATTAGATACTCATACGTTGCATCATAATTCCGCTGATATCATTTGAATGTGTTCTATTCTATTTTACGCTATACTTCATCATTTAATCGTATGATTTGTAATACAGACTGTTGGTTGTTGAAGGGTTTACGAACTATGAGTAAATCTATTTCGATTTCCGAAATTTGTAGTACACATGTATATTCATAATGGTTTCCGCATAAATTTTGGGTGCGTCGTAATTTACACTTCTTTACCGATTTGGGGGTTTCTTCAGGTAGAAAATTTCTGCCTGGTTTGGAGTTACAAACAGAACTCTTGCCTCCATGAATTTTGCTAAGTAGAAGATATCAATTAACCTCAGTTGAAGTTCATACTTTTCTCCTAGAACATAGGCCTACATTCCGGAGAAAAGGGAATAATAAATGAATAAATGCTTGATTTTTGTCTGAGTGCAAGTAGACGGCATTCATCTTGTAGGTTAATTCGTGTTTACTAGTATTATAGTTCCAAATAGATTTCATTATTGCAAAAATAATATTCCCCCCAAAATGATCCTGAAAATGGATAATTATTTCTGGCTATTCTCTGTTTACATGAATGACTCTCAAGAGAAATATATTATAAAATTTAAATAATACGGACTTAACTAAACATTACATGGCTGGAGGTTTGAGAATTTATATATCGTTATGGACATATAATTTCAAGGAATTTTTCACAGTCAAAAAGCGTTCTGGAAGTATCACTCTAATAAATGGACAAATATTGATTTTACCCTGTGTTTTATTGACTGGGGTGGGTAGTCCCTTCTTACCCTCAGCTTCCATTTCCAGCTTATAACCCGATGACACTGCAAATCCGTTGATGCCGGCGGAAAAAAAAGAAAGTAAACAACGAAAACAACGAGAGTGCTAATAAATAAATCATAAGTTCCATTCATTGGAAGTCTCTTGCACTGTGCAGTGGTTCCCTGGAGGTTGTCTCGACTCGTACTCGCAAAAAACAAATACAGCTTTAACCAGTGGCTCCAATGTACAGAACACTGAATACCTGATGACAGACGTACAGTAATATACGATTCCTTTCAGCGGACAGAGAGACCAAATCGCCGACTGCTGACTATGGCATTAATGTAATTAAGCAGTAAGTACTCACATAAAGCAGGTGAATTCACTGTACGAACGGGCGTAGCTTACCTGTGGACATATACATATAGCATTAGACATAGATTCTCTGATGTCAAAGTAAACTAAGATTAGTTATCATTAGAACATAAAGGGGGATTGTATTTTCTGCATGAAACATGTTGTATTGGAGGTACTGAGGTTCAGATGGACACAAATTATCGACAGGGGCACAGCAAATTATGTACATGACATCATATCGTCACTACGCAAGCAATACCACGTATATGGCAACACTCTTCCCATCCATTATTTTCCTTAAGCCTGGTGACGCCTCCCACCCACGTATTGATTAGAACAATTTCAGTTGAGTTCATTTTCCTATGCTATTGTGTATAGGAAAATTAACCTTAATTACATCTTACCGTAGGAGTAAATACATCATGCATACATCACTACGGTGAGGTACGGTAAGGTTAATTTTCCTTTGCTTTTCAGCATAGTAAAATAAAGACAACGAAGGGAAACGTGAAGGAAGATAATGGATAAGAAGAACATTGTGACATATGCGGTATTGCTCGCGCAGCGACTGTATATTTCCCATCAGAGTTATCCTACGATCTCAACACGAAGGTTAAGTCAATTTAATGACATTCTACTAATTGTTTTTCAATGATTTTCCAATTATATAAATATTTTCAGGGGAAAAGTAAAATAATATTCTGATAAAAATATGATAATGGAAGCGCTGTGATAAATTCAAAATATGAATACTCTTCGAAATTTGAGAGTGAAAATTCGTTCTTGAGATACGATAATTTGTTTCGGCTACCATAAGTGTTTTCCAATTCATTGAATAAAAAAGACAGGATAGTATATTGGCTGAAGTCCTGGGTTATTTACACTTCTATCGAGGCAATATATGTACAAGCAGAAAAGATCCTTAGAGGAGTGGAAGGTAAACAATTCCACTGTTCGTAATTTCGATACTAAAAGGGCAGGCATCTCTTATGGATTCACCGATTTAGTTCAAATTTCGGGAGCTTCATTTGCGGCAAAAATAAACATTGTTGTGTGCGAGGGTTTGAACAGTCGAGAGGGTTCGCTGCGCTGATCTTGCGTCATCTCGTAATTAGTTGGCCTGAATAGGGGTTGCCTGGATGGCCAAGGCCCATTAGGGCTGTAGCGCTATGGGTTTTTAGTTCGCTTGTTCTTGTAAATAATCCCACTCCTATGATTATAGTAGAAAAGCAATCCCATAGCCCAATACTGTGATGTTCTCTATCACATATATTCGTGAACTGTCAACGTAAGTTGGGTTCTCAATGTAAGAGTAGCATAGTTCATTGTAAACTATTTCATCGCATTAGTAGGGATGTTTTTTTATTTATTGTAACTTCCCTAATTATAAGGTTGCCACTAGGATAAAGTATACTTCAGTTTCCAATACAGGACTTACTATGATTGATTTACAGGTTATAAGCATTTACTAACTATTATATCATATTAGAATGGAATATGTAAAAATGTTCACATACAATACAAAATGGAACCTAGAATCAGACTAAGCAGCACGCGATACTGTTGACTCTTTAAATGGATTTTCAAAATTAATACTGAACCGAGGATAGCAGCTATTGCTAAGTTAAGCAAACGTTGTCATTCTACGCCCCACGAAGTCCAAACCTCTCATAGGAATTTACACTTACCCTTGTGGTGCAATTGACTCCAGCGCAAAAATTCACGTTCAAGGGTTGTTCCCTATACCCAAAACCTGACGAATGTTGGTATGTTGAAGTCGAGCTTCCAAAGAGGCGCAGAAGAACAAGGCTTTTGTACATTTACAATATTCCATTGATCATCAGTAGACTTCGGGTTTTTCGGCAGTAATAGGATATAATGCAAACTTACTGAAGCGAATATTAAGTATATACAATTGTACAACGGTTAAGCCACAAGTGTTGCATAAAATTTAGGGGTAAGGCTCATCAGGACACCTTGAATTGAAGTTTCTCCCTACATCGCGGAAGAACGGGCTAGACGACACTTCCTAAAAACCGAATTAATTTGCTTCTAACCTATTGCAGCCTAAACACCCGGCTCTACTCAACAGGTTAGTTAAAACATTTTTCACTTCGAGATGCGAGTAAACTTCTATTTCCACGTGCCTCTTTATATTGTGACCATAGACATGGGAAATTCAGTTTTACTTGTAAGCCGAACCATAGTGGTATGATTCCTCATTTTATATACCCCACATGCATACACTGGGATTCAAATCCCAGCCACCTGGGCAAGAATCTAGGGGTCTCCATAATAACATATTAAATTAATATTCAAACCCTGGCGAATTACATGCGAGAATGTCGATAAATTAAGTCCCTTCTTGTCCTAAACAGTATTTTAACCACCGAGCGAGTTGACTACATGGTTTGGTCCCGGTTTGTATTCTGGAGACAGTGGCTTCGAATCCCACTGTCGGCATCTCTACAGATAATTTTACGTGGTTTACAATCTTCACACGAGGAAAATGCTGCGAATGTACCTTTAAAATTCTGGCCCTTTCCCGACCTTTCGGTGCCGAAAGCCATAGATAATTTTGTGCGATGTTAAACAAGTAGAATATAAATAAAAAATAAATTAAGAACGTAGCCGACCAGCATGTGGTTTACAGGTGACATTAAACAGACAAATTTCAATCTCTAATAATAATAATAATAATAATAATAATAATAATAATAATAATAATAATAATAATATACTATGGGACCGAGAAGTCAATAACCGATATCAGGCTCAGCAACAATAGGCCAGATATTATTCTAATCGATAAATCAAAAAGATCCGCATCCCTTATAGAAATTGCCTGTCCAAATACCTCCAATTTGCAAACAACAATAGCCACAAAGATATCAAAATACACAGCACTGGCAATAGAAATACAACGCCTGTGGAAACTTGAATCAGTCACCAGAGTTCCAATAGTAATATCATGTACCGGTGTTATTTCAGAAAGCTTGCACATCCCTTTGGCCGCATTAAACCCGCATCATCCCACATACGTTGAACTACAGAAAGCCACGCTCCTGAGCACCTGCCACATTGTATGAACGTTTCTAGAAACGACTTTTCCTCTGACTTACGACAAACAGCATGAAGTTCCAGGCCACAGTTCCAGTAATACTGAAGAACAGATTCCCAAAACGGGGAGAAAAGAAGTTGTTTAGTGATATCATTTGTGCATATTTATAGTATAAATGTATATGCTGTAATTATATCTGTTGTAAATATTTTTTTAGATATATGTACCTCTAGTTTCATAATCGGCCCAGTCAGCCCATTATGTTACCGGCACAAGCCGAGCCTTCCTAAACTGATGTAATAATAATAATAATAATGAAAATAATAGTAATATTAATTTCGTTTTACGTCTTACTAACTACTTATACCGGTAATTGTTTTCTGAGAGGCCGAGCTTCCAGAATGTTTTCCATCAGGAGTTCTTCTCCGTGACTGGCTGACATATTTGAGCACGTTGAAATATCGCCGGACTAAGCGAGCATATAACTGCCGAGTTGAGGTCAGAAAGCCAGCGCCTCAACCGTCTGATCCACCCAGCCGGCAATCTCAATCTCTGTTTGAGTCTGTGCTTCAGTGCGTACAAAAACTGTTGTAGAATTTGAACAACGAGCTAGTAACTGAGTTCTGTTCAACAGTGAGAGGCCAGTTTCACTTGTTCTCCCTCTCATCTGCATTGTTACTTGAGAATACCAAGATGCACGACTGTTAAGAGCTGTGAAGTTCGATATGAAATTGCGGCGAGATTTTACAGTTTTAAACAGAATGGTTTCACAGCCATCCCCTTCGCATCCGTCATCCCACTCAACAGCCTCAAGTGGCTCATATCCTGCGAGACGTACACAGCTATCACGGAAACACTGTTGAGATTGTTACTGCCTTCGGCTATTTGAGTTAGGCTCCTGTCGTGTGCTGGTTGAGTAGGTAAACCTGTGGAACAGAGGCCGTCTATGTTTCAATGGTTTCAGTCGGATCGTATTTACCAGAGCTCGAACACACCAGCCACGTAAAAGAAATCGTATGGCCCAGAATTCTTACTGACATCTCTGAATACCGTAAAAGTAATTAGAAAAGCAGAATGCCTATAAAATGTAGTAGTAGTAGTAGTAGTAGTAGTAGTAGTAGTAGTAGTAGTAGTAGTAGTAGTAGTAGTAGTAGTAGTAGTAGTAGTAGTAGTAGTAGTAGTAGTAGTAGTAGTAGTAGTAGTAGTAGTAGTAGTAGTAGTAGTAGTAGTAGTAGTAGTAGTAGTAGTAGTAGTAGTAGTAGTAGTAGTAGTAGTAGTAGTAGTAGTAGTAGTAGTAGTAGTAGTAGTAGTAGTAGTAGTAGTAGTAGTAGTAGTAGTAGTAGTAGTAGTAGTAGTAGTAGTAGTAGTAGTAGTAGTAGTAGTAGTAGTAGTAGTAGTAGTAGTAGTAGTAGTAGTAGTAGTAGTAGTAGTAGTAGTAGTAGTAGTAGTAGTAGTAGTAGTAGTAGTAGTAGTAGTAGTAGTAGTAGTAGTAGTAGTAGTAGTAGTAGTAGTAGTAGTAGTAGTAGTAGTAGTAGTAGTAGTAGTAGTAGTAGTAGTAGTAGTAGTAGTAGTAGTAGTAGTAGTAGTAGTAGTAGTAGTATTTCGTATATGCCAAATAAGACAACGATATTCAACTATTGCGTTTCGGGTGGGTTTTGCCGTTTACCCATCAATTGCGCGTCCTCTGGCTGTGTTGTTCCCTCCCCTCCTTATTACCTCAATTATTAGATGTTTTCACCCAATTTTATATAATTTTTATCCTTTTGGTAGAAAATGGGATGGTGGAAAGAAGAAGGTTATGAAGGACGGAGGAGTGAGAAAGTAGTTAAAAATTGCAAACACATGTGGAACCGATACTGCGTATCGTGCAATAATGTATACCACAGCTCGGACCATATTTTGTCATCAAAGTGTAGCCGGGGGAACAGTGATATGGATAAGGGGGGAGTGGCAGATCATTTATTTTGCCACAATAATGACGAAAGTGCCACTTTTCCCATACGCACAAAATAAAATGTTTCCGGTGTGAGGAAATAATGTTCCATAATTCTGGTACGGTACAGGAAATCAAAAATTAATGTTTCTGGACGGAAGAGAAGTACAATACATGGTTATGAGAGTATTTAGGGGTCGTAGTAAGGATGTAAAGGAGAGGGCTTATAAGTCTCTGGCAAGACCCCAACTAGGATATGTTTCCAATGTATGGGAACCACAGCAGGACTACTTGATACGAGAATTGGCAACGATCGAGAGGAAAGCAGCAAGATTTGTTCATGATGATTTCCGACGTTCTGCAGTGATTAACCATTTGTGTGACAATGTATATACTTGTATTATTGTATTGCAATTAGGTGCAAATACTATTTATGATATTGCCTTTGGAAGATATAAGGATTTTAATAATAATAATGTTATTTGATTTACGTCCCACTAACTACTGTTTTACGGTTTTCGGAGACGCCGAGGTGCCGGAATTTGGTCCCGCAGGAGTTCCTTTACGTGCCAGTTAATCTACCGACACGAGTCTGACGTATTTGAGCACCTTCGAGTACCACCGGACTGAGCCAGGATCGAACCTGCCAAGTTGGGGTCAGAAGGCCAGCGCCTCAACCGTCTGAGCCACTCAGCCCGGCGATATAAGGTTTTTTAATGGTGAATTAATTGCTAAAATTGGTTGAATGGTTCGTGAGATTATCCTCCATATACATACTCTCTTCCTTTGTTATATTAGTATGGATTGTAAGAGAGTGTATCGAGTTAGGACGGTGCACCTTTACGGCCATCCGCGTAAATACAATACTTGCGTTACTGTATGCTTCTAATTGCATTAGTTTCATACTCCTTTCTGTCTATCTACTGATGAGAGGAGTATGGTGTAATACATTAACATTTATTCTAAATCACTCCAAAATGCGGGTGAACGGACACGTAATCGGAAACGAAATATTTCATATTTCCTGGAAAATAAAAATACGCAGGATCTCTGATGAGCTCGGAGTTGATAGCAGTTATTTATTTAGAAATTTTACAATAATGTCAGAACGTTATTTTGAATTTCTGCTACAATTGATTATACAACACATAAATAAACCGCACTCCTCCTGTTCTACGAATAGATGCACTGTATAAAGGCGGTTTTAGGGTTACTTATTTTTAAAGGCAGTAGTATAACACACCGCCTTGCTTAGAAAACGTCTAATATTGCCACTCATCTACATATTTCGAATGTTTACTAAAAACAGCTTTGTCTAATCCGCCCGTTATACTGGATCGATCTGCTTCATTCTCTCCAGAATTGCCTGCCAGTAAATCATCAGACATTGACAGGTCTCAGGGTGATCTTAAAATCAAGTCACTAAATGACCACTCCAGTAACTGAAGGAGAAGGCTTACACTTTTCGGGTTGTTAAGCGGATAACACTTTCATTAATATTCTGATACCTGCGATAGTACTGTGACAGACAGAGAGTATACACTTCCCTGATCATGGAAGAATACTATTCTCTGCTAGATACTCTGACCTTCCCCATCTAATAAATATACTCAGTACATGACAGAACGTTCCTAATAACGTACATGCTGCGAAGAGGAAACAGTGGACGTATTCACAGACGGGAAAGCATAAGGTCGACTAGTCTTACCACTAATAAAGCGCAGTGACAGACTCTTGAAAAAGTCCGTGTCTTGTTACTCGAACCAGTGCTCAGTCACGGAAAATTGTATATTGCACAATCTCGGGCAAATCGTTTGAACAAGTTAAGATCCAGAACGATCGAAGCAAAGTGAAATTGTATGGTAAGGGGTAAGGGTTGTTCTGCCCGAAGGCAGGTCCGAACCTCCACAGAGGTGCTCCTGAGCCGGAGTTTACGTGCGGTAGGGTGGCCAGTTCCTTTCCGCTCCTCCATTCCCTTACCCTCCACCAACAGCGCGTGGCAACCCATCCAACTCCTGACCACGCCCAATGTTGCTTAACTGCGGAGATCTCACGGAATCCGGTGTTTCAACACGGCTACGGCCGTTGGCAATATTGTATGAAAACAAGTTTTATAAATTATATTACGAATGAATCGATAATTTCTTACCGATATTAAATGTTCATTAAACTATTTAAATGTTCAGGCGAAAGACTAGGGCAGGCATATCGAGACGAGTTATCTGACCTATTTATAACGAACGAGTCCACTAATATCAGTTTTATTTTAACAATACCTTGATGTGTTAATTGTGAGAATAACGTCCTGTCCGACTCCATGTCGCGTTGTGCTCTTATCTCCTGCTACAAGCTGCACGATATTCCGATGACTTGAAGACTTGCAAACATGCTATGGATGTATTTCAGAAATAAAACTAGCGATGTGAATCTGCTACCGCTATCTCTTCTCCGCAAATCTCTTTCTCTGCGTGTAGCATGCGTTCTTCCGGCGAATATGCACGACCTCTGATAAACCCCGCTGTTTTAATATAAGGGTTTCCCCTCTGGACAGCTTGATAACTGCTATCATTCCCGCACCCCACACCACTCGTGGACATCTAGTTTAGTGCTCATCGAGATGTGTAGCGCCAGGGCATGCGTGCGTGTTTGGGGAGTAGTATAATTCTCTTTCTTGTGACAGGGAATGCTGTCGCTGTGTAACTGGAGGCGCCTTCACAGCTCTTATTTAGGAGAGTTACTTACTAAAATTCTGAGTGTTATAACTGATATGATTTTATTAATCAATTTAAGCTATTAAACACTTTTATACGTTTCGAGCTGACAGTGGACATTTGGCGTGGTATGACATTAACATACGAATAAGCTTTAGCGGAGATTTTAGAAGTAGGAGAGATCATAATGTGAAGATAAAGTTGGAATTCAAGAAGATAAGATGGGACGAGGAGTTAAGGATTGGAATACATAAAGAAGGAAGCTGTTCGATAAATTTCCTATTTATTTGAAAATGTTAAAAAGTAAGGTGGGTAAACGATTGATAGGGGATCTTCCACAGCCCTAATTGCGGATCACGGATGTCTGTTATGATGAATTTTCAAGAACTTGCAGAGGTACGGAAAAATAAGAACATGCAATTATACATTTCTATATACATTATCATGTGTGCCTTATTCCATCGTGAGATGTTCAAGCAAGATTGTAAATATTCAGTCTAATTATAATATCCTCTTCGCTGTATGTCAAAATGACTTGTTTTCATGTATGTGAAGTTTAAATATCTGAAATGGTACACAAAGGAAGATTATGTCACTGATGTGTGGTATTTTCAGTTATTTCAGTTACTATGTGAGGGAGTGAGTTTCAAAACCTGCCGCGTGACTTTTTCGGTCAAATTTAGTTATGCATGCCATATCGTCACCAATATCAAACTCTACCCTGTACTGAAAATTAATCTTGTGTAAGTGAAGCGTGTGCTGTAATATAAGGCTTTGAATATTGGCGTGAGTTTCAAATCCTGCAACGTGATCAGAACTATTTCATTTTTTCCTTTCAAAATCTGCAACGTGTATGCACAAATCATAATGCTTCGCGTCAGGTCGCGCCACTCTTCCTGCCTTGCTTTTAGGGTGTTAGAGCAAGCATCAGTTAATTTTTGTAAGCTGTGTGTTGACAGCCAAGATGGAGAGTACCATTACCTTAATGCCTAAACTTGAATAACCACTTACGTTTCCACATTGTTAATTCTGAGGGTAGGATGTTAATATTTTTATTAATTATGAAAGATGTGCTTGCTCTAAAAATCTCATGTAACACATGTTTTCACTGTTCCCGTCAATCTGACTTACAAAACAGACAACGTGAAAAAATAGGCAATATTCATGGCAACAAACGCTCCAGACTTCTGAATATTCTGGATACTTATAGAGATCACGAATTTCAATTAATTCACGAAATTTGAACTTTATAAATATAGCAGTATAAAAGTTAAACGTTTTTTTCTAATTTTTCTTAAAATGTTAAAAAACTCATGTGGCAGATATTGCAACTCACCCCCTAATGTAACATTTCCATTTATTTAGAAGCAACCTCCTGTATTTACAGCCTGCCATTAGAAACAAGGTAGAAAATACCAAATTTTATCTAGAGAGTTTCATTAATGCAAGAAAACTCCGAATTTTAAAGGAGATGTGTTAAACAGTATAATTAGTGCGGCATTTCACAGATGTAGAGGAGGTGTCTCAGGATCTTGATGAAGCGTCGGAGTCACAATTTCGGGGAAGAGCATCCACGTGGCGACGAGGTGACGAGCTACGGTAGCATGAGCTTTCAATTTGCTGCAGGTGGTATTTAGATTTGTAGTAAAGGATAGTGGGTTTGTATTTTTTTAATCTCCTCTAGATTGACTCTTTTGTCTGACCCCTATGGTGCTCGAACTACTTTCTTTTTTTGCTAGTTGCTTTACGTCGCACCGACACAGATAGGTCTTATGGCGACGATGGGACAGGGAAGGGCTAGGAGTGGGAAGGAAGCGACCGTGGCCTTAATTAAGGTACAGCCCCAGCATTTGCCTGGTGTGAAAATGGGAAACCACGGAAAACCATCTTCAGGGCTGCCGACAACGGGGTTCCAAACTACTATCTCCCGAATACTGGATACTGCTCGAACTACTACTACGATAGAACAGCATCTTTATTTTTTTCTAAACCATGGTCAGAATTTCCTGTCCGAGTTACTTGTAGGAGTTTACAACACTGAAAATAACTTCTTGATATTCCATATGAATATACTTTATTTCCTGGCTTGCGAGTAGGCCTTATTACGTTTCATTTGTATTGTAAATGGAATTCCTCTGGCAGAAATTATTTTTACATTCTAGCCATTAGTTTTGTTACTCAATACATATATATAAATGTAGATTATCATTCAATCACTCACTAATTCAGAGGTTTCTATTACAAGCTAGGTCAGAATTTACAGATGAGAAAAGTTTTCTAAGGGGTAATTAATGAAGAATTCGAAAAATGTCCAGTGTATCGTCATGGTACTACACGGGTTGATACAATGATTGATATTTATGGAACCTGGTAACGGTGGTAGGTCGCTAACTGTTATAATAGTTAATGTGTATTAAATTTGGTAGCATTCATTTATCTTACCATGGCTTTCTGTGTGTTGTGGTAGGCAGATCCTATTTTGGGAAAGACCTATTGGCAACTTTGTTCCTTGTTTTGTTCTATTCGTTAAAAGTTAAGGTTTCCGCTTGTTTAAATATGTACTAGTTCATAATTTAAATTTGCCTGTTTTCAATTTCTTCAGTTAAAGTTTTCGACGCAGACTGGCCGTGATAATGGAATACCTCTCGTAAACTCTGAATGTTGTTTGAACATTGATTTTACGGTACTGCACTTTTAAGCATAGAACTATCAGAAGGATAACTTGTAGCAAGCAAGATCGTTTCATATCTTAACGGGAACCGCCTTACTTCTCACATTTCAGCTGAAGTTGGTGCTTTCCAAACCAACTGCTCCTTCTCGGTTCTGGTAAATACTGCTGCTGGACGCTGCAGGATATAAGAATGGAGCCAATATCGCATGTGACACGTGGAGAAGTACCTCTGTATTGCTGTCGGTCCGTCTGTAACAGCTTCAAATACCAGAGACATTCTGCAGCTCTCCCGCAGATAGAGGCTTGCGTAATGCAACGTGACGGTTTCTTCCGAGAAAATGTTCCTTCTTATCTTTTCACTTCTTCTCTCTTCCTTTCACCCCCTCCTTTTTATCTCTGCTCGCCAACTGGACACTTTTTTTATGACTTTTGGCCATCCCATCTGTTTCTTGGTGAGCACCGCCACTGAAATTGTCAACTCTAATAGTATATATCGTAGTTAAGATCTGTCCACGTTGTATTATATGACCAACAGGATTCCTCTATCTTTACTTATGAAATGTCTTATCTTACGATGGCTTCACTTCCGTCCACATACAACTCAATTTAACCATCCTTATGGATCATCTTCAGCAAAGATTACCCTCCTCATGACCCTCATATCAACGGCATGTCTGCAGTCATATCATTCCCTTTATAGTATTAAAAATGTTCATTTCTAAGCACCAAATGTTTGTAACACTTTTATCCGATGAAGGAATCAAACATGTGGTTGAGAATGCGAAAACCACTATACGAAACATCTCACAATATAACACTGGGTAGTAATAATAATAATAATAATAATAATAATAATAATAATAATAATAATAATAATAATAATAATAATAATAATAATAATAATTTAGGCTTTTTAGGCTTTTAAAATCACGAGATGAACAGCGTTTTGCCACAGTGTAGCAGTGGATTCATCAGCTGGATTGCTACACCTTTCCAAGACGCTGGCTGCTAGTGCGCCGTTGAGACACCACTAAAAGCCTCCTATGTAGGTCAATACAGTGACGGTTCGCTAGGGGAAGCATGTGCTCGAAATTGTAAAAGTGCCCACCTTTCACCTTTATATAAAAAATCTTACACTGGGGCGAGACGCTGATAATTTCACGATTAAAAAGGCCCA
This sequence comes from Anabrus simplex, assembly GCF_040414725.1. Taxonomy (NCBI): domain Eukaryota; kingdom Metazoa; phylum Arthropoda; class Insecta; order Orthoptera; family Tettigoniidae; genus Anabrus; species Anabrus simplex. The sequence continues at coordinate 338,916,752 of NC_090270.1, forward strand.
AAGTGCTTAAATGTTTCTAACATATGCAGTCGGGAATAAATGATGGTGTTCTTCTGGAAACTTAATTTATAAAATAATAGTAATAATAATAATACCAGCGTGTGAGTTCCGCAGAGGCCTGGTGCAGATCTTTGGAACTGACCCCGTTTAGCCGACTTGAGCGTCTATGAGGATGGGGCTCTACCTACAGTATGATGAACACAGACATCTATCCCCCGAGTCATCGGAATTAACCAATGAAGGTTAAAATTCCTGACCCTTCCAGCTTTCAAACTCGGGACTCCCTGTAACAAAGGCCAGCACGCTAACAATTTAACCATGGAGTCTAGCGGGTAAGATGCTGCCATACGGCTAAATATTGTGCCAGAATATTGTGAAGCAATCCTGACTCTTAGCGGTGCATGTGCTGCGGGTCAGTATTTCTTCCACAACATAATCACAGAACTGTTTACGCAGGCGCAACGACGTATAATTTATAATTATTGGTTTGCTTCGTGTAAGATGTTTAGAATACAGTGGGCAACAGTGCCTGCTTCTTAATGCCAAAGACAGCCTGATATAAGTTATCATAGAAGGGAAGATAGAAGAGTAACGTGTGCAGAAAAGATTGCCCTTACAATATAGTAACTCTAATAAGCAAAAGAGACAAACTAACAATAAGGGACGAAAGGTACCGTTACGCTGACCACGTATCACTTAATAATCTGCAAGTCTTCGCACTGAGAAGCGGTAGCCTTTTAGGCCAAAGCCCATCAGGGGTAATGCACCATGAGGTTTCGTTTATAAATATGTGTAGATATCAAGGGTACCGTTGCTTGATATATAGGCATGAGCGGGCGAATAGCCGACTTTATTTACTTTGATAGAGCTCTAAGAGTTATAATGGTGTTTGACAGACAGAATAAAATTGTAAGTTATATTCGTCCTACATCAATCGCCTTGACAGAGATTAATGCAATGCATTCGGAAATTCTGCAACCTATACATAAAACAACGACAACAACAACGTCCAACCAGGAAAAATGACTTAATATTCATTCGGTTTTTGTAACATCGAAGTATGTAGCCTTACAAATGAATCAGGTGAGGGAGCATTAAACATTTCGATAATGCATGTTAAAATTAATGTGTTATACACACTAACTGCAAACGCATTAAAAATTTTCAAATATCAATTTTTCGAAAAAGGAAAATAAAATCCACTTTTTACTCTTATGCTTCTAAGGTACGGTATAACTTTGGCTATTTTATTGCAGGTTGATTTTGTGATATGTGCCATTTAAGCGATTTAATAATAATGTGATTTGTTTTAAGTCAAGCAGGAGTTCTATTACGTGCCAGTAAATCTACCGGGCCGATGACCTTCGATGTTGGGCTCCTTAAAACAACAAGCAAGTAAATCTGCCGACACGAAGCTGTCTTATTTGAGCACCTTGAAATACGAGCGGACTGAGTCGGTATTGAACCTGCCAAGTTGGGTTCAGAAGAAGAGCGCCTTAACCGCCTGAGCCACTCAGCCCGACTATTGGGATTTCACCTTCGTAACTCATACAGTGAGTTTCTCCCATCGCTTGGCCGCCAGGCGCGCCCTGCTTATCTGCCTCCCGTTTCACAGCGCACCGACAGCACGCGAATGCCCGCACTCCACAGTTCAGGTCCGTGCTTAGAACGTGTGTTAAATGTTGATCTGTCGCTCAAACTCTTCTCGAGCTGTGAAATGTTACTTCTGGGTGTAATTCACACAACGTCACCACACATGAACACGGTAGAGGAAGCGTATTTATGTACCATAATTATGTGAAAACAGAGTCTTGCAGGGAAGTGGTTAGGGGATTTGTAACACTATATCCATGTGTCCGCCCTCCACACAGAGAGACAAATTGAGAAGAACTGGTTCTTAACTCGATAAGAAGGGAAGTGTTAAAATTAGTGTACTTAACGGGGAAAAAGTAAATAAAATAGATTAGATCATCATCATCATCATCATCATCTGTTTACCCTCCAGGTTCAGTTTTTCCCTCGGACTCAGCGAGGGATCCCACCTCTACCGCCTCAAGGGCAGTGTCCTGGAGCTTCAGACTCTTGGTCGGGGATACAACTGGGGAGTATGACCAGTACCTCGCCCAGGCGGCCTCACCTGCTATGCTGAATAGGGGCCTTGTGGAGGGATGGGGAGATTGGAAGGGATAGGCAAGGAAGAGGGAAGGAAGCGGCCGTGGCCTTAAGTTAGGTACCATCCCGGCATTCGCCTGGAGGAGAAGTGGGAAACCACGGAAAACACTTCCAGGATGGCTGAGGTGGGAATCGAACCCACCTCTACTCAGTTGACCTCCCGAGGCTGAGTGGACCCCGTTCCAGCCCTCGTACCACTTTTAAAATTTCGTGGCAGAGCCGGGAATCGAACCCGGGCCTCCGGGGGTGGCAGCTAATCACGCTAACCACTACACCACAGAGGCGGACAGATTAGAACATACTCCTACAAAATCCCTAAGACGACTTGGACAAAAAATCCGGGGTTTAGGACAGCTCAGCATGACGGGATATGGAAATGTTAAAACTGAAACCATACAGGTAATTATAGTACATGAACTGTACGAATACGAACTTATTTTCTTAATTATTAATTACATATTTTCTTAATTCTTATTTCCTCAATTTTAATTTTCATGTCATATGATGCACGGATAAAGTGAGCAAAGTGCTGTCCTTGTTGTCATGTCGCGGAGCAGGGATTGATCAGTCGACCGGGGAGGAGGGGGGGGGGTGGCAGAGAAGCTGGGTGCGCCTGCCAATGACAGAAACTCACTGCACCATTTCATTTTACAAATCTCTTTGCCCAAATGGAAACATAATAATCTATATATCTGTCTATATCTACCGGGTGAGTTGGTCGTGCGGTTAAAGGCACACAGATGTGAGCTTGCATCGGGAGAGAGTGGGTTCGAACCCCTGAAGTTGGTTTTCCGTGCTTTCCCCTTTTCACACCAGACAAACGGTGGGGAGGCGCCTTAATTAAGGCTACGGCGGCTTCCTTACCACTGTCCACCCCATCGTCACCATAAGACCTATCTGTGTCGGTGCGACGTAAAGCAAATTGTAAAAATAATCTATTTTTCTATCTATCTATACAATTTTAAAATGATAATGCTCAGAATATCACCATCATCTCGACATTGACTCAAATAAGCCATGCAGCGAGTAAACAAACCAACAGAAACAAACAAACAAACATTACCTAGTAAATCATATCACAGTAATTACACATTTAATCTATACTTATAGCATATTTAGTGCTGTTAATCAGTGAATACCATAGTCATGTCAGAGAACATAAAATATCTCTATATATTACATTTTACATTATTGAGAATAAAGAGACTATGCATGGATATTTAAAATATTTCCAATTAAAATTCCTCTTTGTTAACTGATACAGAGAATTCGAGTATAAAATTTAATATATATTGTACTTCTCGTAAATGCTGCAGGCTAGGATTAAAATATTCAGTCGATGTAGAACGGAATGAAATTATATTTGGCAATAATTCATGCAGACTTCAATCGTATAGAAACATAACAATAATCTAGTTCAAAAATTGCAATTACCATCAGAGGTTTTATTGGCCGCAAAACTGTAAAGAGATTGGAATTATGTTAAGCTCATATTTTAGGTCGAGATGGTACAAGGAAATCAGTTGATCTAAGTGACTCCTGACTTTTATATTTGCTAATAAATGTCAAATATGTTTTTTCTATAACATTATGAACATCCAAACTTTGATACCTGATTTATTTGAAATCGTCTTTGGATGGTTGAACTCCCTTTAACAGCAAAGTGAACACGGATAGTACGAAAGATGATGAATCAAAGAACATCTATCAACTCATTTCTCCGCCTGATTGCATCACTGTGGTTCAGCACCCATCTAGAGTAAAAATGGCGTCTCTGCATTCGCAGCTTATGTAATCTGCCACCATTCCCATGTTTACTAATGCATAGGTTATGCGTTTCCAACAGATAAATATCCCATATATCACAGTATATCATATAGTTATTACCTTCGTTAACCCAGGACCAGAGGACCAAGTTTACGACTCTGGTAGCTTAGTGGACTTTTCACTCCTTCAAGTAACATTAATTTTTATGTGTTACAACATGACACTATGTACACATTTCTTACATCTTTCATAGGAAGATACGAACAACAAAACAAGAAACGTTATTTAATTGATCAGGCCTGGACGATTTGTGTCGCGATGAATCAGAATTTTGTATAATGAAATTAATGTAAATTAAATAGTTAAATTCACAAGAATATGAAATAAGTTATTGTACGCAGCACCCACTAAAGTGATAAATTTACGATACATCTCACGTAAAGGGTAACTTTCCGAGGCAGTTCCGTAAATTACTACTGCCGCACAACAATGGAGGTATTTCTGAGGCAGTTCCGTAAATCACTACTGCCGCACAACAATGGAGATATTTCCGAGGCAGTTCCGTAAATCACTACTGCCGCACAACAATGGAGATATTTCCGAGGTAGTTCCGTAAATCACTACTGCCGCACAACAATGGAGATATTTCCGAGGCAGTTCCGTAAATCACTACTGCCGCACAACAATAGAGATATTTTCGTGGCAGTTCCGTAAATCACTACTGCCGTACAACAATGGAGATATTTCCGTGGCAGTTCCGTAAATCACTACTGCTGCACAACAATGGAAATATTTCCGAGGCGGTTCCATAAATCACTACTGCCGCACAACAATGGAGATATTTCCGAGGCAGTTCCGTAAATCACTACTGCCGTACAACAATGGAGATATTTCCGAGGCGGTTCCATAAATCACTACTGCCGTACAACAATGGAGATATTTCCGAGGCAGTTCCGTAAATCACTACTGCCGTACAACAATGGAGATATTTCCGAGGCGGTTCCATAAATCACTACTGCCGTACAACAATGGAGATATTTCCGAGGCAGTTCCGTAAATCACTACTGCCGCACAACAATGGAGATATTTCCATTTTCAAATTTCTTTCGCTGACAATTATTTTATCAACGGCGAGCATCACAGACTGGGAATAATTATGGTGGCACTTGTTGTGATTGCTTTTAAATGGTCGCATGGCCACTAGTCCCTACTGATTAGGAAGATAACAAAGGTAAATAATTGAAATGAGAAGAAAAACCGGAATGAAAATCGTTAGAAGTTTGAAGGAAAATGCATGTACCTCGAATGCTGTAATACAAAATGTTAAATCTAACAATGTTCTAAGCCCAAAAATATTATCAACAGGGAACCGATTTACATGAACAATAATAACAATTAAAAGCTATATACATAATATATATATTTAGTTATTTTTATTGAATAACGGAGGGTGTAACCTACAGCTATAAGTACACGATACTAGAAGAAAACTTGGCTTGGTAAACATTGGTCGTTTGGGAGACAGTATTTGTGGTTATTAGCCACAATTGATTGATTGTGTGTAAACGTCATACGAGTTTGGAAGAGGTATCGATAAAATATAAAGAACATTTACTAGATACTTTGGTAGAAGTTCAGTATTTTTATGAACAACACACTTTGAACACTTCCTTTAACTTCGCGTAAGCACATTGTGCAGTCATCGTCGCAATAAAACAACTGCACTTCTACCAATGCATCTAATAATTTTTGTTAATGTTGCATTGGTACTTTTTCCTAACTAGGATGACGTTACACACAATCAAAGTGATGGCTGGTAACCACATATTCGTAATTATCTCACAAACGGCTCGTTTGTGGACCCATGCTTACTAAGGCCTTTTTTGCTTTTAGTATCCTGTATTTTCAGATGTTCCAATTATGATACACTCTGTATATAGATTTTAAATTTTTTTAAAAATCTTTTTAATGTGAAAGTTCAATGAAGCTAAACAAAGTAGGCCTGGATGAAACATAACGTTGAGCGTCTCATTTTAATATACGTTCCAAGAGCACACGACCTTTTATTGTTACCAAAATAATGGATTTTAAAATGCATTTTTACGTGCTGTAAAGTGATTCATCATCTATTAACACAGGAGGGCGCATTTATATTGCTTGAAATTGCGTTCAACTTCAGAAGAGGAAATATTTGAACTTCACAGTGTCTGCTGGGTATAAGTCCTTCGTTAACTCCACACAGGACTGCAGCAACCTTTCCCACTTTTTCATATCCAGGGTTCTTTGAAAGGAGAGTGTCCATCTTCATTTCCGCTACATTTGCAACTTTACCTCTACCACGATCCGGTTGTTACACAGTATTATTCACAATTCTGGAACATACAGAAATTGAGAGATGCGAGTTTTGGAGCCCTTTTAATGATTTTGTGATGCTTGAAAAATTATGCAGAATTTAGCTCATGTCATTTCTCTCAGTTGTGTTGCAGACAGTTGTCAATCAATCAATCAATCAATCAATCAATCAATCAATCAATCAATCAATCAATCAATCAATCAATCAATCAATCAATCAATCAATCAATCAATCAATCAATCAATCAATCAATCAATCAATCAATCAATCAATCAATCAATCAATCAATCAATCAATCAATCAATCAATCAATCAATCAATCAATCAATCAATCAATCAATCAATCAATCAATCAATCAATCAATCAATCAATCAATCAATCAATCAATCAATCAATCAATCAATCAATCAATCAATCAATCAATCAATCAATCAATCAATCAATCAATCAATCAATCAATCAATCAATCAATCAATCAATCATCATTGATCTGCATTTAGGGTGGCCGCGCAGGTGGCAGATTGCCAATCAGTTGTTTTCCTAGCCTTTTCTTAAATCATTGCAAAGAATTTGGAAATTTATTGAACATCTCCCTTGGAAAATTATTCCAATGCCTAACTCCCTTTCCTTTAAACGAATATTTTTCCCAATTTGTTCTCTTGATTTCTAACTTTATCTTCATATTGAGATCTTTCCTACTCTTATAGAAACCACACAAATTTTTCGTGAACTAATGTCATTCCACGCCATCTCTCCACTGACAGCTCAGAACATATCACTTAGTCGAGTAGCTCGTCTCCTTTGTCCCAAGTCTTCCCAGCCCAAACTTTGCAACATTTTCGTAACGCTACTCTTTTGTCGGAAATCACCCAGAACAAAACGAGCCGCTTTTCTTTGGATACAAGTAATCCTGATGAGGGTCCCGTACACTGGAACCATATTCTAGTTGGGGTCTCACCAGAGGCTTATATGCCTTCGACAGACACAGTCTGTTAATTTAACACTTTTTAGCCGAATTATGGACTACATTGATTGTAATCACTAAGGATATGGAGCATGTGTGCTCTACTCCCAAATATGGAAAATAAATATTGACTATTTCAATTCTACTCATCATGTTTCGTAAGATAATACAAAATATAATTAATTTTAGTTTCCTAAATAGTTATGTATTTACATAGAAATGAGCAGTAATTGTTACTGATAGCTGAGGTTGCTTTGTCTCCTTTACTGCCACTCAACTTTTGCTAAATGGCATTACCGCTGCAGTTACAAACGACGGGATCTACAGCTGTTATTTCAATAAATGCAGTAGCATACAGATATATAGTTTCTCATTTTTGAGACAGATTAGATTTCGACTTGTTCCATGACTACATCACGCACTCTTCTACACTCGTGTTTACCAATCACATATCGTATTTCCTTTGTAATGTACACAGACAGAACAAAAGTGACTTGTAATAATGGCTGTAATTTACTCGGCCTTTGTGTCGTGGATTGAAAGCGTTGTATGAATTCAATTGTTTTTATTATAAGAGAACAGTATGTATTAAAAGAGAATAAATGGAAAAGAGGGATAATGAAATTGGAAATACAAATGGCTATATAATCCACAAATCCGTGCAATGACCTCCACTCTGATTTACATCTAGAAATGTTTTATATTTGACTTCACTTTTGTTCAACGTGAAGTTACATTACAGTGGTCGGGTAGGTAAGCGGCTTCTTTACTTGCGTTCTGTGTTTGAAGTCGCATTTGGCTTCTAGTCCTTGCTGATTAATTTTAAAATTAAATTTTGAGACGTACCCTTTCCAAGGGAACTGGTAAGGTACAATTAGGGAAGTATGACGAAAATTTTTGTTACTTTTCACTCTTAGATGCTTGTTTTCCTAGCATGGAAAATTAAATCTTCAGCAGGTTTTCACTACTACTACTACTACTACTACTACTACTACTACTACTACTACTACTACTACTACTACTACTACTACTACTACTACTACTACTACTACTACTACTACTACTACTACTACTACTACTACTACTACTACTACTACTACTACTACTACTACTACTACTACTACTACTACTACTACTACTACTACTACTACTACTACTACTACTACTACTACTACTACTACTACTACTACTACTACTACTACTACTACTACTACTACTACTACTACTACTACTACTACTACTACTACTACTACTACTACTACTACTACTACTACTACTACTACTACTACTACTACTACTACTACTACTACTACTACTACTACTACTACTACTACTACTACTACTACTACTACTACTACTACTACTACTACTACTACTACTACTACTACTACTACTACTACTACTACTACTACTACTACTACTACTACTACTACTACTACTACTACTACTACTACTACTACTACTACTACTACTACTACTACTACTACTACTACTACTACTACTACTACTACTACTACTACTACTACTACTACTACTACTACTACTACTACTACTACTACTACTACTACTACTACTACTACTACTACTACTACTACTACTACTACTACTACTACTACTACTACTACTACTACTACTACTACTACTACTACTACTACTACTACTACTACTACTACTACTACTACTACTACTACTACTACTACTACTACTACTACTAATAATAATAATAATAATAATAATAATAGTATTAATAATGCCGGGCTGAGTGGCCTGGCCTTCTGACCCCAATGTGGCAAGTTCGATCCTGGCTAAGTCCGGTGATATTTTAACGTGCTCAAATACATCAGCCTCGTGTCGGTAGATTTGCTGGCACGTAAAAGAACTTCTGTGGGAATAAATTCTGGCACATCGGCGTCTCCTAAATCTGTAAAAAGTAGTTAGTGGGACGTAAATCGAATAAAATCATTATTATTAAAATAATTTTCTTCACGTCCCACTAACTACTTTTTTCATTTTTTTACTTGTCTCTTTATAAAGTGGCGGTTTTTAGGGACTTGGAGGTGCCGTAACTTAGTCTTATAGGAGTTATTCGTGCCAGTAAATCTACTGACACTTGGCTGACGTATTTTAGCACTTTTAAAGATCATTGGACTGAGTCAGGATCGAATCTGCCAAGTTGAGGGCAGAAAGCCAGCGCCTGAACCGTCTGAGCCACTCAGTCTGACAACAGCAAGATTTTAAATTAATTCTAAGTATATGTACACATTTACATTCATTTAGGAACAACCTCCTCTAATTAAAGCTTGCCAAGAAACCAAGGTGAAATACGAGTATAGCAAATTTCATCTGTACAGTTGGTTTAATGCAAGAAAACCTTTAATTTTAAAAGAGACATAGTGAACAGTATAGTTAGTGCGGCACTTCAGAGCTGTAGAGGTGGTGTCTCAGGATCTCGATGAAGCCTCGGAGGAGGAGGAGGAGGAGGAGGGGGTCACAATTTCGGGGATGAGCTTCATTGGAAGTTGTAAGCGCTTCCACGTGGCGACAAATTGACGAGGTACAGTGCCACGAGCTCCGATCAATTCCCTATTATTTCAAAGTGTTGGAGTGGTATTTATATTTGTTGTAGGGGGTAGAGGGTTTGTATTTTTTAATCTTTTGTAGACTGAGCTCCTCTGGCTAACAGCTATGGTGCTCGAACCTGACAGTCGAATCTAAGATGAATCCCTGAGAACTGATGTCTTTAAAGCCTATGATGTCAGTTCTCTGCGAACTTCCGTACTGTATCTTACCAGTTCAATCCATTCTTTATCCGTTCTTCGTGGTGTCGCGAGTTTCTTTGGAGCTCTGTGCGTCTGCAGAATTGTTGAATAATTGTAATCAGATCTGATATAATTTAGGTTTACTCTGGTATAAATTAAATTACGCAAGTCTTTTAAAAATTGAAACAAAAACAAAAAATTAAGGCTAATCTTAACACAAAATAAATTTGTGAGTGACCTGCGCAAGCATATTTACTGTCAATTTAAAGCAAGTTATTTCTGGTGAAATTTAGGAACATCGAGAATGTCGAGCTTTCTTGAACGATGAAGGAATTTTAATCACATGTTATAGTTTATGTTAAACAATATTATTTAAGTAAACTGATGTAAAACAATAAAATAATGATAAATTAGAGTTAATATCGATCAGAATTAAGTAAAAATCTAGGAAAAATTTTATAAGGAGCCCCCAAGGCCCAACATTAAGTCCACAAAAATAAATACTGATATAAAAGGTAATAATTATTAGTTGGTTCATTCTTTCATTAGGATATTTATAGAAATTTCGTTTTGGGGTCTTTTTCATTAAACTGTACACTGCGCCGCCAAATGCAGACTGCTATCCTGTGACTCACATGGTCCTTAAATCTGCCGCAGATAATATCTGTGAATATTAGTACATTATACCTGGTATCCCCTGGACATAGTCCAGGATGAATATTGACAGGCCCATTCATTACTGCAGCCACCTTCTGGCATCAGCCTAATTAAAGCCCCATATGCCTTCGGATGAAGACATTACGGTGTATCGGGTTCGCGCCTGTGTCGGGGTTAATGGGCCGTGATGGATGAGGGGGGCGGTGACCTCGCGGGGAACACACAGTCGGCGTGCTCTCTCAGTGTAGTTACGAGCGCCAGGCTACGAGACGGCACAATCATTGGGGGAGGTGGAATGCGTCGCTGGGGAGGATGACACAGGTTTTAACTCCTCTGTCTACAAGGAACTAAGTGATGCCTCAACATTCACTAGGATCCAGTGTAAAGAAACTACTGTCTCGGTTTCAACACTAAGACTTCGTTGAACTAACTTCAAAGACGACACTTTTATTTCTGTAAATATATCCTTTTGCTAGCTGCTTAACATCACATCTACATAGGTTTCCGGTGACTTCGAAACGCGAAACTTCTGCGAACGAAATATCTTCCAGAAAAAAAAAGTACTGACAGGGTTGATTTCAAATCTTTTCCTTCGAATTCGCTCCCAAGAAAACTGAGTAGAGTGTGCACTGGCTCCGAAGTACTGTATAAACACGTTCCTTCCCAGCTGAACACACTTAGGACTGTCTGCATTACATAGGTATAGTCAAAAATATTATTACACTTCTACATTACCTAGTATTTTAATCTTTAGTTGTCTAGATTTATTTTTCTTACTATATTGCTTCCTGCTAAAGCCTCCGTGGCTCAGGCGGTAGCGCGCTAGCCTCTCAGTGCTAGGTTCCATGGTTTATCCAGCACAAATCTCACATGGAGTGACCGGGATTTGAACCAGGGGACCTAGCGGTGGGAGGACGGCGCGCTGCCGCCTGAGCCTCAGTGTCGTTAATATGGTGGCTTTATAGCCACGCACCCTGATACTAAAATAGATTAACTACAAAACACTGTTGTGATATTTGTAGATACAATCATTATCTGTGTAAATCACTCACTGGCTTCACGAACATCCAGCAGGCAGTCACGTTATTCCGTCGTAAAATTCAAACTCGTATAAACTAATTCAATCACTACACTTTCAATTTAATGTCGCTGGAATGCATGAGGAGACGTAAGAAACTTACCGCACTCAAACACTTCACAAAACTAACTAGATTATTTCTTTAAGCACCAGTGTGTTTCTAATACTGATGGCTATTATTAGGTAACATTTAGTGGGAAATATACTCCCAGCATGAAGATTAGGGCCTTCTTGTCAACAGCCCAATTAAGTATTAAGTATCCAAATAAAATAAAAATCCTGGAATTTTATGTTAAACTAGCTGATGTACCCGTGCTTCGCTACGGGATTCTCGCCAAACTGACTTTGTGGTTTTCCTAACTGAAGTAAACATAGGCCATTACAAAAACGTCAGTAAGAAAGTAGCGATTAAAAGCAATGTTATCATATAAAATAATCGATCAAATGAAAAAGCGCACATTTTCTCACTTTTAGCCAACAGTACTACGCTGCCGATCTAACAGTCCAAAGTTCCAGAGCTGGAATGACCAGGCCGCAGACAGCCGTGAATACTCCTCTACCATCATTCTTTTAAATATGCACACTGCTCATTCCAATCACTGCCTCAGTGTAAGGATTGAATGCTATGATGAACCAGTGTGTTACGTACCAGTAGTATCAGAAAATTTATGAACCAGAGGAATGGCATGCTAAAGAAGAAAATTATCTAACTCCCGAGCTACTTCCCGCCAATATTCAGGCGACCGGGCGAGTTGGCTGTGTGGTTAGTGGCGCGCAGCTGTGAGCTTGCATCTGAGATATATTGTATTCGAACCCTACTGTCGGCAGCCCTGAAGATGGTATTCCACTGTTTCCCATTTTCACACCAGGCAAATGCTGGGGCTGTACCTTAATTAAGGCCAAGGCCGCTTTCTTCACACTCGTAGCCCTTTCCTATCCCTTCGTAGCCGTAAGAGCTATCTGTGTCGGTGCAACGTAAGGCAAATTTAAAAAAACAAAATACTTGTTACGCAGCAGTAATCCTATCTATCGGATAAGGGTGGCAACAGAAGACACAAACACATCACAACAAACAATGGTCAATGTAATGTTATTGATAATCAATTTTATGAGCTTTCTATACTGTAGGCCTTCACATGTAGTTTTCTTTTGGCTCTGTGATATTATGGTGTCTTATAAAATTATTTATAGCGTAGACTGTAGTTTATTATTCTCCATCTTTACATACCGATTTTCATGTTCGTTGTCGATCTGTCGGCCACTCAATGCAGAGCATCATACCGGCAGAAAATAGTATTTTTCTCCGTCATTTGAAGAGTAAGATAACTTATGAACATAACAAAAGTTGTTGAAGAGATGTTTTACATACATTCCAGGGAGTTTACAGAAAATCAATGGTATAAGAGAAAATGGAGGAAAAGCATTCTGTTTCTCCTATAAACCACCAATCTATTCGAAGGTTTTGAAATAATCTGCATATCAGAACCTCCTCCGGGATGAGTATACTCTAAATACGACGTTTGATTGAGATCTATCCTGCCGTTTCGCCGTGATGGTGGAACAGACAAACAGACAAAGAGACACGAATAATAAAAACCACCAATTCGGGCTTGAGTTGGCCTAAAACGGATAAATATCTGATAAATTGGTAAAACAAACGAAACTACAGGCAGCGGAGTCCCTGCAACTTAATTCATAGATTAGCCGGTGTCATTTCCTTCCTCATACTACAATCACAATGAGGGGAAAGAAAATAATAAGTTAGACTCCTCTGCTACAGTTCCACATTGTAATTACCACTCGTTAATCTGCATCAAAACACTGACAACGCGTTTCGTTACATATTTCTTTAGAACAGCTTTCAGCTCAATGGTGGTAACACCTCCACCATGTCCTATATCACATGGGTTCCGAGGAATAAATAGTCTGGAATTAAAATACTTGTACGAGGAAGGCTACGATTCGAACCCGTGGCCTTCAGATAAGAGGCCTACTGCACAAAGCTGGCCTCATACCATGACGACAAGCTCGTGATTTGTCCAACGAGTTCACAGTACTTCAGAGTTAGATCGGATGAATATACGTGCAAATTCACGAGATAAACGATCTCTTGTGTAATGGCAGAATCAACACCTGAATTTAGCCTAAATGGTAATGATCTAGGAACCAATTTATGTGACTTCCCTTCGAACAAGTGGAACAATATCCATCTGTAAACATTATCCACGGCAAATTGTCACTGGCATTCATTTCCATTCTGGACAATCCATCAACATTTTTATACTGTCACCTATTAAATATGGGAGGGTTGTTTTTCAAGCAGTTAGCATTTAAAGTGCGCACATTGTTGTATATCAAATAAAATGGTTATACATACAACAAAAGCGAGCAGTTCTAAATGCTTGCACGTCAGTTCTTTTCAATAATTTCCTGCATTGAATTCAATCTATTCACAACCAACAAATGATGTCAAGCGGAGGAACACCTTCTATGAAAACAGCGCTCACATTCGTAGCTACAACAATAGCGAACAAACGATTTGATCGAAGTACACTCGATCCAAAAATCTGCGATTCATTCTAAACATTTTAATATATTTTTCGTCCTGACACTTTTAGATGGTGACAGGCTATGAAACTGAACGGTCGTTCCTGGCTGCCGATTATTTATTACATATTTCCAATGATTACGACTCGAGTTTGATGAACACTGCGTGACATATTACAATGACGGTCCAGTTATCGGCCAGCTCCCAAAATCAATATATTGGGATCGTACTGGAATTCATAAAGGTCCTATCTGAATTTATGACACGAGACAGTGTTTCGACAGAGAATTATTAAATTAAATGAGGCATGCAAGTCCAAAATACTTAATGGAGTACCGATCGCGAAACAACATTGTAATCGAACTTTAGTTGTTGGTGTTGTTATTGTCACTGCAACAATCTAAGGCAATCCTTACAACTACGGGTACCTCTATCGATTTATTGTACTATTCTTTATAGCCAAGTCCGATTTATAGCTCCTCCCAGTGGGTCAATGGTAGAGCGTGGACCTCCAGATCCCAAGTAAATTGGTTCGAACCTGGCAGAGGATGCCAGAATCTGCAAGGCAAAAACCTTCTTCTATCCCTCCAAATATTACAAGGTACACATATAAAAGATCTATGGAGACTCACTGGGTTTTAACGAAGTTAAATCAATTAAAACTTTCCAATATTGCTCCAAGACATTTCCAGTTTCTCTGCCATACGGTTAAGTGGACTGTCGAAGTAATGATAATGGATTTACATGCCACAAACTACTTTTACGGTTAGCTGAGAACCCAAGGTGCCTGAATTCAGTCCGGCAAGTGTTAATTTACGTGTCACTATATAAACCGACAAGAGACTGAAACAGGTTCGAACCTACCAACGTGGGTTCAGAAAGTCACCACTCCACCATCTGAGACAGTCGAAGTGGAACGTAAATTGGTACGTTGAGAGCCTAAATGGTTTCAAATTATAATACCTATATTATTATTATTATTATTATTATTATTATTATTATTATTATTATTATTATTATTATTATTATTATTTTCGTCTTCTTTATCGTTAGGGCCACTAAAGACCGCGAGATCTTAATTGTTTGTCAACTTGCGGGCCCACCAGGTTTTCATCCCTTCGGAGTGCGCTTTCTTCCATGCATCAGAATAGACATGCTTCAGTCAAGTTGAGACTTCTTCTTCTTCTTCTTCTTGTTCTTCTTCTTGATGAACTTGTCTACGTTTGAGTGGTGCTGGGAATTGAATGTGTGTTTCTGTGATTGCATACTTTAAAATATATTTATCGATCTCCACCAACCAAGGAGGAGTAGTTATTATTATTATTATTATTATTATTATTATTATTATTATTATTATTATTATTATTATTATTATTATTATTATTATTATTATTATTCTTTCTTTCTTCGTTTCGGCCTGCTGTGAACCACGTTATTTCAACCGTTTGCATCCTTGAGCTTTAATTCTTCCCCAGTACTCACGCATTCTCGTTCTGTGAGCCTCCTTCCTTTCATCAGTCCACTTCTTGCCTGTTTTCAACTTTGGCCTTTCTTGGAACCTCTTGTATCCCTGGAGCTTTATTGTTATTGTTATTATTATTATTATTATTATTATTATTATTATTATTATTATTATTATTATTAAAACGCGTTGTTTCTATTATTCCCCACATCAGTAGGAATATCAGAGGCATATTGTAAGATATAACGACTTTTAGTATGCAAAATATTTTAAAGGGTTTTTGGTGCAAAGAAAAGAGTGAAAAAGAACATTTGGATGGTAGAGCAGAGGAAGTAATTGTTTGAATATGCGAGGTTATGGTTATTCTGATTATAAATTCTCCTCCGGTTTTCGCACATTCACACTTAACATAAAGCTAAATGGTTAGCGTGCTGGCCTTTGGTCACAGGGGGCCCGAGTTCGATTCCCGACAGGGTCGAGAATTTTAACCATAATTGGTTAATTCCCCTGGCACGGGGGCTGGGTGTATGTGTCGTCTTCATCATAACTTCATCCTCATCACAGGTCGCCTGAGGGAGTCAAATCAAAACACCTGCACCTGGTGAGCCGAAGTCTTCGGACACATCCCGGCACTAAAAGCTATACGCTATTTCGTTTTACTTAACATAAATACTGTGATTGCCGCGAGCCACTAATACGAAGCGATCTCCAAGCCGCTATCATGTTCCAAGAGGGAACAAGGTTTCTCTCTAAGTTGTTGGCGATTCTTCTACGAAATGAAGACTAATTTTAGGATCTCGAAAGATGTGAGCTATGCCTCAAGAAAAGAACTCAGAAGAAAGTGTGTTAAGATCCTACACGTGGTGTTCTGCTCTTCCGCACTTTAATAGGGTTACTACAAGACGCAATAAAGGACCGAACAAGTTTTAGGAGACAACAATATTTAAAAGGGAATTTGGAAGAAAGAAAAAAGTAAAGTATATTATTTAAACACAAGAAAGAAGGAAAGAGCGAAATGAAAGAATGAAGATCTATGGGAAAACAAAATTAGAATGAGAAAAGAGAAAACAAAATACATGCTTTTGGTCCAATTAAACGTTACTTGATCATAAGCTAAATGGAAGACAATAATTAAACACATAATTAATTAACAAATTAAATATAATCACACTCAAATTTGTATTCACGTAGCTGCTGATACGTTATGAAGAGGTATTTACTAAGAATATTCCATATTAAATGATTTGCGACTTGCTTACAGAAGACAGCCGGACAAGAGATAAATATAAAAGTTACCTACATTTCTGAAGTTTGAGCTTATTAATGTATATTACCATCGTACTGAAGTTATCTGTTGTAATAAGGCAGGACTGCACTCCTATCGCTGTATCCCGATGATTCATCCCTGTTCATCGACCTCCATGACCTCGAAACACAATTAAGTTATAAATTTGGTCAGACATCTCCACAATTACCTGCAGCTCTATCTACGTTCCCTGCATTGCTTTGCAAGGCCACAATATTCGTCCTTGTTATTACATTCGTGATTCACATTGCCGTTTAAGTTTCTCGTATTAGTCAAAACGCAAACAAATTGCTATCTCTAGTAAGATGGATCACTCGCCTTACCTTATCGCTTAATCATGGCCCTCTGTGACCCCGAGACCCGCCAACGCTGCTAATTAATTGCGTTACGGCGTAGACAAGGCGGAAGTGGCGTCCGTAATGGCGGCCACGATGGGACGCAAGCCGACGGAGATAAACCACACGCGGAATGAATAAAAACCAGGGAGTTGAAGAGCTTCAGCAATTCTTATCTCCGAGGAAGAAGCAAAGCTTAGCTATGATGCGCTTGCATCTGTGACAATTACTGCAAAAATAATTCATATTTATAGTACAAACTCGTGACGGATTTTTGGAAAATCCTTCACATATTATCGCTCAAGATTAGAGACCTCGTAACTCCAATTTTCCAAAAAAAGTAATTTTCTTCAGATCTCTAAGCCCGTGGATTATTTTCCAGAGACCACATAACAAAATATCCCTGCGATATCCCCAAAATGAAGCGACAAGAGCGAGCGACTTGACAACGCGGTTAAAGATACGTAGTTGATAACTTGCATTCCGGCGTTGGTGGTTTTGAACCTCCAATGAAGATGTCTTTTGATGGTTTCTCATTTTTATACGAGACAAATGCTATAGAGCAAGTTAATTAAACAAATGATCACACTATTTCCAATCCTAGGCCTGTACCATTCTATAGTCGCCAATAGACGTCTCTGGAGTTGGAGAGACGTTAAATAAATATAAAACGTAATAAGGAAGCAACGCCGTTTTGTCATACCTCGTACGTTATAACACTTGTCTATATATATCTCGAAAATAAAAATCTTAAAAGAAAAAATTAATTCCGTACTAATGAGTTATAAAAGTTGCTTGATAATTCGCATTTAAAAAAATTATTTTCTCTTATCACAATTGCAGTACGACAGTCTTTTCGCACTACTGTATAATAAAGATTTTGTTATATTCGAGGTCTCCAATCTTACGCGATGATATATCCCAATGAATTACGTCATACAAGAAGTTTAATAATTTCACTGCGATTTACGGCTTAATTTTCTAAAATTTAATTAGTGTTCCTAAATGCATTCCTGCTGAACTCGAAGCTGTAATTGATTTTTTCTTGTTTCTTTTCAGGTTCCAATTTTGAAAAGAAAAAGGGAAAATTTTAGATAAAGATTTTACACTATATATTGTTGTTTCTTATGTGAATGTCATACTAGAGTGAAGGAAAATCACTATCCAGGAATAAAATAGCCATCCTATGTTTCACTAACTCGAGGATAAAATCATGTTAAAGAAGATCCGTACCTAGACGTCCCATTTACTTACAATATTTTCAGATTTTCTTCTTTGTACATCCTTTTTTCTGTGTGCGTATGTATTATACAATACGTCAGAATCATGGCAATACGTTTAGTTAATTACTTGGAATATTATTTCATATTGCTGTTCAGTTTCCTTCAGAGCTCGACATTTTTATCATTACGAAAAAATTGCGCTTGAATCAAAGATGTTCGATGTGATGTTCAGAATACGGACTTGATGATCATAATGGCATCGTCTAAAGTAATCCAGGAAAGAGCAGAAGTAGAGGAATACGTTAGCACTCAAAAATACTTCATAGGGGCGTGGCGTTGGGAGGGATGAACAAAGAATATTTCAATATTCTGATGTCTAAAATAACAGAGCTCAGTAATAAACAGGCTGAGAAGGTAGAATAATTGATTGGGGCACACGGTAATCCTACTAATAGTCAGAGAGATAGTGATACTTTCTTTTAGCAAGTTGCTTTACGTCGCACCGACACAGACAGGTATTACTGCGACGATGGGATAGAAAAGGCCTAGGAGTTGGAAGGAAGCGGCCGTGGCCTTAATTAAGGTACAGCCCCAGCATTCGCCTGGTGTGAAAATAGGAAACCACGGAAAACCATCTTCAGGGCTGCCGACAGCGGGATTCGAACCCACTATCTCCCGGATGCACGCTCACAGCCGCGTGCCCCTGACCGCATGGCCAACTCAACCGGTGGTAGTGTTAGAAATAGAATAGACGTGTTAATAAATAATATGATAGGCACTAAAGCACTAGAGTTAACAAATCGGATGATTAGGTTAGAAGATAATTCAGTTACAGTGTGCATTGAGTTCATGTCAGACATCGAGTTGAACCGATACAATCTTCGTATTCAAATCAATGAAACATGTAGAGAGAATAATAATAAAATCCTGATACTAAATAGTACGAACATTGATAGCAATCGGCATAAAATCAACGAGATGGTAGAGGAAAGAATGGACAAGGTACACAATACAGTTGGGCAAGAGACTAGGAAATATTTCCGTAGAGTAGAGCGGGTACAAAGAAAGCTTGCTAAAGTTAGCGAGGAGACTATAAATTTTATTAGTGCGTCATTTTATTATTGCGAGGAACGGACCTCGGTAATGCGAATACCAACATTATTTTGGACAGCAATACTTCTCTTAAAATTTAAAATCTACAGAATGTAAATCCTCCTATGGGCCTAAAATCTCCCATGTTTTTTGCAACTAGTATATTAGACCTTACGTAGGAATGTCTTCGGTTTTTCACATTTCTGCCACTGGATACAATTATTTAAGTGTAGTAGTCTATAGCTTGTGTATTCCGTAATAAGTAATCATTGATAATGGTGAAGAGTTACGAATGCTATTCTAGTCAATGAGTTCCGTCAACCCAAAATCCTTATTATTAGATTGCTTGTGAGCTATTTTGTTTTGTATCTAAAAATAGCCTAAATCGATTTTATTATTACAACAACATGTAGCCGAGTGTGGTTCAGGTTTCATACATTTAATTAAACGTGTCGTAACAGTCGATGAAAAATAAACCAACGGAGCATAGAGTGAAATAATACAAGAGCCAACAATCAAGTAAACAGAAAAACACTAATTAAAGGTAAAAGTATTTAAGTACAATTATCTTAATCATACGAGACCAGATCTGATATTAATACATTATATCAAACCACATGCTGATTATTCAGAAGGGAGTTTCTAATGATACTTTAGTATGGCTATTACGAGCTTCGTGTCAAAGAGCTATTGGGCCTTGTCAACTTAGTATTTACGTACATAAAGAAGTGAAACTTTGCTATAAACCTTAGTATAACAGTTGTTAGAAATCGCCTTCAAAATATGAAGTGTCCTGCCCGTAAGTTTATTATCTATCGCATGCTACTTTATTAGGGCCTTAAGTACTAACGTTAAAAATATGGCAGTAATCACGCCAAAGCTATTTTTTATTCTATTTGCTTCACGTCGCACCGACACAGATAGATTTTATGGCGACGATGAGAGAGGAAAGGCCTAGTAGTGGGAAGGAAGCGACCGTGGCCTTAATTAAGGTACAGCCCCAGCATTTGCATGGTGTGAAAATAGGAAACCACGGAAAACCATATTCAGGGCTGGTGACAGTGGAATTCGAAACCAATATCTCCCAGATGCTAGCCCACAGCTGCGCCCCCCTAACCGCACGGTTAACTCGCCCGGTCCAAACTTATTTAACAACTAGCAATTGTACCCGTACTTCGCTACGGTATTCCAGATTGTATACGGATATCGAAGTAAATTACTGTACATGAAGTTAATAATAATTTTTAAATTGAATGTAAATTGGCGTTATCCGAGAAAAAGCGTAGGGAGGTCCGCAGACGATGGTTCCAATGTAAAGTGCAAGTTGTGGAGTTGGGATGATAACACAGGTGCACTTGTCTACCACAATTCATTATTTTTTAGAAACGTTGAATATGGTGAAATTTGTGTAAGATTTTCACACAGTCCATTACTTTTCAGATACTTATGCGACAGCTTCAAACATAGAATTTAGCTCACATATGGCTACTGGGTGGGCCAATATTCGTGTAGAATTTGATGATCCCATCTTTCCTATAAGTGAATAAAACCATCAATTGTACGTGTACAAAGTGCAAAATTTAGGTAAATCCAGAAATAGAGAAAAATTTAATGTATTAGGGATAGAGATACGACAAAAGGTTATAGGACCGAAGTTGTAGATCACTCCAAATTGAACGGAGATTGTTCAATCCGTTTTGTGATACGACTTACCGTTTAGCCACGAAATATATCGAAAGGAAGGACTGCACCGTCATTAAAATTGCCTTCATATTTCGATGTTTTTCGGGGGTAAAAAATAAAATTTTTAAACATCTCGTAAATTTTCCATCGGTTACATGCCAAAAGCTATAATTTTGCAAAATTTCTATTTTCTAACTTGTCTGGGAGATTGTGCTGCGATCTTGATATGGGGGAGTGTGTTAGAAATCAGGACTTTTAAGGAAACTTTTAAGTCCATAAAACCTGTAGGTTCTGGATAAATATCACCGACTGTGTTCTTATGCAGGTTTGAAACTCCCAGCATGTACCCCTCAGAGAATTATGAGAATTATGAGAATTTGAGATTTTTCTAGGGATGCTGAAGTCATCAGGTTGTCTGGTACCAAGTTTTAAATTTCTAAGATGCCTAGAATGGTCTCACTAATTTACGTCTCTTTTCATTTTTATGCCTTAATTTATATATATATATATATATCGTAGAGTATATATAGATCTCGCCAAACAGACTCCCATTTATTAGTGTGGATAATATTTTACCCACTTCCCTAGTGGTTCTAGGGGCGTCTTACTCCCACAGTACGTTTTCCAGGTAGTAAGTCATACTTGAAAGTCATACTGGAACATACACAGGTCCGTTATCTCGCTCATTTCTGACAATTTATTCTTTCACCCTTTCTCACCCCCTATGCCAAAGCGGGCTGAAGTTAGACTTTAAACATCCGGAATGTTACTATTCATCTCAGCGACCCCGAAAAGTATGGATTCGACATTACTTTCCCTAAGGGTTCCTGGGGTGTTTTAACCCCATGTGGTTTGTCTCCTGATACTAAAAATTCGGAGTGTCACTATTCACCTCAGCGACTATGTATTCGACACTATTATTTCTATATATCATTATTATTTCTATATATCACTCTCCAATCACCCCCCACCATGAAGGGGGCTGAACTTGGGCTTTAAAAAATTCCGGAGTGTCACTGTTCATCTCAGCGACCCCGAAATGTATGGATTCGATACTATTTTCGATTATTTTTATATCTCAGCCCCCTCGCCCCAACCTGCCCCTAAGGGTTCCTGGGCTGTCTTTCCCCCAAGTGGTTTGTCTCCTGATACTAAAAATCTGGAGTGTACAATTCACCTCGGCGACCCCGAAAACTATGTATTCGACACCATTTTCGTTTAATTTTATATATAATTCCCCCTCGCTCCCACCCCAAAGGGGGGTTGAAATTGAACTTTAAAAAATCCAGAATGTCACTATTCATCTCAGCGACCCCAAAAAGTATGGATTCGACAGTATTTTCGTTAATTTGTTTATGTGACCCCCCCCGCCCCCCCCCCCGCCCACCCCCCGCCCACCCCCCGCCCCCCCCCGCCCCTAAGGGTTCCTGGGCTTTCTTACCCCCGCGTTCTTTGTCTCCTGATACTAAAAATCCAGAGTATACAATTCACTTCGGCGACCCCCGAAAACTTTGTAGGCCTATTCGACATTATTTTCGTTTAATTTTATGTATCACTCCCCCCTCGCCCCCATGCGAAAGGGAGCTGAACTTTGACATTTGAAAAATGGGGAGTGTCACTGTTCATCTCAGCGACCCCGAAAACTGTGGATTCGGCACTTTTTTCGATTATTTTTATACCTTGTCCCCCCTGAACCCCCACCCCTAAGGGAGCTACGGATGGCTTACCCCCCAGTGCTCGTCTCCAGATAGTAAGTCATAAGTGTACCAAGTTTGGATGAAATTGTTGCAGTGGTTTAGGAGGAGATGTGTCATTCACACACACATGCATGCATACATCCATTTTTATTGTATAGTATGAATAAGAAGATTATGCTTGCTTTATTATTACACAGAGAAATTTTATTTTGAACACTGCAGAGATCTAAACATAAACTGTATATCCGAAGAAATTATTCTAATCCAAGGAATGAATATTACTTCGCTCGCGGCATGCCCAATCATGAGAATGGCTTCAATAATATTAGTCTTCAGTTTTAGAGTCGTGTTCATTGCAAAGGGCAGGATTCTTATTCTTAAGAAGGATAATTGGTGCCACAATCGTCCGCTCTAAGATGTTCGAGGGTACTCCAGGTGACTCCAAGTCTTTCGATAGACTTGTAAATGTGTAGAACATCGGGTAATTCTTATAAAAGTTGCTTGTTGAAAGAAATGAATGACATGATATATGACAGCAAGAATGAAGAGGATGAAACCCGGCGCCGGCACATATGCTACTCCTCTCGAATAGCTCAAGACTTAACGTCCCGATCCGACGGACGAATCATCAACACCGTCATACGTAAAGACCAAAAACAGCTTCCTACGTCCTGGACGTAAAATGGCTCCTTATATATTGTGTTCTCTACCTATCTTATGTACGTTGCCTAGCGGCAGCGACTCTGTGCATTTAATCTTGGTGACAGCACGTTGGATTGTCATATCCTAATGCACGTTTTCGGATGGTTTTTCGTTCATAACTCACCAACGAAAGCTAAAATGAAAATTCCGGCTTCGAGGTGCATTCGGACCCCTTTCCATCTACCTATGTTCAAAATATCAGATCGCTACGTGCTGTAGATATTGATGTGCGGTCCTGTCAGTATTGCTGGAGTCATGTGATACCTGTCCTGTACCTAGTGCGACAAATCGAACATATGGCAACCTCGAAGTGCAATCGTACTCTGAATAATATCTATTATTCACACTGGGATTACCAAGAAATGTATTTGTACTGATATTCTAAAAATGACAAAATTAAATGCAAAACTCTATGGCACATACCATTGTACCTGCCATGATAGTTGTTGCTCAGTCAGCCCGTAGATAACTGAGTATCACTGGCGACATGATATCCTGAGCTGTACTGCTTGAAGTCCTTCACGCCTCTATTATCAGATAACTTAGTGAACCCCTTTTGAGGCCTCAATCTACGAAATGGAGAAGTACTTGGACGTGCCAGGAATCGAACCTATGAACTCCAACCATGACGTTTAGTTTCCTCTATCCTTTATAACTTCAACATGACCCCATAATGGTACTTTGATAGCCATTCTGGAGGTACTTAGGAAGACTTTCCAAACCCTACATCGCTGCAGATTCCCTATCAAATAACAAAGTTTGATAACTAAATTATCTCTAAGACTCTGAAAATGAAAATCAGTTTCAGTATATGAGATTACCTTTATCAAGGAAGCGATTAGGTTTCTAAGTAGCAAAATAAAGGAAAGTTAAAAAAATATTATTTCTTGTAAGGTAGAATCTTCGATCAATACTAGGTGGTGTTCTTCAGTAGGAGGTAAACTGCTTGTTAGTTTACTGTCGTGTGTGAGTTACAGGAATCTTAAGTACCAATATAACAAAATTATACCCAGTCGCAAAGACAGAAGGATTAACTGCTAAAAGCCCACAATTCGGCCTCGAACCGAGTCCGGAACCCAATGGTCCGATGACAACAATACTGGTCATTCATCCAAGGAGCCATAAAACTAATAATAATAATAATAATAATAATAATAATAATAATAATAATAATAATAATAATAATAATAATAATAATAATAAAGTAGAAGAAGAAGAAAAACAAGCACGCTGTGGGTCTGATTGTCTCAGACGGTTGATGGCTGGCTTTCTGAAACCAAGTTGGTGGGTTCGATTCCGATTCAGATCGGTGGTATTTGAAGGTGCTCAAATACGTCCGTCTCGTTTCTGCACATGTACGAGAAGCAAAGGAATTCTGCGCGATAAAAATAATCCAGTTCACTGTGTTTATAAAAACAGACAAATAGTTCATCGGACGTAACCTGGCAGTAAATATACTAAGGTGAGTTCCTCACAATCAAGCTTTCTTTAAAGGGAATGGACCCGCTAGGTTTTATCTGAGAAATTTACACCCAGCGTTACTTCTCTGCGCCAATGCGCCAATCAGCCGATACGTTACGAATGACAAGTGTTCGATAGTTCCCATAATGTAATTCATTATTTTATAATAATTTTATCGCCAAAAAGTGTACTCAGAGCATTTTATGGACTTTGTAAAATAAATTTATTTTACTGCAGACTTCATGGCCTACTGCACTACATCACTGCCTACAGCATGAAGGTAGTGATTATTTCCGGTTGCAATTTAACCAGAAGGTAATACTTTACAAAATGATTTTTGTTTTAAATAAAGAAGATATTTAAATAACTTTATTGAATTTTTTACACAATCTCATCACTGTAAATTTAAAAAAGGCTGATTATTGAAGAGAAGAGGAACGATTCAATGTAAATTTTGTACCAAGAACGCCCGTACTTAGCTATCTTGGAGAGCATAGATTTACGCAAGCGTGTACGGTCTATGCTTGGAGTGCGTACAGAGAGAGAGAGAGAGAGAGAGAGGTTTTCGAAATAAACTTTTTAAATTGAACTGATTGTTTATCTATACAAGAAGATACATATCACTTTTAATACAGCCGGAGTTCGAAAAGAGGTGTGAATATCCTTTGTGTTGTGGCAGGCGATGTCCCTGGCTGCTGTTACTCCTTCCCCACACCATAGGCCATCTCTCTGTACCATGGGACTACGTGAATTCCCACGACAACTAAAAGTTCTGAAAAATCGCAGACGGTCTAGGAGTCTATGTTCCAGGGTTCACCCATTCGGTACGATTGTGTACACTCGACTGATTGTTGGTGCAGTTTGAAATTAAATTGAATAGTTTGAATAGTCCCCATAAAGGGAGTAAAGAAATGTGGTTATACCACGTAGAATGTTAATAGAAACTATTAAGAACACTTCATTACTATAACTGCACTATAAAAATAAAATACACCCTTTTGCGGTTTAAATGTTAATGAGATCAAACGCGCATAGAAAATCAAAATTCACTTGACACAGTTTTTAAAATATTTTCAAATGAAACATCTCACCTGACACAGTTTTGAAAACAAATCATTTACTTGGCACAGTTTCGAAAATTTCACTGGACATAGTTTTAAATAAACTCAAAGCAATGATTCCCTTGTATTTGCGCCAGTTTGTTCACTTGAATTCCCCCGCGGTGTAGGGTGCAACGCGTCCGCCTGTCACCCGGCGGTTTCAGGTTCAATTCCCGGCCGGGTCAGGGGTCTTTGATTGTAAATGATTAATATCCCTGGCCTGGGGACTGGGTGTTTGTGTCGTCTTTAACGTTCCTGTCTTCACATTCAACACTTTACACTTCCTCAATTTACAAAATACACGCAGTTTCCTAACATATTGGTGCAAGTAGGGGCAAAATATCTTCCTAGGGCGACACCTCGAACAAATAGCGTTCTTTTTTTAAAAAAAAGAGGACTCAAATGCGTAAAAGGTTTCGTTACGTCCTACTATGGTCAGAATTATTTACAAGTCGGTGAGAGTTAATTACAGACTATGAATTTAATTCCGTTCACACGTGATAATATGCGGTACTTATTTACGAAGGTAAATAAAGTTTTGTTCGCCTCTGTGGTGTAGTGGTTAGTGTGATTAGCTGCCAGCCCCGGAGGCCAGGTTCGATTCCCGGCTCTGCCACGAAATATGAAAAGCGGTACGATGGCTGGAACGGGGTCCACTCAGACTCGGGAGGTCAACTGAGTAGAGGTGGGTTCGATTCCTACCACAGCCATCCTGGAAGTGGTTTTCCGTAGTTTTCCACTTCTCCTCCAGGCAAATGCCGGGATGGTACCTAACTTAAGGCCACGGCCGCTTCCTTCCCTCTTCCTTGTCTATCCATTTCAATCTTCCCATCACCCCGCAAGACCACAGTTCAGCATAGCAGGTGAGGCCGCCTGGGTGAGGTACTGGTCATCCTCCCCAGTTGTATCCACCTACCCAGAGACTGAAGCTCCAGGACACTGCCCTTGATTCGGTAGAGGTGGAATCCCTCGCTACGTCCGAGGGAAGAACCGACACTGGAGGGTAAACAGATTAAGAAGAAGCAGAAGAAGAAGAAATAAAGTTTTGTTGACTGAGACCACGTTCTTATGCCTTGATGATGATGCTTGTTGTTTAAAGGGGCCTAACATCGAATGTCATCGGCCCATCGTTCTTATGTCTAATATTACATATAGTATTATTATGACCTTCAACCGCTTGTACGAGAAAGTAATTTCTCTTCACCGAAGCTGCTTGGTTAAGTCTATTCATCTCTAATGTAGAATAAATATTAATCAGCTTTCGAGCTGTGTTTACGAACTCCTAGTCTTATGCACTGCCTTAGAGACTGAGTAAAGATTTTCACTCGAATAAAGAATTTGAATACCACTTGGAAGTATAAGTCCTAAGATTACCACCCAACATTCAACAAGGTTCGAATTCACAGTTTCAAAATCTGAGTTCAATTGCACATATCTTAATATAACTTGAAAAATGCAAGTCCGATGTACTCTACTCGAAGTATGAACTGATAGAACATATTCAGTAATCCTTTACACGATGGATTTCCGTCGAAGTTCACAGTAACACACTTGTAGAATTCCGTCGTAAACCGTCCTACAGTCAGCCGGCGCGGATAGGCTGTACTGGTCGCCTCACGATAATTCCTTATAAATTCAACTTGCGATAACTTCGTCAATTTTCAATGGATTTGCTTGAGACTTAAGAACATTCTCTATGACTTACCCTGGCCTTGATTGACCGGCACCGAGCTTGCTCCTCGGTCACCAGCTACGGCCGGCTAATCTCGCGCACAGCAGGTATTTTAAATTTTAAATACTTCGGGATTGAGCGCTGTATAACGTTCCTGGTTCAATATATTATAATATCCATCAATGATCACTGATCTGCCGAGGTAGCAACTATTCACAAGGTCTTTTCTTGAATCAATTCAAGGAAATTGGAAATTTATAAAATATATCCTATGGTAAATTATTCCTCTTCCTGCAAAGGAGTATTTGCTCCAGTTTGTCCACTTGAATTCCAACTTTATATTCATATTAGGACCTTTCCTACTTTTAAAAACTCCACTCAAACATATTCGTATAAGATACTAATGACATTGCAATCCATCCCTCCACTGATAGCTCGGAACATTCCACTTAGTCGAGCAGCTCGTCTCCTTACTCCCAAGTCTTCCCAGCCCAAAGTTTTCAATACTTTCATAGCACTGCTCTTTTATCGTAAATCACCCAGAACAAATTGTGCTGCTTTTCCTTGGTTCCTGTCTAATTTTAGAATCAAGTAATTCCATAAACTGGAACCATAACCTAGTTGGGGCCTTACGGGTCAATTATACGTTGTGTACCTATTTCTAAAGACAATTCATGGTCAACTATACTTCACAACCTTCTCTTTCCTGCAAAATATACGCAGTCATCGTCGTGTACTTACTGTAAATGGAGATACAATATAATTTATTCAGCCATTAAGTACCGGTATGTAACGTAAAATAGACATTGTCAGATAAAATAAAACCAGAAATGTAAACTCAACAACATGAGAGTTGACGGGAAAAATTAATTTCATACATTCTCGAAATAAGAAGATATTCGTCGACTGTAGATAGCCGTTCGTTGAAGAGATGTTAATTTGAATTCTAACACCTGCACGATTTGTTAATCCTATTTCAAACGAGATAATTTTAAAAGGAAGTCGTCTTTTGGGTCGGACAATCATTTGTGCGATTGAGTGTACATATACAAACTAAATTCAATATAATAAAAGCTCATTTATTTCAAAGTTTCCTGTCCCGAGTAAATGGGATGAATGATTAACTACTTGCTAAGCTTATTTATGAACGCATTGAATGATTGCAGTTTATTGAATATTCAAACGAAACAATGAAATGGCTTTAACCTGTCTTCCGTAATTACAACTCGAAGTACCTCGTTATGGATTATCAATTTATAACGAGATACATTGACTTGGTTAACTGACCTGGTATTTGGTGAGCACCAACACTGAGTCTGATATTTTCCGTTTCTGGATATGTCCTAAGAAGTGCATTACAAATATACGTGGTAGTCACAAACAACATGAACCGGGAATATGAGGTTGGTCACACTGATAAATAATTTGAAAGAAATAATTCGATATCTCGCAACGTTGTTATTTTATGATCATGTGGAGTTAGCCGATCAAATCTCTCCGCGGGCGAATTTAAATGGGCTTTGTGAGGCGGTGCTGGGAAATCTACACGTGACTTAAGACCGGCTTGAGGGCACCTATCGAGGAGATAGTGATATGAACACGGGCTTCTGAGCTGACAGCATAGCAAGTAGGTTACGGAGACACAGGATGAAAGCGACAGTGTATTTGTGTTCGAAGCTGTTTTCTCCGCATCTTCCTGAAATATACAGATATTGAGTATGTAAAATAGTTATTTACGCAACTTGGGTGTAAAGTGGACCCTTTTGGCATGGGTGGGAAGTTTTAAGCACAAGTTGTTAGCTGGGTGCTTACATTACATGACTGCAGAGTAGTTCACGTCACATAAAGTGTAATATTACCCATCATCGCAACAAATCATCAATTCTAGAAAAAAATAATATAGTAAAATCACGTAAGGTTATCTGTAACACATTAGAATTACTGGGATTCATTCCTTTATGTTGTTACGGTAACCAGAAGCCATAGACGTTGGAGGAGTTCGACTGACCAAATTCGTATTCATCATGGAGCTCCACAAGGTTCTCTCATAGGTCGTTTTGTATGAGTTACGTTCAAATGTAGTTTCTAATGAACAATGACTGATCAGTTCGTTATGCATATGATAGTACATTTCTTACGCGATGTGCAGATTTAGCAACAGCGTCTCGCAAAGCCCGAGAAGCGATCTGTTTGGCTAGGTACAGCAGCTGTTAAAATAACAAATGCGTAGGATATCGAATTATTCCTTTCAAATTATTTATCCGTACGACCAAACTTCTTGCGATCATATAGCCGGTTCGCTTTGCTCCTGACCACCCTGTATGTTCACAGCAGTCATGATAGAGAACTTAATTCTAGTATACCTTTAGTAGGTAGCCACACGAGACTTTGCAACAGTACTGAATGCCCTTTTCTGCAGAAGGAGAACTTCAGAAATCCCCGTGCAGTTTTCCAGCAATAGAATTCAATTTGAAGAAAAGCGTGAAAGAACTCAAAATATGCATTTGAAAATCATTTACTAGGAAATTTTTCTCTCATAGCTCTCAAGAGACGCATTACTCATCATACATCGCACTAGCTAAGTGAGCATCCCATTTCATGTTTGAACCTAAATGTATTCTCAATAATTTCACAGGTTCATTATAATGACTTATTTTGATGCGTATAATATTTAGTCTTATTGTCACTTATCATAATCTTATACGTCACAGAGCTAGATAGCTGCAGTCATTTAAGTGCGGCCAGAATCTATAACTCGGGAGATAATGGGATCGAACACCACTGTCGGCAGCCCTGAAGTTGGTTTTACATGGTTTCCCATTTCGACACCAGACAAATGCTGGCGCTATACCTTAATGAAGGCCACGGCTATTTCCTTCCAACTCCTAGCCCTTTCCTATCCCATCGTCGCCGTAAGACCTACCTTTGTCGGTGCGACGTAAAACAGATTGTAAAGAAAAAGGACGTATATTTCTACCGATTTCAATAGTATTTTGTTTACTCGCTAAATAGAGCTACTCGATTAGTATGGACTTATTTAGAGTGTTTAAATTAAACGATGGTTTACCTCAAGGATCAGTCCTCGCCCCCCTTCTTTTCAGTCTGTACATAAACACTGACTGACAGGGCAAATGCAACACCAAGAAGGAGTGGTCAGAACTTTATGCCAATTGCAGGGTAGACTGACGTCACTGAGGTATGCTCATGATGTGAAATGCGCCGTTGTGCTGCGCACGTAGCGAACGATAAATGGGACACGGCGTTGCCGAATGGCCCACTTCGTACCGTGATTTCTCAGCCGACAGTCATTGTAGAACGTGTTGTCGTGTGCCACAGGACACGTGTATAGCTAGGAATGCCAGGCTGCCGTCAACGGAGGCATTTCCAGCAGACAGACGACTTTACGAGGGGTATGGTGATCGGGCTGAGAAGGGCAGGTTGGTCGCTTCGTCAAATCGCAGCCGATACCCATAGGGATGTGTCCACGGTGCAGCGCCTGTGGCGAAGATGGTTGGCGCAGGGACATGTGGCACGTGCGAGGGGTCCAGGCGCAGCCCGAGTGACGTCAGCACGCGAGGATCGGCGCATCCGCCGCCAAGCGGTGGCAGCCCCGCACGCCACGTCAACCGCCATTCTTCAGCATGTGCAAGACACCCTGGCTGTTCCAATATCGACCAGAACAATTTCCCGTCGATTGGTTGAAGGAGGCCTGCACTCCCGGCGTCCGCTCAGAAGACTACCATTGACTCCACAGCATAGACGTGCACGCCGGGCATGGTGCCGGGCTAGAGCGACTTGGTTGAGGGAATGGCGGAACGTCGTGTTCTCCGATGAGTCACGCTTCTGTTCTGTCAGTGATAGTCACCGCAGACGAGTGTGGCGTCGGCGTGGAGAAAGGTCAAATCCGGCAGTAACTGTGGAGCGCCCTAGCGCTAGACAACGCGGCATCATGGTTTGGGGCGCTATTGCGTATGATTCCACGTCACGTGTAGTGCGTATTCAAGGCACGTTAAATGCCCACCGCTACGTGCAGCATGTGCTGCGGCCGGTGGCACTCCCGTACCTTCAGGGGCTGCCCAATGCTCTGTTTCAGCATGATAATGCCCGCCCATACACTGCTCGCATCTCCCAACAGGCTCTACGAGGTGTACAGATGCTTCCGTGGCCAGCGTACTCCTCGGATCTCTCACCAATCGAACACGTGTGGGATCTCATTGGACGCCGTTTGCAAACTCTGCCCCAGCCTCGTACGGACGACCAACTGTGGCAAATGGTTGACAGAGAATGGAGAACCATCCCTCAGGACACCATCCGCACTCTTATTGACTCTGTACCTCGACGTGTTTCTACGTGCATCGCCGTTCGCGGTGGTCCTACATCCTACTGAGTCGATGCCGTGCGCAATGTGTAACCTGCATATCGGTTTGAAATAAACATCAATTATTCGTCCGTGCCGTCTCTGTTTTTTCCCCAACTTTCATCCCTTTCGAACTACTCCTCCTTGGTACTGTATTTGCTCTGTCAGTCAGTGTACAACCTCCCGGACACATCATCAAGAAAATTCATTTATGCTGATGACATTTGTTTGGTGACTCAGTGCTCCAACTTTTATGATGCTGAAACTACTTTAGCCACTGATCTGGAAGCCTTGGATGCATACTTCAAGAAATGGTGAATTCACCTAAATCCTCAAAAAACAGGTATATCTACATTCAACTTACGCAACAGACAGTCTAATTACAAACCAACAATAAAATTCCGAGGTCAAGTATTGCCGTTCTGCAGTACACCAAAATACTTGGGAATAACACTTGATAGAACTTTGACGTTCAAGCAACATCTCTCAAATGTAGCTGCTAAAGTAAAAACTAGAAATAATGTTCTTCAGAAACTTCAGAAACTTGCTGGTACATCATGGGGAGCCAATACTCATGTTCTAAGATCAACAGCATTAGCCTTATCATATTCTGTTGCTGAATACTGCTGCCCCTCTTGGATCAATAGTGTTCACGCAAAGAAGATCGATGTACAACTCAATCAGGCAATGCGCATAATTTCGGGTTGCATTCAGAGCACGAACACAATATGGCTTCCTGTTCTCAGCAATATTCCACCTCCAGCCCTAAGACGATCAGAATCTCTCCTAAAGGTTTGGAAGAACATTTAGCAGAACTCCCAACTACCCATCCATCAAGATATTACGCACACTGAACATCAACGATTGAAATCAAGGAAACCATCCTGTCGTACAGCAATGGATCTTTTCATGTTATCAGTTCATGGAAAGCTCAGTGGGATCAGTCTTCAGTAGTGAACAAACATCTAGTTGAGAATCCTTCCAAACGAGTACAAGGATTTGATCTTCCATGACGACAGTGGAGAATCATCAATCGAATAAGAACTAGACAAGGCAGATGTGGTTATCTGTTGTGCAAATGGGGTTGACTAGCTCTGCAGATTGTGATTGTGGTGTCTCTTCTCAGTCAATCCACCACATTGTTGCTGACTGCCCAATTACAGCTTTCAAAGGAACGCTAATGGACATTCACCGCACATCGGATGAAGCAGTTGATTGGGTCAAAATGCTAGACATATAGTATTGTACGGACTTGTGACTACGCACATTTATCCTGAACTAAATGCATGTGTGTACATAGATTCATCATACGATAAATAATAATAATATGCATAATGAACTGAACAGTAATATTATTCGAAACTGCATTAAAAGGTAACTCACATAAAAGAACCTATGAGAGAACCTTGTGGAGCTCCATGGTGAATACGAACTTTGGTCGATCGAACTCCTCCAACTTCTATCGCTTCAAGTTACTGTAACAACGTAAAGGAATGAATCTCAGCAATTGTAATGTGTTACTGATAATCTTACGTCATTTTAATATATTTCACTAGAATTGATGATTTGTTGAGATAATGGGTAATATTACACTTTATGTAACGTGAACTACTCTGCAGTAGTGTAACGTAAGGACTCAGCTAACACCTTGTGCTTAAAACTTCCCACCCATGCTAAAACGGTCCCGTTTACATCCAAGTTGCGTAAATAACTACTGTACATACTCAATAGCTGTATATTTCAGGAATTGTTCTACCTCCAGGCACTCCTGTCTGGTTACGACCTATTAGAGGAATGAAGAAGTGGAAGTGTCTGTTGCCAACTGGTTCGAACGTTTTAATCCTTTCCAGTGAATGGTGTGTAATGGTGAGACACGTCGAGTCGAGCTCAATGCCCAGTAGTGCAGTAAAACGTGCGACTTGATACGACCTTACAGCACTTCTCACCACCACTGCGGCAATCAATACGAACATTGCTAGTGTGTTTCTCACACCACTGGATTACCTGGGCTACTGCACCATATATTCAAATTATATGGACACACTGATCTAGTCCTATCTTCCTCGTAATTATACAGCCCTGATGATAAAAGAGACAATTCCAAAACCTTTATGTAGCGTAAGTACTTAGTTAATTCTGAAGCTATGTTTCAGCCCGTATCTTAGGTTCTTAATTTGAGAACATCTTCCGATTGTAATAGAATTGTGGGCAGTTATCGACATTGTTGTTTAATACACACACGAAAATATCACTCACACGATCATCACGATATATCATACCACCAAAGTATTTCTCTTTTATACCCTCCTAACGTAAATCGCCGACTCTTGTTACATTTTGAACTATACTTACCTTCCTCGACAACGGCACAAGGAAAGACAAATTTTAGGACGTCCGGGAGATAGTAGGTTCGAATCCCACTATCGGCAGACCTGAAAATGGTTTTCCGTGGTTTCCCATTTTCACACCAGGCAAATGCTGGGGCTGTACCTTAACTAAGGCCACAGCCTCTTCCTTCCAACTCTTAGGCCTTTCCTATCCCATCGTCGCCATAAGACCTATCTGTGTCGGTGCGACGTAAAGCCCCTAGCAAAAAAAATTAGGACGCTTTTGGTGTTTATGTACAACACGTATATCGCCGAGAATATTTAACTTCTGATTATGTTCAATGTCCCAATTAAAAGAAAAAGAGGGGAGGCTACCTGTTGCAAAAAGGAATTGAAAATCTGAAACGTTGTTTCCATGAAATAGGCTACATTTGTGCTAATATGTGACGTCACATGCCTACTCTGTTACAAGATGGCGCTGTGTTGACTAACGCGCTCGTTGTGAAAATATCGTGATCAGTTGTATGTATTTACCAATCATCATGATAGCCGATTTTAATACAGACATCAGAAGAAATGGAAATTAAAGTAATGGTTGAATGCTACCGGGCGAGTTGGCCGTGCGCGTAGTAGCGCTGTGAAATTGTATCCGGGAGAAAGTGGGTTCGAACCTCACTGTCGGCAGCCCTGAACATGGTTTTTGGTGGTTTCCAATTTTCACATCAGGCAAATACTGGAGCTGTAC
The DNA here is from genome assembly GCF_040414725.1 of Anabrus simplex. Classification (NCBI taxonomy): domain Eukaryota; kingdom Metazoa; phylum Arthropoda; class Insecta; order Orthoptera; family Tettigoniidae; genus Anabrus; species Anabrus simplex. The sequence continues at coordinate 338,952,213 of NC_090270.1, forward strand.
CTTGAGGCCACAGACGCTTCGTTCCAACTCCTAGGCCTTACCTATATCATCGTCGCCATAAGACCTGTCTGTATCGGTGCGACGTAAAGCCACTAGCTAAATCGAACGTATAAGGGAGAGAGAGATACGACAAAAAGTCATAGGACCAAGTTGTAGATCACTCCTAATTGAACGGAGATTGTGCCATCCGTTTTGTGATACGACGAACCGTTTAGCCGCAAAATACCTCAAACAGAGGTCTATACGCCCAATAAAATTGCCTTAATATTCCTAAATTTTCGGGTGTAAAAAAATAAATATTTCAAGATCTTGGAATCTTTCCGCCGTTTACAAACTAAGGCATATAATTCTCTCAAATTTCAATTGTTTAGCTCATCTGTCAGACTGTGCCTCAATCCTGCTTTGAGGACTTCCACGAAACTAAAGCTAACAAATATGCGAATGATCATCATTACACTTGAAACGGGTGAATGTACGAAACATTTGCCAAAATAATCAATGTACAGACACACGGTCGTTACGATTTTAGTTATATATATGTAAAAAATGTGCTCTACCTACAACTTCTTTTGGGCTATGTCCGTTGTACATAGCCTGCAATATCAACCGTTCATGTTATCTCCAATATTAATCCTCCTATCGAAAAAATGCACATGAAAGAAAGGTTTTGAAATTAAAATCCAAGAAGGTTGGTCGATTTCCAGTCAGGTTTGTCTTGTATACATTGTGGGAGAGTAAAATCACTATTTCGGTTCCCAATAAACCTCCCGCCCATTCCGGGAATTTGAAAAGTTATGGACCTCTAAACCTACCTTTGAGCAAGTGGATGCTAAATGTGAAATTTGGTTGACATATCTCCAGTAGTTTTCAAGTTATAAGAAATAGGCTTTACATGCACATGCTCTTAAGTTAAGTCCGGTGGTACTTGTACGGAAAAATAGTCCGTTAACGTTATCTCTCTTATTAATCCTCTCATCGAAATGATTCAAATGAGAAAGAAAGGTTAAGAAGTTGATGTCCATCAAGGCAGGTAGATTTCCGTTAAGTTTGGTTGTGTATATTTTGTGGGAGTGCAAAATTACGGTTTCGGTTTCGTATAAACCCCCAGTGAATACAGTGATTTAGAAAGAATATTGGCCAAAAACCTCACCAAGGACAGATGGATTCCAAATATGATGTTTGGTAGAAATATATCCAGTAGTTTTCAAGTTATATACAAACAGACAAACAGACACCAAAGTTAAAAAATATTCAGATGGTTTTTATTACACCTGAAACGGATAACTGTTCGGAAATTTCGCCAAAATAGTCAATGTACAGACACACAATAGTGACGATTTTATTTATATAGAAAATTAGTTTCGGCAGACGGAAGAACCTTCCAACCCCATGGCACAACAGCTCATTAAGGGCCATGGCCTACCAAGCGACCGCTGCTCAGCCCGAAGGCCTGCAGATTACGAGGTGCCGTGTAGTCAGCACGACGAATCCTCTCGGCCGTTATTCTTGGCTTTCTAGACCGGGGCCTCTATCTCAGCGTCACATAGCTCCTCAATTCTAATCACGTAGGCTGAGTGGACCTCGAACCAGCCTTAAGGTCCAGGTAAAAATGCCTGACCTGGCCGGGAATTGAACCCGGGGTCTCCGGATAAGAGGCAGGCACGCTACCCCTTTACCACGGGGCCTGCGAAGAACCTTCCAGTTAAACATTAATTATAAATATATACTGTATGCTAAAGCGCCTCATCATATGCATTCGATTTTAAAAAGCACATTTTCTGGATAAACTGTGTAGACGAAAATGTAACAATGTCCCTCTTTACTTCTACCTGATACTTAATTTTGCACTCATAGTTACGGTCACCTCTTTATTACTTGAATTTAATTAGACTTCGCTGCCTTATCATAACTGCTTTTACTAGCGCAGATTTTATGTATGTTTACCTTAAAGAGTGCTAGGTGTATTCAGTAACTTGTTGATCAGGCTGTCCTATCGACTTACATGTACTACCCCCTTGCTTTAACGCGTGACTTAAAAAGAACGTTCGCTAACTTAACGACATTCAGGTAGAGAAGGCTGTAAAACGCTGTCTGCCATTTAAGAGGGTATTAAATTCGACTCGTAAAGCTAACTAATACTTTCACACTAACAAGAGACCTTGCTTCACCTAGTTAAGAGTTACATAACCACTTCTTATCATGTCTTACGTAATTTTTTTTTTTTTTTTTTGCCAGTTGCTTTACGTCGCTTCGACACAGATAGGTCTTTATGGCGACGATCATATTTTATTGATTTGATACACACCTATATGCTTTATTAAAGGACTCAGGTATCATTCTTATTACATTTTCTCGTGAAAAGAAATGTTTTCTCTACACTCGATAGTTTTAATTTTCTTTACGTTCTACATTCTTCCTCTCTTTCAAAAAGTACTCTTTCTTTCATATACTCTCACTTTCTGTGTTTTCTTATTTATCTTTCTGTATACCCGTCATGGCAGCTTAGAAGAAATCAGTGATTTAAATATATTTGAATTTCACACATAATAATAATAATAATAATAATAATAATAATAATAATAATAATAATAATAATAGGAAACAAAAGGATCGAAATAAATTGTCTTGCATTTGCAGATGACTTTGCAATACTTTCTGAAAATGTGACATCTGCTATAACCCAAGTAAATGTCTTGGAAAGAATCTCCAGCAGAACTGGCTTAAGAATTTCTGCAGAAAAAACAAAATTTTTAACAAATATTTGGGATGCACCAAAATTTCTGAAAACAGATATTGGCCAAATAGAGAGGGTAAAAAATTCAAATATCTAGGGGAAATAATGCAAGAAAATGGTTTAGAAAAATCTGCAGTAGAGGAGAGGGTACATAAAATGGAGAGAGCTTATGGTGTCACCAAAGATATCTACAATAAAAGATGCCTATCCAAAAATGCAAAAATAAGGCATTACAACACAGTAGTGAAGCCATAATGCCTATATGCAAGCGAATGTCTGGCATTAAACTATAATTTAGATAAACTAGAAATACTAGAAAGGCGAATCATGAGGAAAATATTGGGCCCAGAAAACACAGCAGAAGGTTGGAAATTACGAAGTAATGCTTAAATATATCAAAAAATAGAAAATATATCAGATGTAATGAAGCAAAGGAGACGTATGTGCTTTGGACATTTATATCGAATGCAAGATAGTAGATTAACCAGCAAGATTTTCAGATATTTGTGGGGTAATAAATCAACGACAAGCTGGGTCAATGAAGTAAGAAAGGATTTAGAAAAAAAAACAATATAACAACAGAAGAAATAAATAATATAGAAGGCTTTCGGGAAAAGGTATTGAAAATAGAAGGATTCCAAGGTAGGAAAGTAAAAAAAGACTGGTTCAAAGGGGTCTGAAGACAGAAAGAAGAAACATAGTGAACAGATGAAAGCGTACTGGAAGAAAAGGAAAGAACAAAGAAGAAGGAATTGAAATTGGCACGTGGTCCTCTTGTGGCCCATTCGAAATAATAATAATAATAATAATAATAAAAATAATAATAATAATAATATTAAACTCCGCCTGTAGCAGTCAATGGAACGACTGAGTAGTTCAGTGGTTGCTGTTGCTGGTCCGAAGCCCCGGTAAAGGAGAAGGGTTGGTTTCGACTACATATGATCAACCGTAAAAGGAAAATAGCATTTCGTCGTTGGCGGGGCAAAACCTCCTATGTGAAATATTTTTGCATAGAACTTTGGCCGGTACGGTTTTGTCATCTAAGGTTCAATTTTGTTTGAATATTGTCAAGGCATTCTCACTCTTCATAATGCATGTGTTGCGGGTCAGTATATCTCCAAAAATATTATCACATAGAAGGTTTCGTCTCGGCAACGACGATTTCTTTGAAATTCGCTTTATGTCGCACCGACACAGATAGGTCTTAAGGCGACGATAGGATAGGAAAGGGCTAGGAATGGGAAGGAAGCGGCTGTGGCCCTAATTAAGGTACAGCCCCAGCATTTTCATGGTGTGAAAATGAGAAACCACGGAAAACCATCTTCAGGGCTGCCGACAGTGTGTTTCGAACCCACTATCTCCCAGATGCAAGCTCAGAGCTGCGCGCTCCTAACCACACGGCCAACTCGCCCGGTTGGGAGATTAGCTAGAAGACACTAAGAGGAACCTTTCGACCGAGTTGTAATCTTGTGATCGTACCATTACAATCACGCCTGCATGTATCTTGAACTTGCAACATTGGCATGATAACACTGTATCACAGCAACACTCCGGACACACCTACTCTAGTTTCTCCCGATCATCGAATTCTGGGAGATCGAGAGCATGATGCAGAGAAGAGTCGGAGCCTCTCAAAACTTCGTCCCAAGAAAAGGACCTTCTTAGGTACAATTAATGTCAACACCCTGCTGAAAACAGCTCACGCACATCCTGAACAAGTTTGACATTCAAATAGCCGCACTCTAGTAAACGCGTATTCAAGATGTAAACCACTTTGACTCTGAAGGGTACAGGATGTTTATAGGTAAACCTGCCCTCAGAATCTACGGGAAGTTTCACAACTAGGGACAGCCTTTGCAGTACGACAAACAATCATCAATTCCGTACCTGACTTTACATCCCCATCTGAGTGAATCTCAGTACATACTGTGAAATCAAGCAACAAAGCTTACTCCTTGGTCAACGCCCACGCACCCATAAACAAAAACAAAAAGAAAAACCCACAGAATTTTAAAGTCTTCTGGGAACTCTTATAAGAAACCACTAGCAAAAAATCATGTTAAAATTTTACTAGGTGATTTTAACGCACCGATTGGTCAACTTTTGTGGACATTAAGAAGGAGTATGAATCTATGGACAGACAGACCGTTTTTGATACTCTAGAAGAACTCAGAATGGACAGGAAGGCCAGGGAACTAATTCGGTAAACTCTCAGGAATGCGACTTCTAGAGTGAAATTTCTTGGAAAAATTTCTGAGCCTTTTCAAATATGCACGGGCGTTCGACAAACTGGCTGCATCTCCCCTATTCTGTTTAACTTAGTTTCAGACAAAGTTATTAGAGAATGGAAAAGAGACGTCAGACGTGTGATCATCGGACAATTGGGAAGCAAAGTCAAGGTGAAATGTTTAGGCTTTCCTGATAACATAGCAATCATTACTAAGACCAGAGATACGCCGTACAGAGGTTACACAGGTAAGCCTCTAGATATCGTACGAAGCAACCCAATTCACAGAAAATCTACATCAGCATAGCAAACGAACTCCGCTAGCGATGTAAAACGGCACAGTACAGGTACCCTCCTTCACATAGCTTGGAGAAATCATACTATCATCGCTATAAGACAGTAGGGCCAACATAGATGATGATGATGCTTGTTGTTTAAAGGGGCCTAACATCGAAGGTCACCGGCCCAGGGCCAACATAGAAAGAGCCACTAAACTCCATAAGGCGTACAGACTAGCGTAGAATTACTACAACAAGAGAGTCATAACCCGTAATGCAAAATTACGACGTTACAACAAAAGGTGTTTTGCCGGAAGCTTTATACGTCTCAGAAACCATATCCCTTGAAGGTCACTTTAAAATTATAGAAATTGAAAAAGAAGAAAAGAAAATTCTCCGGAAAATGTTTGGTCCCACGAGAGAAAATGAAACGTGGATTAAGAGGAGAACTCATTAACTTACAGGTTCAATGATGCCGTTCGCAAGAGACGCCTCCAATTCTATGGCCGTATCTATACAATGGACAGCCAGAGACTCACCAAAAGATTTTTCAAGTAATCAACTCAAATATGGTCAAAATAAACTGGCTAGAAGAAACTAGGGCCAACCTCCAAGGAATGAACATCACGGGCGACATCATAGAAGCACAATAGTAGCCAAGCAAAAATTCGTGGAGAAATCTAAAACGAAAACTGGTAGGAAGTGGTCCACTGAACGCAAGATGCAACACAGTGCATTTTTGAAGAGATTATAGGAGGATAAGAAGTCGAAATCAATCACGCCAAAGAACAAGTTCAAACGAACCCTTTGAATAGGCATAACGAAGAAATAAATAATAATAATAATAATAATAATAATAATAATAATAATAATAATAATAATAATAATAATAATAATAATAATATAGCTCGAGATAATGTAGGTCTAGGAAGGCATTTAAAATTTACGCAATTTAGACTGCCTGAACGTCAATTCCAACGTTTTTTTGTATTCCACTAAATGGCAGAGTAAACGGGACCTTTGAGATCTATGTCTGAGAACCTTCTTGTAAATGTACGTTTTCCATCATCACTTCAATTCTGATTTATTTCGCTTTCGTACCTTTTTCGAATTAAGATTTTCATTTATAGTCCTCATACTCACTCTTGCAAGACTGTGGTTTGAACCCACGACCTTGAGACACAAAGACCAACACTCTACCAATGATCTTCAGCGGTAGTTAATGAGGTATTGTTAACAGAAGTAGCGGTAGCTCGGATAAACTGTTAGTCACCCTTCATCAATGTACCCGTTGCTTAAGAAGAGGCCAATGCATATATGAGTCTTGAAATATAAAGTATCATACCACGTAGTATCATTTTTAAGATATATTTCCTTCTCATTTCACCGATTTATTTCAAGACACAAGATAAATATTTCTTCTTCCTGCCTTTGTGGAAGAAATAGAACGTCTTGATGAAGCCTATTGTGATAGACGTGTTGCACCATGCTCTCAAAGTCGGTTCTCGTCACAGTGCACGTCATCACAGACAGATTAAATCTCGTTATCTGTCCCCAGTGGCGTATGAGCTACTGGAGTAACATAGCAGTGGGCAGATTGCCATCATATCCCACCCTCCATCAGCGCTATCAGCAGCCATACATCTCCAGTCCACTCAGCATACACTTAACACACACACACTGCCTACTATTACGGTGATGGGGACTTCCGCCCGTGAAACGTGTTCCGAAACAGGAGGAAGTATGTACAAAGTGCAGAAAAATGAATTTAATTCAGCTCCATTTCGAGTTTAGGCATAAGCAACAGCATAGTCAGCCGTTTCGCACATTTTCCTGCATTAAATCAATTATACACCCTACATTGCTGTAGTATTCGTAGAGAAAAATACAGAATGTTTGTTCTTTCAACGTGTAACAATTTTAAATTATTCCACAGAATTTCAAACGAAGTACTACCGTGAACCCTTAACTGCTGAAACGTAGTCCCAGGGACCTCACTGTGCTTGTTTCTTATACTGGGATGCATAGCTGAACTCATGTTAGAAAGACTCACCGGGAAAATCTGTCATATTTGTCCCCTAAGAAGAAAATATAATATTAATGTTATTGGCTTTACGTCCCACTAACTACTTTTACGATATTTGGAGACGCCGAGGTGCCGGAAATTAGTCCCGCAAGAGTTCTTTTACGTGCCTTTAAATCTACCGCCACGAGGCTGACGTATTTGAGCACCTTCAAATATCACCGGACTGAGCCAAGTTGGGGTCAGAAAGCCAGTACCTGAACCGTCTGAACCACTCAGACCGGCGAAAGAAAAGACGCAAAGGAAATACAGAAATTGAGGCTTTCACGGCCGGCGTTACGAACCATGTCAGTGTTTTCCGGGCTTGTTGGCCGTGGTCCAGGAGCATGCAATGGTCCCGACCTTTTAATGAAGACCAACTTCGACAGCCGCGAAGCTCACACTGGAATGGAGTCCATGCCTCAAGTTTCAGACAGAATCCGGGCGTGAAGTTTCTGTTCAGGATTTTAGCCCTCCGACGTAAGGTGAAGGTGAGGGGAGCTGTTGGAACGGAATCGGAACTGGTCATAATGTGACCTGCGCCCTTTTTAGGGACGAATAATTTAGAATTACCTTAGCTCGCTTATAGCGGAGGCTAAGGGTGTCATAATTGACGGATGTGCCGATTGCGTTGAAACCATTGTGCACCTGAGATGAGACGCGGCGCACGGTTTTGGATGCGCTGCACGTTATCCAGGTGGGTTTCCGCAGACCGGACTGGCATACTCTAGAATTGGTCGAAGAGATGTCTTATGCAGCGTGAGCCTGTTTTCTAGATTAAGGCCTTGGTCGGCCTTCGTATGGGGGATAATTTCAGATAAGCGTCTATTCGGTTTGGTCGAAATCGAATCTTTGAAATTGAGTCCTCTGTCTAGGATAACGCCTAGGTATTTAGTTGCAATTCTCCACCGGATCACTTCGCCATAAAAGACCAGCGGGAGATGTTTAGTCCTGGTACGTTTTAAAAATAAAGTTTCATCGCTTTTGTTAACGTTAATACTGTTTCTCCACTTTCGAAGCCACGGTTTGAGAGTGGAGGTGCATCCTGGATGTAATTTAATACTCTAGGTGGTTGCCGAGAGACAGAGGAAATATCCTTATCATCAGCATACATGTAGACCTTGGCGTGCGTCGGCTTAGGTATGTCGGCCATGAGCATGTTAAAAAGAACCGGGTACCAGGCGAGTTGGCCGTGCGGTAGGAGCGCGCACGTGTGAGCTTGCATCCGGGAGATAGTGGGTTCGAATCCCACTGTCGGCAGCTCTAATGATGGTTTTCCGTTGTTTCCCATATTCACACCAAGCAAATGCCTTACCTTACTTAAGGCCACGGCCGCCACCTTCCAACTCCTAGTCGTTTCCTATCCCATCGTCGCCATAAGACCTATCTGTGTCGGTGCGACGTAAAGCCACTAGCAAAAAAAAAAAGGAATCTGGGAGAGACCTATGGTGTTTCTCACATAATGGCTACATTGGTGGGCAACGCAAACCCATGGTGTTCGTCATATAGGTGTATTAATCACAGGGACTCGTACTATCCTGTGGTGTTCCTCACATAGTGGGTGCTAATCACAGACAACGCCTAGACCCGTAGTGTTTCTCACATAATGGTACATACAAATCACAGGCCACGTAATCCCATGATGTTCGGCATATGGTGATACTAATCACAGGTACTGGAAACCCATAGTTAACTGCTCTCTGATGCTACTAATCACAAACCTATTGTGTACCTAACAAAGTGGTACTGGGCTACTCGCAAGTTAAGGCGACCCATGGTGTTTCCCGCGTGATGGTACTAATCGCAAGTAGTTTCATGCTTATAATTCAATCATCACTTTGTCACCACTTTTAGTAGCCTCTTACGACAGGCAGGAGATACCGTGGGTGTATTCTTCGTCTGCGCCCCCCCCCCACAGGGGATAGTAATATTAATTAATTGTACTATTGTTACTCCTTATTTGACTTACTCGTCTTATATCATAAACTGTAACTGATTACCATTCGGCGAGTTGGCCGTGTGGTTACAGTCGCGCAGCTGTGAGCTTGCATCCGGGAGATAGTGGGTTCGAACCACACAGTCGGCAGCCCTGAAGATGGTTTTCCGTAATTTCCCATTTTGACACCAGACAAATGCTGGGGCTGTACCTTGATTAAGGCCACGTCCGCTTCCTTCCCACTCCTAGGCCTTCCCTATCCCACCGTCGCCATAAGACCTATCTGTGTCGGTGCGACGTAAAGCAAATAGCGAAAAAATTAGATTACCATGATGTTTTAAATACATGCTGTAAAAGTCTAAAAATTGTATGTGGCTAAGTGAAAGAGAGGGCCAAGAGCCCTAACTTCGCCACTTTATAAAGACACAAATACCTTGGGTACCAGAAATGCAGACTTGTAATAGAAATAAATTCAATAAAATAAATCGGTCACGAATTATTATATCTTGTGAGATCCGAAGTCGTGTCGGATCCAATGAAGATTGCAATGCTTACCTCACCCACACCTTGAAACGTGAGTTTTAGGACAGATAAACTGATAAGTATGCAAAGCGGGATACTGATACGTAAAATCCACCATTCATAAAGACACAATGAAACAAATTCATGCTACTTGTCAACCCCAAATAGTTACATTAGTTACGTTTAGCTTTGAGGTTTTACATAAATTCATATACACTTCCTTTCTCACGATACTCTACAAAAATGGAGCTCGACGCACTAGCTACTGTAGATGCTGTTCCGCAATTCTTTATTCAAAATATTGTATTGAAGTTTGAACATTTGAACATGCAATTAGCAGCACATCTATTGTGCATTTTTGTTATCTTCAACAATTTGTACGTTGTATAATTACCTCCTCTTAAACAGTAACCAATCCCATTGCACTACAGCCCTGGAGGGCCTTGGCCTACCAAGCGACCGCTGCTCAGCCCGAAGACCTGCAGATTACGAGGTGGCATGTGGTCAGCACGACGAATTTTCTCGGCCGTTATTCTTGGCTTCCTAAACTGGGGCCGCTTACTGATCGTCAGATAGCTCCTGAATTCTAATCACGTAGGGAGTGTGGACCTCGAACCAGCCCTCAGATCCAGGTAAAAATCCCTGACCTGGCCGGGAATCGAACCCAAGGCCTCCGAGTAAGATGCAGGCACGATACCCCTACACTACGCGGCCGGCTCTTACAGCAGTAGCTACTTGTTATTTTTCTTTACAAGTCTTGTTGAACAAATTGCTGAGGTGTTTCTAGGCGATAAGGAAACAAATCACTGCACAACAGCTGATGCGGCTACCTGGTCGTGGAATATGTCACCACTGAAGAAGATTAACCGTGAGAGAATGAAGACTCGATATGGTTAGCGCACACAAGAATGCTTGCTAGTCCCTTGAAGGTGGATGACCCACTAACGTCGCCTTGGCGTTAGGGATGGATATAATTTTATAACCCACTAACAATATGATCGGAATAATCTAGCGGTGCGCTAACAGCATCGCAGCTTGGTATATACTTTTACAGTCAAAGCCATGCTAATATTTTCTGTCTTACTACACCTTAAGCTACAGTACATCAACCTTAATACAACTGCCTATACTCTTGCAATATAAATGTTACAGATATGAAAGACATTAAACAGTACTAGACATAGTAACAATTATGCATGCTAATGATCGATATCTTATATATGATCATTAAAGCGTTGATAATTTAACTGAAAAGCAACTCTCCTATGTCTCGCTCAGCTCAGTATAGTATTCAATACTTTCTGCAATAGTTAATGAAGTATAATATGCACTTATGTTGTGTTTTATTTAGATTTTGTTTCAAATTTTTCTTCCACATCGATATTAAATAATTGCATACTGCATTATATGTGCGTACATGTTACAGAAACGGGCTTATTGGACGTTCAGGCAAATTGCAACTAATTAGTTCTATTCTATTATGTTCAGTTCAATACAATTCAATCCACAACAGCAAAGAAGGCAGCAGGATACTTCGTATTCGTTTACATTCTATTACAGAATGAACTTCCTGGCCCTAATTATTCGAAAAATCAGCAAGAGATTGTACACTATGTGCTAAAACAGACAACACTGAAATTATTTTTTATTTGCCATGCATGTTCTTCCAGCACAGAAGTATTTATTGTATAAATAATTCACTACCTGACAAAAAAAAGTTGCAGCACCAAGAAGGGGAGGAGAAAACAAAATGACACTCGGGTGTTGAGAGGATACATGATGTTATGTCAGTGATTACACAATTGAATTAAATTTACAATGAACTCATCAGTACGAGCCCTCTTATGAGTATTACGTTGCACCCCGTCTGGCCTGGATGCATACACTGATTAGGTTGGGAAAGGTGTTGTATTCTCTCTGGCCCACAACTGTTGCAAATGATATCCTGGATACTGGCACTGGGACGTAGTCGACGTCCGAGCTGGTCTGACACATGTTCTATCGGGGACAGGTATGAGGATCTTGCTGGCCTCAGCATCCCGCACACGTGCTGTGTGATGACGGGCATTGTCCTGTTGGCAAATGGCACCAAGATACTGTTGCATGAGCACGCAGGATGTCCGTGATGTACCGTTGTGCCGTCAATCACTATCAGCCATGACCTGAAGTCAAACCTGATGGCTCCCCATACCATGATACAGGAGTGATACGGCTGTGCCTCTCCAAAAGTTTCGAAGAATGGGACCTTTCTCCAGTTCGCCATCGCAGACGATGATATCCGGGATTGTGCAGAACCGCGATTCATCTCTGAACGCAGTGTGACGCCGTTTATCAGCACTCCACGCTCCCCGGTCACGGCACCGCTCCAAACGCAGTTGTGTTGCTGTAATGGGCGTGGTCGACCGGAACCTTGACGACGAGTATGCCTGCCCTCACGTTCCCAAGCAGGCCAACATCGGGCCAATATCACATGCGAATGGCGCACAAATCTGGATAGTGCGCGATTTGCCCACCGAACCAAATGGAGACCCACAATTAGGCCCCTTTCACACTGTGTAGGATGTGATTGCGCTGTCTTACACGAGTACGTGACATCTCAGTTACCTTCACCGTGATCACCGACGCTGTTCGCACTCCATATATAGGCTGCCAGGCCTGCTAACAATACTAAACTCTGGTGGTCGTTCTACCTATCATAGAGAATGTCAAGTCTAGTCCTGGTCTGCCAAATTGTTATACTCTCCATTAGGTATTCCATTTCTAAAGACGTCTCTAAGTTGTTCAAGGGACAATGGAGAGGAATCAACACGAGTTAGTTGTAAGTAACTAACTTCTATCTCAAACAAAGGTTACACTGTCATATTTGATGCTGCTCCATGACATTAAGTAATCTGATCGAAGAGAATCTGGAAATTAATATATATATATATATATATATATATATATATAACTGGCCAGCAAATTCTCTTGACTTGAACCCAATAGAAAATATTTGTATGGCACAAAATAAAGAAATTGAGACAAAAGGATTTATAAGCATCTAGAATATGTTCATATCAAGAGTAAAACGGTCTTGTAAAAGCCATGAACTTACAAGAAAATGCATTTCAAGTGACTGCAACTGTGGCTAACTTCAGTGTGAAGAAACTTGATGATTATCAAATTGCCTGTTGTCTAGGAAATATATTGTAAACCTCGTAAAATTTTTATACAATATAGGAAGCGTAATTTTTCACCATTCAATACATACTATAAATTCCAAAAGAATTCACCAAGTACCTCATTCTCCTTGAGTGTAATAATTTGGCGGACAACTGTACACACCCGCCGATGGTGTGTACGAAGTTACATTAAAATCAGACCTTTATTCTGGGAGCTACAATTTTGTGTTTTTGTCAGGCAGTGTAGATTGACATGCCGGTATTGTAAATTCAGGGTTTTGTTGATGTTTGAAATTATGGTTGTCAAGACAGACGAGAAGGTGCTTACCGTGAAACATTTCCGGTTATACGGAGTCGGACTTTAAACAGAACGATTTGCTTCAAGTTAAAGAACTTTTTCTACAATATGTTTTACGTCGCACCAACACAGATAGGTCTTATGGCGACGATGGGTAAGGAAAAGGCGAGAAGTGGGAAGGAAGTGCCCGTGGCCTTAATTATGGTACAAACACAACATTTGCCTGGTGTGAAAATAGGAAACCACGGAAAATTATTTTCATACCTGCCGACAGTGGGGTTCGAAACCACTATCTCCCGAACGCAAGCTCACAGCTGCGCAACCGTAAACGCACGTCCAACATGCTCGTTCATCAAAGGTTTTCTACGACACAAGGACGGAAATCATAGAAACCGTAGCCTTAATTAAAGTAAAACTCGAGTATTTACTTCTTGTGAAAATGTACGAAACACGGAAAATCATCTTGAATGCTGCAAACGATGGGACTCCAATCCACCATCTGCCTATTGCCAGCTCGCAGTAAAATGCATCCTTAAATTATAGAATACTAGAAATCTGGAGTGCCTTAAGACAGATAGCGATAGCAGAAGGAATGTTTAAATATAACATATTATTATTATTATTATTATTATTATTATTATTATTATTATTATTATTATTATATTATTATTATTATTATTATTATTATTATTATTATTATTATTATTATTATTATTATTATTATTATTATTATGGAAAAATGAAATGGCGAATGGCTTTTAGTGCCGGGAGATCCCAGGACGGGTTCGGCTCGCCCGGTGCAGGTCTTTTGATTTGACTCCGTAGGCTACCTGCGCGTCGTGATGAGGATAAAATGATGATGAAGACAACACATACACCCAGCCCCCATGCCCGGGAAATTAACCAATGATGGTTAATATTCCCGACCCTGACGTAAATGGAACCCGGGACCCCTGTGACCAAAGGCCAGCACGCTAACCATTTAGCCATGGAGCCGGGCATTATTATTATTATTATTATTATTATTATTATTACAATCAACAACTGAAACAAAAACATTATTTCTTCGTAGTTGTATATGATTCATTCTTAGAGGACACTAAATCATTCCTGTTTCATTCCCTAAACCTTAGAAGTAGGTTCCAGGAAAGCAGACTTCGAATATTCCAGGCAAGACAAGGCTTAACTTCAGTGTGTGATCTGTCTTCCATCACCGCTTCTCATATTTTGTTATCCTACACCCAAGATTGCCTTTATCAAGAATCTGGCTTAGCAGTTTCGTGCTAACTTAATGTAAACAGAAGGCTGTTTTACCTCCAGTTTGGAACAAGGCCAGCTAGATGTGCGTGCCTTGCTTAGTATATGCAGACCCATTCAATAACTCATATCATCACAGGTCCACACTAATGTGCTGTCAATGGGAACAGGTCGATACTGATCACACGTAATCTCCACCAACCACAGTCTCCACTTGTGATATATGCTCATACTTAGCCTACAACACAGCTTGATGATAATAATAATAATAATAATAATAATAATAATAATAATAATAATAATAATAATAATAATAATAATAATAATAATAATAATAATAATAATAATAATTGTACCGGGAGGTACACCTCATCTCCGCTCATTCAAATTAAGCACCTTAATAAACTCCTCTACCGATCAAAAGGTGAATGATACTACATGAACCTAGAACTTTAATCAGAAGATGTCACTACCGTCCGCCTCTGTGGTGTAGTGGTTAGCGTGATTAGCTGCTAACCCCGGAGGCCCGGGTTCGATTCCCGGCTCTGCCACGAAATTTGATAAGTGGTACGAGGGCTGGAACGGGGTCCACTCAGCCTCGGGAAGTCAACTGAGTAGAGGTGGGTTCGATTCCCACCTCAGCCATCCTGGAAGCGGTTTTCCGTGCTTTCCCACTTCTCCTCCAGGCGAATGCCGGGATGGTACCTAACTTAAGGCCCTTCCCTCTTCTTTGCCTATCCCATCCGATCTTCCCATCCCTCCACAAGGCCCCTGTTCTGCATAGCAGGTGAGGCCGCCTGGGCGAGGTACTGGTTATACTCCCCAGTTGTATCCCCCGACGAAGAGTCTGAAGCTCCAGGACACTGCCCTTGAGGCGGTAGAGGTGGGATCCCTCGCTAAGTCCGAGGGAAAAACCGAACCTGGAGGGTAAACAGATGATGATGATGATGATGATGAGATGTCACTACCAACAAACTGTGATCATGCACTCTGGTGCAAGGTGGAAGAACTTATAACCTAAAGAAGTTTTGTATTCCTAGGTTTGCCATAACTTAATCTATGTTCATTTCTTTTTGGGTTGGCAACACTTCTCTTTCTTTCCCGCCAGTTTTGAATCTGGCCAATCAGGAATTTTTTAATTAAATTTCAACCAATCCCGCATTTCTTGTTCACTTTGAATTAACCAATAATAATTGAGAGGGTGTGTCCGGATTAATCCTGACTTGTCTCGAACCTTCCCTCGAGGTATATAAACTGCGGCTATTCTGGGTACCTTGTCAATTGATCGTCGTCTTTCTAAGTGTGTTTGTTAAGGCAGGAGGCGAGGTGCCTCTTTCTTCGTCCGGCAGTACATCTACAAGGTAATGGCCACGTAAATTCTATCTTTCTTACTGATTCCGCAAATTCATCCGAGGGGAAGGTCCGAAACTTTAACTATGTAACATACTTTTCTAATATATAAATTTTCTTTCGTCTAATGTAAAACTTCATAAAATCTTTAACTGTAAATCGGGGATAGAGCGGTCTCGAGGTCTCCTTCATCTTGGTTTGAGGTGATTACGATTTCGCAACCTTTCCTTCCTGTAATGTATTAGAGTTATTTCCATGCGCGCCACCTCAGTAGTTTGGGACTAGGCTCATTTTCATCGGTCGAGATACCTGTAGGTTTTAATATTTCATTATCTGTATGCCTCTGTTCTGGTTGTGTTCGGGCCGTTTATTTAACCTGTTCTTTTTCGCAAAGGCTCTGTAGGTTGGGTACTAGATGCCCCTATATAAAACTATTTGTATTAGTAAATCGTGTCTTGTAAGGTCAGAGGTTGTAACATTTTGATGTAATATTGCCTTGAGCGGGCTGTAAGAAACTGAGAGCCTGTTAGCTATTTTCAAAGTTTTGTAATAGTAAAATGTGCCTCTGGAAGGCTAGATATTGTATTTAGGGAGCAAGTGCTCTTGAATTAGGGTATTTCTGCCCTTGACTAAATGGTCCCTTATTTCGAATTTAAATTTTGTAAAGTTGAGCTCGTATCTCAGAAATTGTAAAACTAGGGGCTTGAAGCCCAACATTTTTAAAGATTTGTAAAATCTGGTTTCCAGATTGGCATTGTATCTGATGATTTTTTTTTGTTTTTTGATATTGAAAGAAATATAACCTTTGTTAAAATTTTAATTCAATTCTTGATATTGTAGTTAGACCCATTCAAGCCCGCACCTTCTTTCACCTCTCTGCGTTCCACACATACCCCGGAACAACAACAATAATAATAATAATAATAATAATAATAATAATAATAATAATAATAATAATAATAATACCAGACACAGGAAGAATGAATACCTCTACAAAAATAAAGAAATTGAAAGAATGTCTGGTTAAGTCAGAAAGAGGAGAGATTTAAATTCTTTGGTCTCGTAATGAAGATGGATAATATCAGACACAAATACAAATTTTGATCATGTTTACAAGAGTGACGATGATGATGATGCCTATCATGTTTATGATGATGGTGATTGCTTTTAAACTGGCCTAACTCTAAGTCATTGGCCCCTAATGGTACGAAATTAAACGAAATACAGTAATATAAAATTCCAAAATTCATCCGCTGACCAGATTTCAAAACTTGATGGTGAAAATTAATGGATGAATATAAACGTAGAATAATCAGCGGATCCAGGTCACAATATTAAAAGTTAAAATATTTCCATAATTAGTCCAATGCTAGAATTTAAAAAGCACGACGATGAAATGTAATGAAATGCCGTATGGCTTTTAGTGCCGGGATATCCCAGTACAGGTTCGGCTCGCCAGGTGCAGGTCTTTCTATCTGACGCCCGTAAGCGACCTCCGGGTCGTGATGAGGATGAAATGATGATGAAGACAACACATACACCAAGCCCCCGTGCCGGAGGAATTAACCAATTAAGGTTAAAATCCCCGACCCGACCAGGAATCGAACCCGGGACCCTCTGAACCGAAGGCCAGTACGCTGACCGTTCAGCCAACGAGTCGGACAGGGACGACGATGAACAATGGTGATGAACTTCATAAATCAGTGGAACCGATCCTTCCCAGAAATTAAATTTAAACAATGATACATACTGACCAAGGGGCTTCTTCTAAAGCCCAATCCTGAATTGATGAAACTTATAGTCTAAAGGGTCCAAAATCAAAGTGAACGGCCTCTCGTAATGGTAGTTATCGTTAGTAAATAAGAACCATAGATTTTTTACATGTAGCGGTACTAATGGTAAGTAACATAGACTCACGGTGCTCCTCACATTGTGGTACTACTCACAGGTAACGTACACCTATGTGTTTCTCATATAATGGCGTCACTCATAAGCAACGCAGACCAATGGAGTTCCTCACATAGTGGTACTAATCACATGGACCCGTTCAATTCCGTGGTGTTCCTCGCATAGAGGGTACTATTCACATGCAACATAGACCCACATAATTGCTCATATAGTGGTACTAAAAACAGACAACGCCCAGAACCGTGATGATCCTGGAAACTCAGCCACAACCTGATGCTGAAACACCCCAAAGAGTGTAGCCTCAACTTTTCCTCCTTGAAGTGTTCCAGCCGAACCTGGACAGAGGGAAGCCTACGTCATAGTTGCGGATACTATACACGGGTACTGTAAACACATAGTGATCCACCCACACATCCATGGTGTTCCTCGCGGGATGGTACTAAACACAGGTAATCTCGTGGTTTAAAATTCAGCATTCCTTGCTCGCCCCTTTTGTCGCCTTTTACGACAGGCAGGGGATTTCGTGGGTGTATCTTTCGTCTGCGTCCCCCGCCCACAAGGGGTTGTTGACAAGAATAACAATGACAGTCAGTGGATGCAAAGTATAAAGAGAGACACGACAAAGATGGGAATAACAGCGGATATAGCACAGGACAGAACAAGTTTTAGGAGACCGATACAAAATGTCAAGGGTTTCCAGGATAAAGAAAAGAAGGAGCATTATAATATCTGCACAGAAGAGAGGAGGAAAACACACAGTAATATAATGATGAACTATTGGAAAGCAAGAAAGGAGGAAGAAAACAAAACAAAAATGAATGAAGTGGCAATAAGATGGACAAAATAGAGAAAATAAAATAAAATAAATAAATAAATAAATAAATAAATAAGAAGCAGCAGGGAAACATTTCTGGACAGTAATAAAGAATCTTAGGAAGGGAGGGAAAAAAGGAAATGAACAGTGTTTTGAGTAATTCAGGTGAACTCATAATAGATCCCAGGGAATCACTGGAGAGGTGGAGGGAATATTTTGAACATCTTCTCAATGTAAAAGGAAATCATCATGGTGGTGTTGCAAACAGCCAAGCTCATGGGGAGGAGGAAAATGATGTTGGTGAAATTATGCTTGAGGAAGTGGAAAGGATAGTAAATAAACTCCATTGTCATAAGGCAGCAGGAATAGATGAAATTAGACCTGAAATGGTGAAGTATAGTGGGAAGGCAGGGATGAAATGGCTTCATAGAGTAGTAAAATTAGCGTGGAGTGTTGGTAAGGTACCTTCAGATTGGACAAAAGCAGTAATTGCACCTATCTATAAGCGAGGAAACAGGAAGGATTGCAACAACTATCGAGGTATCTCATTGATTAGCATACGAGGCAAAGTATTCACTGGCATCTTGGAAGGGAGGGTGCGATCAGTCGTTGAGAGGAAGTTGGATGAAAACCAGTGTGGTTTCAGACCACAGAGAGGCTGTCAGGATCAGATTTTCAGTATGCGCCAGGTAATTGAAAAATGCTACGAGAGGAATAGGCAGTTGTGTTTATGTTTCGTAGATCTAGAGAAAGCATATGACAGGGTACCGAGGGAAAAGATGTTCGCCATACTGGGGGACTATGGAATTAAAGGTAGATTATTAAAATCAATCAAAGGCATTTATGTTGACAATTGGGCTTCAGTGAGAATTGATGGTAGAATGAGTTCTTTGTTCAGGGTACTTACAGGAGTTAGACAAGGCTGTAATCTTTCACCTTTGCTGTTCATAGTTTACATGGATCATCTGCTGAAAGGTATAAAATGGCAGGGAGGGATTCAGTTAGGTGGAAATGTAGTAAGCAGTTTGGCCTATGCTGACGACTTGGTCTTAATGGCAGACTGTGCCGAAAGCCTGCAGTCTAATATCTTGGAACTTGAAAATAGATGCAATGAGTATGGTATGAAAATTAGCCTCTCGAAGACTAAATTGATGTCAGTAGGTAAGAAATTCAACAGAATTGAATGTCAGATTGGTGGTACAAAGCTAGAACAGGTCGATAATTTCAAGTATTTAGGTTGTGTGTTCTCCCAGGATGGTAATATAGTAAGTGAGATTGAATCAAGGTGTAGTAAAGCTAATGCAGTGAGCTCGCAGTTGCGATCAACAGTATTCTGAAAGAAGGAAGTCAGCTCCCAGACGAAACTATCTTTACATCGGTCTGTTTTCAGACCAACTTTGCTTTACGGGAGCGAAAGCTGGGTGGACTCAGGATATCTTATTCATAAGTTAGAAGTAACAGACATGAAAGTACCTAGAATGATTGCTGGTACAAACAGGTGGGAACAATGGCAGGAGGAAACTCGGAATGAGGAGATAAAGGCTAATTTTGGAATGAACTCGATGGATGAAGCTGTACGCATAAACCGGCTTCGATGGTGGGGTCATGTGAGGCGAATGGAGGAGGATAGGTTACCTAGGAGAATAATGGACTCTGTTATGGAGGGTAAGAGAAGTAGAGGGAGACCAAGACGACGATGGTTAGACTCGGTTTCTAACGATTTAAAGATAAGAGGTATAGAACTAAATGAGGCCACAACACTAGTTGCAAATCGAGGATTGTGGCGACGTTTAGTAAATTCTCAGAGGCTTGCAGACTGAACGCTGAAAGGCATAACAGTCTATAATGATAATGTATGTATGTATGTATAAATAAATAAATAAATAAATAAATAAATAAATAAATAAATAAATAAATAAATAAATACATAAATAAATAAATAACAATAATAATTCAAAGGAGAAAATCAGTATTATATGACTCTTTACGCTCCCTCCTCGCCATCATCATCTTATCCTCTTCTTTCTAGTATATTCCCTCTATCATCCCCGTCATGTACGTCCTTCATTGTCCTTCGTCATCATCATCATCATCATCATCATCATCATCATCATCTACTAAAGATGTCGCTGTAGCCACATCTGATGATCTTCTGCTAGCCTCTTCATGTTGCTTTGTGAACCACACGCCAGTTCCTGATGTATGACATCCTTGGCCGCTCCTGGGTCTCTTTCCCACTACTTTACCTTCACTGATGGTTTGAAGAAGAAAGTAATGTCTCAGTGCGTGCCCAAGGAAATTTGTTCTCCTCATCTTTATCGTATTTAATAAAAAACATCGATCACCTTTCACGTTCTATAACACAGGGTCATTTGCTTTTTATCCATCCCACTTGTTTTTATAATTCTTCTCCAACACCATATTTCTGCAGCCTCACATTTTGTTTCTTCCTGTTTCTCTAATGTCCTGGTTTCGCATCCATACAGTAGCACACTCTAAACAATGGTCTCAAGAAATGATTTTCTTATTTCGGAAGCCATTTTTTCTACCACTATATTTTCTTGATTTCCAAAATGGACCTGTTATCAGAGGTAAATGCACTACCCAAAAGGGAGAATTCTATGAATTTTTCTATAGCTGTGTTATATAATTTTAAGTTTTCTAGCTATAGGCTTCTATCTACTATCATATTTTTCATACTTAGTTTACATTTTTCTAAATATTTGTTGAATGTTCTTAGCATCTCACTGATATCCTTTTCAGAATTAACTAAGAGAGCAATGTCATATGCAAAGCGTATACTGTGCACCTGAATACCATTAAAATGTTCTTTCTTTTCTATGACTGCATTTCCTATGAACAGGTTAAAGAGATATGATGACAGTGGGCAACCTTATCGTACTCCTCTTCTAATTTTTGCTTGTCTTGTAGTACCATTAATGTTACCTTCCGTGGTTTAAGCTTGTTTGCCTCTATGAGATATTTAAGTATGTGGTAGAACACTGAAATCTGAGAATTTCATAGACAATATCAATATAGCTGACCGAGGAAAAGGGCGCGTGGTTAGGGTCGCGTAGCTGTGAGCTTGCTTGCGGGAGATGATGGGTTCGAATGTCACCATCAGCAGACCGGAAGACGGCTCTACGTGCTTTCCCATTTTCACAGCAGGCAAATGGCTGGGTCTGTATCTTAAATAAGACCACGGCCGCTACTTTTCCAATCTTAAGAGGACGAAAACGTTTGATGAGTTAAATAACAAGCAAAACAAAATTAATACTGCTGATTATATTTGCTACATTTGAAATAATAATAATAATAATAATAACAATAATAATACACTTTCTTCAGCTTGTCCCGGATATTTCTGGGGTCGTTGGAGCCTCCCGGGCTCACTTTAGGTTTGTCCCGGAGATTTAAGACCGGATACTCCTGCTGACGCCACGTAATTCCTGAGATGAAAATCCAGTTGCTATGGAAATGGAGTGGGCATCTCGGACATATTCTGTATTATGGACTTCTTTGTGGTCAGGTGGCTAGGACTGTGCAATCCACCGGTGGTCGCAAACCAGTTAAAGGAGAGATTCTCGCCTGGACTCTGTGTAAGTAACAGTAGCATCCTGCTTCAGAGAATTTTTCATCCAGAACGCTCAGAACGTTATAAGCAAGCTTCAGACCTATGGGAGTAACGGAGTCCCACTCCCATTTGTTTGTCGAGGGACTCCTTGGATACAATTTGGTGAACCCGGAGGATAGGTTACCTAGGAAAATAGTGGACTCCGTTATGGAGGTTAAGAGGGATAGACGGAGAACAAGATGATGAAGGTTACACTCACTTTCCAACGATTAAAGAGATGGAGAACTAAACGAGGCCAAAGAAGAAATGAAATGGCGTTGGCTTTTAGAGCCGGGATGTGTCCGAGGACTTCGGCTCGCTAGATGCAAGTCTTTTGATTTGACGCCCGTTGGTGATCTGCGTGTCGTGATGAGGATTAAATGATGATGACGACACATACACCCAGTCTCTGTGCCAGAGAAATTAACCAATTATGGTTAAATTTCCCCACCCTACCGAGAATCGAAGCCGGGGCCATGTGACCAAACGCCAGCACGCTAACAATTTAGCCATGAATCCGGACGTGGCCACAGGACTAGTTGCAAATAGAGGATTGTGGCGGCGATTAGTAAATTCACAGAGGCCTGCAGACGGAACTCTGAAAGGCATAACAGTCTATAAAGAAAATGAACGTATGTATCAAATCTTATTTTATCTTATATTTGATCACGAGACTAATAAGTCAGACATTTCCTAACATTACAACAAAACCTGCCATAGCCAATGAAATCTAAACGGAATCAGGGTTAAAAGTGTAATTTGTAAAAAGGCAATCTGATTGAAGTATGTGAGAAGGATCTGAGAGCCAGGTAAAATGCTTTACTCGCCTAGCAGGTGTTGAGGTGAACGGTCGGTATAGCACCGCCATTCACTGTCAAACTGTGATTTAATCAATTTACTCTTACAGTTGGGATGAGATGCAGCATAGTCTCCTCACAGGGGGCAGGTGTGCCAGAGTGGCGGTCCCCTCTCCACAAGCTCCGCAAAGCGGCGCAGTGTGCCTCACTACGGATATAACAGTAAATTTTAACTTGCGGCCATTGGGAAGTAACAACATGTGGGCATCAGGTGCGTAAAATCACAGAATACTCTCTTCTTTCCGTACCCCATTCTAGAAATGAGATTACGTCTAACTCTTTAGATTTCCATACAGGACTTTGACAAAAACCATCTCGGAGATTCATCCAGCAGTGTCCATATTTATCAGCACTTCATTATCAAACACTTTTCATTGAATATGGTCATGAATCAAACTCTGATTTCTGTGATATTTTACATATTTTAACTTACAGCGTATTTTCGCAGATAAAAACTATACTACACTCATGTTCATAAAAACCTGAACACCTTGAAAGACTAGAGATAGGAAGTTCATATTCACATGGCATGTTCTGAAAAAAACATTTACATTTGAACCATGTCGACTCTCAGGTTCAAGGTCTACATCGATATCTCGGCGCACCACCGCCGACTAGTAAAATGTGCCTGCGGCTCTCGTTGTCGCTATAAACCGAGGTAATGGTCAGTGTGGCTTGAGGTGACGCACAGGATGCCTAGCAGGCGTATGCGAGAACCGCACCGTCAAATGAGTGAGTTTGAAAAACACGCATTATTGCCATGAGAGAACGGATACATCCATCCGGGAAATTACTGCTCGTGTGTAACGAAGTGTGTCGGCAGTGCAACGGGTGCGTACAGATTGGTTCACGGCGAGATGGGTCTGGTTGCACCACTCAGACCAGCCTCAGAGAAGATCGACACCTCATCGGCATGACACTGCAGGACAGACCTGCGTCCTCCTCAGCTCTGGAGCTACATTTGAACAGTGTAACACATCGTGCACTATCAGGAGTGACAGTCCGTTGCTGTTTGTTACGGTCTGGGTTACCGGCGCGTCGTCCACTTCTCCGCTTACCTTTGACTAATGTGCATAAACATGCTAGATGCAATCGTGTATGGAACGACGTCACTGGAGACAGCAATGGCAGCAGACAGTGTTTTCGGACGAATCCAGGTTCAGTTTGTAAGAAAATGATGGCGGCATTTTGGTTCTCCCCAGACAGGGGGACAGGCATCACATTGACGGAATTCGCACAAGACATACAGCGCCAATTCAAGGCCTTATGGTGAGGGGGTGGGGTGCTATTGGGTAAAACCACAAATCACAACTGGTGCGTATCCAGGGCACCGTGGCCAGTTTGACCTACGCTAATGACATCCTGCGACCCGTAGCCATACCCTTTCTGCACGACACCTCAAATGCCATATTTCAGCAGCGCATGCGCGACCACATGTTGCTGCACGAACACGTGACTTCCTGTTGTCACAGGATGTTGTCGTCGTCCGCCCGATCACCGGACTTGTCGCCAATCGAAAATGTGTGGGATATGGTGAAACGACGGTTGCGGTGCCGTGACCCAATGCCAACCACCAAAGATGAACTGTGGAACCAGATGAATGCAGCATAGGTGGCTATACCCCAGGACACCATTTACGCCTTATACGCGTCGATGCCATCACGCATGGAACAAGTTATCGGTTTTATTTTCTTTTGTTATTTCCTTTGCGTCGCACCGACACAGATAGGTCATATGGTGACGATGGGATAGGAAAGGCCTAGGGATGGGAAGGAAGCGGCCGTGACCTTAATAAAGTTACCGCCCCAGAATTTGCCTGGTGTGAAAATGGGAAAACACGGAGAACTTATCTTCAGGGCTGCCGACAAAGGGGTTCGAACCCACTATCTCCCGGATGAAAGCTCTCAACTGCGCGCCCCTAACCGCACGACCAACTCACCCGAACAAGGTATTAGTGCCCATGGAGTACCCAGTGCCTACTACGCAACAGGGTACATGCTGAATCTAGGTGACTGAAATGCTAATCGTTTCTGCAGAACATACTAATGAACATTCCCTGTAAATATGAACTTCCTATCTCTGCTCTTTTAAGGTGTTCGGCTTGTTATGGACATGAGTATAATTACTGTTAAATAAATTAATGTTCTATACTATCTTTCATATTTAGAAGTTCATTCCGATAAGAGTTTCAGTACCCATCCTGGACTTGTTTCCAATGTATTGGTGTCAGCGCTTCATGTGCATTTAGCCCAGCTTTACGGCCGGATGCCCGCCATGATGCCCGCTCTATGTGAAGGAATGTGCAGTGTTCACTATTGAGTGTTGCTTTTGTAGTTGGCTGATGAAGAAAAGTCTATTTAGATGAATCAAAACCCCCAGTCCTAGATCCACACGCTGTTAAAATATCCGATTTGGTCGGGGTCTTCTAAACCGAAGGCGAGTATACTGACAATTCAGTCACGGAATGGGAAAGCATTATCAATTTTACTAATATTATAAAGGGTCTGTCTGGCCGACTCGGTGAAGGCATGCTCGGTTCACCGAGGAGGACGTAGGTTCGAAGACGAAAGTTTTAAGAAAACGAGATTTCCACATGGCCATGGCATTTGTAATGGACTCACCTCATCGCCGATATATCTTCAAGAAATGTAAAAACTACGAACATACACAACGTTCATCTTATCTGCTACTCGCTGATTGTCAACTAATGTTTCACATGTCAGCTGGTATCCTTATGACGTCACACGCTACGTAGATAGACAGCTGTTTCTACTGGCGCATGATCCCGTAATTTTCCCTACCTTCAAGAAAGTGCTAGTCTTTCTTCCCCTTATTCTTTCCCCTCTGCACTATGGTATATATTTGTGGCTTCAGCCATAGCCTGTTTAGATGGATTTCAAGCATATGTAGAGTGTGCAACTACGACTGTCTTATTTTTCTCTTATGAAGCATTGTTCATAATCTCTCTTCTTCTCACTCCGGAACGATGGGCATGGACATTAGCTATGACTGCATTTAATTATGTTTTAAGACCTGCAGTATTAACACTTGTCTTCACCTAGCGGCGAATGGGGAGCACGCCATTTCCTAGTAAAGACTTTATATCTTCACCGATCTAAGCCTGGTGCGTAATGATTTCAAGCTTTCTGAGATGTGTGTGTCTGGCTTCTATTGTTTTTGGTGTCCTCTTCAACTTTGAACATGAATTATTTATTCATCAACCCTGGTCTTTATCCATATAGTTGTTCTCCCGTTACATTGTTTCGAACGTTTCATGGTTATGTGCGACAGGGTTAACCTGCTTGGGATGTCATGATGGTTAAAATAGCAGTAAAAGCATTTGCCGGGCATTACTTGGCATCAGATAATTCGTAACCAGAGGTTTGTAACGTTTCCCAGATATTGTTCTATAAGCCAGGGGTTGTTTAACATGTGTAACTGATGAACTAATTAGAAGACTCGGAGGTGTTCAAGGGACAATTTCCGTCTGAAAACTTTTATTCCGTTTGGTATTTGAATTTGCGTAAAGTGGTAAAGTGTCTTAGGTATTTCTGGTTAGTTTGCTATTTTTCTCCTCTCCTTTTCCTCTTATTTGTCCTTGCCTCAGCAATGTACGTACTGTAGAGACGATAGTTGCGAAAGAGCAATATTTGTATGAATCCCTTTCATTTCTACGGCACTATTGTAAATATCACTAGACCTTATTGAAAATTTGTAAATTTTATTTTTTCAAATAGAATTTTGCGTCAAAGGTATCAGTTGTCATCTATCTTGCCTTGGCAATCCTATACCCGAACCGCACGCAAACCCCTAAGCGCCACATTTACTTATTGTGTTCCTTATTTGATCCTACGTTGACCTCAAACTTTATCCTCGCTATTTCCAGCTATGAATTCCACTGCTTTGCCCTCAGTTTCCTCTCATGCAGTTACATATTTGGAAGAGTAAAAAATATTACGTGGCTCTATCCCCTATTACACTTAAATGCTAAACTATGTTAAGGGGACCTTGTCCCATTGTGGATCGGCACGCCAATTTCTTGAGATTCACTTCTGAAACTAAAGCCCTGATTCCAGTTCCTTATGGATTGGACTTAACACTCGACTAGTTCTGGGCCTCGATTCATACAATATATTGTTTACTACCAACTACGATAATTCTATGGTACCAACCTTAATAATTCACGGGAAACTTCTATCTGAGTTACGATTGAAGTCTACCTGGACCATTATATTATAATTACTGCGGCGTTTAACAACCCCCACCCCTCCCTCATTACACGTTCACTCAACTTCCTGTAGCAGGTTAATTACTGGGATCAAAGGCGGCCGGGCGTACAGCTAACCACTCTACCTCACCAAGTGGCGAGGTAACGGACAGTGGAATCTCTTACAGGGCCTTCGTAGCCTGTGCGGAGGTCATGTTAGATTCGTTATTAACAATATTATACATTGGTTGGTTGGTTGGTTGGTTGGTTGGTTGGTTGGTTGGTTGGTTGGTTGGTTGGTTGGTTGGTTGGTTGGTTGGTTGGTTGGTTGGTTGGTTGGTTGGTTGGTTGGTTGGTTGGTTGGTTGGTTGGTTGGTTGGTTGGTTGGTTGGTTGGTTGGTTGGTTGGTTGGTTGGTTGGTTGGTTGGTTGGTTGGTTGGTTGGTTGGTTGGTTGGTTGGTTGGTTGGTTGGTTGGTTGGTTGGTTGGTTGGTTGGTTGGTTGGTTGGTTGGTTGGTTGGTTGGTTGGTTGGTTGGTTGGTTGGTTGGTTGGTTGGTTGGTTGGTTGGTTGGTTGGTTGGTTGGTTGGTTGGTTGGTTGGTTGGTTGGTTGGTTGGTTGGTTGGTTGGTTGGTTGGTTGGTTGGTTGGTTGGTTGGTTGGTTGGTTGGTTGGTTGGTTGGTTGGTTGGTTGGTTGGTTGGTTGGTTGGTTGGTTGGTTGGTTGGTTGGTTGGTTGGTTGGTTGGTTGGTTGGTTGGTTGGTTGGTTGGTTGGTTGGTTGGTTGGTTGGTTGGTTGGTTGGTTGGTTGGTTGGTTGGTTGGTTGGTTGGTTGGTTGGTTGGTTGGTTGGTTGGTTGGTTGGTTGGTTGGTTGGTTGGTTGGTTGGTTGGTTGGTTGGTTGGTTGGTTGGTTGGTTGGTTGGTTGGTTGGTTGGTTGGTTGGTTGGTTGGTTGGTTGGTTGGTTGGTTGGTTGGTTGGTTGGTTGGTTGGTTGGTTGGTTGGTTGGTTGGTTGGTTGGTTGGTTGGTTGGTTGGTTGGTTGGTTGGTTGGTTGGTTGGTTGGTTGGTTGGTTGGTTGGTTGGTTGGTTGGTTGGTTGGTTGGTTGGTTGGTTGGTTGGTTGGTTGGTTGGTTGGTTGGTTGGTTGGTTGGTTGGTTGGTTGGTTGGTTGGTTGGTTGGTTGGTTGGTTGGTTGGTTGGTTGGTTGGTTGGTTGGTTGGTTGGTTGGTTGGTTGGTTGGTTGGTTGGTTGGTTGGTTGGTTGGTTGGTTGGTTGGTTGGTTGGTTGGTTGGTTGGTTGGTTGGTTGGTTGGTTGGTTGGTTGGTTGGTTGGTTGGTTGGTTGGTTGGTTGGTTGGTTGGTTGGTTGGTTGGTTGGTTGGTTGGTTGGTTGGTTGGTTGGTTGGTTGGTTGGTTGGTTGGTTGGTTGGTTGGTTGGTTGGTTGGTTGGTTGGTTGGTTGGTTGGTTGGTTGGTTGGTTGGTTGGTTGGTTGGTTGGTTGGTTGGTTGGTTGGTTGGTTGGTTGGTTGGTTGGTTGGTTGGTTGGTTGGTTGGTTGGTTGGTTGGTTGGTTGGTTGGTTGGTTGGTTGGTTGGTTGGTTGGTTGGTTGGTTGGTTGGTTGGTTGGTTGGTTGGTTGGTTGGTTGGTTGGTTGGTTGGTTGGTTGGTTGGTTGGTTGGTTGGTTGGTTGGTTGGTTGGTTGGTTGGTTGGTTGGTTGGTTGGTTGGTTGGTTGGTTGGTTGGTTGGTTGGTTGGTTGGTTGGTTGGTTGGTTGGTTGGTTGGTTGGTTGGTTGGTTGGTTGGTTGGTTGGTTGGTTGGTTGGTTGGTTGGTTGGTTGGTTGGTTGGTTGGTTGGTTGGTTGGTTGGTTGGTTGGTTGGTTGGTTGGTTGGTTGGTTGGTTGGTTGGTTGGTTGGTTGGTTGGTTGGTTGGTTGGTTGGTTGGTTGGTTGGTTGGTTGGTTGGTTGGTTGGTTGGTTGGTTGGTTGGTTGGTTGGTTGGTTGGTTGGTTGGTTGGTTGGTTGGTTGGTTGGTTGAGGCTAATCCTGGAAACTACTCAATCAAACTAATTTTCCACTGTCTGAACGCTTGTTTGTCCATGGTTATTTTAGGCTATATGTAATTGAATTAGCTTATAAAGGGAACACGCAGTTTTAAGAAAATTACTGACAGCAAGAAAAGTAGCGTCTCGACCCTTAGGAGTGAAAAGGCTGTCTGAACTGTTTGTACTATTACACATGGAGCCCACCAATTCGATTTAGAATTCAGTTTGTTCACAAGAAGTCTCTACGCATTTTCCTTCCAACTCTAGCAGTTTTACAGGAACACAAACATGACTTATCTGGTGGCTATGATCGTTGAGGCGTGAAGTGTATACGGTCTGGCAGCGTGGTTAGCCGTTTCCAGTCCCGTGTTCGAAACAATTTTCGTTATCAGAATGTTGGCCGCAACGGTAGGGGAGGTGGTGGTATACAATTTTTAATCACTAGATTGCGTGCCAAAAGCCTGGATTACTTTCCAAACCTCACCACAGTGCTCATATTGAGTGAGGGCATATGACGCCGTTGATAATGATTCGTCCGATGGATGCAGACACATTGGAGCTATTCAACAGGAGTAGGCTATGTGCCGGCACCGGGTTTCACTCTCTCACCTCATAATATCATACATCACGTAATTAATTTCAGCTCATTACCTCATCTGATGTTGATGTCAGAAAGGACATCTCGTCGTAAAACGTCAATACGAAGATTCATTTCACTTGATACTCGACCTCGTTGAGGAACGGCACAAGGGTTGGACACACATACTTATCTGATATAGTCCAATATAAAGGGTGACGCTAAGTTGTCTCAACAAACGGAGCATGGATGCAGAAATTATACCTAATTTCCCAACTAAAATGGCCATATGCATTTTCTTCGTAACTCTTAAGATTTGCCAAGTGTTTGCGCTTTTGCACAGTAAAGGAGCCTGGATGTTTAGCACTCGGCTCAGTGCATTAGGGGGAATATTGTCATTCGTACTCACTACTAGTGGAAGTTACGTACTGTGTGAGAAACTTACTTATGGTTGAAGGGAGGAGTTAATTGAAGAAAATCTGAAGTAAGCCAAAGAAAATGCACATGGAGGACCCTTAAATCTGCCTAATCAGTTAGAAGTACAAGTAATGTTCCCATGCCGTGGGAATTCAGACCCTAATTGATGTAGGAACTGGAAAGAGAGGGGAAACCTTGCAGAGGGGTTGATCTGAGGCACGGCAAGTTGTTATAGCACTGTGTTTGATCACTTCGCGCATTACCAGTAGAGTGTTTGCCTCTGAATCCCAAGATTGGTGTAGTAGTTTGATTTTTTGAAGAGAAGTAAGTCCATTCGACGCTCCATGCCCCGTGTTGTTGGCACACAAAACAGTGACACATTTGGTGTTCACCGACAAAATTCAATAAAAAGTACCCATGAATGGCCCAAGAGGGATTCGGTGTACTCTGACTTCTGGTAGAGGAAAACGAAACATTGAAATTGACGCGGAGGCACCTTGAATAGTATCAAAATTGCGTGGGTACAGTAAATAATGTATTATTATTTTTAACAAGTTGAATTACGTTGCACCGACACAGGTAGGTCTTATGGCGACGATCGGATAGGAAGGGGCTACGAGTGTGAATGAAGCAGCCGTTGCCTTAATTAAAGTAGGCCTACTGTCCAAGCATTAGCCTGGTGAGAAAATAGGTAATCACGGAAAACCATTTTAAGGGCTGGCGACAGTAGGGTTCAAACCCACTATCTTCCGAATGCAAGCTCACGACTGCGCGCCCCTAACCGCATGCACAACTCACTCGATTATTATTATTATTATTATTATTATTATTATTATTATTATTATTATTATTGCGATGTTTATTTATTTTCCTTTTGTTTTATTTCAATATTGTTCACTTAACAGTATCGCTTTTAATTTGAACAGGTTGGTAATTACTATAGCAGAAAAGCCCTTT
The DNA here is from genome assembly GCF_040414725.1 of Anabrus simplex. Classification (NCBI taxonomy): domain Eukaryota; kingdom Metazoa; phylum Arthropoda; class Insecta; order Orthoptera; family Tettigoniidae; genus Anabrus; species Anabrus simplex. Next base: position 338,983,423 of record NC_090270.1, read on the forward strand.
GGTGTTCACTTAATGAAGTCAGGAATGGAATAAATGAAGCCCCCATCTATCGGCGAGGATAGGAATTGTGCCGGCTGCCGAAGCCTGTCACAGTCTTCTGGGGAAATGATCAATGACTGACAGATGAAATGAAATTATATTGGAAATTGTTGCTGGAATGAAGTATGACAGGGGAAACCGGTGTACCCGGATGGAAAACTGTCCCGCCTCCATTTTGTCCAGCACAAATCTCACATGAAGTGACGGGGATTTGAACCACGGAATCCAGCGGTGAGAGGCCGGCGCGCTGCCGCCTGAGCCACGGAGGCTTCAATTAAGTACATCAATGATAAATAATATTTGAGTCATTCTTTCGTGACAGGGAGCAAGCATGATATCTAGTTCTCATTGTAGCCTACTAGTCGCACATTTCATTTTCAGCAGTTAGTAGAACAACACGATTATTAAAGAAACGAAATTACAATTTTCTGAATTATGTTTATGTAGGCCTATTCATTTTAAAACCTCTAAAATTAATCAGTTAATAGTTGTGGAAAGGTCTGCGGATTAACACACACATTTGTAATATTTGGAGACATGCCATATGGCCCGCTGACCGGGATGCATCCAATTTTTATACCTCTGCACAAGAAAAACTCCACTAGCAAATTGGACAATTACAGAACCTTAGCCCTTATTTCACATGCAAGTAAGATCATGCTATACATACATTAAGAAAAAGGCTCACTTGCTTCAGCAGTCTCCATGTATGGATAGAACGCTCTATCTCGTTACCATTGCCTAATATCCACTCTGATATCTTCATTGTTCCTATATGGAGCCGAGACGAGGTCTTTGAAATGTTGTGCTGGCGAAGAATGTTACGCACACCTTGGACAGCATATCGCACGAATGATTCAGTTATAAACCAGATCAACCTCAGAATCAAATTATCATCAATTTGTAAAAAAAAAAAAGTTGTGTAAATCTCTGGATACACTATGCGACATAAAACTCACAGCATAGAAAAAGCTGATCATTCTTTCATATTTTCCCGGCAAGAGAAATCGTGAACGAGTTCCCACTCGATGGTTGAACATTATCAAGAATTTAACCCTTTCAGACCCGACAGAACAGCTTCTACAATATATATATCATTTCGTATTTTGTTCTTGATGGAATCACAGGAAATTTTTTAAACATTTATTTACATAAACATACGACTAACACATTCATGTGATGCAGTTCATAAACGATCAATTTCCTCAGTTGCTTTGCATTTGTAATGGGTTCATTTTAACCGTAATTACAAAACATTTTAAAAATTAATTACACATTGTTTAACTTCCGTTGTTTCAAAGGTTACACACAATGCTACTTTATGAGATCCTTTTTAATCAGTCTGCCTTCTTTGTTGGCCTTAAATACACACTTAATTGCAAATTGTTAACAGGTAAATGACATACTGGATACTCTATTTTATTTCATTAAATTTTCTTAACAGTTTGCACCCTTTGATAGGGACAAGTGCACATAAGCGTTTCAAAACCAAGTGCATCAGCTTCTTGGCTAGTTTTGGTCATTATACAGTTGAGAGAGAAATATTAAGGCCTCGGTAAACGTATGCTATAGGCTGAAGCTGCTTAGTGGGAAATATGAAGCCATATGTTCCTGTGTAGGCTGAGTCAGAAAGTCATAACTGGGTACAGCACGTCTGGCCGAGGACCTCAAGAGATAGAGGCAAATCCTCAGAGATCACGAACATCGGAACTGCGGGAACGATGAGAGATTTTTACACGTTGCTTTACGTCGCACCGACACAGATAGGTCTTATGGCGATGACGGGGCAGGTTAGGGGTAGGAATGGGAAGAAAGCAGCCGGGGCCTTAATTAAGATACAGCCCCAGCAGTCGCCTGGTGCTAAAATGGGAAACCACGAAAAACCATCTTCATGGCTGCTGACAGTGCGGTTCGAACCCACTATCTCCCGAATACTGGATACTGGCCACACTTGAGCGACTGCAGCTATCGAGCTCGATGCAATGAAAAGAGAGAGAGTTAATACTGTCTCTGTTTGTAAAACTTCAAACTTAAGTCCTGAAATCCAGCTGCTTTTGATATATACTGTAGGCACGAAATAATAGGGAAACTGCCTCGGGTTCCTCTACATACCTTTGTAATGAAAACGGGAAAATTCATTTGTATTATGTTTTCCAAATACGTCAAGCTAGAAGATAATTTGAACGAACAAGTAACTTTTGTAATAATAATATTGTCCGTCTCCATGGGTAAATGGGTAGCGCGCTGGCCTCTGATCACAGGGGTCTCGAGTATGATTCCCGGCAGGGTCCGGAACTATAATCATCATTGGTTAATTTCGCTGGCACGGAAGTGGGTGTACATGTCGTCTTTATTATTTCATCCTCGTCACGACGCGCAGGTCACCTACGGGAGTAAATTCAAAAGACCTGCACCTGGCGAGCCGAACATGTTCTCGCACCCTCCCGGCACTAATATTTTCATGTTGGAAAATAAATTTGGAATTGTAAGTTATATCACTCAAAATTATTATTTTTATAATACTGAAGCGTTAAAATACATCTTCCTGCATTAAACTCTGAACACTTAGTGCATAGGGGTGATTTTAAAAATATACCATTTTTGGTTCCCCCAAGCTCTAGTGTTCATATTTCGGATGAACCCACATTAGCTTGCGCAGGATGAATCAAAACCCTGGCCCAGCGGACATGCCACCACACACAAACAAGTCCCGCATACTATGCATATTTATTGCATGACTTTGCTCTTGTATGGAGATTGGCTTAACTGAACTTTTCCTATTTTTTGGCTTGTTTCGCACAAAACATTGTGGTCCTGATCTTTATAACTAGATTACAAGGCAGGCAGCTTATCACCATACTCCAATATGGAACAGTAGTGAAGGAATTAATGGCTACGATTAGCAAGTCAAATTCTATTTTTCACAATGAAACTGATAGGAGGAGCAATTTCCATCATGCATATTGTATAAGAGAGTTGCAATCTACAAGAGAAATACACTAACCTTAATCCTTAATAACATATAATAGTAAAATAACCTTATATAAACAGTAATGATAGTCTACTAGTTTAGCACCCCACAGTTCTAAGAGACGCCAGCGTGACGGAAGATTGTAAGAGAGGGATTTCTTAACGTGGTACAAGCCAATGACCTAGCGTAGTCGTAATATATTAAGGTCTGGTTTCTTATTTTGAAGAAACCATTTAATCTTTAAAAAAAATAATAACAATAACAGGAATCATATAGCCTCAGGTATCGCCTGCTTGCAATTGAATTCGCAAGATCACAGTAAAAGTACCTTTAAATTACAGAATACCAGAAATGTGCGTTCTTCAAGATCAATAACAATAGAATGGATGTTTAAATACAGCAAGTTATTATTATTATTATTATTATTATTATTATTATTATTATTATTATTATTATTATTATTATTATTATTATTATTTTGATTTACGTCGCACCGACACAGATAGGTCTTATGGCGACGATGGGATAGGAAAAGCCTAGGAGTTGGAAGGAAGCGGCCGTGGCCTTAATTAAGGTACAGCCCCAGCATTTGCCTGGTGTGAAAATGGGAAACCACGGAAAACCATTTTCAGGGCTGCCGACAGTGGGATTCGAACCTACTATCTCCCGGATGCAAGCTCACAGCCGCGCGCCTCTACACGCACAGCCAACTCGCCCGGTTATTATTATTATTATTATTATTATTATTATTATTATTATTATTATTATTATTATTATTATACATCCATCTTCATTATAGACCGTTATGCCTTTCAACATTCAGTTCGCAAGCCTCTGTAAATTTACTAAACGCTGCTACAATCCTCTATTTGTAATTAGTTGCGTGGCCTCCTTTTGTTCTATACCTCTAATCTTCAAATCGTTAGAAACTTAGTCTATCTTTGTCTTTGCCTCCTTAGACTTCTCCCACCCTTCATGACCGACTGCATTATTCTCCTAGGTACTGTATCCTTCTCCACTCACCTCACATGACCCCACCACTTACGCCGTCTTATGCGTACGGCTACTTCACTCCAGCTCATCTAACCACGCGCTATGTCAATTTCAAAGTTAAGGCGTCATCATATAGTAGAGCCGCCAACTTCTTGAACGCTAATCTTGCCATTTCTAAACGGGTCTTAATTTTGAGATCTGGATTTAAATTATTTAATATACAACAATCAAGTTATTTATACTTGCCAGCTTGATGGATTTGTTGAGTTTTCAGTTTCAGAATAACTTTATCTCTTCCTTTCGTTTTCTTCGTGTGGATTGTGACACTCGTTTATTTCCGAACTTTAATAAGCTTTTAAAATCAATTTCCTTTACGTCGCACCGACACAGGTAGCTTTCCTGTCGCTAATGGTGGAGGAAAGGGCTAGTAGTGGGAAGGAAGCGACCGTGGACTTAGATAAGGTGGAGCTCCCAGTACTTGTCTGGTGTGAAAATGGGATACCACGGAAAACCATCTTCAGGGCAGCCGACGTTGGAATTTGAACTGACTACTTCCCGAATGCAAGCTGCTAGCTATGTGGCAGTAACCACACGGCCAACTCATTCCGTACCTGGCTTTTAATAGTTTAAAGATAAAAGCGATAGAACTAAATGAGGGCAAAGGGCTAGTTGCAACTAGGAAATTCTCGTTGCACTTAGTTAACTCACTGAGTCTTGCAGACTGGACGCTAGAAAGCTTAGCAATCTAGTTTTGACTATGGCTTACAGAAGCCTGGTGCAGATGTTTCGAGTTGACATCCAAGGGCGACCTGCGAGTCTCTGAGGTTGGGGTCCTACGTAGGTACGTAGGCACGAACACACACTCTCCGAGGAAGATAAATTAACCAATCACAGACCCGTCCGGGAGTCAAAGTTGGGGCACCTTGAACAAAAGACCAACATGTTAACGAGTTACCCATGGAGCTGATATTGTACGTGACCAAGTAACGTCAGATGATGAATCATGAAATAGCAGGTGGGGTGAACTGAAGGTTTTCAACAAAGTACAAGATAAACTATACGCCGAAGATAGATCGAAGTAAAGCAACCAAAACTCTCATCGATCGGCTGCAGCTGTTATCTGTAAGCTAGTTTCAGCAACAATAAAGCACTTGTGGTCGCCGTGGCAATGGCAATATCGTGTAATATAATGCCTCTTCAAAAAATCATAGGAATATCGGGGCCATATTTATAGCAGTGGGCTCGGGCAGTCCAATTGGGACCTATGAAATTTGAACGCGAGCTGTGATGGCGTAAAAAAACGAGAAGGAAGGAATGGCCGGAGTGTCTAATATCTCCTGCATGGAGCAAACACAATGGATGGGTCGATTGAATCGTTAGTGTAGAGCGTTAACAGCTGCCCCCTCCAACCACTCGTTATGTCAAAACTCCAAGTAAAAATATTGAGAGACATATCAGAGTACTGACCACACAGCATTAGCAAATAGCGCCAATTCACAGCTCTCTAAATCAGTCATGGGCAAATTTCTATTGATACAGAAGTACACTTACGAAATAAATACGATACATACGTACCGAAGAGGTAAAGAGTCGAAACTCACAATTCTCACAGTGACCGGGGGAGGAGAAAAGCCACCGGCACACTTCACTGTTTTGTTAATACTTCCGCACAGTTAGAATATTTTGACATCATGAAGAAATTCGTTAAAGTAACTAAGAGTGTGCGAAAGACGGAAGCGCTGTTCACGAGCTGGAGCAGACTCCACGCAAGTTACTCTGCTAGCCGAACCGCATTATCTTCCTGACTGGCCAGTCACGACTGGTCTTTGTGTGTCCATGTGGGTTGTTGGAATCGTTATGAAAATAATTTTCCACGCAAAAAGATGTTGGATCTCAACGAATCGAAGGCATCCTTTAGTTCGCACGTAGATTCAGTAGAAAAAGTTGCATAAATAAAGTTTCGAAGGACCATGCCCCTAATGTTTATGGAACTCTTCAAAAATGAGTGCTGTGTGCCCTTGAAGAAGCTTTTTATTTGTTAAAACTAAAGCTAATTATGCACAAAAATCCGCTTCCTACAATAACCAGTGTTAAATAGTTTATAGTTGCGTATTTTTCAAATAATGTAGCTTAATTTTATATAGTACAATTCATAGTGAGTAGTGAATGTTTATATACAGTAGCTGTACAGCCACGTGTTTAATTTGACTCTTACTCACTCTGAGATAGACAGTAGCCAATAAATCTCAATGGCAATGTACTTCATTCCTTGGGTCGTCCTTGCTCTTAGGGACTTCTATTTTCGGTCAATCAATTTTTGTGTTAAGACAGTACACGCTAGGAAGGCGTTCTGTCACTTACTTGAAACAAGAACAAAAAAGTTTTTATTCTTCCAGAAATATTTCTACTCTTCCCTTTAACCGCATTTCGTAAATAACTATTGTATTATTTCCTGGGAACAACAGCGATTCACGTGGTATTGCTTTCCATGAGGAGAATAACTGCCATTTAATGATAACGATGTTCATTAACGATAGCTGTACAATGGCAAAATATTGCATTCCACCCACGACAGGCAAGAGGATCGGCTCATTACAGAACATCTGTCTCTAATTCGTTAATTACTTTTGTATTTTCGTAAAATGCACAGCATTAAGTGGCTCCGTTTATTGAGTGGATAAGTTAAGTGTTTGATACATCCACTATGCTTATTAACAAAACAATTTTAAATTCTGCTGAGTAACGTGGATGTGAACACAAAAGAGTGGATTGGAAACTTAACGAGTTAAAACAGGGGTAAGGAAAATAACAGTCGAGAATGTGCCGTGTTGCAATTACACAAAACAGAAAACAAATTGTACCGCTAGGATGATAAACTTCCAATTAAATTGTACAAAAAAAAGATTAAATCTGAAATAAGTACTGAGCCATATCGTAATATTCCGCAATTTATGTATTTATTAGAATCCTGTGGCATATTTTTTATTAAAGCGTCATAAAGTCGCAGGGACTGAAGGCAGGAACTCTGGATGGCCGTGCCATAGACCATGAGAACTCCATACTGGTCCTGAAGGAACGGATTCCTCGAGTTGGAATTGAGCCGCAAGCCGTGAGTTCATTCATGGAGACCTCTACTATGGTACCAAGCCCAACCGCTGCAACCTAGAGGGGGATGAAATTTAAACTAGGGGATCTACGGAACAGTTGTCACAGGTTGACGAACCTGGCATTCCCAGGGCTGGAATCATCTGAATTTAAATCACTTTATCCACTATTAAGCTAAATTCCACAGATCTGATTCTACACATAATTAAGAACAGAATTATCGAATGTCAGGAGTCGAAAATATTATTCACTTTTGCTCAACTGAAGGAAGTGCGTAATTTGTAGGACAGCCCGCAGACATATGGTAGGCCGGCACAATGGAGCACTCTCTGTTAGGCAGGGAATTACCCCGAGCTTGGCGTCATCTTAAGCCTGTAAAAGGTTGCTTCAAGGGAGAAGCTTTCTCATTCGCATCTCAGTGATTCGAAGTCGTCACTGATAGTCGTCAATGATAATCAGTTCTCGCTTGATTCTTATTCGCAGTTATGAAATGCCAAGCGCGGTATGGCGTAATTCACGAGATTATTAAATAGAATTATTTGTGAAACTATTGTGAGACTATTACTTAAACGCTCTTAGTCAGCTCACAAGAGCCAGCAACGCTAGTAAGCAGCATAAACATTTATAACACGTTCGCGGATCGCGATAGTAACGTGTGCGAACCGTATAAATATAACCGCTGTAAAGGACTGATTTCAACAGGGCTAGTTCCCGTAATTAGTGACGCACAGATCGAGACTAAAATTTGCGCGGAGGCTATAGTCAATGGTAGTCTATCAGTAAGGTTGAGTTCTTGTGCACGTTCACGCTAAGCGGTGAAGCAAATGTTCTAATATATGTCACCATTCCAGACGATTCCAAGATCAAGCAGACGACAACCATGGTGTACTCAGGACTCGAGGCGAAGACCTTCAACCACGTGTTGAGTACTGATGCCATGTGTAAAGCGCGCATGACATAGCGGTCATGTGATTCGTCACTGATGGAGTGATGGCTGCTAAGTTAAGTCCTCATGTTCTATAAGCATGCGTAGTAATATTCATTCATTAGTAATAGGTTTCTCAAGTCAGTTAATTAATTGTTATATGTAAGCCAGTGCGGCATTTGCTTTGCTCAGTGTTTGTAATATTAAATACGTTCAAGGCTGCAATGCAAATTTAAGACCCGATCTAAGTGTATATATTTCAAGTAGATGAGAACAATGGATAGAATAGGTTGTGTGAATAGTATTGTATTCCTTTATGAGTTGATTTTGACAGAAATGTTGGGCAGACTCTTCACAGGATCAAATGGGCTGCGCGCTTTGAGCGTCGCGAGATTTTACGGAGTAAATTAAAGACAGCATTAGATCAGGATGTTTTCTATGCATCAAGCATGAATTTTTAAGCTGCAAGGACTTGTACGGTGAGGTTATATTCACCGTTGAATACAGAGAAGAATATTCAACTTTGGTGGCAGGCAATTTCAGGAATGTAACGGGTATCGAACCAAGGATATTTTATGTGAGAGGCTAGAATTTCCGAGAAATGTTGACGGGGCTGAAATTATAAGAGTGAGGCTATGAAGCCATAGTGTATTACTGGGAGCCCTGATTTATATGCCTATTGAGAAGCCAGCCTGTGATTAGGCGCGTGAATGTATTAGCTGTGTGTTATTTATGTCAGACAGAATTTTTGCCTTTGTGCAGAATAAAGAAATCGGCTAGGCCCCGACCAGATATCAACTCCCAGGTAAAGAAAGTTCGAGACAGTTATAGTCTGTGAGCCCACTATGAGTGAAAGTATTTTACGATAGATCTCGTTAGTAACACGAACTGACTACCTGCCCCAGTTGTTTAAAAGTTTGTTGCTCACCAGCTGATGTCCCTTGCTGTGACGAAATACGATAGTGCTGTGTCTTTATGTGACATGCAGTGATCCGAGCTTGTATATGTCGGAATCGAATCCCGGCGCCTCTATCAACTTCAGTGCATATGTGTATGTGTGTTTTACTTTCGCATGTGTGATTTATATATATCTACCTTGTGTTGTTTATTCTTGTACAGTACATTTATTGTTTTTGTCTTGTGATGTTCCTTGTTGAGTAACGGGGATACCTTGGCCCGTCAGCTAATTTTATGGAAGTAAGCTTCTGCCCTTATTCTTTGCTCATGGGTACGGACCCATACGATTAGAGTCTATGCTATTTTGGAAGGGTAATTTAGACGCATCCTGAACGAGTGTTTTATATAAATTTGTGTCCGTGTAATCGGAATGTATATATGTCAATCAGGCCAACAACCTGGACATCGAGTATTATTTTCGCATCTAATGGACTCTTTTAGATCGAGCCTACGGGCAAAGGACTTAGGGACTTAAAGAAGCAGTTGACCTAATAAAACAATGTAACACTTTCAAATTCAATGTGTCTTAAAATCATATTTTCTGGGCGTTGCCCGTATTTCTTATGTATAAACAATAGTTAAAACATCAATTGATGTAAATGTGCGTATCATTCTTTCTGACCAATTTTACAGTCGATTTTACGTTTATTTCATTTTGTTATGTAATTAGAATGATTCGAATTTATGGTTTTAGCTTAATAAATCTATCTTACCCAAATACATGCGTTCTCATTCACCAGTTTTATAGGTACGTATTTCCTGTCCATATACTGTTAGTGTAATTTAGTAAGTAGGGATTTTATAGCTCATATCCGGATGTTCCACGCGCTTTTACGCTGAGCTAGGCCGAAATTAAGACAGAACACGATACAGTACGTTGCAGCTGAAGTTAATAAATATCATGTTATGTCCGATAACTCGGGAATCTAATTCGGATGGTAGACCTTGCCTTATCCACACCTGAAAACATTCTTTCAAGTATAATTTTATTATTATTATTATTAACAAAAACATCGTAATTAGGAAATAATCCGGTGGGAATGATCAAGTACAGTCGTGTGATAACAAAGTAAAGTTCAATCACAATTACACAACAACTACAATACCGGGCGAGTTGGCCGTGCGCGTAGAGGCGCGCGGCTGTGAGCTTGCATCCGGGAGATAGTAGGTTCGAATCCCACTATCGGCAGCCCTGAAAATGGTTGTCCGTGGTTTCCCATTTTCACACCAGGCAAATGCTGGGGCTATACCTTAATTAAGGCCACGGCCGCTTCCTTCCAACTCCTAGGCCTTTCCTATCCCATCGTCGCCATAAGACCTATCTGTGTTGGTGCGACGTAAAGCCCCTAGCAAAAAAAAAACTACAATAAAATAGAACAACAAGCAATTCCACGGAAAACAAATATTACAAGAAATACTACTAGTTCGACATTCTAAATCCAGTATCATCGTATACTTGTTACTAGGCAGGTAAATCGTAAGAAATTAGTATTCTACATAAAAAATAAGTTCCCAGATGTGAACAATTATTTAACGTAACTGATCAGGAAATGTTCAAGCCCTTTTGGCACTTTTCATCGTGAAAATACCGACTTTTCACCTCCGTTCATTTGCAGGCTTTTCAACTGGTTTGCCACAGCTTTCCAAGACGCTAGTAGCTAGTGTGACTTTAAGACACCACTGCAGGCCTCCTTTGTAGGAAAACGCAGTGCAGTAGGGGAAATACGTAACTTTGATTGTATAAAGGCCTGCCTTTGGCTTTCATATCAAAAGGTACGACAATCCCAGTGCAACAAAGGGGGGAGAACGCTGGTATTCTGGCGATTGAAAAGTAACCTAAACAATTTGTTTCAAAAATAGCATTAAAATTATACGTTATTAATAGGGTGGAATTAAGTTATATGCTACTAGGGTACTTGTGGCTTCATAATAATGTTGACAAACAACTGAAAGTGAATAAAATTAGTTCCTCGTTCATCCTGCTGGACTGGCGCTCTACGTTGTGAATGAAGTGCTGGCGCCTAGTCTCACAGAACCATGTACAGTCTTCAAAAACTTTTAATTATATTGATAGTTTAAATGGTTTATAAATATCAATCAAATTATAAATCAAACACTTGTGATAAATTTTACAGACGCACTTAAAATTCTAAAAGTTACGGCAAGAGAGTGCAACGGTAATGAACATTAGATAACAAAAATAATGTCTAACATTTGATATTATTTGATTTTAAGCTCCAGATATATTATACTTCAATTCTTAAACGGAGGCGTAACACCAATGAGGGTCAAAATGTATTTGAGAAATTCTAGTTATTTGAAATATGTTTAATAATATGTCAGTAGTTATACTGGTGAAAGTCGTTTCTAACGGCCCATATCGCATATATATTCACGTTGACACCTCAACTTAGGCCCACCGTTATGGCTATAATAAACTTCCTAATTTCAAACTTCCTGGTCTAGCAGTGTGGTCTGGTGGCACAGTCTCGTCACTACACTGCGTAGCAAGGCTTTCACCTCCTCACTTGTTCGTTTGGCGTTGTTTACCGAAAGTACGTGTTTGTTTCGTTCGCTTTGGTAGTGAATCATTCTTTTGTTCAGGATGCCTCGGTCTACTCAAATATTTAAGCAATTTTTGAAGAAAAAATATGCACGTAAAATTGTTAGTCGTCTGCGGGTCGGTAGAGAATGTGTAAATAGTATCAATAATGATGTACCAGTGATTGTTAGGTTAGAAAATGTTGTTTCCGCATCAAGAAACAATGTGGCAAATATTCCTGTCGTAAACCAGTCTACTTCAAGGGAAAAGCTTCTTTCTGGGCCTAGTAATATAACTGACGGAAGTTTTGCAAGGAGTGGTCATTCCATAATAAACATAAAACTGCTTTCACCTGCTGTATATAAACTTGGAAAAATTAATCCGGATGATACAGAACATGGGCAGGAACGCATTGAGGAATCCTTCAACTTCGCTGCAGTTTATCTCAAAATGCATATTTAAAAAAAAAATAGTTCCTTTCTCTCTAGAACCGCAAGCGTTTGGGACTTGAAAAACAAACCGTATTTTCTTCTTGGAGCTGCAAATACATTGACAAGTTTGAATACTTCTGTCCTAAATATTTTAAAAATGGTGGTAATTCAAAATGTTTTTAAATTGTATTAGTGCTCAAAAATGTAGTTGAAGGTGAATATTTGTAAAAGTTTGTCAGTGCATGCACAAGGTTAAATCCTATCAGTGTGCCAATAGTTTTTGAGAATTAGGAATATCTATCTGGAAAATTTAACATTGAAACTATAGGACGTAGCTCCTCCCCAAGATAATATAGAGAGTTTAAATTTGACAGCTTGCCACCAAGCAGCACACTAATTAACAATCATAGAAACCCGAAACCAATAACTCCCATACATTGCCAGTTTTCTGTGTTCTTTTATCACCGGGCGAGTTGGCCGTGCTCGTAGAGGCGCGCGGCTGTGAGCTTGCATTCGGGAGATAGTAGGTTCGAATCCCACTATCGGCAGCCCTGAAAATGGTTTTCCGTGGTTTCCCATTTTCACACCAGGCAAATGCTGGGGCTGTACCTTAATTAAGGCCACGGCCGCTTCCTTCCAACTCCTAGACCTTTCCTATTCCATCGTCGCCATAAGACCTATCTGTGTCGGCGCGACGTAAAGCCCCTAGCAAAAAAAAATGTGTTCCTTTATCTCCTTATTTTTTATCGACAAGGTTTGTTTTCTTAGCTATCAGCTACGACATAAAATGGATATCTGTGCCAAATTCCATACGCACTTGCTCGGTAGCTCCCAATATATGAGTGAGTGATTGAGTGAGTGAATATAAATTTTTCATCCGGAAATGTAAACAAATGATAAATCATGCATGTTAATTTTTTCTAATTTCCACCACAACGGCTTGTTTCACTTTTATGAATGTTTCGCCTCTGAATAATTTTACTTATAAGAGTTGTGTAATATTGTTAAAAATACATTTTTAATGTGGGCATCGGGCACCCATGGGCTAATGTATTTGTACTATGTAAAATTATTTAATATAAATATTAATATAGAGATTATGAGGATAGGGTTTTAATGTCTATGAAGAAGTGCACGGTCTGTCTAACAGAGGAAACAACCAACGTATTGACATTATTGCTTTTAAACCATCCTGTTCTGAAGATTTTATCATTGATCCAACAATTACATTTGAGACCAAAGAAAACCATCCAGCAGAGGTCGATGCGAAAAAAGAAGAATTTGTGAAGAAACGGTGGACTTCTATAAGCAAAAGTATAAGCTCTCATCCATCTCTGTAATAGACTTGATGTTTGGTGCTCGAAGAACCAATCGCAATTTGTGTGTCAACGTTTGAAATACATTTGGGATGAATAGAGATTTCTATAACATCACCGTTACTACTCTCAAGAATGCAATCAATCAATCAATCAATCAATCAATCAATCAATCAATCAATCAATCAATCAATCAATCAATCAATCAATCAATCAATCAATCAATCAATCAATCAATCAATCAATCAATCAATCAATCAATCAATCAATCAATCAATCAATCAATCAATCAATCAATCAATCAATCAATCAATCAATCAATCAATCAATCAATCAATCAATCAATCAATCAATCAATCAATCAATCAATCAATCAATCAATCAATCAATCAATCAATCAATCAATCAATCAATCAATCAATCAATCAATCAATCAATCAATCAATCAATCAATCAATCAATCAATCAATCAATCAATCAATCAATCAATCAATCAATCAATCAATCAATCAATCAATCAATACTGATTTGCATTTAGGGCAGTCGCCCAGCTGGCAGATTCCCTATCTATTGTTTTCCTAGCCTTTTTCTAAATGGTAGCAAAGAAATTGGAAATTTATTGAACATCTCCCTTGGTGTGTTACTCCAATTCCTAACTCCCCTTCGTATAAACGAATATTTGCCCCAATTTGTCCGTTTTAATTCCAACTTTATCTTCATATTCTGATCTTTCCTACTTTTAAAGACACCACTAAAACTTATTCGTCTACTAATGTCATTCCACGCCATCTCTCCACTGACAGCTCGGAACATACCACTTAGTTGAGCAGCTCGTCTCCTTTCTCCCAAGTCGTCCCAGCCCAAACATTGCAACAGTTTTGAAACTGTACTTTTTTGTTGGATTCGCCCAGAACAACTCGAGCTGCTTTTCTTTGGACTTTTTCCAGTTATTGAATCAAATATTACCTGTGGGGGTCCTATACACTGGAAGGACGAGAATACTCTAAATATGAAGTCTGGTCGAAATCTAACCAAGCGTTTCGCCTTGATGGTGGAACACACGGAAAATCAGACAGACACACACGAAACCTGAAAGCCACTGATACGGTCTTGAGTTAACTCATAACGGATAAATATCTGAAAAATTTACAAAATAAACGAAATTAGAGACAGCAGACACTCTAGAACTTTATTTGTATAGACGAAAACCGATTTATTGACGCCATGAGCCACGAAAATGCTTCCGTTTCCTGTAATTATCCAACAAATGCATGTGGGACTCCTTGGAAAGGCCATAAATAAATCAATATATCTTAAAGAGTTATTACGATAGCCTACTTATTATTGATAATAGTTTTGTTGACCAATTTTTGGATAATATTCCCTGGAAAGGAATTGTCCGTTTCATTGGCTGAATTGTCAGCGTTGAGGCCTTCGGTTTAGAAGGTCCCGGGTTCGATTCCCGGCCGGGTTGGATATTTTAATCGTGTCTGATTAATTCTGCTGGCCCGGGTACTGGGTGTTTGTGTTTGTTCCAACACTTCCCTCTTTATATTCAGACAACACACTACACTACCAACCACCACAGAAACCCGCAATAGTAATTATATCCCTCCATATAGGGTTGGCGTCAGGAAGGGCATCCGGCCGTAAAACAGGGCCAAATCCACATGTGCGACACATTTCGCACCCGCAACCCCACAGATGTGGTAAAAGCGGTGGAAGGAGAAGAAGAAGAAGAAGAATCCCATCCACTGGAACCATACTCTAGTTGGGGTCTTACCAGAGATTTATATGACCTCTCTTTTACATCCTTACTACAACCCCTAAATACCTTCATGAACATGTGCAGAGATCTGTAACCTTTATTTACAATCATATTTATGTGATCACCCCAATGAAGATTTTTCCATATATTAACACCTGAGTACATACAATGAACCCCAGAAGGAACATTCACCCCATCAACTCAGTTATTAAAACTGATAGGTCTTTTCCTATAGGGCTTTTAACCCCGTTTATCATCATACCATTGTCTACTGTCCATGTCACAATATTATCGAGGTCATTTTCCGGTTCTCACAATATTTTAACTTATTTATTACTTTGTACAGAATAACATCATCTGCGAAAAGCCCTATCTCTGATTCCACATTTTTACACATATCATTGATATTTATAAGAAAAGACGAAGGTCCATTAATACTGCCTTGAGGAATTCCCATTTTAATTATTACAGGGTCAGATAAGCTTCGGCTACTCTAATTCTCTGCTATTACTTTTCTAGAAATATAGCCACCCATTCAGTCACTCTTTTGTCTAGTCCTCTTGCACTAATTTTTGCCAGTAGTCTCCAATGATTCACCCTATCAAATGCCTTAGATAGCTCAATCGCATTACAGTCTCCTTGACCTCCTGAATCTAGGATATCTGCTATATCTTGCTGGAATCCTACAAGATGAGCGTCAGTAGAATAACATTTCCTAAACCCAAACTGCCTTCTGTCAAACCAGTTATTAATTTCGCAAACATGTCTAATATAATAAGAAAGAATGCTTTCTCAAAGCTTACATGCGATGCATGTCAAACTGACTGGCCTGTAATTTTCAGCTTTATGTCTATCACCATTTTCTTTGTACACAGGGGCTACTATAGCAACTCTCCATTCATTTGGTAAAGTTCCTTCATGCAAACAATAATCAAATATGTACTTCAGATATGGTACTATATCCCAACCATTAGTCTTTAGTATATCCCCCGAAACCTTATCAATACCCGATGCCTTTCTAGTTTTCAACCTTTGCATATTACTGTAAATGTTATTGTTATCATAGGTAAATTTTAATACTTCTTTAGTATTAGTCACCTCCTCTATGTGGACTTTATCCTTGTAACCAACAATCTTTACTTACTGCTGACTGAATACTTCTGCCTTTTGACGATCCTTACAAGTACACTCCTCTTGTTCATTAATGATTCCTGGAATGTCCTTCTTGGAACCTGTTTTTGCCTTAAAGTACCTAGACATACTCTTCCATGATCTTCAAGAACCAAGCTTGTGGACCTCAGGTAAGTGTTTGACGTGCCTCACCCTTGTGCCTGTTCTTAACTTCATACTATCCCGTGTATCTATCTGTATCGTTATTGCTGTTCGGGTACCCTTTGGGCAACCTAGAGCTGTTGCAGGAAGATTGTACTATAATAAATATGAAATTAAGGTGGCCAATTTTTTTTTTCAAATATCCGTTATGCCAATATGAATCTTCATAACTCATGAACATGATTATTGTACTAATATATCTCTGAGAATCCTCTTGTCCATGATGGTTAAACCCATGTTGTGAGTATACTGTAACGTAGCAACAGCTGGTCAGGTTAAACATGTTTCTCATGCAGATGTGTACAAACCATTGTGAACAGCTTACTGCAGCTATTACTCCCACACTGTGGCGTGCTGTATTATCCCTCCTCACTTCCCCTCCTATATTTCGTCGGTCCCTATAAGATGTTTCCGGTCATTTCATATTTCCGGTCTCCTTCTCATCAAAAAGAGGGGGAAGAACATAGTTATATTTTTTAACAAAATCGTACAGTTACATAACGTACATTGTGCATGCTAGTACAAAAATGTTTACTTTATGAATGGTAAATATTCTAAGGTTAATTTCCCCACCTAATGTCTCCTTTTACTTCCGCGACAAGAAACAATGGGTCCTCATAATAGAAGACTTTTCAGGAAAGATCTAGCTTTCTTTTTTCTCTTCGCTTATAATAAATATTACACCAGGCAAGGATCAACCCTATTTATCACATAAATACACACTGGCTTTAGCATTTGTATCTGTATTTTTATTTTGAATAGTAATAATGCAAATAATCAATCAAAACAGAAAAGTTCTCAAATATCGAAATTGATATTAGGAAAAGACGAACGAAATTCTTCGGCCATCTGACTAGATTACCAGGAAATCGATTGGCAAAAATGATAATAGATTATTTTAACCTCGCTTAAGAACTCAACACCCTGGCTTAACAAACTTCGAAAGGACCTCAAAAACGCAAACATAACTTCAACTGTCATTCTAGGAAGAGACATATTTAGTCTCAAAGTAAACAATTGGGAAGTTACATCAGAGAAACCATAACAAAACCAGTACAGAGCAAAGTGGTCGGCAGAACACAAACAAACCTTCTCGGTAAGAATGATAACCTATTGGAAAAACAAGAACCCACGAAAGAAAGGATTATTTGCTTAACGCCTGCAAATATTGGGAAGAATCACCACTATTACTACTACTAAAGCAACACAAAGTGATCTCCGTACAGGCCATGAAGGCCCTTGGAGGGGTGGAAGGTAAAGGCTTCCACTATCCGTAACCTCGGAACTTGATGGGGTAGAGTGGTTAGCTCTAGGTCCGGCCATCTTTTCCCCCAGGAATTAACCTGGTACTGACTGAACCTCAGGGCCATGTGCAGCTCCGTAAGTGGAAATCTCGTTTCATAAATTTTACTACTTCCTGAAGGGGATTCGAACCCATGTCCTTCCGGGCGAACCGAGCACGCCTTTGCCGCCTCGGCCAGGCATACTACTACTACATAATAATAATAATAATAATAATAATAATAATAATAATAATAATAATAATAATAATAATAGTAATAATAATAATAATTTACTGGATTCAAAGCGTAAAAATGTACAGTTAATGTACAAGTCATTTTGAAAAAACTCAAAACATAACATGTGGGATCACATTACACATGTCCAGTATTTTGCAATGTCGGATGCACTCGGATTGGCTTGTACGAGGTCATCCTCAGTTCAAGATGTCGGGCACTGAAACATGTGACTCGTAGTTTGTTCCTGTCAACATTCACATCTTGTATCCCTTGTGCTGAACCCCGTTTTATTCAAGTTAGCCCTGGACCTTCCCTCAGGGACTACCACACCAGTCATCTTTCATTATGTCCAGCTGATAACTGCTCAGTTGATGACATCCATCCACGGAGGTGAGGAGTCCTTTCCTTCCGTAGCTCCAGCTTGGCCTTCTCTGGTGAGAGAGTAAGCAACTCTTCCGGGACCTCAGCCGTTGATAAGGAGGACTTTCCGTTCCACTTTAAGCCTCTCCCAGAGCTATTCCAGCCAGATAATAGAACGTATCTGCCAACCTGCAATCAACCTACAGTTTCCATTGCGAGCATCATCTACCTGTCTGGCGTGATATGATCTGCGCCAGACAGGAGAAGAATAATTAGCAACAGAAAAACACAGTGCTAATGCTGAAGTTCGGACTGCTTGAGGATGAGAACCCTATTGTGACCCTGCCAAATTGCGAAAAAAAATTGTCTAGTGTTCAGAATTTTTCTTACGATTTGTTTTATGTCGCACCGACACAGATAGGTCCTATGTCGACGATGGGATAGCAAAGGCCTAGGAATGGGAAGGAAGCGGCCGTAGCCTTAATTGAGGTACAGTTCCAGCATTTGCCTGCTGTGGAAATGGGAAACCACAGAAAACTATCTCCAGGGCTGCAAACAGTCGGGTTTGAAACCACAATCTCCTGGATTTAAGATCACAGCTGCGCTCCCCAAACCGCACAGCCAACTCGCACGGTGTTGAGATGTTCATCTTATTATTCTTACAATGAGTTTTGAACGTAATAATAATAATAATAATAATAATAATAATAATAATAATAATAATAATGTGCTTATGAAAAGGATCAGCTTGAGGCTATTGTAAAAAAGACAACCTTCACGAGGGAGAACAATAGTTATTTTTACAATACTTTCAAATCTGAACTCACCAGCTACCAAGTTTCTTCACTATGGTTCCAGGATAGAAACGGTAATCCTATTCTGAATAATCGTGGCAATTATGAACATTATCCCCTTATTCAACTCCCTTCTCCAGTATCAAAGATTACAATTCCGATCCATACTTCATTTTAACTGATTCTCCATCTCCTGATCAAGAAGATATCACCCAAACCATTTCATCTGTCTTTACGAATAGACTTCACAGTTACCAAACTTCTTAAAATTTAATATTACAATTAACACACAAGCGTGAGGCAATTAATTACTTTATTCATTCAGATTTTATGTTATTTATATTACAATTTTCACCTAGAAGTTGTACAATTTTAATGGTATATTACATGACGAAAAGGAAAATGTGAATCATTATCACTACATAAGCCTTAGGCGACAGTTTTCAATTTAAATATAAAGTACTTAACCAAGATTTACAGTGGCTGAACAGTTCAATGCTATCAGTCGGTATTCTTCTTCACAATATTGAACTGTGTCGAGCGAACGAGGTTTCCTCCAGATCGAGACTCGGAGAGACATTAACATTGGTGGGATTTGTTTTATTGTCGCATTCTACTTTATTTTATAGCACATAACGACGAATACTATGCACATTCTGGGGCCTCCATTATATCTCAAGAATCTCCGGGGACATCAAATGGTTGCTTTTATTATTTCGTCGCTCCACATCTCGCCACCTTACTGGCATATCACTTGGGACTGAGTTTTGTTGCGACTCTCAATAGACTCAGAGCAATCAAAAGGAAAGCGCCCGTCGAGACAGTCTAAAATATTTGAAACATGAAATTTTATCTTATATGCAAGCAGATCTCGGAAAGGCTTCAACATGCAGGCAAGATCTCCTGTATAAACAGAGTGCACGCAGCTGTATCGAGAGCGAGAGGAATATTATTGAAGACTACAACGTTAGTAATTCAAGGCATGTGTTAGCTGTTAGGAATATCTAACATACACGTTATATTTGTACGTTATAAAAATGATTATTTTGTTTAACTAAGAAACCTTTCTACGTCACATCAAATCGTCACATTAATTAAGTTGTTCTTCTCCCAGTTATAATTCTGTAATCATATGTTTTCTTCTTCAGGTATACAAAAATATATCTATACAGTATATAAATTGAAATAGGTTCGGAGCGATCAATGAAGGTATAAAAATGAAAATAAACGTGAATTAATGAGGCACATCGAGGCATCCTAGAAACTTAAATCTCGCTTTTAGAGTAGCTGGTGACCTCACGATACTTAGAAAAATCAACTCGATTGTGACTGGCAGTATGGAAGGGGACCTGCCATTATCATTAAAACCCCTGAACTAACACCTTACATGGAAAATAATGTATGGGGACCTCCCCATGGTGTTTCTCGAATAGCGCTAACAGACATACAATTTAATAAATACTTATTCACTGCGTGTACAGTAATTTACGTAGAAATCCGTATACAATGCAGAATACCATAGTGAAGCACAGCTACATTTAGTAATTTATTCATAAATTAGCTTCGACACACTGAAGAACAATTAACTGTTTCCAGATTTAAAATAAATGCTTCAAATATAACAAATCATAACGATAATGACAACATTCATCTTTATTTACAAATATTTCAAAATGTAATTTGGAACATTGTATGCCATGACATTTTTTGACAGAGTCAACCCTGACTGAAATGATCGCGAATAACCTAAGAAATATCCTTGTTGGTTTAGAACCTGGGGGAAGCCAAGACACTACCCTTCATCTTTTTTTACAATATGTTTTACGTCGCACCGACACAGATAGGTCTTATGGCACCTAGGGCACGTTGATGTGACAAAATGTGTGACGGAAGTGTAACCATAGCAACTGCACAGCCAGTGATGCAAGGTACGGATGGATGGTCAGGCAATGTTACCTAGTAACCGTGCAGGCTATGTCTTACGGCTGGTTGCCATCTGAAATTAGGAGCCGCTGATAGATGGCCATGACGCGGGGGCATATTTATTATAACTTGGTTTTCGCAAAGAGAAAAATGTATTTTTTTATACCTTCCAGGACACCGGCATAACTATACATGGTACAGACTTATCGGTCAGTTTGTGCTGTATGTGTCATTGCTTCTACCAATGTGTCGATGATGTGTCCTTATTGTAGCTCAAATTCATTTTGTCCCTCTTAATTACCTGCAAGTGTTTTGTATTGGCATATAGTGCTATAGGTCCGCCTCTGTGGTGTAGTGGTTAGCGTGATTAGCTGCCACCCCCGGAGGTCCGGGTTCGATTCCCGGCTCTGCCACGAAATTTTGAAAAGTGGTACGAGGGCTGGAACGGGGTCCACTCAGCCTCGGGAGGTCAACTGAGTAGAGGTGGGTTCGATTCCCACCTCAGCCATCCTCGAAGTGGTTTTCCGTGGTTTCCCACTTCACCTCCAGGCGAATGCCAGGATGGTACCTAACTTAAGGCCACGGCCGCTTCCTGCCCTCTTCCTTGTCTATCCCTTCCAATCTTCCCCTCCTTCTACAAGGCCCCTGTCCACCATAGCAGGTGAGGCCGCCTGGGCGAGGTACTGGTCATACTCCCCAGTTGTATCCCCCGACCAAGAGTCTGAAGCTCCAGGACACTGCCCTTGAGGCGGTAGAGGTGGGATCCCTCGCTGAGTCCGAGGGAAAACCGAACCTGGAGGGTAAACAGATGATGATGATGATATAGTGCTATAGAAGGACATGTCCAGCCCTCTGAAAACCTGGCGGACACATGGAGGAGTGTCAGTTCTTTCTAAGTTTCATCTGACAGACGAGAGAACTGTCAGAGTTGGACCGAACAGATTTCAACGAAGTTTGTGCAAATGGTCAATTAACATAATTATCCTAAAAGTAATGGTGATTATCACTTCTGCTTAACATATTAAGGAGAAGTGGAACGGAGGCGATGTATTTAATTAATGAAAAATAGCTAGGTGGCTAGTGCGGGTGCACTGTAGAAATATTACTGTAGTTCTCTTTTTAAATAACACAAAATATTTTATTCATAGAACAGTCCGACTCATTGGCTGAATGGTCAGCGTTGAGCCCTTCGGTTCAGAGGGTCCCGGGTTCGATTCCCGGCCGGGTCGGGGATTTTAATCGCCTATGAATAATTATTCTGGCCCGGGGACGGGGTAATTGTGTTTGTCTCAACGCGTTCCTCTTCATATTCACACCATAACACAACACACTATCCTACCAACCACCACAGAAACACACAATAGTGATTACATCCCTCCATGTAGGGTTGGCGTCAGGAAGGGAATCCGGCCATAAAACAGGGCCAAAACACATGTGCGACACGGTTCATACTCGCGACCTCATATGTGTGGGAAAAGCGGTAGAAAAAGAAGAATAGGAAGATGTTATTCATAAAACGAGAATTTGACAACAGGAATAGAGTTCCAATTTGTGAAGACCTACTTTTAAAGACACCACTCAAACTAATGTCATTCCACGCCATCTCTTCACTGGCAGTCAGGAAGCTCGTCTCCTCTCTCCAAAGTCTTCCCAACCCAAACTTTGCAACATTTTTGTAACGCTACTCTTTCGTCGGAAATCACGCAGAACAAATCGAGCAGATTATATTTAGACTTTTTGCAGTTCCCGAATCAAGTAATACACTGGAACCATACTGTAGTTGGGGTCTTACCAGAGACGTATATGCCCTCTCCGTTACATCCTTACTACAACCCGTAAATATCTTCATAACCATGTGCAGAGATTTGTGCTTTGTATTTACAATCCCATTTATGTGTTTACCCCAATAAAGCTCTTTCCTCATATTAACACTTAGGTACTTACAATGATCTCGAAATGGAACTTTCACCCTATCAACGCAGTTATTAAAAGTGAGAGGAGTTTTTCTATTTGTGAAACTCACAACCTAACTTTTAACCTCGTTTGTCATCACACCTATGCCTACTGTCCATCTCACATTATTATCGAGGTCATTTTGCAGTTGCTCACAAACTTGTAACTTATTTATTGCTGTATACAGAATAAAATCATGCGCAAAAAGCCTTATCTCTGATTTCACCTATTTACTCAAATCGTATATACTGTGTACACACACACACACACATATATATATATATATATATATATATATATATATATATATATATATAAAATTCCAATAATACTGCCTTGAGAAATTCCCCTCTTAATTAATACAGGATCACATAAATCTTCGCCTACTCTAATTCTTCGAGTTCTATTTTCTAGAAATATAGCCACTCATTCAGTCACTGTTTTATAGTCCAATTTCACTCATTTTTGTCAGTGGTCTCGCATGATATACCCTATGAAATGCCTTAGATAAGTCAATCGCGATACAGTCCATTTGACCTCGTTAATCCAAGATATTTGCTATACCTTGCTGGGATCCTACAAGTTGAGCTTCAGTGGAATAACCTTTCCTAAACCAGAACTACCTTCTCTCGAACCATTTATTAATTTTGCAAACATGCCTAACATAATAAGGAAGAATGCTTTCCTACAGCTTAACATGCAATGCATGTTAAACAGACCGCCCTATAATTTTCAGCTTTTTGAGTATCACCCTTTCCTTAATACACAGGGGCTACTATAGCAACTCCCATTCATTTCGTATAGCTCCTTCTTGAAACAATAATCAACTGATTGTATTTAGTAAATCCCCTTAAATCTTATCAATTCCAAGCGCTTGCTTTCAACTTTTGTATCTTATTGAATGAATGGAATGTATTTTAAGTCCCCTCTCCCGTCACGGAAGAGACTTTCATGAATTAATGAAGGAATGTTCTCGTTCAATTCACCTGCACTTAATAATATTAAATGAAGGAAAGAATAATGATACGACAATACAGCAATTTATATTTTATATTTCCTGTTCCAATATCACTGTAATGTCCTCTATTCCGAGCAATGGCTATGAACTCGTTACGAAATACACGCATGGCTCCCTATACTCCGAAACTGGCATTAAGTGCAACTTCTCGGCATCACATGTACGCAGTAATCTCCCTCACCTCGGCACACTTACTCTTCTAGAAAAGGAATGCTTAGGGTTATAACATGCACAGTATTTTGAATGGTATTGTTGTAAAATATCAACAACATGTATTTTAAATGCAACGTTACTTTCGCCAATTTTCTGTGGAAAGATTACTGTACGTTATTCCTTTCCTTAGTGGAAGAGATTTTTTTCTAGAGGTGCTCCAGTCTTAAAAGATGTTACCCATGAGACACATTAAAAATTTCTCTGAAGTCTCTTGAAGAAGTCTTGGATGCTAAATAATATATGCAAGACTCAAGTAAACATAACTGCTGCGTAAGAAAGAAATCCTCTAGAAGTGTACACATGGGATATACAATCTGGGAACTCCTACCTCCTCTTGATGCTTATCGAATGAACTTTGTTTGCCAACTCTATACATACTTTTCCCGTACAGCATACCTGTTATATGAAATCCAACAAATACACATCTCCCACAATGAAACAACACGCTTACCTAACAAGCGAATAAAATCGTATATTATCGTTCCGTCCTTCTATGCTTTTAGTCATAAGCCAAGATCTTGGTGGACTTCTTCAGTGGAATACAGTCTCTTTGTTATAAGGGTCAGTTTCAACATTACTGTTGTGCAGACAGAACGGGTACTTTTTGCACGTGTGCATACAAGAGAGGATACATAGGCCTATCTTTCAGATATAAAATGTTTCTGTTCAATTTATATAATTCTTTACAGAATATATTTTTCTTCCTTAATTTGTTGAAAAAATAATTATCTCCACTATTTTAATACAAATGGAAAAGTGCCTGCAAAAATACACAGCTACTGTATATAAGGAGACACGAGTAATCTGTATTTCTTCGTCGTACCAACACAGATAGGTGTTATGGCGACGATGGGATGGGAAAAGTATAGGAGTGGAAAGAAATCGGCCGTGGCCTTAATTAAGACACAGCCCCAGCATTTTTCTGGTGTGAAAATGGGAAACAACGGAAAACCATCTTCAGTGCTGCCGACAGTGTGGCTCGAACCCACTATCTCCCGGTTGCAAGCTCACAGCTGCGCGCCCCTAACCACACGACCAACTCGCCCGTTCTGTGGGATTTCATTGAAAACCAAATAATACTGATAATTGTGTGCTGATATTCGTAACATCGCGAGTAAATAACCGACAAATATTCTCGAATCAGGAAAATAGAAAATATACAGTGGAACACCATATCTCAAATGTTCCTAGTCTCAATACGGCATTTATATTCATTCTACAACATTTAATTATACAGTGTGGTCTGAAACAACGTGAACTGACAATTGAATTAAAATCTAGCAGGTTCCACCTTTTCAATACAAAACACAATGTTGTTGGATGGTATTTACAACATGTTTTTATTACAGAATATATTTCGGTGTTTCATTTTGACACCATCATCAGCTGTATAGTAAGTGAAAAAAAAACTTGGCGATATAAACTATGAACAACAACATATTACTGAACTTGACTCCCTAAAAACTAACTTATGCTAGGTTAAAAACTCTAATTTACAGCAAGAAAAATCTTGTGATGTCGTCAATATAAAAAATCTCATCTGGGTGATGAGTTGTCTTCAAATTCTGTAATGGTTATAATTCTTTACACTCGTAATGTCGGATTCAAATACGATCCTAAAATTGAGGAGTTAAATCTAATACAGTCCTTTAATGTTAAAATGTTCAGTTCCTATATACAGCGCTAGCCATTTGTAGATAACAACTCGTTGTGTACAATAACGTTGTTGAACTGCGCCGTCTTCTTAGCTTTCTTAACGTGTAGAAATGTAGTTTTTGTGCTGTATATATAATGGTTGCTAGGCGGATATAGCCTCTCAGTTCAATGCAAACCTCTACGGCTCTACTACTAGTGCTGTAGTCGTCACGCGAAGTACACAGCCGTGGTGCAGCTCTGACCAGGCACACCCTCAATGGAGGTGAGCTGCATGTACCATTCTAACCACATACCAGCCCTTCTGCCGTTCTTCAATTCCTGGCAGTGGAGGGAATCGAACCCGGACCCCGAGAACGGCAGCTAGCAGTGTTAACCGTCACCCTACGAGGATGCTGAAGTTAGCCAATCAGATCGCGCGAATTCAAACAAGACGATGTTGCTAAATCTGCCCGTGGCTTGGCCAGGCATGCGAGAGATGACGATAAATGAGCATCAAACACTAACACACAGAGGATTTCATCCAATGCCACCGTAGCAAGCCTATCAGCAGGGAGGTCCATGTTCAAGTCTCTCCCCTGGAGAAGTTTATATCTTCCATTGGCGCTCTCAAGCCGGTCATAAGCCACGTGCAGATTCAGAAACACCGCCTCGCAAAGCACGTCTGAAGTCTGCCATCCCTCTTTCAGTATTTTCTGCCTCAATTTCAAGCTCGATTATCGGCGCAGTGATCGAGAGTGACCGGAAGAAATTCATCCAACCATCACGGCCTGTGACGTAGCCACGTACATAGCATACGCTCATCGCCCGCCTGTTTTCTCTTGTTGTGATCTGCCTAGAACAGAGTGCTCACGCTGGGCAATCTGTCCCGCCGCCATCCTAGTCTTCGTTGTTTTAGGCATGGCATCAAATGTACACACTGGATGGGAAGTAACGAATTCGAGAGTGTATCCATGTGCAGTGTGTTCACTCTTTGAATATAATTGGCCGTTATCTTGGATGGATCACTTCCGAAAGGAACAAATTTCAGTCATTTAATACGTTTTATCTAATGACGAACGGCAGAGTTTGACGTATGTACGAGAATTAATTCATAGAGTAACACATGCCAGTTCCGTTAGTATACATTTTTGAACGGAATGCAAATTATTACGCCAGTTCTGTCTCCTATTATTCTAATAACAACCCAAATGTAATCTCTATGGGAAGTTGAAGTGAGAGTTGTGAGATTCCCGTTTTTCTTAGCCATAAACTATACTGTAATTTGCCTGGCGGTTCACCTTCAGTTGCATTGCTTTCGTTTCGCGGAGTCATTGCTGTTCCATTTCTATGCGAAGATCAGACGCAAGAGCGGCGTCGTCGGCATTCAAAGAATGACGCAACTTAAGTTCAGTCGTTACTCTACCCACACCAAATATAAATAGAAGAGTTTTAAATCTAATTAACTGTCAAGTGAGGCTTCAATTTGCAATATATCACGGCCTGTGTATTAGGCATCACAATCATCGCATTTGACTAAAATTGAAAAGGGAAATCGATGAGGATCCCATTACAGAATGGCAAAATTTGAGACTTTAACTCATTTCTCTCCTCAAATATTTTACCCGAAAAGAAGTGCACCATCTACCGGAACGACAATCATGAACGTGTGGTGAAGGATCTCTACATCAGAAGTCAGCAGGTCGCAACACCTCCAAACACGCCAGCGCGAGGAAAGAAAATTCACGTTCAACCTAAGGTCCGAGAACGGGGCTGATGTTTTAAAAGTTGCGACTCAGTAATGTGAAATTATAAAGCGAGGAACTAAGAATACTTGGAAGAACATTCTATGATATCGCAGGTAGTCAACATGGAGACTGATTATTGAGAACCCAGTAGGACTTTTTCTATTTGTTAAAATATTAACAACAACACTAGATTAAAAGGGGTAAATTCATTGTACAATCCTATATATGCATACACCAGCTGCCAACGAGCGCCGAACTTTCTGCTTATAAATGTCCCGCATACACTAATGATGAATGTAATATCTACCAACTGATTTTCACAGAGGCAGGAAGGCTACATCAGAATATGAAGAGATAACAACCGGACGGTCGCTCTCTGCATGTTCCTCGGCGCTACCCGTCTAATAAAATGGCTTGCATTAAGCCTGTTTTCGACCGCATAGTACTAGGCTGGTACATGGCACAGCAGCACTATATTTGCTGTCTGAATATCGGCAATGGCTAGTGTGTTCAGCAACAACGAATACACAGACATCATTGTAATCTATGGAGAATCTGGTCGGAATGCAGCCGAAGCTCGCAGACGGTATGCACAGGAGTTTACAAACAGACGTCCACCATCTATACACGTATTTCGCCGAACAGAGTAGCAATTAAGAGCTAATAGGTCTTTCAAGGCACATATGATCAGGGACAGACTCATCTGCGACAATGCCGACGCTGTGCAGAGAGTACTGCAGTACTTAGAACGCAATCCTTCACACGATAAGATGAACTTAACCTAACTGTGATAATAATATAAACTATCATTGTTACAACGTACACATGTTTAATGTTACTTAGAGCAAAGCCGAGCTGCGGATTAGCTAGGAGTATCCCGAGTGTCAATACAAAGTATCTTCAAGCAGAGAAAATGGGACACACATAAGACGCACCTACATCAGCAACTAAGTGGAGACGATTTTCATCGCACAGTAATATATTGCCGAAGAATGGGCGCGGCATTACAGAAGGATCCACATTTTATTCAGAATATCCTATGGAACGATGAATGTTAATTTTCGAATGATTCCACTCACAGTCTCTATTATTGGGCTGCAGCAAACCCCCACTGGGTTCGAGCACAGCACATGCAACTCCAGTGTGTGGTAAAGATGTGGTGCCGTATTCCGGGAGATTACCTCATTGGGCCTGTTTTATAGCCTCACCGATAGGCGTTATCTGGAATATTTACGAACCGACGTGTCTCCAGAAAGCCTTCTAGAAGATATTAGCCTACACTACAGGTAGTACTTTAACGTTGGTTCCAGCATGATGGTGCACCTTCTCACATGTTTTGAGCCGTTCGGAAACATCTTGATGCAGGATATCCTGAACGGTGGGCAGGTCGTGGTGGAGCCTGGTAATGGCCACCACGATCACCTTACCTCACCCCCCTGGACGTTTCTCAGTGAGGATATATCAAATCGAAAATGTGCACAACTGAGCCAAAACAATCCTTCACAATTACAACAGAGACTTCGTGAGGCCTGTGCTCTAGTGACACCTGAAATGTTGAGACGTGACCTTGCAGACAATGCGGGACGTGGTCAGCACTGCCTAAACCATCAGGTAGAAGTTTATGAGCATACCTGTTATGAGTAGCTGTAGAAGGAAACGTTCTGATATACCGAAATGTGACATTTTAATTTTATGAGCCTTGAAGCCACAATTATATATTTTAGTTTTTGTTTCATACAAACAATTCTTTTATAGAGCGTATAGAGTGTCTGTATCTTTGACGTATTTACAAATGCACCTTGTTACAAAACGTGTGTAGAAAAATGACTGCTATTGGTTTCACAACATCCGAAATGTAGTAAGTTGTCGCTCTTTAGAAAACAAGTGATAGGCATCCTATGCAACACTGGTGCATGTGGGACATATGTAAGTAGAAAGTAAGGCGCTCGTGGGCCGCCTGTATATACTCTAAGCAATAAAGTAGTAATGCTGGCCTGTGCCCGTGCAACGTGCCGTGCAAAATAAACGTATCCTATTTAATGGTGTGCCTGTTGTAGCTAGTAAGTTAGACGTAGAATGCCCATACCTGCATGACTAAAAATCTATTTGCTAATGTATGCATGAGTTTCCATTTTTCGAGTATCACAGCATGGCATACTTTAACTAAAATTAGCATATATTTTACAAATGCGATAACTTATATGCCAGGTTGGTTGTTTCTGCTGTTGTTTTAGTCATCAGAGACTGGTTTGATGCAGTTTTCCATAGCACTCTAACCTGAGCTATCTTTTTCATATCTACGTAACTTCTACATCCTACATCTACTCTAAATCTCTCTGCCATACTCATGACTTGTTTTACACTCTCCTCAGCAACAAACTGAATTAGCCCTGATGTATTCTATCATCTCTTTCAGTATTCTTCCTTACTAGCACATTTAATAATACTAATGTTATTGTTTTTACGTCCCATTAACTACGTTTACGGTTTTCTGAGACGCCGAGGTGTAGAAATTTAGCCCCGCAGGAGCTCTTTTGCGTGCCAGAAAAACAACCAGCACGGGGCAGACGTATTTGAGTACTTGCAAATACCACCGGACTGAGACAGGATCGAACCTTCCATGTTGGGGTCAGAATCGTCTGAGCCACTCCACTCGGTACCACACATTTACGAGGGGCTGAGAGTAGAGTTGAAATATATTCTTGCAGATATTTATAAAACTGTCACTTTACCGATATATTTGAAACAAATCTATATTAAAAAAATCGTACGACCGTGTGTCTGTATATTGAATATTTTGCGAAATTTTCTATAGCTTATCCCTTTCAGATTTAGTAAGGACCATCTGCAATATTTTAGCTTTGGTATATGTCTGTCTGTTTGTTTGAGTTCTTATAACCTGAAAACTACAGTATATATCGCTGCCAAACTTCATGTTTAGGATACGCCTGTCCTTGGATAGGTTTCAGGGCCGTATTGTTTCTGAATCCCTGAACTGACTGGTGGTTTATAAGGAACCGGAACCGTGATTTTGCACTCCCACAAAATATACAATCCAAACTTAATGGAAATCTACCTGCCTTAATGGAAATCAATTTCCAAAACATTTTTGTCTTGTGATTCATTTCTATATGAGGATTAATGAGGGAGATATCATGAACGGACTCGTTTACAGGTTGCCATGTCATTTCAAGGTGGATTGAAGGGTTCAGCTACAAATCCATTTTACTCTTTTCGATAGAACAGATAATGAGAGAAGTTATAATCATCGATTGGTTATGTAAGTCATGAGCCACAGCCCCTCTGCCGGTTTCAGATAAATAACAATGTGCAAACTAGAAGTAGGGAGAATTACGTACAACTTCGGACCAAGAGCTGTAGCGCTCAATGCACTCTGTGATCATCCTCATTCTGTCTCAACTTTGTTCACCCTTATCGTACTGCTTGTTACTGCCACGTACTCTCCTAGAAGAGTATCACTCTAACACGCCGTATTAAACATTTGAATACAAGCATGTAACTTCGCATGAATTCATGAAGGAATCGTGAAATCGATTACCAATTCCCGTGCGAAGAACGGGTACATATCGAGAATGAAATGTAATTATAATAATTTGATGTAATTTCTTTCTCTCTGCTGGAGCCCATTCCGAAGAACTAAGAAAATATACTTTCGATTACATCATACAGTTAGACTATTGTTAGTTGAGGTGTACTCTGTCGCTTCAATAATCACTCTGCCCAACTAGTTGGCATTATTGCTGAAGGTCTTATGAAAACATGATTTTTGCAAAGGTATAAAATAAACTAAGCCGTCAACAACTTGGTAAAACATCTAGTCTACACTAAAATTAACATACGACATTTGTTTGCATTAGCAAATACAATTATAATACATTTCAAAAAATATCACACAATTTTATTCACTTATGACTGTCATAACTGTATTAAGAATTAAATTACGTACATGTAACTGCTGTCCGCCCGTGTGGTGTAGTTTTAAGTGTGATTAGCTGCCATCCCGGAGGCCCGGGTTCGATTCCAGGCTCTGCCACGAAATTTGAAAAGTGGTATGTGGACTGGAACGGGGTCCACTCAGCCTCGGGAGGTCAAATGAGTAGAGATGGGTTCGATTCCCACCTCAGCCATCCTGGAAGTGGTTTTCCGTGGTTTCCCACTTCTCCTCCAGGAAAATGCCGGGATGGTACCTAAATTAAGGCCACGGCCGCTTCCTTCCCTCTTCCTTTTGTATCCCTTCCACTCTTCTCATCCCCCACCAAAGCCCCTCTTCAGCATAGCAGGTGAGGCCGCCTGGGTGAGGTACTGGTCATCCTCCCCAGTTGTATCCCCCAACCCAACGTTTCACACTCTAGGACACTTCCCTTTGGGTGGTAGAGGTGGGATCCCTCGCTAAGTCCTGGAGGGTAAACTGATTAAGGAATAAAGAATCATGTAACTGCTGACGCCGAGTTCCATTTTCCGCTGATTTGTTTCCATCGCGCTATAGAAACTAAGAATATTTCAGTTTTGCTCTCAACATTCAGTATCTTCTTAATTCTCAATCCTAAGATTGGTTAGCAGCAATTCGTCTTCTCCACTCTTCTCTGTAATCCGCTAATCTCTTCATTTCCACATATGAGCCTGTTCCTACGTCATCTCTGATCTGTCTTGAATATTGCAGTCTAGGTCTTCCTCTTCCTCTTTTACCTTGAATCTTTCCTTCTATGACATTAACTATAAATCCATTGTGCCTATAGAGATGGCCAATTAACTGGTCTCTCCTTTTTCTTATTGTTGCTAAAAAGGATCCTTTTTCACTTATTCGTCGAAGAACTTCTTCATTGGTGAGTTTTTCTGTCCATGATATATTTTCCATCCTCCTCCAGCACCACATCTCAAATGCTCCCAAACGTTTCTTATCACGTGCACTAATAGTCCACGTTTCTGAACCATACAAGGCCACACTCCAGGCATAGCACTTAATAAAACTCTTCTTGGTCTCCACATTTAAATTCCCTGATGTAAGTAGTATCCTTTTCTTGTAAAAAGCAATTTTTGCTTGGGAAATTCTGCTCTTTATGTCAACTGAACTTTTGCCATCTGGAGTGATTTTACTTCCTAAGTAGGTAAAGGCATTTACTTGCCTTAGTGGTATATCACTAATTCTGATGTCGACTGCAATATGCTGGCGGTTGCATACCATAATTTCGGTTTTTTTTGTATTAATTTTCATGTTATATTTATCTCTCAATATCGTATTCATTCTTATTAATGCACTTTGTAGTTTCTCTTCGTTCTCTTCTATGACCGCTATGTTATCAGCATATCTTATCATTTTGATTTCTACTCCATTTATCTTTATCCCTTCCATTTCCTCTTTGCATTCTTCAATTCCTTTCTCAATATACAGGTTGAACAGCACTGGTGACAAATTACATCCCTGTAGTACTCCTTTCTTTATATAAGCTTCCCGTATTTCACCATTTTTGTTTATGATGCCTCTTTGGTTGTTATAGAGTTCGTATACTATTCGTATATCTCTAAAATCTAAACCAACACTAGTCATAATCTTCATTAACATATTCCAGTTCACATTATCAAAAGCTTTTTCTAAATCCACGAATGAAATAAACGAAGGTTTCCTTACGTCTAGCGTTTTGTCTATAACCTGTCGTAATGTTAGAATAGCTTCTCGTGTGCCTCTATTCGCCTAAATCCAAACTGATCTTCAGCCATATGTAGTATAATGTTGACATTTCTTTGATGAAAATCCAACAGAATCACTTTTCCTGCATACATATTACCCGCATGTATACAATGTATAGAATCACGCCTCGTGGTTCAATCACAGTCACCAAGTCATATACCATCCAATATTACTGAATTTCAACCTTAATCCTGATAAATTCCAGTTCTCCATTTCTGTTGTCAGAATTCTATTGTTATGTTTCAAAATAAAAATGACCACACACTTAGCTATTGCTCGTATATGAAAAATAGCATGGGAACGCAATATTGCCGTACTCGTGGCTGTCAGTTGTAATGTATTAGCCGGGCTTCCCCACCTGTTCGGAATACTTGGCATACACAGCGCTCGCTCGACTAGCATGAAAAGAGGTCAGCTGCAAACCACCATTACTCACATGATAGGAAGTCACACACTGACAAGGAGGAGTGCGGAATTTCAACGGGTTTTAAATAATAATAATAATAATAATAATAATAATAATAATAATAATAATAATAATAATAATAATAATAATAATAATAATCCTATGGCTTCAGCTACCGTGTACAGACAAGTTAATTTGATGTCATCTGGTAGTCAGCTTGTCAGTTTCAACGCTCCGTTTTACTCTAGTCGTACTAGACGGCGGAGTAAATCGAATCATTCTTGAGCGTCTATTGTTGAGATTTAATTAATTTTGTGGGTAAATACCAAATGTGTCACCAGAGATTATTTACATGCCGACATCGTACGATATGGAGTATCGAATGAACTTCTTTCCACCCTTAAGAAATCGGATTAATTCAGCCGGGTTTGAGCCCGCTACCTTCGGATATGGTGGTCGGCACTCTACCACTGATCCACAGAGGCAGCTTCCAAACAAGATGGAGCAACTAGACGCGACTAAGGAACCTCTTCCTGGTCGGTATTCGAACCCAAGTCCTGCCGAAACGAAGGTCATCATCTTGTTCATTCAAAGACCCAGATAAAATAATAATAATAATAATAATAATAATAATAATAATAATAATAATAATAATAATAATAATAATCTACTTACTATTCTGGGTTGGTTTTCCCCTCGGACTCAGCGAGGGATACCACCTCTACCGCCTCAAGGGCAGTTTCCTGGTGCTTCAGACTTTGGGTCGGGGAATGAAACTGGGGAGAATGACCAGTACCCTGCCCAGGCGGCCTCATCTGCTATACTGAACAGGGGCCTTGTGGAGGGATGGGAAGATCGGAAGGAATAGACGAGGAAGACCAAGGAAGCGACCGCAGCCTTAAGTTAGGTGCCATCCCGCCATTTCCCTGGACTGGAAGTAGGAATCCACGGAAAAACACTTCGAGGATGGCTGAGGTGGGAATCGAACCCCTATACTCAGTTCACCTCCCGAGGCTCAGTGGACCCAGTTCCAGCCCTCGTACCACTTTTCAAATTTCGTGGCAGAGCCGGGAATCCAACCCGGGTCACCTGGGGTGGCAGCTAATCACACTAACGACTACACAATAGAGGCGGACAATAATAATAATAGCCACAGCGCAGCATATTAGACTGGAGGCATTTCACTAAATAAAATTAACACGATGTGAAGCTCCATGACTTGATGGTCACTGTCTTGGACCTCGTGGCCCTGTGTTCGATTCTCTACTGGATTGTGGGATTTGAGTAGTACGCGATTATTTTTTCTTGGACTATTGTTACTACAACTCCTACTAATGATTATGGGCTTTACGTCTATATAACTGCATTTACAATTGTCTTGAGACGTTAAAGTGCCGGAATTTTGTTTCACAGAAATTCTTTCATGTGACATTGAATCCACTAGCACGAGGCCTAAGTGTACGAACACCTTCAAATACAATGAGCCTGAGCTGGGATCGAACCCAGCAATTTGAGCTCAGGAGGCCAGTGCTCTACCGTCTGAGCTATTCCGCCCGCCCAGAACTCACACAACACCTCAGCAATACAGTTTTCTCCCTCTAGGGACACCAGAACCTCTACACGGTGTGGAGGCTTGTGTGCCTTGTGGTCCTGAAGGCTGTGCTAGCTCAGGGTTACCCATGCTGGATTGGCCTCGTTGAATAGCCAGACTTGTTGAGCTCTTTCTTCTTCATTTCTGTTTTCTTTCCTATCCTCAACTCCTTAATTGTCATTTCTCTTTCTGTTAATCCAGCCTCTCTGCCTCGGCTAGTATGTTTATTTTCTGTGCGAGTGCGTAAGAGGGGAGGTTTCATCTCCCCCTAGTCACAAGGTTTCGAGTTGTGGCGAAGTGAAGTGTGGCTACTGGGTGAGTACTCACTAGCGACCTACCTCCAGATATCGGGCACACTCTGCAGTATGAAGCCTTACCTAGTCATGCAGGGTTCTGCTGAAAGTTGACCTACTATTACCCAAACAACTAGTGGAACCAAAAACGGGACCTTCTAATTTTAATATTTAAAAAAGCGGTGTTATGGAGTGAAAAAAATTAACGCAACTATCCTATGGCGAATGTGACGAACGACTGGTTCAATTGATTGTTTATTGTAGGGTTGATGGCCAGAGCTTTAGGATTTTTAAAAAATATGACGCAGCAGCCCCGAAGCGCTTTGGCCTACCAAGCTCCCGCTGCTCATCCCGAAGACCTGAAGATTATGCGGTGTCCTGTGGTCAGCACGACGAACCCTCTCGGCCGTTATTCTTGGGTTTCTAGACCGGGCCAGCTATTTCACCATCAGATAGTCCTTAATTGTAATCACGTACGTTGAGTGGACCTCAAAAACGTCCTCAGATCCAGGTAAAAATCCCTGATCTGGCCGGGAATCGAACCTGGTACCTCCTGATAAAAGGCAGGCATGCTGCCCCTACACCGCGGGGCTGGCTTTAGGAATGAAAGTCCCTGCCTAATTAATAACTCCATTGAAGAAATTGTTTGTGGTGATGTTGACGAGATGCGTAAGCTTCGTGATGGATCCGAACTGATGAGCAGTCTAGACGGCTACTTGAGCCTAGCAGTCAAGATTAAGGAGCACAAATCCCTGAACTCCTGCAAAGGAGCTACTGTATCTTTCACAGGGATTTGCTTAAGGCTTACGATGACGACATGATCGAAAACCTTGCACGTCAGGGTGTATGAGGTTAAACAGACATATCCGTGATAAGCTGCTCAATTTTAATTAATTAGTTAATTATTTAACGTATTAACACGATTGAAGGATGAGTTGCAATTAGGTAATAAAAACAAGTAGAAAGATGAGTAGGCAATGTGCACATATTCCATATTACAACATGCGAAGCATCATTTTAGAGAAAAAATCCGGATGAAAAGCTAACATCAGATCAATACACGGTTCCACTAAGCATTAAATTGCTTATTCAGTTATAATAATGGTTATTTTAGTAGATTATTTCGTCGGCTTATAAACAAACGATCGGCCAGGCTGGCCAAATGGAGCCCATTTTATTGAGCTCTGAGCTTGATGATGGCTATGATAATTATCGTCTACTACAGTCAGGGTATTAAAGACTTTACATTATGTTATACAGCGCAATCAACAATGAACCATTAAAGATGATAGATGGTATTATTATGTTAGTTTTGCTACCACTTTCAGGTACACTCTGTTCCTACGTGCCATGTAGATGCTAAGTACGTCTCCTTTTCAACATCAATAACCAATATGTATTTGATTGGTTATTTAATAAATAAAATAATCAATATTTTTATTACTATGCATACATATACACAGGGTGGTCGGAAAACGTGAAGCGGTTATATGAGCGTTAGAATGTTGGTCATACTGATTGGTAATTTGGAAAAATATACGTCTATATCTCGCGCTGTTGTCCTTTTATCAGCTACTGTAGTTAGCCAATCACATCGTTCGCGGGTGACTTCAGATGAGCTTTGCGAGGCGATGTTGCCAAGTCTGCGCGTGGCTTGGCCGGGCTTCAGAGCGATGCTGAGAAATGAGCAAAGCACATCTGAAGTGGCCCGCGAAGCAATCTGATTGGCTAACTTCAGCAGCCGATAAAATGACAATGGCACGAGGTATCGACGTATATTTTTTTAAATTACCTATCAGTGTGACCAACTCTCTAACTCTCATATATTCGGTTCACATTGTTTTGACCATCCTGTATATATTCCAGATGAATCAACTACCCCTACAAATATTGTTTTATATAATTCCTGGAAAGGCCTGCTGTCATTTCTTGATGGATACAGTACTTTTGCATGCATCTCTTGGCACAGGCCAGAGTAAAGTGTTGCTTCCACCGAAGTCCCAGTCTCATCCATGGCTGTGACAATATGGAAGTTGCTGGGGTATGGGTAGTGCTGAGTAATGACATTCAGAGCACGACTAGTGCATCTGAGTGTTATGAAAGGTGCTGCTCATAGGGTCAGTCGTGCTGCAATAGTACTTTCTGGCCCAGTGAGGAAAGCAATGGCAAACTACCTCACTCCTCATCTTGCCTAGTACGCCTCATTTTCGTGCTGCCATTGGTTTTGAGGGTTTTCTTATAACCGCATAACCTTTGGTGGTGCTATTTGAGGATCCAACCAGCCTCTGGGCTGATGACCTAACAGACTGACATAACTCCTGGAAACATTCGTAGTTCTGACCCGCACAGTAAGTGGGATGTCTTTGTATTTACGGCTTACAAAATGTAGGAAGCTATGATGCCATGACATAACAGAAACCACGAATACGCTGATGTATATAAATTTTATCGCCGGATGCCTTTTTTGACGCGAAACCTCACAGGGGAATATATTCACCATTGCGTTTTCCTGTGAGGGTAGGTAGTGTGAGATGTTTTGTGTATATGAAGACGTTTCTTAAGACGGACACGAACACCCTGTCGGAGGATTAAACCAGACGCAGCTGAAATTATCAACCCGTCCGGGAATCGCACGTGGGGCAATCTGAATCGAAGGTTAATTCGTTGACTATTCAACCAAGTTGACTGAAGCAAGCCATAATAACATAAGGTAAAAATAGTCTACAAGACTTGAACTTAACTCTTGGTTATTATTATAAAGGAGGATAACCGAATGTCAGTAAATTCCTAGGTTCTCCATTTGACTGTTGTAATTTTAATTGCGAAAGAATTTATTCATAATCCATGGTGAACTCCCTTGCAATGCTTTTAGAGCACATTAAAATTACAGAAATATGCAGAGTGAATAAAAAGTGGTAATGTTCTCCACCAGTTGGATACTAAGTTATGTCCGCGCCCGCATCAGTGTAGAGAACAGCGCTACACATTTAGTAGATTAAATAATAGAATTATAGAATTAGATTTCACTTTAACAATGCCGGATCTGCTGCTTCACATCTGAACGCATTGCTATTCTAGGATACAATTCGTAACGGTGTGCGGAAAACGTGCTGGAAAGGGCAAAATTTGCGAGATATTAGAAACGGATACAAACACTTTTACCATAGAACAATAAACGCTGAAAGGGTGGATATAATCGTTGATAGTGATCTTTGCAGCCAAGGTTTCTTAAATCCATCCACTTCCTAATCGCCTTATGTCCATTGTATTATACACTGCGACACGACGAATACGAATCTTCTCAGCCTATGCGACTCAAGGTGAATGTGAGGCAGCAGAAAATGAGCATATTTGGGCAGAATTACAGCATCGCGCTTCCGAAGTTCCCAAGAATCTCTCTTTGTTTGAATTAGAAGTGATGGGTTCAACTTTCATGGAGACAACGGATATGGAACATGTGATGATGAAGGGCAAAAATCTTTGATTTTGCTTAAGCCAATTATTCTGTCATCAACACCCTTTTCAAGAATCGCTCATCTCATCTCACCTCCTACAACATTGGGAATCACCCACCGTCACTGACGTAAAAGGAATCCCGTCTGATTGTGTGACTTCCTAGTACAAGTTACTAGTTGCTGACATGAACATTCGGAAGTGCAGGAAAAGCCTTGCTGAGGTTGGGCTTGAAAAGAATAAAAGTTATAAATTATGGGACTCGAAATATTCCTTTACCATCAAAATTCCACTTCCTCCAATAAATGCTTGCTCAGTTGACCGTACGTGGGGTAATGTATGCTGATCCATCACCAGTGCTGCTAAGTAAACTCTTTCCGTTGAAAAATCTGGCCATCCTTTTATAGATAAGCAGACGTGGCTTGGACAAATGAGGTGCAATAGATGGCTAACATACAAAAATGGCTGGCAAACAGATAGGTCATATGGCGACGATGGGATAAGAAAGGCCTGGGAGTGTAAAGGAATCGGCGGTGGCCTTAACTAAGGTACAGCCCAATAAATTTATTTGGTGTGAAAATGGGAAAAAACGCAAAACCTTCTTCAGGGCTGCCGACAGTGGTAATCGAACCCACTATCTCCCGGATACAACCTCACAGTTGCGCGCACCTAACCACACGGCCAACTCGCCTGGTAAAACTAGAAGAGAACCAGCGGATCAAGGTGGAGGAGTTCTCCTCTAGGAGGCCAAGTAAGTCCTTGCGAAGGAAATGCTATCGTCTCTTGCATTAAGTGTGCGATGTGACTGCTTACAGAGAAACTGGATACAGAGTGACCAGCAGAGGACCATATGAAAGAAACTGGAAGAGGCCTATGTTCAGCAGTAAATGTCTACAAGTATAAGGAGGAGGAGGAGGAGGAGAATTGGAGGTATCTAGCCCGGTGACATCTGAATCGAAGGACACTACACTGACCTTTTAGGGGAGCCGGCCCTAGAGTATACGGATATGACCAAAAATGACTTAAGCTCTCTTTATATATTTTGTAATATCTGAAGCCATTTCGTTTCAGTTTCGACTGAGCTAATTTATAACTGTCAGCTTCTTCAGTCTGCTGAAACTAATTTTGAGTAAAATCTTGTATAAACTACCTGCAAATGAAAACAACTATCTACAGGTAGTTCTTAATGTCTAACTTGCTTCTATTTCGTATCAAAAACGTGGAGTACGGTTTTATAACAGACTGCCTAATAAAATCAAGAGTAGTGCAGCACTGTGAATCTCAAAGTTGGTAAGTCTGACTTCATTTGTTCTGTAGATCCCTTCATTCCGCAATACCGCTTCCAGGGCTGCGATTGGTCTTTTTTGAATCGGCCGCTCTCAAACACTCTCGTAAATTCCCCGATTGGATTATACGGAATACCCGTGCTGCTCGTTGTCACTATGGAAGATAAGAAGTAATTTCTGCCGAGATACTGCATTACGCAACTTCTATATTGCACCATGACTCCTTCTTGTATTAAATGCACAATATTACACCATATTACCTAATTACTATTTGGGGCATATATGATATGGCACAATATGGTACTAACGACATGATTCGTTCCTGAAAGGACATCATCAGGTTCTATCAAATCACACTCAAATATTTAGAAAGTTATAATCATTTATGTTTATTTTTACTTAAATACTTCAGTTCTATGTTTGGATTGAGAGAAAAGAGGGCTTCATTAAGATACGTTCCAGATTTCAAGTTTCTAAGTATGAAAACAGAAATAAACGAGTGTGATTTGATACAATCTGATGATGTTCCTTCAAGAACGAAACGAATTATTCTATTTCAAATTAGTTGTTTTAAAATATAATACTCTTCCCATCTGTTTTTCCAGATTATTTATAAATTTATTACTCAAAGTTAGTTTAGGAAGACTGAAGAGGCTGAAAGTTGTAAATCTCTTCATGTAAGAAAGCAATGTATAAAGTTAATCAGTAGCATATATTTATTGTTTTAAATATCAGATTACGTAAATGCGAGGGGCTACCTGGCCGAGGCGGTAAAGGCTGGCTCGATTTATGCAGAAGGGCGTGGGTTCGTTCCCCCGGCAGGAAGTCGAAACATTTAAGAAACGGTATTTCCACTTTCGGAGGTGCATATGGTCATGAGGTTCACTCTTCCTACACCAAAAATGAATACCATGTTAATTCCAGGGAGCAAAGGCGTCCGAGCGTAGAGCTAACCACTCTACCCCATCAAGTGCCGGGGAAGCCTGTACCTTCCACCCCTCCAAGGGCCTTCATGGCCTGTACGGAGCTGACTTTGCTTTGATTTTATTACGTAAATGTGGAGAGTCCTTTAACATCGCGTGGTAGTCATGCCAAACTAATTTGTCTAATAGGATGTACACTCATTTAGGTGATAAATTACGAACCATTACATCAGGCATTTTTTCACTTCCTTTACAGATGCTGCATTATAATTACCACTTTTCAGCACCCTGTCCACGTTTGTCAACATAACGTTGCAGCTAACGGACTATTGTCAGTACCATTAGCTATAAAAGTCTCCTCTCTGCCCCTCATTATAACATAAAACTCTATACTAAGAATATATACATAAATATCCATATTTTAGCTCCCATAATATCCTATATTTTAAAGCCCCGCGCACGCTGGTCTCTGGGGACTAAGGCCACTGCGGCATACATTTACTAAGCCTGATAACGTAGATAACACTGGATCCACAACACACCACAGTGAACAGCGGTCGAAAGTTGAAGTAGCAAAATACAATATCACTTGTTTGTGTTTCAAATAGATCAGAGAAAAATATATTGGTAAACTGACCCACTATGAACGAAGAACATAACAGAAAGAGGGTAAATAAAGGATGTAAACAAAAAATATTACGATTAATCTACAAAAGATAAAATAACTGTCAAATAGAACAGCGAAGTGTATGGAGGCACAGATATTCCGAGTAGTATGCTGAACGAAATGATAAAGGTATTTGAGAAGACAACTGCAGAGGTGAAGGGTAGGAAACGAAGAGACAAATAATGATTGAAGCCAAAAGAAGAAGGGACTATAGTAATGTATACACAGCAGAGTCTTCTTGCACCCTCCAGTATGCAGATTGTGTTGCGTTTACAGACGTCATCTGAGCGATACTGCAATGCTGTGTAGAAGAATGGATATGGCGTCCATCTGAGACTTTTTTTTAAAACTTGTTTTATGTCGCACCGACACAGATATGTCTTATGGTGACGATACGAAAGGAAAGGGCTAGGAGTCGAAATAATCGGCCGTAGCCTTAATTAATGTACATCCCCAGTGTTTGCCTGGTGTGAAAATGGGAAACCATGGAAAACGATCTTCAGGGCTGCATACA
This sequence comes from Anabrus simplex, assembly GCF_040414725.1. NCBI lineage: Eukaryota > Metazoa > Arthropoda > Insecta > Orthoptera > Tettigoniidae > Anabrus > Anabrus simplex. Next base: position 339,025,803 of record NC_090270.1, read on the forward strand.
GTGGGGTTCGAACCCACTATCACCCGAATGCAAGCTTATAGCTGCGCGGCTGTAACCGCACGACCAAATCGCCCGATCGTCTCAATGTCAGAAGACTGGATATATAGAGACACATTCAGGCGATGGTACCATTCAAGTCAAAAGAGGATATCTAATTAAGTCAGGAAGATTCAGGGCTTTGGATCTCGTCAGCAGAATGATAGCCCAATCAGCGTTGAAAATTCATGCAATGTGGATGCGGTGTATGGAAATTGCAGGTGTCCTTTGTGGCATAGAAATACCACTGTCTCTCAATTCGAAGATATATCGGACAGTGGTACAGCTGGGTACACTGTAAGGCCGTCGAAACACTCAGCGCATGGCAAAGAAATGAGGATACTCCGCTGGACGCAGGGCATCTCTCTTACCAGCTGTGTCAGGAACGATTCAATTTGGCATAAAATGGGCATTATGTCAATTTCGGATGAGAAAATGTGTGAGAAGCACTCCCAATAGTATGGCCACGTCCAGTGTGCAGCGTCTGTTAGAGTTGCGAACTCAGTCCTCCATTTAGGCACCGAAAGCCGCCCAGAGAAACATTGCAGACTTAAAAATTATCAGTTTCAAGAATCGCAAAAGACATACAAGACCTCAAAAAATGGCGTTTTTTGAATCATAAAGTGGATCATGAGCAGGTAGAACAACTGTAAGGTTAACAATAAGAAGATATATTATTCTCAATAATTAAGATTAAGATGGGTGAGAATGACGCTACCTCTCATTATCGGGAAATACAAACCGGGAGGTCAAAATGTCAAAAATTTCAAAACATACAATTAAAATTAAGCACTTAGACTAAATGTTTAACATATTGTGACCGTTCATCACATCATCAAGACTATATTGTGGCATTCCGCCGCTCAAATATGCCGTTTTCCGCGCTTTCATACGTTAATTAGCGCCCAAGTCAGCGCACGTCCACCCTCCACGGGGTGCGAGTGGCGAGCTGTCAGCCCCACGCACCAAACTCTCTTTGCGCGTAAGTACTGTACCGAGACATATTTTCGCCTCCGGCCAGAAGCGCTCTCACTCAGGCGCGACAGAGAAAGAAACACTCCCACAGCAAGTAGGTCACGGAGGTCGTGCCCAGCGTTGGCAAATATCACTTTTTCGCTCCTTTTCCAGCGGAAACACCGCTGCCAGAAACCTGTCTTCAATTGTTTTCAGGAGAGAAATTAACATAACTCGCATACTACAAGGCAGATTTTCATGACTCAAGGTTCATTAAAAGCGGCGAATTTTATAAAAAATTTTGACACCAAGAAGTCCTTTACATGATTCTAATGGGATAATCTACGCAGTCTACGGACATCCCACAGGTGTTCACCATCTGGAGAAAGCTGTTAGGGTGACCGAAGCCACGGAACCGCCAAATTGCAAGCCCCTCCCTCACTGGGATATCAAAGGACGCTTTCGAGATTAAAGCAAAACGCGCGAAGTGATCAAAATGATAAGTGATCAGTAGAAACTCGCGCAATTGAGCTTTAATTTGATGCATTGATCGATCCTGGAAACCACGTGCCACCGGACCGATTTCTGCAGGTAGGAGGAGTCTTACCCTCTCTTTCGAGTCTGACACGTTTCATGATAAAAGGGGGTGCGAACTGAGGCAAGCATCTTGTTCTATTCTGCCAGTGGCATAGTGAGGTGGTACCTAATGCGAGTGATTCTTCAGTATTCTTCGCTTCAGTGCTACAAAGTGTGACCAGTCAATAATCATTTGAATAGTGTTTATGTAGCTGAAGTTCTATCAGTGATATGATTATGTAATAGTGGAGTGAAGGTTTATTGATACCAACAGAGTGCGGTATTTAACCCTAACCATGATGGCCATATGATATGCAGAGTGCTTATGTGTACGAATATATGAGTAAAGAGAACGCAAATCAAACGCTAGTAGGCTGTGAAATCGTGTAAGTAAATTCACGAGTGTATTAACTGCCGAAGAAATAACATGGGAGATCCAGTAACCATATAATGATGAATGATCAGGTGTAGGAGAAAGTGCGGCTCAGTGGCGACGCGTAAACTCATGGCGATATCGGTAAAGAAAAAAATCCCAGACGTAGTAGCTAATCTGTACTCCCATATAAACTAGTGCTGAATTAGGCAAGGTCAAACCACGTTCGTAAGGGTAGCTTTGGGACTTCTAATAACAGTGAAAGTGCGAACGTGATAATTAGGGCCTAAACTGCCGACAGTGGGATAGACAGCCAATAGGGAAAGCAACGGGCTACAAACATTACCGGTGCTTGGTTAGAGGACTCGAGCCTATGAGTCTCTCTGATCATAGAAATTATAATGTGTTGCCAGTTATCACGATTATAATTAAGTCAGATCCCCTCATTGTGTTGTGTGCCAGTGACGTCAGTCTCCGAGGAAGAAGAGAATCGACGGGAGGCCCGTACATAAACAAGACGCCGTGGAACCTCAAGGACTGCCTACAGTGTACGGGGACCCAAGACATCATGCCATCCACCCAGCGGCAGCCGAACACCGGACTCCAGGTTGCTGATACTGTCGTAATGGGCGACTAAACGACTAGATGTGCCTTCTTGGGTGAGCTGTGGGGTGATCCAGGCAGATGAGTATTGTGAAAATATTTGAAAGTCTATTTCCTGTAAAATGTAAATATTTAATGCATGCAGATTCTTTAGAAATGTAGGGTAGGATTTCGTTGTTCTCAAAGGGATGGCAGTAGTTATTGATAGGGCTAGTGTTTATGTTTCTTCACGGTCGGGGACCGTATTTCTTTATTTAATATGGGAATTCATGCATGATAATTTAAGACCCTAGATTTGATTTACCGTGGAGCACTATGGGAATTAAAAGGGATTATTTAATATTCTTGAAAATCATTCCATGTACCGTCGATAAAAAGATACGAATAATATGAGTCATCTGGAAATTTCAAGGTTTTCTGTAGTAGATGCTTCACGTAATGTGTTAGGTCATCCCCCGTATAAATTAAGTATGGCGAAGAAGAAACCTCGATATGACAAGTGAAGTGTGATAATGTGTGAATTTATTTAGAACGCGAGTGTTAGCATACTTTGTCCCGAATGCTAGGGCCTTTCTTTCTTCCATAATATGCGTGTATTGGTTATGCCGAGAAGTGAGATCGAGCTACTCCAGCTGATAAGGAATAGATCGAATGCGGTGTTGATGAAATATAAGCAAAGTATGCGCATGGTTGTTTATCCCGTGCTAATGGTATAAAGTAGGCTAGATGCAAGCCGATGTGTTTAATTGATGCGTGTGGCATCCAATGAATAATGATATTTTGAAGCGAAATGCCGAGGTGGCCAGATAACGGGACCGAGTTCCCTTGTGTTGAAAGTGAAAGTGCAGGGTGAGGACAGTGTAAACAGCTGGCCGGTGAGATTTAAAGTCCGGCCAGGTAAGGAGGGATGTGAAATACTATCACCGCTGTGAGAGGAACTTAGTGTTAGAGGGCTCGTTCTCTTTCTCTCCGGCATCGATATTACATGCAACCAGTCAGAAATAAACACCGTTGGTTAGACCTACAATTCCAATAAATGAGAGAATTCCCCATTTCTTTATGTTAATTAAAACGACTAGGGATTTTCAGAGTGGAAGTCACACTTCACAATTGTCACGGGACATGAGTTCATGTCTCATCATCGCCAGAGGCAGTTATGCTGCTGCCACCAGCTACGGGCGGATGCCCCGGTCCGTGATTTATATTGTAAATGTCGAGTGTATTTATTGTCTTCTATCCACAGGTGTGATATGTATTTGAACGCTGTATTGTTTTCTGTTTCGCTAAATATAATTCATTTAAGGATCATCGTTGTACAAGTGTCGAATTCGTGTATATATTTAAGTGACATCCCATTGGAACATACGATGTGTATTATTTGTTTATCTCATGAGATAGCGAGATAGGTGTTTTTCTTTCTAATAAGTGAGACGACTTTCAGGTATTTTAGACAAGCTCATATATCAAATACGCCTCACCTGGTTCATTCGATAGCTAATGTTAATTCTCGCCGATAGGACGACGACTTGGTATTTGAATATATAGTGTAATAATGTAAATAAGGCGAGTAATACAAGATACGCCATCATCCAATTATTTCTGTGTACAACGGTACTAGTGCATAATATGTTTGAATATCTTCAGAGTGAATTGCAATTCTAGGGAAAGGACTAGAGAGGACAGTTACACACTCAAGGAAATTTACGGTGTCTAATTTATAGGTTTAATATGGTGGCATATCCATGTATAAATTATGTACGTGTTTTCTCAGGCATTAATTTTTTTTAAAAAAAAGGAAACGTAATTCATTCTTCTCATTTCATAGGTAAATAGTATTCCTCTCATTATTATGATTCCCCTACTGTAAATTATTAGATTACTGCCCAATAAGGACAGATTGCGACCCGTATGTCTCTACCGGCTCAGCTAGTGCCTTGTAACGCTAGTAGGGGAGAAGGGGTCTTCGGCGCCGCGCCCGGTCGAAGGCCTCATCCAAGGTGTTCCATTTTGAACGTCATGTTGCGGGAATATTATGGTCTATTGATGTACTGATACCACGAAAGGTTACAATATAAATCTAGTGTCTGCAATACAAACCGTACCAGATTGTAGAAGTTAGGAAAATGAAGGGGACTTTAATCATAACTGCTATATGTTCTTTAGTTTGTCGAAGTCTACTTATGACTGATTGCTAATGGACAACGAGTCTAAAGTCGTATGAACGTAAGTGAACACAAAGGTATGTCGGGGATGGATTCCCATTTGTTGGGAATTTGTAACGTGTTCCTGGTTTTTGTGTCTCGGATTATACAAAACATCGGATTATCGAGTCTGGAATTATGAAGACTATACAGAAGAGAAAATTATAAATACAATATTACAATGATCATTGCATTAATGAAGGAGAAACGGTTATGAATTGTAATAAAACTCAGGGAAGAAAAATTGCAGAAAGATACGAATAATCTTAGATATATAAGAGAAAAATTATAGAGAGTATAAAGAACAGAGATAGAAGGAAATACAAATCAGTCATACAAAATGACTATGGAAATAAAAGAGGAAGGTGAAAATGATACAGAACAGGAGAAGAGAGGAAATTAAGGTACTTAGATAAATTAATGTTGTTTGTTTTAAGTCCCAATAACTCCTATTCGACATTCAGGGGCGCTGACATGCAGAAATTTGATTCTGCCAGTTTTCCTTCAGGAGCCAGTAGTTCTACGGACGCGAGACTGACATCTGAGCAACTTCCAATGCCATTGGAGTGACCTGGGATCGAACCTAATGTCTGAGCCACTCAGACGGCTACAGGAGTAGAATACAAGTAGGCTGCTTTAGTAGATAGACAAAGATTTAACGGAAATGAACAAGAAACGGGATAATTATGATGAAAGATTATGAAAAATATTTAAAATGATAAGAAGTAAGGGAACAAAGATAGAAATGATGTCTGTAATATAGAAATAAATGCAGAATGGAATGGCGGGAATAAGAATTCTATGATATAATTTGTAATTGTGAAATGAAGTAAATGTGAAATAAATTAGCAGGATAAAGGACAGAAGGGAATGTTGAAAAGCGAAATAAAATTACTATGAAAATGAAGGAAAAGGTAATATGAAGGAGCAGTGAAGCAATGAATAAAATAAGGAAGTATGTGAAGGAGAAGTAAGAAAGGGAATTGAGCTGGTGTTGTTAATTATAAAGGAAGTATAAATACAATACAGGACTATTTTAAGGGAATGGTGAGGCTAAGAGATAAATGGTATGAAAAGGACAGAATTTGACAATGAAAGGAAAGAAGAGAATAATTAAGGAAAGAAAGATAAAGAGAACCTGATAACCTTAATTCTACATAAATGAAGTGAAGAGAGTAGAGAATGGGATTCCTGTAAGTTCTAACTAAATTTTCAGAATAATTTAGCATGTTATAAAGTTACACAAAACGGAACTTTTATCACTAATTTTATTATCTTCATAACTTTTGATAGGAAAGTTTCTTCCAAGAATCGAAAGTCTTCCCCGTAAGTCGACTTTACTGTAAACCTTTGAACGTTAACCATATTTAATGAGATTAATATTCTTTCAAAATTTACCACTTTTCTGTCACAATTTTCATATCATTAGCGGACGTCAAGAAGAATGCCCCCGAGCGAGATAAATTAACCACACCCAGTTTAGGAATATCCTGCTACCGTACTTGAGAGTAGATAGTATACTACCTGCGACTGCCTGGCTGAATCTTAGATGGCTATTACCAAGCAAGTAGGTTTAATACCTTCTGTTATTTTTAAGTTTTACGAAGGTCTGAATATGATGTGCTTGAGATGGGGTTATGCTCCATTGCGCAACAATACATTTTTAGTTGAGTAAACTTTTTTATCTCCGACATGATGTTGAACAGACCAAACACTCGGCAAGGATGAAATACGATAGTGTTAAATCACTCATTTTTGATGCCACATTAAATAGATTTGGAAGTAATACTGGTCCGAGCAATAATTCGAATACGTCGCCATGGTTTAAGATAGCAACTTCAAGCATATGTTAGAGTGGTACATTATTATTATTATTATTATTATTATTATTATTATTATTATTATTATTATTATTATTATTATTATTATTATTATTATTATTATTATTATTATTATTATTATTATTATTATTGTAGTTGTTGTTATTATTATTATTTCTGGGTGATCATACGTATGCAAAAAAATTAGCACCTGTCTCATAATTTAATTTCAAAATTTTTGACACAGACTCGAAACAGGTACCTTATACGACCAAGGTAGAATAAAGAATTCAGAATAAATAATTCAGACTACCTAAGCTGGGGAACCTGTTAGTATCCATAACATAGGAATAACAATAACAACAACAATAATAATAATAATATTAATAATAATAATAATAATAATAATAATAATAATAATAATAATAATAATAGTACCGGGAGGTACACCTCAACGCCGCGCATTCAAAACTGTCGCCTAAACAAACTCCTCTATTGGTAAAACAGTGAAACTGAAACTACACCAACTTGGAACTTTAATCAGAAGATTTCACCACTGAAATATTATGTAATTTTGTTATTGTGCAGTTTACTAAACTGAGTGAATTTCTCCTTGTTTTGTTTGCCATTCATCAAGTAGTTTGGATATTTCTCCGCAGATGACACTACCAAAAAACTATGATCATGCAACCTGGTGCAATGTGAAAGAACATATAAATTAAGGAAGTTTTGTAATTCTAGGTTGTTTAACTGATTGATATTCATTTATTTTTCGGTTGGCAATATTTCCTTTTCTTTTCCGCCAGTTTTGAATCTGGCCAATGAAAAATTTATGTTATTAATTTTCAACCTATCACAGGCTTCTTGTTCGATTCTGAGTGTAACTTTGAAATTGACCAATTAAATTTCGAGGGTGTGGTTGGTTTAGTCTTGAATGATCTCGAACCTTCCCTGAGGGTTTATAAACTGCTATTTTTCACCTTTCTTGGCCAATTGATCGACGTCTATCTGAGTGTGTGTATGTTAAGCAGGAGGCGGGCGGCCTCAAATTTATTCTTTCTTGTTACCTCTGCAGTTTAACCCGAGGGAAAGGTCCGGCTCTTTAGTATGTAACAACTTTTGTAAAATGTAACTTTTTTCGGCTAATGTAAAAACTTCATAAAATCTTCATGGGTAAACCGGGGATCGAGAGTGAAGAACCCTCTCGATCTCCCCTTAATGTTGGTTTGGGGTGACTACGTTTTTCTCTAACTGTTTTTCCTACTGTAATGTGTTAATGTAATTTCTATACGAGTCACCTCAGTAGTTTGGGAATAACCCCTGTTTCATCGACCTAGAGCCCTTTAGGTTTTTTATGGGTTCATTATCTTGGAGCGCAGTACGCCTCCATTCAGTTTGTGTTTCGGGCCATTTAATTAACCTGTTCTTTTCCGCAAAGGCCCTCTAGGTTGGGTACGAGATGCCCCTGTTTCAAATTGTAAGTTGGGCCATGGGAGGCCAGAAAGTGTAAGGTTTTTGAGATTGCCTCGAGGAGGCTGAAAGAAACGGAGAACCTGTTAGCTCTTTTTCAAGTTTTGTAATTGTAAAGAGTGCCTCTGTAAGGCTAAATATTGTAATTTTAGGAGCAAGTGCTCCAGGAATTAGGGGATTTCTGCCCTTGAATAAATTGGTGCTCTTTAGTAAATTTGAGCTAGGAACTCAGAAATTGTAAAGCGAGGGGCGTGAAGCCCAGGATTTGTAAAATCACTAAATTTCGGATTTTCCTTGTCTTGTTTAAAGTTTGCCATTGTACCTGATCTTTCATTGTTATGAAAAATTGTTAAGTTTGAAGTCCTAAAAGAAATGTAAGATTTGTTAAAGTTTTAAATCAATTCTTGATATTAGTAGTTAGACCCATTCAACCCCGCACCTTCCTTAACTTTTTTCTGTTCCACGGGTAACCCCGTAACAATAATAATAATAATAATAATAATAATAATAATAATAATAATAATAATAATAATAATAATAATAATAATAATAATAATAAATTATGGAAAATGCTTAAGAAAATCTTTGGCCCTGTTTGCATAGAAGGACGTCCCCTGAATTACTCCAGCATTCTGAGAAAATATCATGCATATTCAATTTTTTTTTGCTATTTGCTTTACGTCGCACCGACACAGATAGGTCATATGGGGACGATGGGATAGGAAAGGCCTGGGAATGGGAAGGAAGCAGCCGTGGCCTTAATTATGGTACAACCCCAGCACTTGCGTGGTGTGAAAATTAGAAACTACGGGAAACCATCTTCAGGGCTGCCGACAGTGGGGCTCGATCCTACTATCTCCCGAATGCAAGCTCACAGTTACGCGCCCCTAACCGCACAGCCAACACTAATCGAAAAAGACGACTGAAATATTATGGCAATATTCAAAGAATGCAAAATGAATGACTTACTAAATATATTTAACTACGCCTCCTCACCAGAAGTTAAGAATAACTGAATAATCGAAACTGAAAAGAAATAAAACCTGCAAGAAATCAGCATGACAGGTGAAATTATATGGGAGATGTCTAGCTTTAGCACGTTGGTGAACAAACATCATATTGCAAGAGAAGAACCACCACTGCCTGGACGGAAGAACGAAAGGATTCTTGGAAGAGAAGAAATCAATTTCATCTGCTAAATAATTTTAATCACGCTCCTTTGTTCTGAATAATAATAATAATAATAATAATAATAATAATAATAATAATAATAATAATAATAATAATAATAATAATAATAATAATAATTTCCTCATCACATTTCGTGTGTTTCTGTGATCGCTTGAGCAACCCAGGCTAATTTCGTTTTGCCCTTCCTGACTCCTCGTGATATTTTGGTGAAACTTCCGAATCCGGGATTCGAACTTCGGTGGACCAGGCTGATAGGTGAACAGCCTATGAACTGAGTGAACTACCTGCCGTCTGGTGTGAGTCACTGCATTTCAGTCCATGTGTCAAGTAGTTCACGTTCACTTTGGTATGTGCGCTGCCTTTTATTCTATGGAACTTATAAGAGTTGTGGCGGTGTTATCTAACCAGTTTAATACAGTACATACTAACGATGCAGTAAACATAAGTTAGTACGTTAGATGTAAATATCCAGTGTAAGAAATGAAACTTAACTGAAGCATGTAATATTTAGCAACATATACTGTAAATGCCTAATACCACTCATATATTCATCTCGATATCTCCGTGTGACTGGAGTCGATAGATTAACACAAGCTTTATCCTCTTCCCTCTTCCCATTTTAGGAGGTGACTAAAAGGGGCCCCAGGTACTCTTAACTAGGGAGCATGGGTTGGCAGCCATGGGACCCTTAGCCGAGTCCTGGCATTGCTTCCACTTGCTTGTGTCAGGCTCCCCACTGTCTATCTCCTATCCGACCCCGAAGGTATTATGCGTCGAGGCCTAGGGAGTTCCTCATTTTCACACCCTACGTGACCCTTGTCTTTCCTTGGCCGATAACTTCACTTCTTGAAGTGTCATACCCCTTCAGAATATTCCCCCTCATTAGTGTTGACACAGGGTTCTTGCCCTGTTGTACTTCGTCTTAAAAAACACTCACGAACACCAAAATTCGCCTCGACATCTCAAGAATAAAATAACTGAGGAAAAATAAATTTCATAAACAGGTTTTTCGTGGGAGCAAATAACGGCTAAGAACGTTTTGGAGAAAACAACACCTTGTGGGAAAAAATAAAGGGGTAAAAGCACGGAAAATATTTCGGAATGTTTCGAAGTGGTATGTCCTAAGCTGTTATAACAGTTCATTTTTATACCATTTGAAAGTGGGTGAAGTAAATAAAAATAAAATTTAAAAATACAATTTTCTAATATTTGTTCCTGTTGTACAGAAGAAAAGTCTAGTTTTTATTTTGTTTGAGTCATCAGTCCATAGACTGGTTTGATGCAGCTTTCCATGCCACCCTATCCTGTGCTAACCTTTTCATTTCTACGTAACTATTGCATCCTACATCTGCTCTAATCTGTATGTCATATTCATACCTTGGTCTACCCCTACCGTTCTTGCCACCTACACTTCCTTCAAAAACCAACTGAACAAGTCCTGGGTGTCTTAAGATGTGTCCTATCATTCTATCTCTTCTTCTCGTCAAATTTAGCCAAATCGATCTCCTCTCACCAATTCGATTCAGTATCTCTTCATTCGTGATTCGATCTATCCATCTCACCTTCAGCATTCTTCTGTAACACCACATTTCAAAAGCTTCTATTCTCTTTCTTTCTGAACTAGTTATCGTCCATGTTTCACTTCCATACAATGCCACGCTCCACACAAAAGTCTTCAAAAACATCTTTCTAATTCCGATATCAATGTTTGAAGTGAGCAAATTTCTTTTCTTAAGAAAGCTCTTCCTTGCTTGTGCTAGTCTGCATTTTATGTCCTCCTTACTTCTGCCATCGTTAGTTATTTTACTACCCAAGTAACAATATTCATCTACTTCCTTTAAGACTTCGTTCCCTAATCTAATATTTCCTACATCACCTGCCTTCGTTCGACTGCACACCATTACTTTTGTTTTGGACTTATTTATTTTCATCTTGTACTCCTTACCTAAGACTTCATCCATACCATTCAACAACTTCTCGAGATCTTCTGCAGTCTCAGATAAAATAACAATATCATCCAATATCATCGGCAAATCTCAAGGTTTTGATTTCCTCTCCTTGGACTGTGATTCCCTTTCCAAATTTCTCTTTGATTTCCTTTACTGCCTGTTCTATGTAAACATTGAAAAGGAGAGGGGACAAACTGCAGCCTTGCCTCACTCCTTTCTGGATTGCTGCTTCTTTTTCAAAGCCCTCGATTCTTATCACTGCAGACTGATTTATATACAGGTTGTAGATAATTCTTCGTTCTCGGTATCAGATCCCTATCATCTTCAGAATCATAAATAGCCTGGTCCAATCAACATTATCGAATGCCTTTTCTAGATCTACGAATGCTATGTACGTGGGCTTGTCCTTCTTGATTCGATCCTCTAAGATCAGACGTAAAGTCAGGATTGCTTCACGTGTTCCTACATTTCTTCTGAAGCCAAATTGATCTTCCCCCAACTCAGCTTCAACTTGTTTTTCCATTCTTCTGTAAATAATACGTGTTAAAATTTTGCAGGCATGAGATACTAAACTAATGGTGCGGTAGTTTTCACACCTGTCAGCACCGGCTTTCTTGGGAATAGGTATAACAACATTCTGCCGAAAATCGGATGGGACTTCTCCTGTCTCATACATCTTGCACACTAAATGAAATAACCTTACCATGCTGGTTTCTCCTAAGGCAGTCAGTAATTCAGAGGGAATATCATCAATTCCAGGTGCCTTGTTCCTATTTAGGTCACTCACAGCTCTGTCAAACTCTGACCTCAAAATTGGGTCTCCCATTTCATCAGCATCAACAGCCTCTTCATGTTCCAGAACCAAATTATCTACATCGTTACCTTGATACAACTGTTGGATATGCTCGTGCCATCTTTCTGCTTTGTCTTCTTTCCCTAGAAGTGGCTTTCCATCTGAGCTCTTAATATTCATGCACCTAGATTTCCTTTCTCCAAAGGTTTCCTTGATTTTCCTGTACGCAGCATCTACCTTTCCCAGGACCATACAGCCTTCGACATCCTTGCACTTCTCCTTCAGCCATTCTTCCTTAGCTACCTTGCACTTTCTATCCACTTCATTCTTTAATCGCCTGTATTCTTTTCTGCCTTCTTCATTTCTAGCATTCTTGTATTTTCGTCGTTCATCAATCAGGTCTAGTATCTCGTGAGTTATCCACTGATTCTTAGTTGATCTTTTCTTCCTTCCTAACATTTCTTCAGCAGCCCTACTGACTTCATTTTTCATGACTCTCCACTCTTCCTCTACTGTGTTTCCTTTGGCCTTTTCATTTAGTCCTTGTGCAACATGTTCCTTGAAACAATCCCTCACACTCTTTTCTTTCAACTTGTCTAGATCCCATCTTTTTGCATTCTTTCCTTTCTTCAATTTCTTCAACTTCAGATGGCATTTCATGACCAACAAGTTGTGGTCAGAGTACACGTCTGCTCCTGGGAAAGTCTTGCAATCCAACAACTGGTTTCTGAATCTCTGCCTAATCATAATGAAGTCTATTTGATACCTTCCAGTGTCTCCAGGTCTCGTCCACGTATACAGCCGTCGTTTGTGGTGTTTGAACCAAGTATTGGCGAGGACTAAATTATGATCAGTGCAGAATTCAACCAGCCGACTTCCTCTTTCGTTTCTTTGTCCCAATCCAAATTCTCCTACTGTGCTACCTTCTCTTCCTTGGCCTACCACTGCATTCCAGTCTCCCATCACAATTAGATTCTCGTCACCTTTGACATATTGTATTAAATCTTCTATCTCCTCATATGTTCTTTCAATTTCTTCATCATCCGCTGAACTAGTAGGCATATAGACCTGCACTATTGTGGTGGGCATTGGTTCGGTGTCTATCTTGGCGACAATAATTCTTTCACTATGCTGGTCGTAGTAGCTTAAGAAACAATCATTGGAATAGAGGGTAACTTTGCTAGTAGACCAACACTTTCCTTTTACAATTTGATTTACATCGCACTGACACAGATAGGTCTTATGATGATGATGGGATAGGAAAGGGATAGCAGTGGGAAGGAAGTGGCTGTGGACTTAATTAAGGAATATCCTCCAGCATTTGCCTGGTGTAAAATGGGAAATCACGGAAAACCATCTTCGGGGCTGCCGACAGTGGGGTTTGAACCCACTATCTCCTGACTGCAAGGTCACAGTTGCGCGTTTTTATCCGCGCAGCCAACTCACTTGGTGAGGCCTACATTGATAAGCTAATTACCACTTGATATTACAGGGATTACTGTATACCATTAAAGCCCGTTGGAGTGCTGTTGTTTGTGTAAATTGTAATGCAATCATAAAATTATTTCCCTTGGTTCATCACTAGTCGCTGCATATGATTATCAGCGTGCCGTACTCCTTTAAACACACAGTCGTAGTTAAAATAGGGAGCAAGGATTCATTCCAAGTGGGTGACTGTATAAACTGTAATTTCCCTTAGGTAATATCCAATTGCGTACTTTTGCTTTGATGTAGGGAAAAGCAGCAGATTAGATGCAGGTGGTAATGGTCCTTTGAGAGGTACATAAAATTAGATTTCAGAACGCTTTAAAACCTTTATATTCTGTTTATATGCATGATACGAAAAAAAATTGCTTACAAGTATGAAGCATTTTAAAACGATTTATAATTACGCAGGGAATGAAAGATTGCTTTAAGGAAAATGAATTCACTTAATTTCATTTTATATTCAATGAATACTAAAACCTCGTCTTGAAATGTACTGTGAAGGCTATCTTATACAGAGTTCAAAACCCGCGATATTATAATGATAGCCCATGTTACCGCTCCAGAAAAACGTATATATGAAAATACCCGCACGAATTTGTTGACAAAAAAATATTGTCTTAAGGAAACCGGGAATTGTGAACGATAGAAAAATGTAACTTCCGATGTTTAGTTATATATCTCCAAAACCAAAAGAGGCATTTCCTTGAATGTTCTTTTTGCATATTCATAATACATTCATAATTATTTGAGTACAGTATAAAGCTTCTATGTTTAATATTTTGTGCCAGAAACAACAGTATAACATTTTTTTAATGTTGTAAAAATTCCCGTAATTGATGTACCCTTTCCTGAGAAAATATTCAAAAAACACCCAAGGAAATTTGCATGCATAATATCTGAACCTTTTTGGAGCTGTTGAAGTAAAATTATTGTTCTATTGTTCACAGTATTTGAGAAACTAGTATTTGTTTATAAACGTAGTTGAAAACTGAAATTTTCTGTAAAATTTTCAGTACTGTCCAAGCTGACCTCCATAAACTAATCAATATATCTAATTAAATTTATTTTCACAAGCAGAACTGTATAGTATAAGAGACTACTTTTAAATACGTTGATCTGATAGTTTCTGAGGAAAAGGTACACGAAGTTCGAAAAATATGACTTACGGCAAATCCGAAAAGAATGACTCGTAGCTGGCACCTAATGATATTCAGCCTGCAGAGTTACGTTTAAACCTAATTGTATTGCCTCAAGAATAACTTCAGCACAATAATTGATACACCAAGTTCTTCAGGAAAGGTTGAAGGCATTTCAGGCCCGAAAACGAAAATTGACATTTTTGAGCCTGGCACACTTCCCGGTTCCCTTAAAGGAGAAAGAACCATGGAAATCAAGGTGCTACAATGGAAGGCTTCCCTGCAACATAAGCGAACTCCTGAACCTGATGTTATAGGATGGACCCAAGCTCAGTTCGACTATATTCACAGGCACAGAAAAGAACTCATGTGGGACAAACTTACCGGAACCTCGTTTGGGGTCTTCAAAGATGTAGAAGTAACTGCAAGAGGTAAGGGAGAAAATGTGATGACGACGATGATTTTTGTTGTTTAAAGGGGTCTAACAGCTAGGACATCGGCCTCAAAGGATACGAGGTGCAGCGAAGTGAAACGGCACAATTAAGTGGAAGTAATGCCAGGACTCATCTGAGGGTCCCGCTCCCAAACTGAGAACCCCTCGGGCGTCTGTTAGCCGCCTCTTAGGGCAGACAAGTGACGCCGTGGGTGTATTCTTCGTCTGTGTCCCCCACCCATAGAGTATACAGTTACTAGCTGTAGTACCCGCCCTTTACGTGTCAACCACTTGACATGTGTGTGTATCCCGCAGACTCTGAGGCACATGTCAGCGGCTTGTCGTGACGTACTCGTTTCTTTGCTCTCTGTGGCCCTTTACAATGTTATTTCTTCTTGCATTATAGCTGATTGATTTGATCTATTCCTTCAGGTATAAAAAAGGCAAGTATACGGTTAATATTTAATAAATACTGACAGGCGTACGAAGCCTTTAAGGAGTTACCGGCAGGATCTCCACAGCAAATCACTTTACGGTCTATTGAGCTAGTTATCGATGACTGCCACTGATATTTCCCTAATTTTTCACTCTATCAAAGAAAGTTATGTGCTATTTTCGTGTAAAACCAACCTTGATAAAAATACGTCGAGTTTTATGCGTTAGGTCCCTTCTGCTGAGTTTTTGACAACTTATTAGCTAAGATCCTCCTCGACCGTATTCTAAACTAAATACCAGGCTTCATGAAATCCGTTCATCCATTTTCCCGTGATGCTGTAACATATACTGGCAACGAAAGAAGCAAAGTATACCACAATAAACAGTAGTCAGTTATTGTTGATATGTTCTATGGGCTTTCGATGTGATAGAACTTCACATTTAGTTAATTTTCCTACTCTGTGGTATTCAGAGCACCTAAAGCTTGTAAAGGAAGCCCTCATTCCACATTTCATGACTCCGTCTCGTCTTATCCTTCAAGCGATCTTTCCAATACTATTTTGTTCTGATTTTTATTATTATCTTCACAATTCTCCTTGTCAATATGGACTGATGACTACGTTTTTATCCACTTTAAGACAATTACGACAATAACCACCACCGTCGAAAGTTAACACGACTAAACAATAGTTGCATGTTAGTGATGCTCTGTGTTGATATGGACGAAGCAAGGAAAGTCTACTTTCATGAACATCTATGTTAATATAACCGGTACGGCAAAACTGTATAAGACAAACTTTGTTATGCGGTATTTACCAATAGGGCCACTAATATTAATAGCATGGGTACCTGTACTTGAGAACTACATTTTCGGCCTTCCCCTAAATACCCATTTGACACAGCGGGGATAAACATATTTATAGCGTACACTGTAGTGCTTTATTCCCCGATTTTACATACCGATTGTAAATAAAATCTCTTCAACCATTTTCTCGTGGCTCGGCTTTGATATGAACTGAGCAACAAGAGTCGAAATTCATGACCTTTTCTGTTATCACAGGCGATACTGTATACGACATAAATGGTAAAAAGTTGTATTCTTTATAAATTTATCGATAAGACCACTAATAACATAGATATTTGAAGGCTATATTTTAGGCCTTCCCCTAACCTACCACTTCACTCAGCGCGAATAAAATAATTTGTACCGCAAGTGTAGTGCATTATAACTAAACTTTACTTACAGACATCCATTCATTTCTGTTCAGTCATTTTCTGTTGATGTGGGTACGTACATGACAGACAGACAGACAGACAGACAGACAGACAGACAGACAGACAGACAGACAGACAGACAGACAGACAGACAGACAGACAGAGGCGACGGAAAATTAAAAACTGCATTTCATTTTTATTTTGGACATAGCCGATACAGAAATACCATTCGTTTCTAAACTTTTTTACAACTGGCTTTACGTCGCACCGACACAGAGAGGTCTCATGGCGACGATGGAATAGTAAAGGGCTAGGAGTGAGAAGGATGGGCACGTGGCCTCAAAAAGGTACAGTCCCAGCGTTTGCCTGGTGCGAAAATGGAAAACCACGAAAAACCATCTTCAGGACTGCCGACAGTGGGGTTCGAACCCACTATCTCCCGAATACTGGATACTGCCCGCACTTAAGCGACTGCAGCTATCGAGCTCGGTCTTCTGCAATGTAGAGACAAAAATAATAATAATAATAATAATAATAATAATTGGTATTATTAATAAAGTCATCCCCCATGGAGTCAGTTCCTGTGATGAATGGCGTGAAAATGTTGCTGAGAGGAGCGGTTGGTTTATTGATTTCAATGGGCTTGACAGACTGACATGATAAGTAATAGCAACTTCTGGCACAGTGGGGAAAGCAACGGGAAACTACATTACGTCTATAATTTCCCTAGAACGCTCATTCAGTTATGAATAGACTACCTATGACAGGTTATGATTGATCTGTTGAACATACAAACAGTATTCGGGCTGAAGTCTCAACATACAGGCACGTTTATCTGTTCATTTGATTGTAGTCTTGGAGAAGGGCCTCCAACAATACAATAGGTACAGTGCTAATTAGAGCATAGACAGGAACTTAATTTTTTTCACGTGAAGGTTACAACGTTACTATTTACTATCCTGATGTATAGTTTAACACAGCTCCCATATAACCGTACCACTACTCATTATTCAACTGCCAACAAAACGAGGCGTAAACGCATACAATTCATGGACTTTAGAACACTATTTTCGACATCCTCATTCTATTCAGATACTTGATGTTTCCAGTTGCAATAAACATTGAAAATGTTCCCTAATGGGAATCTATCTGTATCCATTAGCTTAGAATAAATTACTCGTACTGTTCCGTACTGTCGATAAATCTATTACAAAATCCTGTATTATCGGTGTGCATTACTCAATTTCCCCTTTAAAAGGCATACAAACTTTCTAGCAGTATTCTTTTTTTTTACCAGCAAATGCGAGTGTTGGCTTACCAGCTAACCTGTGCTTATATTGATTTGTATCCGTGCGTGGGACGCAATAAAACTGTAACACAGTTTCGAATTCATGAGGGAAGAGACGCAGGTGCTAATGCTGATGAAAATACTCACACGTTAACAATTCTTACCTTGATCATCAATAAGAATAGTAATTAGAGCTGATTGCAAAGCCCTGGTGCATTATCAAATTGGAGGATACATTACATATCACAGTTCTATATCAGTACATATGTCTAGATTCATCTCTGATTGCCAGGCAGTCTGTCAAGGATTAAAAAGTAATGTTATTGTTTTGTGGGCCTTCAATTGGTACAGATTTATGAGACACCGGAGTGTTGGTATGTCGTCCTGCTGAAAAACCCACCGATATCTACGTTATGGGATGGTGAAGTCACCCCGAAAACACAACACAGGTACAGTGAGTGTCTACCAATTACACGCAAATATAGAAAAATTGGGCGTGATCACTGTGTGGGTGGGTGGTCGCAACTTTCGCACACGGGAGAATAGGGAGAGCGTATCCCTAACACACACACAGTAAATTTGAAACCCCGGTACTCAAAATGTACATGATAATGCTATTGGCTTTATGTCCCGTTACTTTTACGGTTTTCGGAGACGGAGAGGTGCCGGAATTTGGTCCTGCATGAGTTCATTTACGTGCCAGTAAATCTACCGACACGAGGCTGACTTATTTGAGCACCTTCAAATACCACCGGACTGATTTAGGATCGAACCTGTCAAGTGGTGGACTGAAGGCCAGCGCCTCAACAGTCTGAGCCACTCAGCCTCGCTTCAGAATGTACAATAGAGACTTAAGATTAAATAGCTGCACATAGAAAGCACGCTGTGTCAGCACTATCTTGACTCAGCTGTCATGAAAAACCTAAAGCTGAAATTAACAGACGTATGTCCCCAGAAGTCCGCCTCTGTGGTGTAGTGGTTAGCGTGACTAGCTGCCGCCCCCGGAGGTCCAGGTTCGGTTCCCGGCTCTGCCACGAAATTTGAAAAGTGGTACGAGGGCTGGAACGGGGTCCACTCAGCCTCGGGAGGTCAACTGAGTAGAGGTGGGTTCGATTCCCACCTCAGCCATCCTCGAAGTAGTTTTCCGTGGTTTCCCACTTCACCTCCAGGCGAATGTCGGGTTGGTACCTAACTTAAGGCCACGGCCACTTCCTTCCCTCTTCCTTGCCTATCCCTTCCAATCTTCCCATCCCCCTCCAAGGCCACTGTTCACCATAGCAGGTGATGCCGCCTGGGCGAGGTACTGGTCATACTGCCCAGTTGTATCCCCCGACCAAGAGTCTGAAGCTCCAGGACACTGCCGTTGAGGCGGTAGAGGTGGGATTCCTCGCTGAGTCCGACGGAAAAGCCGAACCTGGAGGGTAAACAGATGATGATGTCCCCAGAAGAGCAGTTTGGCGGATTGAGGCAATGATAACCACCAAACATCCACTTCGAAAGGCTAGTCACGTTACCCCATCTGTACAGCACAGGTGGTCGATGTGAGCTTGCAAGGTGTGATGTGAAGTCTTGATGGATGGCCATGACAGGTACTTCCTGTATACAGGATGAACCGACATTCGCGCACTTGGGCGTCGCAACGCGACTCCTCACATGCCAGCAATAAAAATGTATCTCACAAAAGTTCGTCCTGCGAGTATATCCGGCAGAAAAAGGACGTTGAAGAGTGGCATTCTGGCAACACTGTAATCATATGTACTGTAACTCCTTCTGTCAGCACATATAGTTGTGCTGTACAGTTGGTGCAGTGGATAGAGTTTTTGGGTTAGATGCAGGAGGTCGAGGGGTCGATCCTGGGTTGAGGCGTATGTTTTTCATTTCGTAAATGTAATCCAGGTGGTATGGTATCTGGCGTCTTAATCGTCAACAGCGATTGCAGCGGGTCCTCTAGAAACCATTTTCACTTGCATACTACGATTCTAGAAATGAACGAACAATCCTTTTCATTGGTCTGCTTTGAAAGACGCCCTTTCCTTTGGTTGCTATGATTACGATACACTAAACTCATGCGATATAAAACGACTGTTGGAAACATTGTGCATATGCCACTATGACGAAGAAAGTCCTTCGAGAAATATATTCTACGTTAAAACATTATTATTAATAATGTGTATCTGTGAATCATCATCATCTGCTTACCCTTCAGGTTCGGCTTTTCCCTCGGACTCAGTGAGGGATCCCACCTCTACCGCCTCAAGGGCAGTGTCCTGGAGCTTCAGACTCTTGGTCGGGGGATACAACTGGGGAGAATGACCAGTACCTCGCCCAGGCGGCCTCACCTGCTATGCTGAACAGGGGCCTTGTGGAGGGATGGGAAGATTGGAAGGGATAGACAAGGAAGAGGGAAGGAAGCCGCCGTGGCCTTAAGTTAGGTACCATCCCGACATTCGCCTGCAGGTGAAGTGGGAAACCACGGAAAACCACTTCGAGGATGGCTGAGGTGGGAATCGAACCCACCTCTACTCAGTTGACCTCCCGAGGCTGAGTGGACCCCGTTCCAGCCCTCGTACCACTTTTCAAATTTTCGTGGCCGAGCCGGGAATCGAACCCGGACCTCCGGGGGTGGCAGCTAATCACGCTAACCACTACACCACAGAGGCGGACGTATCTGTGAATAATCTTTATTTATCTACGATGTTTACACTGAGCACACTACGCTTGCCACATTATACTGTACATCTATCACGATGTAAAGAACATTGTGTTTTTTTTTTTTTTTTTTCTAAATTAAAGCTTCACATAAAATGGTTGTCAGATTTACTTGCCAGCTTTATGCCCCCGCCCCTATCGATGATTAAGAAAGCGAAATGATTGATCGATGATGTGCATCTAAATGAGAGCTTCCAGTCAGCTAAAGTACGCCCTATGTCGCAGTTGAAGATAATACTCTGGATTGCCGCAAGTAAATCAGTGACCGAAAGCTGATGTTCTTACACATGTTTACTTAGGCCAAGTGTAATTGCCACCACCAGAGAGCAGAAGTTTCTAAAACCGAGTTAACATGCAAGCTAACTAGGATAGGTCGTTCTCCGTGTTGACTTGGAATAAAGTTTAACCATAGATACGCTCAGACGAGACTGGGGAAAGCGCGACTCTCTCGTAGGGAAGTTTCTTCGTCTACGAGTCACATAACGTAATTTTAACTAATTTTAACTAATTAAAGAAAATTCTCCCAACAAACAGTCAAAGAAACTGTAGGGTCAATAGTATAACTTCCTGAAAATTTATTTTTTTCAAATTCAGTTCAAATAAATGTTCTTAATTTTACACATAACATGTTATCTCAGTTGTTTGACCAACTTTCGTTCATGTCAAGGACTTCATTGTGATGGTGAACATTTTCTCCACAAACAGAACTGAAACAAGGTAACCGACATCAGTTTATATGACTAGACTCCTTAACAATCGTGTTGATAGACTCCATGGCTGGTCTTTGGTCACAGGGGCCCGGGTTCGCTTTCCGGCAGGGTCGAGAAATTTAACCATGATTGGTTAATTTCACTGGTTCTGGGCCTGGGTGTATATGTTGTCTTTATCATCATTTCATCCTCGTCTCGACGTTAAGGTCGCCTACGGGCTTCAAATTCAAAGACCTGCACCTGGCGAACTGAACATGTCCTCGGATATTCCCGGCACTAAAAGTCATTTCAATAATCATGGTCTCTAGGAGGGCTTCTGTAGTGATCGAAGGAAAAAATGAACTTGTGTTGTGCTTCTTCTAAATTAAACATCAAACACAATATGTGTCGTCTTGCCAGATTCTTCACCCCTCCCCCTTCCCGATGGACGATTAAGGAAACAAAATGAGTGGTCTATGACGTGTATCTAAATGAGTATTCCGGTTAGCTAAAGGATACTAAATAAGTTACAGGGTTATGACTGAATGCAAACAGACCTCGACAGTGTTGTGAGATGAATATCACAAAATGTTTGACGGTAAACAGGGTGAAAAATAAGGTTTTAAATTTTAGGAAGAGGAAAATAGCTCTTGTCTTTTATTAATTTGTTGATAGGGTAAATTTACGTCACGGGGATCACTGTAGGTGATTAAGTGTCAATATAGGGCATGACCTTGATAGAGTTAGGCACATTAAGAAGTTTCTAAATAAAGGTTACAGATCTCTTCATATGGTTATAAGAGTATTTAGGGGTTGCAGCAAGGATGTGAAGGAGAGAGTGTACGTCTCTGACAACACCCCAATTAGAGTAGGCTATGGTTCTAACGTACGGGAGTCACACCAGGGATACTTGATACGAGAACTGGAAATAAGAGAGATTTACTCTGGGTGACTTCCGACAAAGGAGTAGTGTGAAGAAAGTGTTGCGAAATTTGGGCTGCGAAGTCTTGCGATGAAGTTGAGATGCTGGACTGAACAGTATGTTCCCAGCTGCCAGTGGAGCAATAGTGTGGAATAACAACGGTAGACGAATTAATTTATAGGAGTAACAAATAGGGAATGGAATTATTAATCAAGGGAATTGTTCGATAAATTTCCAAGTGTATTAAAAACTTTTAAGAAAAAAATTAAGTAAACAATTGATGGGAAATCTGCCACCTAGGCAAAAGTCCTAAATGCATTTCAATTACCACTGATTGATTGATTGATTGATTGATTGATTGATTGATTGATTGATTGATTGATTGATTGATTGATTGATTGATTGATTGATTGATTGATTGATTGATTGATTGATTGATTGATTGATTGATTGATTGAATCACGCCCCATGTCAAGTTAAATTCAGATGCTGCGCTGGAGGCAGATATGAATACAGGTATCTCGTTAATTTTCACGAGACTTGATCCTTTCACAGAGAAATTGCATCTCCTCGGGTGTTGTATGACTAAATTTTAATTATTTTAATAGCTTAAACTCCAAATATGTCACCTGTGATATTTTACACGTCGACTTTGTACGACATGGTGGGTAGAATGAACATATATCCGCTTTTCATTAATTCGACTAGAGGGTTTCAACCCGAGACCTGGGAATACAAAGGCCGACACCCTACCACTGACCGACGGAGGAAGCGTTCTGGTAATTGATACTGACTTATTTTCTTCCTTTACCATTTGCTCTACGTCGCACCGACACAGGTAGATCTTATGACGTTGATGGGATGGAGTGGGAATGAAGCGGTCGTAGCCGTAATTAAGCAACAGCCCAAGCACATACCTGGTGTGAAAATGGGAAACCGACGGAAACCATCTTCAGGCTGTCGAAACCACTCTCTCCTGAGTATAGGCTGATAGTTACGTGACCAAACCGCGCAGCCGCTTCATGGAATATTCGAAAGGTAATGAAGCTCACAATATTGCGAGACTACCGAAGTCGAGTGCATCCCCTTGTTGGTGAAATCTGAACACAGACACGTGATTACCATTTCATAAATTCCATATATTTGGCCGGAATTCGAATTGTGACCACGTCGGAAAGAATCTAGTAACGATAACACTAAGTTAAATTAGCGCTTTAGCACGTCATAGTGCAGTAGATATTCTCATGACACTGCGTGCTTTCGAAAACCCTGAGGTTATATTTGTAAAAGGTTATTTTAACTGGTATAACATTTACATATGTTTGAATCGTGTGAGTGTGCTGAAGCCTTGCCTACTTTCCGCTTGAGGCTATTCAAATGCGGAAAAAGTAACTCTCGCCCAGTGAGATACATTTCCAGGTTAGAAAACTATATCTCCAGTTTTAAACTTTGAAAAGGAACGGAGAACGTGAGAGAGAGAAAGTAAGTTCAGACGAGTAGCTTGAGGGATGGGCTGGAGTAGGGATAGGTGGGAAGAGGGAAACCTGGAGTGCCGGGGCGTAAGCCTGGAGAAGACTGATGGTCTCCGATGGGGTGAAATTGATTTATTTAAGGTTTGGTCCAAAACAGCTTCCCTTTGCAAGGAATGGTAAGGAGCTTAAAGGGAAAGGAGGAAAAACGGAATAAAGGGAACGAGAAAAGAGAAAGAAAAGAAGACTTGATTAGTAGACGCCATTGTTTACACAGTCTTTTGACTGGTGCAGGTAATTGAGTTCTGCGTTTTCATTTCATGAAGGACTGACTGTGCATATCCGTTGTTATACCGGATGATACCAGCTAATTTTAATGATTCTGTATTTGGAGTTAAGAAACGAAATAAACACCAAGTCTTTGGCATTAAAGCCGTTTAGAGGTATGTCCTAATCATACAGTCATCAATAGCCTTCCGCCGGTTAGGTTATCTACTGCATACTCCTTGGTAACACTTGCCTTCAAAATTAAGCAAAGTTTGGCTCGGGGAAATTCATCAGTGATTCATCTATTCATGACCATGCAACACGGCAATATGGAAACTTACAAGTCGCTATAATGAATAGAGTGAAGTATTGAACTAATGGTGTATTGTATAGGGCTACAATAGCATTTAATTCCATTCCAGACTCGAAAAAATTTCAATAAATTCTAAAGAAGTGCTAAACATTTACGGATAAAATTTAATGCTCTTACATTTAGTCTGTTTAGATAAACTTGTTATCAGGTTTCATTTCGAGCTGTATGGTTCTCTAAATATATACGTTTACACACAATTGTATCATTGAAAAGTTGCATTTTAGATTTAAATTATTATAATATTTTATCAGCTCAATAATTCAGTTTTTCTTTAATATTGTAACAGTGCCAGCTTTATAATGTACTGTTCCAAAACAAGCATTAGATCATGGGATCTTTGAAATAAATACATAAATAAATAAATAAATAAATAAATAAATAAATAAATAAATAAATAAATAAATAAATAAATAAATAAATAAATAAATAAATAAATAAATAAATGAAGATAAATGTTCCCTAGCTAGATGGTTGGCAGGGTCTAGAGTTCCACGTGGTCAGCGTGATATCCTCAGCCATATTGCTCATATTACTTCTTTTTTTAGAATTTTGCTTTACGTTTCACCGACACAGATAGGTCAAATTTATCGACACTGCAAGACTTCAGACTTAGATGAAACAATACAAGATATTAACAATGACCTTCGACGACTCAGTAAATATACACAACGAAATTCTCTTATACTAAACTGCACAAAATCTCAGGCAATCGTAATCGGATCACGAAAGTTATTGAACAGCTCAGACAATGTTGCAATCCCGCCTATCCTACTGAATGGTAACATTATTCCCTACAGTAAAACAGTTTAAAATCTGGGCGTAATTATGAATGAAACACTTGAATGGTCTGATCACACGAAAAAAATCTGTAAAAAGAGTTTTGTAGCGCTCCCTCTTAAACGGCAAAGGGATATATTTCCCTTTGAGCTAAAGGCCAAACTAATACAGATACTGGTTCTCTCTATTCTTGATTATTATGGCGTTGCTCTGGTTGATATGATGAGAGAAGAAACACTTAAACTTCAACGAGCACTGAATTCCTGCCTGAGATTTATTAACGATGTTCTTATCACTCCATACTATCAGGCTCTCTCATGGCTGAAGCCTGATAAACGTCGGCAGCTACATATTTTAACGATGGTGTTTAGAGTACTAGCTGAAAGTCAGCCACTGTATATATCCTCTAAATTCACCTTTTTTATCATTATTTCACAACTTAAATACACGTTCCAGATCCACTCTTTCTATTCCAGTGCACCGCACAAATAAAATTAATAGACCGTTTGTAGTGACCGGCGCCAGATAATGGAATTCTCTGCCAGTTCAGGTCAGAGAAACTAGCTTTTTTACAAAGATTTAAGGTCACCTGCCGAGACTACCTGCTGAGGACAGCTGACTGAATGGTTGAAGTATGAATGCGTGCGCGCCTGAGGATTAGTCATTATTACGAGTTTTTAGTATTAATTAGTTTTAGTATGAACTTAGTCATTTATTTAAATTTATTCTCAATTCTATTAATTTTTGCAGTTTTCACTATTTTAAGTATCTCAGTATTTGATTACTATGTGGTTAAGTGGAAGAGAGTGCCTCGAGCGCTAAATTCGCCACTGAAAAAAAGGGCATTAATAAATAAAAAATAAAAAAATAAAATATGGCGACAGTGGGATAGGAAAGGGCTAGGAGTAGGAACGAAGCGGCCATGGCTTTAATCAAGGTAGAGCCCCAGCATTTGTCTTGTGTGAAAACAACGGAAAACAATTTTCAGGGTTGCCGACAGTGGGGTTCGAATGCACTATCTCCTGGATGCAACCTCACAGCTGTGCGCCCATAGCCGCACGACCAACTCGCCCGATGTTCATATTTCTTCATCGACTCCACTGCCTCTCGTATCAGCCAATTCCTTAGTGGCTTTCATCTGGCTGAGTCGGGTCCGCAGATCTCAGTAAACAAAATACCACTCTACCGATTAGGAATCAAACCTGGGTCTTCTGGATGAGAAGCAGGACGATTTCCCTGTACAACAGGGCTGGTTATTAACATATACCACACCCAGGGAGTTCACAAATCTGTGGGAAGTAATGACGGGGTTGTAGGACTAACAAAAGCAACAAAAAATTCCCTATGAGCATATGTCCAACGATCAATCATTTAAATACCAAACCACACCCACTGGCACAACAGCCCTGACGGGTCTTGGCCTACCAAGCGACTGCTGCTCACACCGAAGGCCTGCAAATTAGGTGTCGTGTGGTCAGCACGACGAATCCTCTCGGCCGTTATTCTCGGTTACCTAGACCGGGGCGGCCATATCACCGTCAGATAGCTCCTCAATTGTAATCTCGTAGGCTGAGTGGACCTCAAATGAACCTTCAGATCCTGGTAAAAATCCCTGACCTGGCCGGTAATTGAATCCGGGGCCTCCGGGTAAGATGCAGGCCCGCTATCCCTACACCTTGGGGTGGCAGCATTTAGTTACATATTTCTCAAATTTGTACGGGAAGTATTGGAAATAACCTTACCTGGCACGGCTCATGTCGAGTAGCAGGGATGCTAATACAGGAAGTGCTCAATACGTCCATGCCTGATGGCATGCCACTTCATCGTTTGTCGAGCAAGTTCGAACACTCCAGGTATCGATGGCAAACTTGTTCCACACGCTGACGGAGTACTGTAATATCCGGCATGCCTGACTCCAAGCTTAATCCTCAATACGAACTATCCCGCTATTCCAGCAATAACTGAAAAGGCCGAGCTCGTACACGATCTGCCATAGGAGATACGTTTAGAGGAATTTTCGGAGTTGTTTTGGAGTGTAGGTCTATTATCCATCCCCCGATTATTTATCACATGTTCGGAAACACCCTATATACGGGATGCGGAACAACATTGTTTCGTGAATTAATAAATTATTAATTGAAACGGTAATTTTGCCTCTGTCTCTTTGTACTGTCCAGGGCAAAATTTAGCTTCCACTGAAGTTTGTCTCATTTATGGCTGTGATTAGTAATGTAAACCTCCAGAGATATGAGTAATGACATTCGGAGCAAGACTAGTGCGTCTGGTGCTATTCACAGAGCTGACAGTGCTGCAATAGCTGTTTCTGGTACAGTGAAGAAAATCAATATTCACTACTCGTCATGCCTTGTACGGCTCATTGTGGTGTTGGCGTATGTTTTGTGGTTTCTCTGTATTCGCATAAACTTTGTTGTTTGTATTTGAGGATCAAACTTGCCTCCCGACTGAAGACTTAACAGAGAAATGAAAAGTAGAAATAAATAATGAACAACTCAAAAAAAGGAGATGACACATGTTGTTTATAAACTTTCTACGATATTCAACAAAGCATATGGTGACGTTATTGATAACGCTTCATAAATTTATCATGATTGTACATTCCGAAGAGAAAATGAAATAAATACTCGTTAATATAACAGCTAAGATTTGTAATAATTTATAAGAGTGGCCATTGATAGTCTAATAATAATAATAATAATAATAATAATAATAATAATAATAATAATAATAATAATAATAATAATAATAATAATAATAATGGGAATTTTTGTCGTTAAGCCTTGATAAAAGTACCAATACGAAGCAATTAAGAAATTCATCTCATCCATGCCACCACAGTGTGTGCGGACGTATTGTCTTCTAAATATACTTACACTAAAGTAATTAACACTTGTAAAATCTGGTTCACCTACTGTTATTTCAGGATATTTGGCCTTTAGTGTCTATAGTGACTAACACAGATGTGGTATCTTTCTCTAGACATAATGTAACAGAATTAATATGTGACTCGAGAAGTCGTCTTAAGTATGGCTGACGTACGTTGTGAATTGGGGTATTGGATTTCAACGTGATCTATGTAACTATTTCTTAATATTTTAGATATTACTCGACTTTCACATGACACCTGACTCCTCCCTTTCTTATATTAGCCAGTTTCTCAATTATTCATACGATAACAGGTGAACAGAATTCTACACCAGGAATGGAATATTTGAACGAGCCGGATATTGTAGCGGAACTCTTCTGGAAGAAGACTGAATACTTACTCCCCTAATGCAACATAGACTCTAACAGTATTCATATAAATTACGTATTTCCTCCTATTACTAAAATAAATCTTTAGAAATACTGAAAATGTTTCCAAATATAATATTTCTATCGTATTTTATTTTCTAACACTTGAACATTTTTACATCACACAAACACAAATGGATCAGCTAGGTTTTCGAAGGTTTCAGAGCTCTGTCCAAGTTGGTTCTAGCTACTAGTGCACAGGAACTACAGATCTTCATGTAGAAGGCGATGTTAACTAGCAGGGAATATGGTTTGGAAATCAACGGTAGAAATACAAAGCTGATAATTATCAATGACAGAAAGCCAACTACCCCAAGCTGATATCAAAATCGTCCACAAATGTGTCTGCTTGTACTTCCTGACTTCTAATACAGGAGAATGTTCCATTGAAATCAAGAGAATAAATCAAGACCATGGCCAGGATACGGAAACACCGTACAGTTACAGAGAACACGAAATTGCAGCTGGTTAACTTCCGCATATTCCCCATTGCCATCAGTGCAGCTAAGACCTGGACAATCAAACAGCCAGATAAGAGGAACACTGAAAGTATTAGGATTTACTTTTCCGGGCGTATTCTACACATTCATTGGACTGAACACCGTTCGGACTTACTGCCAGAAGGATATGCACCTTGGAGCAGATTGTGATGGAGGAAGACATCCAATCAGCTGAGTGGACCACTTTCAGCCCCTGATGAGGAGATCTCCCCACGAAGCTATCCTTTTAGCGAAAGACCACCAGACATAGAGCAAACAAATTACCACCGCTAAAACAAAAAACGGATTGAGATTTGTCAGAGATCTCGTGATTATGTGCCGAATCATGTGATGAAGACTCATAACCTAGGTTCTAAATTGTTTATTTCTTCATATGGATAAGAAATCGACTTTTCGTCAATATGAGACAGAGGTCCGCCTCTGTGGTGTAGTGGTTAGTGTGATTAGCTGCCATCTCCAGACGCCAAGGTTCGATTCATTGTTCTGCCACGAAATTTAAAAACATGTTACGAGGACTGGAAGGGAGTCAACTCAGCCTCGTGAAGTCAACTGAGTATAAAGGGTTCGATTCCCATCTATTCCATCCTCGAAGTGGTTTTCTGAGGTTTCCCACTTTTCTCCAGGAAAATTGCCGGGATGGTACCTAAGACCACGGCCGCTTCCTTCCCTCGTCCTTGCCTATTGCTTCCAATCTTCCAATCCCCCACAAGGTCCCTGTTCAGCATAGGAAGTAAGGCTGCCTGGGCAAGGTAGTGGTCCTCTTACCGAGTGGTATCCCCAACCAAAAGTTTCACTCTCCAGAGCACTGCCCTTGAGAAGGTAGAAGTGGTATCCCTCACTGAGTCCGGGTGATAAGCCAATCCTGGATCTTAAACGGATAGTGAACTGGAACAGAGGCCCACGTGGAAGTTGCTTACTAAGACGTAAATGATATCAACGAAATGGAAATTCATCGAAGACCTCGTTTGGTAAAGCCTTCAAATCCCTACGTCATTTTCGAATGAAGAAAAATTGACCCCAAATTATACTCTTGAATTCCCAATTCAAGAGGAAGTAGATTTGTCAGAGATCTCGTTATCATGAGCCGTATCGTATTATGATGATGAAGATGCCACTAATTTCATTCGTTGTTTTACAAGTTACTTTACGTCGCACCGACTCAGATAGGTCTCATGGCGACAATAGGACAAGAAGGGGCTAGGTAGGATTGGGAAGGAAGTGGCCGTGGCCTTAATTAAGGTACATCCCCAGCATTGGCCTGGTGTGAAAATGGGAAACAACGGAAAACCATCTTCAGGGCTGCCGACAGTGGGGTTCGAAGCCACTATCTCCAGAATACGGGATACTGGCCGCACTTAAGCGACTGCAGCTATCGAGCTCTGTCACTCGAATTTTAAGAGGTTGATCTACCTCCAAAAATTAACAGATACGTATCCGAGGGTATGCGCCATTGGTCCTTTCTTAAACAGAAAATGACCCAATATATTTAACGACCTGTAAACCCGCTGAAAAATTTCTTTGTGGGTACCTGTAGCAACCTTAGTCCAGTGGCTAGCATTCTTGACTTCCACGCAGACGTATCGGGTCCAAAGCGCGCAAGCGACTAATTTTTACCCCTTATTTTTACGTTTCCTTTAATTTTTTATGTGTAGGATAGTGGGAGAATATGTTAAATAATCTACGACGATAGTACACGTGTTTGCTATGACACCACTTCTATTTACTCTGCGCATTTCGTAACAATAATTCCACACTTACAAAGACAAAAAAGAGATAAAAAGAGAAAGGGAGAAAAAAGCAAGAATGAGCTGCAAGCTCGTTTCAAACCCAAGACGACGGGCTGAGTGGCTCAGACGGTTGAGGCGCTGGCTTTCTGACACCAACTTGGCAGGTTCCAACCTGGCTCAGTCCGCAGGTATTTGAAGGTGCTCGAATGCTTCAGTCTCGTATTAGTAGATTTACTGGCACGTAAAAGAAATCCTACGTGACTAAATTCTGGCACCTCGATATCTCCAAAAACCATAAGAGTGTAGTTAGGGGAACATGAAGCATATAACATTATTATTAACCCAACACGCACGCGTGAATTTTAGAGCGCTAACCCATAAATCAAGAGTGCTACAGATAGTCACATGAAAATTGTCAGCAGGTAACCAGACCGTTAAATTTAAAGGACTAATGACGCAGCGAGTTTGCCGTGTGGTTAGGAGAGCGCAGCTGTGAGCTTGCATTGGGTTCGAACTCCACTCTCGGCAGCCCTGAGGATTGTTTCCCGTGGTTTCCCATTTTTTTTTTTGCTAGTTGCTTTACGTCGCACCGACTCAGATAGGTCTTACGGCGACGATGGGACAGGGAAGGGCTAGGAGCGGGAAGGAAGCGGCCGTGGCCTTAATTAAGGTACAGCCCCAGCATTTGCCTGGTGTGAAAATGGTGAAACCACGGAAAATCATTTTCAGGGCTGCCGACAGTGGGGTTCGAACCTACTATCTCCCGAATACTGGATACTGGCCGCAGCTATCGAGCTCGGTGTTTCCCATTTTCAAACCAAGCCAATGGTGGGGCTGTACCTTAATTAAGGCCACGGCCGCTCCCTTCCCAGTCCTAGCCCTTTCCTATCCCATCGTCGACATAACCTATCTGTGTCGGTGCGACGTAAAGCAAATTGTAAAAAAAAATGACTAATGCCACGAACCCTAAGATACGTATCTATTCATTTCCCAGGTAGACAACCTTCGTAATATTGAAACAAGTCGCTGACCCCAAACTGTGACCTCCCATTATCGGTGAAAGCTCGAAGTCAGAATTCTATACGACAGAAATGGTATTACAACTTTCAATATACGGTACAACAAAGTTGCACTAGCCATAACCAAGAAACTGTATAATTAAACCTTTTTGCTGCAAAGTGTATATACAGCACGTTTCATGATTTATTTTTTGCTAATTTAATTTTGAAACGACACGACGAATGGATTTCTCTTCAATAAACAAAGTTGTAGAAACTAGGGTGAAAATAAGTTCTAAAAGAAAGCTGTGACCCAGATGTGAAAGAATAAGGGTTGGAACATATTGAAGGTGATATGATAAATAGCTGGATTTGCGTGGAAATTAGTTTCGAGCGAGCCCGGTCTTTCTCCATCGCATACGTGCCACAGTGGGCGGCCCTCAAACATAGACTACTAATATTCCGCGAGCAATAAGAGCCAAAAGTAAAGTTTTCTTCTTTCTTTCTGTTTCCTTTTCTTTCATTCTTTTGTAGTTTCCTATTTTATATTCGATTACCCAGCCAACTTATAAAATAGTTTGGCAAGCACAATGCATCATTCAAAATCTAATCACAAATTTTCTTAACCTTACGTCATCAAGACCGATGACCGATGTCTATCGACCTACCTTATAATGCCCAGTATTCCTGGCTCGACATAAGCTGAGAGCAACAGAGAATTGAAACAAGAATATTAATGTCATCGCTTGCTTGATAGCACGTCGTAAATCCAATACTGCACTTATTAGGTGAACATCCAGTAAGTAAACAGATCTGTCTTGTTGCATTATAGTTGAATATAATGGCACGACATCTCAGGGAGAACAGATGCCTGTTATAACGCTCAAGGGTTCAGGCCATACATTATTATTATTATTATTATTATTATTATTATTATTATTATTCATTCGTCATTATTTCATACTGGTTAATACTTCTCTGAATGTCAGTTCAGGGCCTGTGTCATTTACATAGAAATTCCGGCCTGTCAGAGATCCCGGGTTAGAATTCTGTTCCCACATATAAATTTTCAAACCATTTCTCCGGTGGCTCGATCAATCACTACTGATCTGCATTTAGGGCAGTCGCCCAGGTGGCAGATTCCCTATCTGTTGTTTTCCTAGCCTTTTCTTAAATTATCGCAAAGAAATTGGAAAATTATTGAACATTTCCCTTGGTAAGTTATTCCAATCCCTACCTCCCCTTTCTATAAACGAATATTTGCCCCAATTTGTCCTCTTGAATTCCAAATTTGTCTTCATATTGTGATTTTTCCTACTTTTAAAGACTCCACTCAAACTTATTCGTCTACTGATATCCTCCCACGCCATCTCTCCACTGACAGTTCGAAACATACCACTTAATCGAGCAGCTCGTCTCCTTTCTCCCAAGTCTTCCCAGCCCAAACTTTGCAACATTTTTGTAACGCTACTCTTTTGTCGGCAGTCGCCCAGAACAAATCCAGCTGCTTTTGTTTGGATTTTTTCCAGTTCTTGAATCAAGTAATCCTGGTAAGGGTCACATACACTGGAACCATACTCTAGTTGGGGTCTTACCAGAGACTTATATTCCCTCTCCTTTACATCCTTACTACAACTCAAAAATACCCTCATAACCATGTGCAGAGATCTGTACCCTTTATTTACAATCCCATTTATGTGATTACTCCAATGAAGGTCTTTTCTTATATTAACACCTAGCTACTTACAATGATCCCCAAAGGGAACTTTCACCCCATCAACACAGTAATTAAAACTGAGAGGACTTTTCATATTTGTGAAACTCACAACCTGACTTTTAACCCCGTTCATCATCATACCATTGCCCACCGTCCATCTCACAACACTATCGAGGTCACCCTGCAGCCGCTTACAATCTTGTAACTTATTTATTACTCTGTACAAAATAACATCATCTGCAAACAGCCTTATCTCTGATTCCACTTCTTTACACATATCATTGATATATATAAGAAAACATACTGCCTTGAGGAATTCCCCTCTTAATTATTACAGGGTCAGATAAAGCTTCGCCTACTCTAATTCTCTGAGTTCTATTTTCTAGAAATAGAGCCACCCATTCAGTCACTCTTTTTTCTAGTCCAATAGCACTCATTTTTGCCAGTAATCCTCCATGATCTTCCCTATATATGCCTTAGGCAGGTCAATCGCAATGCAGTCCATTTGGCCTCCTGAATCCAGGTTATCTGCTATAACTTGATGAAATCCTGCAAGTTGAGCTTCAGTGGAATAACCTTTCCTAAACCCAAACTGCCTTCTATTAAACCAGTTATTAATTTCATAAACATGTCTAATATAATCAGTAAGAATGCCTTCCCAAACATTCTTACTTACAGAATAATAATGAAATTATGATTTATTGGGTTTGCTACCGCAGTCGTCCTTGTTTATGTGAAAATACCTTCGTGTCAGAGAAAAACCAAAACGTAAAACACGAAACACAGAGTAAGTCAATAACCCTCGGACTCGTTTACCACCGCCAGGCTGAGTGGCTCAGACTGTTGAGCCGTTGGCCTTTTGATCCCACCTTGGCAGGATCGATCCTGGCTCAGTCCTGTGGTATTTCAAGGTGCTCAAATAAGTTAGCCTCGTGTGGGTAGATTTACTGGCACGTAAAATACCTCCTGGGGGACAAAATTCCTACACCTCGGCGTCTCCAAAAGCCGTAAGAGTAGTTATTGGGACATAACGCAATTATCATTATTACTTTATTTGTCACAGTGTGTTCAATCAGTTCTGTCATTGTACTGTTCAGGAAAGAGTGTTTTGAAGGTAACAACTCCACGTCGTTTGCTTTCGGCACGTTAATGTATTCCTGAGAGACTAATCTCCGATACCCCGACGTCTGTCAAGAAATAGTATTTAGAACGGACATAAAATAAATAAATAAATATATTATTTTCAGCGCAATACAGATGCAAAGTTAACTGCAGCAACAAACCAAATGATATGCAATTACTCCGCAACGAACCTCCGGAAACCACGGGTCACTTATCCTAACATACTCAGAAAGTATCCTTGAGCAACCTCCGGAAATTTGTCCCTGGACTTCGGCTTCACCCTGTATGCGTAATAATGTCTTATTGCTAAGGGTTTCGAGAAACATGTCTTATTATTCTCGACGAACGTCTGATATGTGATCTGTAGAGTTTGTGATTTTTAGCATTTGCGATATATGCGAAATATGCCGAAACTTTGTCAGTGTATGTGCCTTCATCTTATATGACCCGTACGGGTGGTTTTTAGCTATTTCGAATTCGCGATAAAATGCGAAATTCGTTCAAAATGCGAAATTATACAATTTATGCGAAATAGATGCAAAACTCTCAGTTTTATACGAAATAAACATATATTTTTAAAAAGTATGCATTTTTCTTAAAAATAAGATATAAATGTTGTTATTTATTTCAGGAGAAATAATTATTACGGCGCCCACTGCGATCGTAAAGCGGTAACATGCTTTGACGGACACTTCCGTCTTGGTGCACGGAACATCTATAAGTTCATTATCGCAGTTAGCTGGTCGGAGAGATTTATTCTCTTTGTTTCGCAGCCTAACCGATTGATGTCAGATGATACCTGAAGCTATTTTCTCTGTGTAAAAAGTAACTCTGAGCTGAAATACGGAAAATAAAAAGCACCTCATTTTGCCGCTCGTTGTAAACAATCATGGCGGCATCCATGCGCGGCATGGATGATTTTATTCGTAACTGGCTTGAAAATAGTGATGTTGAAAGTGGAAAAGATTCTCTGGAGAGTGAAAATTCTTCATCTTCAAATGACAGTGATGAAAGTGATTCCGAGATGATAGTGCCAATTGAAACTTCGTGACAAATCCAGAATACAACAAGAGCGAGTCAGAAGTCTACTTTTCTTTTTTCTTTTTTTTTTTTAGTTGCTTTACGTCGCACCGACACAGATAGGTCTTACGGCTACGATGGGACAGGAAAGGCCTAGGAATGGGAAGGAAGCGGCCGTGGCCTTAATTACGGTACAGTCGCAGCACTTGCCTAGTGTGAAAATGGGAAACCACGGAAAATCATCTTCAGGGCTGCCGACAGTGGGGTTCGAACCCACTATCTCCTGGATGAGCTCACAGCTGCGCGCTCCTAACCGCACGGGCAACTCACCCGTTGAGAAGTCTAGTAAAATGATACTTGGAATTATGATCTTGATGACAATAATGTAACATCTAAACCAGTTTTTGGAATTCACTCTATAGTGAGGAGGGGGTTGGGTAATAATCCGAAAGAAATGGACTTAGGGAATGAATATCTAAACCCATAGTTCTGGGATCACGTTACTAAGGAAACCAATACCTATGCCTCTACATTTCTTGCTAATTTATCTGCTTCTCTTGAAACCAGTAATACTTACGAACAAAAACATTGGTTTCCTGTTACTATAGACGAGCTAAAACCTCACTTTGCTTTGTGTATTCTTATGTAGCCTATGTGATTAATCAAATTTATGTTAAAGTGACGAAAAAATAAATAGTATGTAAGGGAATATTTCCTTTCACAAGTAATGGCAGGCCAAAGGGTTAAATCATTCAATGTGTGGAATTCCTTTCACTGGCTAAAGAGCACTGCAAAGACCAGTCAATCAAACAGCAAATACACTTTCAAGCACCACGTTCATTCTCTTTGTGTGTTGACCCTTGATCTTAGTCGGTTATTCTTGACATTGGTGTTGAGTAGTAGTTCCGTATTTTATTGTCTGTTAGTCATGGGTCGAAGAGAAGTGACGATCAAACAGCATGCCGAAAGTCACAAATCGGGACATATTTATGTAAGGATACAGATGGCCTATATTGATGTGCCGACTCTGCAATCAAAACCTTGAAGAAGAAAAAATGTTTTGCAGGCTTTCCTTTGCCTTGGCAGCACTTCTGTGCATTTGCGCCTCTACGAACAGTGTCGATGTAGAGTTTTTTTAGCAAGTACAACATAATTGTAACTGATAGGCGGTCTCAAATGAAGAAGGACACCTTTTAAATAATTGGCATGTTGTACTTAAATCATCATTGAAATTTCTCTTCCTTGTAGGTGTGTTGTACTGTGATAAATAAATACGTTCAGAATAGTATTTTGCACTTTGAAATTGTGTTTGTAAATTTGAAAATAAGCATATTCCTGTGCGTTCGTGAATACTTCTTGCAGTCTTATGTTGATGTTTGTCTTATTTTCCATAGTGAATTCAAAACTTCATGACGAGCAATGCGTGATTAAACAGCATGATTTTACTCCCAACTGTTGTGCGTGCAATTTAGCAAATTTTGCCTATTTTTAACCAATTTGCTACAAAATGCTAAATTTGAGAAGTTTAGATGCTACAAAACGCTAAATTTGAAAATCAAAACGCTAAATCACTGATTTTTAAATGCTATAAACCACGAACTCTAGTGATCTGATATTTACCAGCAGATCTCGATGATTGTCTGGTTGCCAGTAGGGTATTTTATTGCTCACGTAGCACCACACGGGGGGGGGGCAGGTGCAGGGTAATTAGAAGGAAACTGCAAGGATGTTAGTTGAAAAGAGGATTAATAATAATGAATGCCACCAAACCAAACTAAAGCCCATGGGGCAACAGCTCCGAAGGGCTATAGCCTACCAAGCGACCGCTGCTCAGCCGAAGGCCTGCAGATTACGAGGAGCGTGTGGTCAGCACGACGGATACTCTCGGCCGTTATTCTTGACTTTCTAGATCGGGGCCTCTACCTCACCGTCAGATAGCTCCTCAATTGTAATCACGTAGGCTGAGTGGACTTCGAACCAGCCCTCAGATCCAGGTAAAAGTCCCTGACCTGGCCGGGAATCGAACGCGGGGCCTCCGGGTAAGAGGCAGGCACGCTACCCCATACACAGCGTAATGAATGCCACAGGGTAGATTAATGCTGCGACGGAACAAGTTCATATGCCGTGCATATCGTCCAAGCAATCTGGTTTTGAATTGGCACCCAAAGTCTGGTCGGGTCTTAACCGGAAAAGAATCAACACTGGCAGGTGAGCTGATTTCCTGCACATGTGGAAGAAAATAACTCCAAGTTGTGACTGTGGCACTGAAAAGCACAGAACTGTCCTTTGAGAACCTTCCTTGCCGATCCACCACAGTTCCTAGTTTTGACGGAGGGATCTTCTTTTCTTACAACTTGCTTTACGTCTCACCCACACAAATAGGTCTTATGTTGACGAAGGGATAGTAAAGGGCTAGGAGTGGGAAGGAATCTGCCATGGCCTTACTTAAGGTACAGCCCAAGCATTTGCCTGGTGTGAAAATGGGACACCACGGTAAACCATATTCAGGGCTGCCGACAGTAGTGTTCGAACCCACTATCTTCCGCACGCAAGCTCACAGCTGCGTGCCCCTAACCGCACGGCCAAGTGTGTAACTTTATTATAAGATAGGCTAATTATTGTTCATATTCTTTGTATTAATGTAGCCATACGCTAATTAAATAAATAAATAAATAAGAATAATACCATTCTAGAAATATTCTCGTCGGGTATAAAAGCGATGGTCCTTTTCTATGAGGGCGTCTTACGACAGTAATATAACGAAGATGTCCACATACGAAGAACACACAGCGATAGCTGTTGAGGCTGGAGGGAACCTTTCTGCTGCAGGATCATGCAAGGAAGCACGGGGAGTGCGTTTTCCTTTCTACTGTTAAAGCATGAGTAGTTTCAGTTTACTGGAAAACCCATCTTTAATCACACTAGTTTATAGGGGCTCTTGACGGTACTGTCACAAAGGTATTCAAAACTACTAATTCTTCCGAAATGATCGCCTCGCTATCGGATGTACAACAATTAAGCAGCATTATCGGCCACCTTGGGAGAATGGTGGCCGGTTCATTATACAGGAGTTGTGAGAGAACTTCCACGCACATCAACACTCAGGGACGGCGGGAACGCCCCCAAATCACTACAACCTGCTATAGTGAAAGCACTCTTGGTGTGTACTTGAAAGTACACTACTAGTGACAATGATCTCTTACAAAAGTACTGATAAGCACTGATAAGCCTGGCGAAGTGTGTGACTAGGGGGTGAAGCACGTACGTCCGTCCGCTATCGCTGACAGTTCGCCCATGTCCCACGCCCCAGCCGAAAGTCTTCAAAAACTTACTTGTAATGTTTGCAGTGAGCACATTTATTTTCCTTAAGAAAATACTTTACTCGTTGTCCTTCTCTGCATTTTATGTCCTCGTCACTTCTGCCATCGTTAGTTATTTTGCTGACAAAGTAACAATACTACGTGTAGTGAACGGAGGCGATTGTGATTGGCCTTGGATCTGGTAGACGAAATATAACGAATCGATATGTCTATCTACTACTTGCGGATTTACCATATTCACAGGGGATATTTCATTAATAAAAGATGCGGGTACTTCTCCTACAAATAAGGAAATAAACCTTCCTTTGTTCTAAGTTTGTACACGAGGGAAGTTCCCATGATTTCCACCTCTAGTGACATAAAGTTCAATTATTAAATAGCCCACAACCTCAGCACCAGCAGGCGGTGTAAAATTCAATTAATATATCAGCCACCGATTTTATTTCATTTTTGACATGAATACGTCTTATGGCTGGCGGTGATCCGAAAATTTGTGTAACATAACGCGACAAAATGTGTGACGTAAGCCATTACGTAAGCCTTGACGACCAAAGATGCTGCGGCCACAAGTTAAGTTCCTTCGACGTAGAGTCGGATTTCTCTTTGATATAACATTGAGTTTCATTTATTGAAAGACATATTCAATATCATTAGCTTTTCGCAAAGGGAAACTTTTTTTTTTAATTGGTACTCCTTATGGTGCAGTTTTTCTAAAAGGTATTTTAGCTATTATATAATATCGCAGAGGAACCTCTAAGCTACATTTTACACCGATCGGTTTGGTGTTTCTTGATATATCGTGATGAGTATGTGGTACTTCGTATATTTATGAACACAAGATCCAACAGCCCCATAATTTCAGTTTGTATTTTAAAGTTCGTGGAATTTTATAAGACGCAGTGTATTTCTTTACTTATTTATTTTACGGATGAATTAGTACTTTATACAGACTTTATTGCAATGCGTGGTCTCAATAGTCATAAAATTGAAGGCGTGATAAACATTGGCTTCCCACCAAGGCGGCCATAGTTCGACTTCTGGCCAATGCATTTGAGATTTTTGAAGTTATATTTCACCTTCCCGTGGTTCGGATTACTCGTAATACTGGAAGTCCCGGGGCTACGACTACAATATCAACAGCCACATATAAAAAAGGAACTCTTCCCTTTGCGAAAAGTTAATGATCGTGAATATGTCCTTCAATAAGCGAAACTCAATTATTCATAATGAGCGATTTATTAGTATCATTTCACAGAACACCTTTGGTGACCAAAGCCTGCGGTAAGGACTAATTTAACGTCAGTGTCTGTAGACTTTCCATTTCAATACATTTTGTTTTTCATTCATTCGAATCCACAGCCGCAGCAAATTTGGTGACCAAAGCCTACGGTAACGACTAATATGACGTCACACATATTTTTGCGTCACGTTATACATATTTTCGGATGACCCACAGCCATTAGACATATTCATGTGAAAACTACAATGTTCGTTTGGCATCATCTTATTTTAATTTCCTTAACAGTTACGTTATGGCTAACCATCTCAATATTTTGCTATCTGTGTGACATACTCTTATCTCATATCCGGTGGCCCAAGTTTCCCCTTAAGTTATCAGTTACAAGTAAGTTAGTTGTCGGAGGAAGATGAACTGCTTGTGTCGAACAGCTGGGAGAGGGGAAGGGAAGAGTTGTATGTGATGGAAAGCCACTAACTGAACCAGACTGCCTCGTCATTGACGAATCTCACTCTGGCACCGTAAACACTTTCCTGACGTACAAAGTA
Organism: Anabrus simplex; assembly: GCF_040414725.1. Taxonomy (NCBI): domain Eukaryota; kingdom Metazoa; phylum Arthropoda; class Insecta; order Orthoptera; family Tettigoniidae; genus Anabrus; species Anabrus simplex. The sequence goes on from NC_090270.1 coordinate 339,066,471, forward strand.
GCTACTTCAGCCATTGATCGTCCATGTTTGTGACGGGGAAGATAAACGGAACTCGCAAGCAGCTAGTGTGTGTCGAGAAAGACTGTACATCAGGAAAGTGAACAGGACTACCAACTTAGCATCTTCACGTTTCAGTTCAGAGATATTCAGCAATGCCAGAGACCATTTATATGATAAAGAATATATCATCGTACAACCACACAATGAACACACCCGGAGTGAAGATGGACATAGAAATCCACTTAAATACATTGGTGGGTCAGTCTAAATATACACTATTTAAGCAGGTGTGAACAGGAGAAAAATTCCATTTAATATCTAATTAATTAAATGTTAGACATTTCTAAATAGATCTTAAACTATGGAAGAAGTGGAAAGTTAAAAGCATCCAGATTTTGTAACATCGGCAATAAATGTAATCAAAGTGGTTAGCTCTATGATCCCCAAATTTAACCCAGGGAATAAACATAATAGTCATTTGTGCAGCTGGCTGAGCCAACCCTGGAGCTATACGAAGTCTCCTTCATACATTTGTAGACTTATTAGCCTAAATCCTTCTGGGAACAGAGCACAGGGAAGAGGGAGATGATTAGACATCGGTTTTCAAACAGAAGCAAACTTAGGTGGAACGTGTCAGCTGCCACGCTACTTAAACGAGCAAATTTGTTACAACGCTTACAACGCCGTACCGATCGGGTCGGCTCATTTACGTTTGGTCATTACAAGCATTTAAAATTGATCTGCTGATCCGATCGAGCACTGGGCATTGTTTAGCTTTTCGCAGCAAATATTATTTCTCTTCATGGTCACTGTTTGGCGTGAGAAGTTCGAGCTACATCGGCAGTGATTGTTCGTTTACTGTCAACTGAGTCAGTGCCATACATACTGGAATGAATGGAATTTCCATAGGATAATTTAATTATTTTTCATCTTTCAGTGCACATAAATGATTATGATGATGATGATGATGCTTGTTGTTTAAAGGGCCTAACATCTAAAGTCATCGGCCCCTAATAGTACGAAATGGACGACATGACATAATAACTAAAATTTTAAAATGTATCCACTGAATAGAGTTTAAAATAAATGCTGATGAAAAATGATTGTGAGATGTTGCTGGGCCAAGGGACCGGTGGGTTTCTTCATAAACACCTATTATGGTGGTCCGATCGGACCCTTATGCAAGCTAGGTATATCATGGCATAATGCCTTTCTGTCTAACATATTCTCTTCGGCCAAGACTCCACCTTTTTCACACTATTTTTTCTCACATAAAATGATTAAATATTAATTTTTCCGAGTCTATTTCCTGAGACCTGATATTCCAACATCTCTCCCCCTGGCAGATCCAGTCCTAAACCACAGAAGTTTAACTGGTTAGAGATCGGATGATTGAGGTAGCCACTGAAATCAAACCTACTCAAAGTGCTCCTGACAGGCCAACACATCAGATTGCTCTTATTCCATAATATTCTCTTTGGATAAGAACCAGTGGTTCTATTGTACCGTAACTAAATTTATCAAACTCACTTCACAAGAAACAGTGGTTAACATCTCAAAATAAAGCATATCTACACCATATGTAAAGTATTCTAAAGACTTATACTACTAACAAAAGGTACACGAATGTGAAAAATAACTGCATGAATTAATTTAGAATAATTATATTATGTATACAGGTTTCCATGCCATAATATGTTTATCAAATAAGTTGTAAAAATCATTGTTTTTCTTGATGATGATGTATTTGGTTAAAAGAACTTTTGCAGATAAAATAGAAGGCAGCTAAGTTAGGTTGTAATGTGCGCATTGTTTTCTACGTCTGTTGTTGTTGTTGTTTGAGTCATCAGTCCATAGAGTGGTTTGATGCAGCTCTTCATAACACCCTTCCTTAATTGTGCTAGTCTGGAATTAGCATGCCCCTTACTTCTACCATCATTAGTTATTTTTATTACCCAAGTAACAATACTCATCTACTTCCTTTAAGACTTCATTTCCTAATCTAATACTTCCTCTATCACTTTACTTTGTTCGACCGCACTCCATTATTTTTGTTATGGACTTAGTTTCATCTCGTATTCCTTCCCAAGACTATTTCCACACCATAGAGCAATTTCTCCAGATCATCTGCAGTCTCAGATAAAATAACAATATCATCAGAAATCTTAATGCTTTTTATTTCCTCTCCTTGGACTTTGATTCCCTTTCCGAATTCCTCTTTGATCTCATTTATCGCCTGTTCTATGTAAACACTGAAAAGGAGAGGGACAAACTGCAATCTTCGCTCACTCCTTTCTGGATTGCTGCCTCTTTTCTCAGAGCCCTCGATTCTTACCACTGCAGACTGATTTTAGTACAGAGTTTAGATCATTCTCCTTTCTCGGTATGTGATACCGATCGTCTTCAGAATCTCAAATACCAAATCATCATTATCGAATACCTTTTCGAGATCTACGAACGCCATGCCGTGGGCTTGTCTTTCTTAATTAGGTACTCGAAGGTCAGACGTAAAGTCAGGATTGCTTCACGTGATCCCACATTTCTTCTGAACACAAACTGTTCTTCACTCAACTGAGTTTCAACTTGTCTTTCCATTCTTCTCTAAATAATACGCGTTAAAAGCTTGCAGGAGTGAGATACTAAATTAATGGTGCGTCTACTTCATTTTAATCTCTCACTTCAATGAGTAGCTCGTAAATATACATTTCAAAATGTTTAAGCCTTAGAAATCAATTCATTTATAATACTGATAACGGGAATCAGAGGTCAGTTGAGATTATCATTACAAATGAATTACTAGTTTTGCTGGTAGGAGCATCTGGTATATATCTCAGCTAGTGCTGCTCGAACGTCATTCCAGTCAAGTTCCGGGTCAGGTGATGCAATCTCAAGGAGCGCCAAGGAAGAGAAATGGTCCCGGGTTTAGAAGTCTGTCACATTCCTGCGTGGTGATGGCAAGTGAGTGATTGAGAAGGATTGCTAGAATGAAGTGGTAATGTTTTAAAGTCGCACTAACACATCCTAGGTTTGCGGTGATACGAGGTCTAGTAAGGCCTAGGTTTGGGAAACTACGACTACTAAATGTTTTCATTCCTCCCCTGAAGGGTGAGGCGGGCCTCCTAGACCATAATTCCGTCTCTCAGGCCAGGAGGTTTGTATCGGAGATGGTGGGAGGTTTGGCGTTCGTGGCCTGTATACTAGGAACTAGAGGTGTGACAAACGGTTACTTTTGTGTAACTGTTACATCTGTCACTGCTACAAAACGTAACTGTTAAAAAGTAACAATTAAAAACAACTTCCAAATTTACTCATCTTTTATTGGTCACAGCCTGGTCACGGCTTCAAGCTTGTCTCCTTACAGCACATGAGCGCACGCATCACTACACTGTAAAAAGTCGGTACAGCACAACACGCATTCCTATTTGCTATAAAGTTAACGAGAGGCAACGGATGAAATGAGAATAAATATGAAATCCAGATAAGTGAGTTTGACAATGCCCCGAACGAGGATAGAAGACAAGAAAACATGATGATCTGTCAGCCAAACCTCGACAAAAAACGCGACAAGGGGATCGATTAAGTAAAATGAAGTAATGTTATGTTATTTATAATATCTTATCTATAATATCAATGGAAAGTAGTATACTAATTTATTTCTGGTACAAAAAATTATGCGGGTGAACATCATAATAATATTATAATGTAGGTAGCCTTTAGCGATGTCTAAGTCAACGATTAACCGTGATCAGTTGAATATGTCAGAAGAGTTTACACTTTATTTACCAGATGACAGCAGCAACTGAAACAAATACACTATAGAGTATATTATACACTATAGTGTATTTGACTTAAAGCAATCTCCTACGAAAGCGCTCTTACTTCGAAGAAATGCGTATTATCTGAAATCTGAAAGTAACATTGTGTGTCTGTAAGCTGCTACTAGTGACAGTTACCACTTCCCAGTTACTGTTTTCACTAGTTCGTTATTCTGTTGTCGTTAGGCAGTAACCTCTTATTTTTTGTTCTCGTTATATTTGTAAGAGTGACAGGCATGTAACTGTGACAAGATAACTGCCACGTTATATTTCAGCCATATCTACTAGGAACTGTTCCGGCATTCGCCTTACTGAAGGAGAATGGAAAACCACAGAAAACCACTCTCTGTACAGCCGACGGTACAGGTCAGCCCCTTTCCGTCTCCCGAATACAGAGGCGTAGAGCGATGGTAGACCGGTGACCACCCGTCCTTTGCTCGGCTGGTCGGTCGGAGTACAAAGCCATCGGACCAAGGATCAGCCGTGGGACCCACTCTCCATCCGCTGACCGCTAGGAGAATGTAGCACCCGTGGCCTTAATTAAGGTACCTACAGCCCCTGAATGAAACAGGTAAGGAAGAATAAGACTGATAGAAAACCAATCGCGCCACCAGTTTGAACAGCGCAGATTTCACAAAGCTTCACAGAGATTTGAAGTCGGAAATCGGCTGTGAAATTCTGGCACATGATCTCCGAGGAGGCTAAATATTCGTAAACGGTTTAAAATCAGATGCCTCTCCTGACTCCTTGTGGTACACTAGGCAAGAATTTCATCTGGCAGTCACCGGATTTCCAGTTTCGGTCATAAAGCTGCATGACTAGCACCGAAATGGGTTTTATAATTTGCTTTACGTCGCACCGACATAGTTAGGCGGCGATGGGATAGGAAAGAGCTAGGAGTGGGAAGGAGAAAGCGACCTTAACTAAAGTACAGCCCCAGAATTTGACTGGAGTAAAAATTGTAAACCACGGAGAACTATCTTCAGAGGTACCGAAAGTGGGACTCGAACCCACTATCTCCCGAATATAAGTTGATAGCTACGTCACACAAAGCACTTGCTCGGCACGAAGAATTTATTATTATTATTATTATTATTATTATTATTATTATTATTATTATTATTATTATTATTATTATTATTATTATTATTATTGTTGATGTTACGGTGTATTGTGGATGTGCAGAGGTGAAAGAAGGTGCTGGGATGAATAGGTCTCAATATACGAAATTAAAGTTAATTTAAAATTTAACAAGGTTATATTTTCTTTTCAAGATCAAGAAATAACAAATATAACAGGTACACAGTAGCCTAGCAACAAATCAAGAATGTACAATTACGGCAGTTACAGGATTTGGGCTCCGAGACCCAGACACATAATTCTTGAGCAATTAGCCCAACTTTACTTATACACAAGGTTTAACAAAGGGGCAGAAAACCCCAATTCTGCCCAGAAGCACTCGCTCCCTATTACTCAGTAAAGCCTGCTCGAGGCACACAGAAACCAAATTTCGGAAAGAGCAACCCGCTTTCAAATTTCAAGCCTATCAAAGGCCACACCAAACTCCACCTTCAAGCTGTCCTCCAAGCACATGAAAACAGGGGTAAGAATACCCAACTTACTGAGGCCTACTCAATAAAGAAGCAGGACAATTACATGTCCCCCAAAATACCAACTTGGGAGGAGGCGTAACTGCACTCCTAATACACTTCTTTAAAACCTATTTGGCACTAGGCCACTTATGCAAGGGCTAATCCTTTACTACGGAGGTGACATGATTGAAAAATGTTATGACATTATGAGTATAAGGGAAACTGTTATAAAAACGTAGTCACCTCAAAACAAAATGAATGGGAGCTCGAGAGGGTTAGGCACTCTCTATCCCAATTTGTAGTTAAAGAAACAGAATTTATACCAAGTTTCTTTTACATTTTAAATATAGGTTACATGAGGAATGTTTCGAACCCGCCTCGAGGGTTAAACTGCTGAGCTGGCAAGAAAATAAGTTATAAAACGGCCATTACCTGATGGTTGAACTGCTGCCCGAAGAAAGAGGCGCTTCCCGCCCCCTGCTACATAATCACACAAAGAAAGATGTTACTGAAGTGGCGAGAAGACCAGAAAATCAGCAGTTTATATACCCTCGCGGAACATTCGAGACCTTTCATGAATGATAACACCCGCCCACAAGCTTTTTATTGGACGGCCAAAAGATTACATGTCAAAACTGGAGAAGAAAACCAGGATTGGTGGAAAATTAATTACAGAAATTTGCGATTGGTCAATTTCAAAACTGGCGGAAAGAAAGGATTAACATTGCCAACTTAAACAAAGGCTGAAAGAAATTTAATAAAAAACAAACTTCTAAACACAAAATTTCTTCGAAAAAAAGGTTCCTTCACTTCGCACTAGCGTGCACAATTGTAGTTCTTAAGAGGTGCCATCTAGAAGAGAATGTTCACACTTCTTACTACAGAGCAAACAAATACACATCAAAACTGACGTAGTTCAGAACTCTTCAACCTTTATAGTAATGACATCTTCTGAGAAATCTTAGCATTAATGTGGAAGTTAAAGTTCAAGTTTCCTCCAGTAGAGGAGTTTCAACTGGCGCAATGTTCGAATTAGCGGCGTGGAGGTGTACCGCCCGGTACAATTATTATTATTATTATTATTATTATTATTATTATTATTATTATTATTATTATTATTATTATTATTATTATTATTATTATTATTATTATTATTATTATTATTATTATAATTATTATTATCAATAAAATTATTAATATATCTATACAATATATCTATATCCACTAATAGCTGTAATCGCTTAAGTGCGGCCAGTATCCAGTATTCGGGAGATAGTACGTTTGAACCCCACTGTCGGCACCCCTGAAAATGGTTTTCCGTGGTTTCCCATTTTCACACCAGGTAAATGCTGGGGCTGTACCTTAATTAAGGAAACGGCCGCTTCCTCCCCACTCCTAGCCCTTCCCTGTCCCATCGTCGCCATAAGACCTATCTGTGTCGGTGCGATGTAAAGCAATTAGCAAAAAAAAGTAAATAAATAACAAATAGTCTAATCCTTATCGTTCCTAAACATCCGGAAGCTCTGTAGAGGGACGGGACGAAGCACTGAGACGAATAGCTTCGAGGCGTTTCTAATCTAAGTAATCTGGACTGGAAGTAACTTATTGAAGTATATTTCATGCTTTACTGCTCCATTATCTACTATTTTCGTTTCACTTTATCACCAAACCAATTGGCTAAAAATTTCCTTTAATCTGAATACATGTGGGGAAGGTAACACGGGTTGGGGGTAGTACAGCGAGGGAAATACAATATATTTAGGAGGGTGACACTGGGGTGTATAAATATACCGAGTTTGTGTAATGTATGGGTGTGGAGTTTTGTGTTAGGATGGCTCTGACTTGGTTGGCTCGATACCAACACAAAATTCTGGAGCTTTAACAGTATTTCGCTAACAGGAGCAAAAATAAAGAAATAACGAAAAAGTAAGTAAGTGAGTTTGCTGTTTGAATTCAATAACAAATTTCGCCTTTAGAAACGAATGTTGCCTTCTGAAAGAAATAATTAGATTCAAACTCTATTGAATAGACATTTGTTATAAAAGGAAAAAATAGAGGGCCTTCATAAAATTATTCAGGATATGAATTCTACAGAGCCCTAATGTACAGTAATCTGCATTTAGGAAGTCGTGCAGGTGGCAGATTCAATATCTATTGTTTTCATAGTCTTTTCTTAAATATGAATGAAAACCTACAGCCTGTTTTCCAGTCAGTGACTAGGTCAGGGATGGAATGAATGAAGCCCCCATCTTGCGGCGAGGATAGGAATTGTGCCGGCTGCCGAAGCCTGACGCACTTCTCTGGGGCAATGATTAATGACTGACAACCAAAATGAAATGATAGTGGAGAGTGGTGCTGGAATGAAAGATGACAGGGAAAACCGGAGTACTCAGAGAAGAACCTGTCCCTCCTCCGCTTTTTCCAGCACAAATCTCACATGGAGTGACCGGGATTTGAACCACGGAACCCACCGGAAGAGGCCGACGCGCTGCCGCCTGAGCTATGGAGGCTTCTTTTCTTAAATAAGTGCAAAGTTTGGTAAATTACTGAACATCGCCCTTGGTAAATTATTCCAATCCCTAATTTCTCTTCCAATAAACGTATATTTGCCCCAGTTTGCTACGGTGACACTGGCTGGAAACTGCGGTGTGTTTGGTGCTGATGCCACCTGCAGATTTAGCAACATCGCCCATTTGAATTTGCCCGCGAAGCGATCTGATTGGCCGACTTCAGCAGCTGATAAAATGACAACGGCGCGAGAGATCGGTATATCAGTATAGCCAACCCTCAAACAATCACGTACTCGGTTCACGTTTCATCCGACTATTCTGTGACTGACACAGATGAACACTGATTCCCATGATAACAATGGTGTCGGGAAGTGACGCTAATCCTAGATAAATCCCCAGCCCAAAAAGCGTATCCACGAGTTAAAATTACAGCAAACATTGCTGAAGACGAACTCAGGTGTGTCAACATTAATTTCATGAAAAGGTGTCATGAATGTTTGACTGCAGACGGAAACCACTTTAGCAAGGTTCATACAGAGAAACTGAACACTGTGCTTGCTATCAAAAGAGTGAGCGGGAGATTACAGATCGAAGGTCGCCACTAGTAACACGCCGTCACGGGCAGCACATGCTTGTCTTGATCCGGCCCATAGCCGAGTTAACCACTCTGTACAGTCTCTAACGGAGTATTTCTTCCTGAATAACACCATCTGGGAGGGATCAATAATAATGACGTGAGTGCAGAATAAGTAGCCACCTCCACACAGATCAGGAAGGCCTTTGAAGGAGTGAAAGGTAAAGCCTTCTACTCTTAATAACATCGGCACTAATAAGGTATTACTTTCAGGAATATCATGGTACTCATTTAAGTCTAGGCTGAGTGAACCTCAGGGCTACGTGTTTCTCCAGAAGTGAAAATCTTATCCTAAATTATTCGACTTCTTGAATCTACAACCTTCCAGGCGTGCCAACCACCTCGGCTAGGTGGCCCCTTATTTAAATTACGTTATTATAATTTCTGTTGGTTCTTTTACAATGGAATCAAGAAACTTTGAGTAATTCAGAAACTAATTATACAGAATTAACCTACCCCTGTTTCTAGGAATTAAAATTACTACAAAGAAGTGAGGAATGTTTCCGTATCACGAAACCGATGGCCGGATAAAGGATATAGGCAGTAGGAAGTTTCTTAATATCGTCCAGTGCTATGATAATAATGTTATTTGTTTTGGTCCAAAATTATTAATTTTATGGTTTATCAGAGGCTACTAGACACCGACATTTTTCCTGCAAGATTTATTTTACCTGCTAATATAGCTAGAGACACGAAGCTGACGTATTTGAGACAATAGTGAAAATGAAATATCGTTCAATGTGACACGTACATTCGGAGCAGAATGTCAGCTTGACATTAAATTTACCGTGTAATATGCATGCAGAGTCACAAAGTCGACCAGAAATACATGAGTGGGAATGATGTTTCAGGATTAGAGAAGAAACTTCAAACCCGTCACTAATATGACACATGATTTAGCTTATCGTTAACATCTATTTAGCTGAATCTAATTGATACATCCAGTTACTAAAGGGCTCTTGCCACTGTCATTCAATCACAGGTTCAACGTTCAGAATTACCATGTTTAAATAACCTGTATTGAGTAATCAACAGCATTAGCTGCTACTTCCTCATTGAATTGTCCGTCTCGTCTATATTCCTTAGCACACTGAAGCACAGTGAAAAGGCTCTGTCGAGTTTATCTATCTGGAAGAGTTAATGGTATATTAATGTAGGTTGGGAATGTTCGAAAAAGAACTAAAATTGAGTAATAGTCCTATATACACCTGCATATTTAAAAGCCCATTTTGTTCCACTACCACTACATTTTGCTCACCTTTTAACATCGAATAGGTAAAAATATATTAGTAATAAATACTATCTATCTCCCTCATCTCATAAACAGGGATGCAAATATCAAAAGCTTTAATTCCACAGCCGGTTTCTAGTCATATGAACAGGTCAGGAATGGAATGAATGAAGCGCCCATCTAGCGGCAAGGATAGGAATTGTGCCGGCTACCGAAGTCTGTCACACTCATTTGGGACAATGATTAATGACTGGCAGATGAAATGAAATGATATTGGAGAGTGTTGTTGGAACGAAAGACGACAGGAAAAACTGGAGTATCCGGAGAAAAAACCGTCCCGCATCTGCTTTGTCCAACATAAATCTCACGTTGAGTGTTCGGGCTTTGAATCACGGAACACAGCGGTAAGAGGCCAATTCGCTGCCACCTGAACCATGGGGATCCCATGATTTTTTTAAAAAAACGTAATTTAACATTCAGCTTTCCTCCAGAACGTCAAGCACAATTTTCCCAAAAGATCGGTAATAGTATTATACTTTGTGGACGATTTTAATTCTAAGATCTACAGTAAAGATTTAAAAATGTGTCCAAAAATGTATTTCTCTATATTGAAGTAGGCTCTCAAAAAGAAAATTAACATTTTTCCCTTCAAACGTTTGGGGGATATTATATTTTAGGAATTAATATAAAAAGCAAAGCAAAGCAAAGCAGACACCTCCGTGCAGGCTATGAAGTCCCTGAGAGGAGTGGAACTTAAAGGCTTCCACCATTGTTAACCTCGGCACGTGATGGGGTAGAGTGGTTAGTTCTACGCCCAGCCGCCTTTGCCCCCAGGAATTAACCTGGTACTCATTTTTGGTGTAGGCTGAGTGAGCCTCTGGGCCACATGCACCTCCGGAAGAAGAAATCTCGTTTCTTAAATTTTACGATTTCCTGACTTGGATTCGAACCCACGTCCTTCTGGGCGAACCGAGCACGCCTTTGCCGCCTCGGCCAGGCAGCCCCTTTTAGGAATTAATATACGTTATAGAAATGTTACATGTGATAAATTCACAATCATAACGAAATTCAAGAAATGACTGACATTTTTGTTGATGTACTCTATTGTAATAATTGAAAGAGATCTGAATCAGGAAAGTAGCAAGTTTGCCGCAACACATGTGCCCCTACTCGCCGTTCAAGTCATTACACCTCCCATCACCGGCCCTCTTCACCTAGTGAACATAATCTCTGAGCAGTCCCCAGTCATCGCGAAGGTCAACATCAACACGACCTTAACAACTTGCGGGGCTGCAGAGAGGCATTTTATTTTATTTTATTTAATAACACTGTTTCTTTACATTTTTCTCGTTCTCACACTTGGTATTGTTTATTTCCCTTCAGATACCAGATCAGCATTTTTGTTCTTCGTTGAAGAAATGCAGAGCCTGAATTTCACTCTGTTCCAACAATGTCGCTCGATAATATTTGATATTTCCATTGAAGACAGTCCACCTGACTTAAATGGAACTCCTCCAGCCAACCAATTTGTTCAACATTGGACTTATTTCTAGTCAAATCAGCACTAATTTAAATCACACTTAGACTGAAAAATTCACAATTTAAAAAAATAATTTTTATTGTATGCTGTTAAATTTATTTTCTCTTTTCTTTTTCATTCTCATGTACTGCTGTTATTATGTAAGTCTTATTTCTTGTACATTAAGCTCAAGGCGACCATAATACATGTCGAAACATGTCCTTTAGGTATAAGATGTTTAGACTGGCCATTTAATTTAAGTGGTAACATTTATTGTATTGAACAGGTTGACAATATATATGTGTATTATTACTTAGAATGTTTAAATTAAAGAAGCAGAAAAATTTTCAAACTTCCACCATTCATAATCTGGGCAATAAGAGGGATTGGATGGTTAGTTCTATGCCCTAGAAACTTCTGCTCTACAAATGAACCTTTCTTTCAGGACCATGTGCCACCCCAAAAGTGGACATCTCGTTTCTAAGTTTATATACTTCCTGATGGAAAATCAGATATCCGTTATTACGGTTGAACAGAGCACGCCTTATCACTTCGGCTTGGCAGCACTGTGCCATTCTCAGATAGCTGCCAGTGACCAGAATCGAATCTGGATAAAGGTAGTAGCGTTGGACGAAGCAAAAATTAATGTGATGATGTAGATGATAATGATTATGATGATGACGATGATAATGTCCTTCGGCCCTTTGACGAAAAGGAATAATTCTTAGAACTTTGTGAGAAATGAAAATCACTTCAATGCCATTCTGATAATAAGAATAGAATAACTTATTCTCTATTAGCATTTCTTTTCTAGAGCCTACAAAACAGAGTGGATAACACTTTTGTGATACGAATGAATTCGGTCATGTATTGCTTCAGTAGGCAGATACTAGTTATTGCAATTGTTAATTTCTTTGTAGCTATACTCCCAATACTGTAATAGAGAATTTAATTATGTTGATGAATTTCAGGTTTTATCCAGGCCGGGTCGGGTGTTTTAATCGCCGCTGATTAAATCTTCTGGCCCGAGAACTGGGTGTTTGTGTTTATCGCAACACTTTTCTCTTCATATTCACACAGCATACTACACTACCAACCACCACAGAAACACGCAATAGTGATTACATCCCTCCATATAGGGTTAGCGTCAGGAAGAGCATCCGACCGTAAAAAATGGCCAAATCCACATGTGCGATACAGCTTGTACCCGCGACCCCACAGGTGTGGGAAAAGCGGTAGAAAAAGAAGAAGAATTGTAGGTTTTACTTCTTAAATTTATAAAACCACATCCGTTTGTCTGATATTATTTTCTAAAACTCACTTTAAGAGTATTTTAATGCATAAAAAAACGAAATAAGACCGTCTCTGTGGTGTAGTGGTTAGTGTGATTAGCTGCCACCCCGGAGGCCCGGGTTCAATTCCCGTCTCTAGCACGAAATTTTAAAAGTGGTACGAGGGCTGGAACGGGATCCACTCAGTCTCGGGAGGTCAAATGAGTATAGGTGGGTTCGATTCCCACCTCAGCCATGCTGAAAGTGATTTTCTGTGGTTTCCCACTTCTCCTCCAGGCAAATGCTGGGATGGTACCTAACTTAAGGCCACGGCCGCTTCCTTGTCTATCCCTTCCTAACTTCCCATCCCCCCGCAAGGCCCCTGTTCAGCATAGCAGGTGAGGACGCCTGGGCAAGGTACTGGTCATCCTCCCCAGTTATATCCCCCGACCCAATGTCTCACGCTCCAGGACACTGCCCTTCAGGCGATAGAGGTGGGATCCCTCGCTGAGTCCGAGGGAAAATCCAACCATGGAGGGTAAGAAGATTAAGTAAGAAAGAAAGAAAGAAAAAAAGGAAAGAAAAAGAACGAAAGAAAGAAAACAAACAAACAAAAAATCAAACAAGAATACTGTGGCACATAAGGGATAGGAAAGGCTTCGGAGTAGGAAAAAGGCGGCCGTGGCCTTAATTAAGGCACATTCCCAGCATTTGCCTGATGTGGAAATGAGAAACCTCGGAAAACCATCTTCATGGCTTCCGACAGTGGGGCTCGAACCCACTATTTGCCAGATGCAAGCTCACAGCTACTGGATCCAAACCGCGTACCCAAATCGCTCTGCATCTCTCTAGATACGTAACTGAGAAGGATTTGGTTTGATCCCCAGATAATATAATCTAATAAATTCTATCTTATTTTTAATTCTCATATATGCACAAACCTCATATCGGGGTTCCTAAAATGAGTCCTATTCAACTGCCCTTTGGTACTTCCGCGAGTGCATGCAAAATAATTACCCTACACTTGCATTCAGACCTTCCGTGCTTAGTGTAACTAGTTCCACTTAAATCCAAGCGATAATAATAATTTCGTGTGGCTATTTCTAGCCAAGTGCAGCCCTTGTAAGGCAGACCCGCCGATGAGGGTGGGCGGCATCTGCCATGTGTAGGTAACTGCGTGTTATTGTCGTAGAGGATAGTGTTATGCGTGGTGTGTGAGTTACAGGGATGTTGGGGACAGCACAAGTACCCAGCCTCCGGGCCACTGGAATCAACCAATGAAGGTTAAAATCCCCGACCCGACCGGGAATCGAACCAGGGGCCCTCTGAACCGAAGGCCAGAACGCTGACCATTCAGCCAACGAGTCAAAATCCAAGCGGTGATTGTATGAAACATAGTGATGGCGTTTTGAACAGTTTTCTACAGTAGAAGCGTGTGTATGCTTTCTAAGGATATAACAGATAAGAAAAACTTTATTTATCCACCAATTTAGTATTTTTTAATTCAATCTTTAAGAGTGATACAAGTTACATTAACGTTGTAGACGTGTTTCGACCCTTTTGGACCGTCAGTAGTAGATATATTAAGACATAAAAATAGTTAACAATTCGATGAAGCTAAAAAATCTCCGTAGGAGAACTACAGTGTTGGTGTTCAGTAACTATGCTGAGACATTGATACTACAGTCAATGCGTATCAACAAAATGAATTTCCTTTCTTTTAATTCTAACGACACTGTGGTGCTTACAAAAGTCTATACTGCCATTACTTTATCCAAAATATAGTGGCCTCATATGTGGCACTTATAATTTTCAAAGAAAATGGACCAGGAATTCTTTAAAACAATGATTGTATTTTGTAACCTTTCAAATAGAAAAGAAATAAGAAAAATCATCTGCTTCGAAATGAAAATGCATTGCATGACAGATAGTTTTTATAGAGGAAGTATCCCTTAGGGTTGTTCATAATCGTATTTGTATGAAAGTATTATTTTATACGTATATAGTTCGGAATGCGTTGCCAGTCGTGTTGTATAATGAGAAGGGATCATATTTGTCAGTGTTCAGAAATGTAACCCTCTTTAGCATGCAAATATGAGGTCGGTGTGCCTGTAATGGCCAGCTACATCCATCTCCACTTCTCTGCCTCTTTGAGTATTATTTACAGTCATCGTGTGCTGCTGTGGACATCAACGAGTAATGATTTTTAACGGAATAAGGACATTTAAAACATTCCCCCAGTCGTAGTGCAGAATAAATCCCAACATTTACGGCAGTAACATTAAAAAGAGAAAACTAAAGGTCCTAGCAAGTAGAGATGATATTTGTGTATTCATTGAATAGTCAGCCGCAGGGAGATTACACTTAGCAACGGGCTTCACTAAATCATCGTGGAAACAGTAGCACTCCTTCGTTTTTATTTCCTCTATGTCACCGCTACACAGGGGGATACCGTACATATCTACCTTTTGACGGCATTCATCAAACTCTTTGTAGGGTGAAGTTATCGACACACATATACCATTTATTGCGGCAAAAATAACCACAAGATATGGGATCTCGATTCCCTGCACTGTGCGAGTATTACGGGTGTTATATCAGAAGTCTCTGCGATACTACGTCATGATAAGTATCATTGTACTATGAATGATGTAGATTGATAGCTTTGGTTCTGGTTCACTGATATGGAAATATTAAATAACTTCATTCTTTACCACAACAGAAAGAAACACAGGCTTGGACTCCGTGATTGTACATTTGTTTATGTTTGTATTACAATTATAAAAAATAACTTTTGTTTTTGTTTCGCAAAGAACGGTACAGCGATGTGAAGTTATTGAGTTTAATTTTTCTTTTCAGATCTAAAAGAAGCATCATTAACCATATTCACATGTAAACTAAAAAAAACTGGTTAATCATACATCCCTTTTACTCAGTGCAGGAGTACGTTGAAATTAACGACTTGATTACATATTGAAGTTACGTATTCTTCTTTTCCGTTTCTTCTTCTTCTTCTTCTTGTACAACCGATTTTTCCCAACACCTGTAGGGTCGCGAGTACGAACTGCGTCGCGCGTATGATTCTTTTTAAATTGCTATACGTCGCACCGACACAGATAGGTCTTGTGATGACGGGAACGAGATGAGAAAGGGCTAAGAGTTGAAAGGAAGCA
This sequence comes from Anabrus simplex, assembly GCF_040414725.1. NCBI lineage: Eukaryota > Metazoa > Arthropoda > Insecta > Orthoptera > Tettigoniidae > Anabrus > Anabrus simplex. The sequence continues at coordinate 339,082,216 of NC_090270.1, forward strand.
CCCGTTGCCCAAATAAAGGTACAACCCCAACATTTGCCTGATGTGAAAATGGGAAACCACGGAATACCATCTTCAGGGCTGCTGAAACAGTGGGGTTCGAACCCACGATCTCCCGAATGCAAGCTGACAGACACGTGACCTAAACCACGCAGCCACTCGCTCGGTGACATATGGATTTCTCCCTATTTTATGGCCAGATGCCCTTCTTGACGCCAAACGTTTGCGGACGGATGTGTGTTTCTGTGTTGGTTGTTAGTGAGGTGTGTTATCTAGTTATGAAGAGGAGAGTATTGGGACAATCACAAACATTCAGCCTCCAAGCCATAAGCATTAATCAGATGCCACTACAACCGACCGAGCCGGAAATCGAACCCGCTTCCTTCCCACTCCTAGCCCTTTCCCGTCCCGTCGTGTCAGTACGACGTAAAAACAACTTGTAAAAAGAAGGGGAAGTACCACTCAAAACGCAGGCGTTGGTGTTCTGGTGTCAATGGCATCCGACACATGGGGCGGTAGGACCGCTATCCGGTGGAGGACACTCGTCGAGACACAGTGTGGGAACTCACAGTCGCGAGAACAGTTCGCGGGTGGCAGTTGCCGAAGTTATGTGATCCCGCAATGCTTTACGCTCGATACGGCTGTCCTCCCTCGGGGTGATGTTTCTTGATCGACCCGAACCTGCACGACGTGAATGGGTGCCCTCATGTACATCGTGCCACTGTGACATCTGAGTGGCTCACGTACCTGGCAATTTCACGATACGACCGTCCCACAATGCGGTCCCTGTTAAATACCGTCAGTTGGTGGATAGGCTGTCCAACGCGTCTGTGAGATATCGCGGGTACTCCGTATTGTACGTAGTCCTCTCTGCACATCTTCCTTACCTGTCTGACTCACAGCAGTTTATCAACAACAGGACGGTGCCATCACAAATGCACTCTGGTGGACGTTCTACACATTACATATCCTTGTAAATGTAATCGTTTATTCACACATCAATGGTATGCGTGTATACCGAAATGGGATAATATCCTACCAGTCCTTCTGGGTGCTTACCTTTTTTGGTCAGACAGGGTATTTTGGACATTTACAATACGTACTAAGACGACTTAACAAGCTGGATACATAATTCCAGTGTATTATAATTAACTGTATATAATCAGCAATTTTCTTTACACTTTACTGTGTATTGATATGCGCAGGAAAGAAGTAAGTAAAAGACACAGTAACAGGTCTATGGAAATATGACATATAGCCTAGAGTGAGGGTGATGAGGAGAGTGGGAATTTGCAAAATACCGAAACGAAGTAAGAATATTGAAAGGACAGAGTAGAGAACTACTTATGTAAATTCCTAACGACTGGCAACCACATATTAATTTATAGCCGGTGTCCCACTCCCTGGTGAAATTGTTAGTTTAATTTTTACGTATATCCATAGCTACAGTACTAGGATTATACGGGAAGCTTACTTTTATCTTCACTCCCATGTCTTCATCCTCATTGTAGTAAGTCCCACTTTCCGCACTTTCCGCACTTCCCCTCACCCTTCCCCCCGACTCGCACTTATTTTCCTCGATTTTTTGCTCCACGTTTTTCTTTCCAGCCTTAACTCTATGGTCTATTCTTCTACCTTTACCAGAATCTGTTCCCCTATATGTTATCTATCAAAATCTCCCTGATTCGTCTGATGACCTTGTTGTTTACTTAGCATCGCAAATACGATAGAACAAGGAACATCTTAATTGGAGTTAAGTGTCGTCACCTCCCATTGGGAACGCTAGCGCATTATGAGCCATCTAGTGACGAACGATGGTACCACTTACTACAGACCAGAGATGCTCGGCTGGGCGCCCCTTGAGGCTAGGCCAGTGCGACCGGGCTGACGTGACGTAATTGAGGGAAGCTTACGTAGCAACCATACGTCACAGTGAAGCGAGAGAGCGAACACACTTTGCAGGGGAGGGAGCAGTGATGTTCGATTGTGACTACTCAGCAAAATGGTGTTTGGAGTACATTATTTAAGAAATGCTATAATCGTAAGAAACCCGATATTTTCAAGATATATTGGTTTGATTTAAACTGCGCTCGATATAAACAGTCATATTTATTTGGATATATTTATACATTCAAAGAAAACTAGAAAGTTATAATTTTTGTGTTACAGTTTTTAAAGGTACAGGGTTAAAGCGAACAAGCTAGAATTTACAATTTCTTGTATGGGAATGACAGTATTTCCATTTTAAGAAAAACGTAAAATTCTTGTAATTAATTTAGAAAAGAGTAATATATTTACATAATTCAACAATTATGCTGCTTGATTTTGCACATTCTCCGAATTTCCCTGTTCAGTGAATTTCTGAATATACTGTTTCAAACTTATCAGATAGCCTCTAAAAGTCGAGGAAGTTTCATCACGAGTGAGGACATAGATATTTATTATCCAAGATTAAAGTACAACAACAATGAAAATTCATCTAACAAATAGATGTACCCTATGCTTTCAAATAACCTAACTTATGTTATTCCCAGTAAATATTATTGGATTGTTGGTGAGTTTATCAGGTAATTTATACCCAAGCAGCTACAAGCCATTGCTGAATCACCTAAATTCATTATTATATTAGAAATATTTATAAAGCACCTCTTAAAATTTAATAGTGAAAATTATAATTCATTACTTACTTAACAAAATATAATTTCATTATTTTCTGCTTCCATTTCAAACTCGGGTATCGCCGCAGTGATTGAGAGTGACAGAGAACTTCGGCTAACCTTCAAGACCTGTGACCTGTTACTGTGGATGAACAGCATACGCCCACTCGCTTACAGTGATGTGTGCGCGCGGGACTAATTGCCCAGCGCGAGCACCTCTGCCAGAAATCAACGGTAAAGCATTCTTAAATTCAAACCTTCATTATTGGGGCAGTCTTCCTGGTAAAGAGACGAGACTTTATACTGAAGATGCGGAGCAAAATTCTCTGCAAAACATAAAGAATTCGTTTTGTTTTCTTGAAGGTCATTGAAGGCGAACGCTTCAAAAAGCTCCGTACAAGAACAGAGGGGACTAATCGGAACATGCAACCCAAGGTCTGCTTCCAAATTTATCCAGTGAAAGAATTATCGAATGAAGATATGGGAGTTAGTGAGCTAAATGAGTAAAAAAATGGAATCCTGTAATATATATATATATTTTTCCAAATAATATCCAACTCCCTATCTCTTCAAAAAATATCTACGCCACGAGAGAAATCCTTCAATTGAAAATATTTTTGCAAACATGAATGTGGAATAAATCATGCTTTTAGTAATAATTGTTTTGGGGTTGGAAATATAATTTGTGTTTCTGTCATAAACATGGATGTAATTTGTTCGCATGGTTACCTCTACTGGAGTAATTCTGCCTTGCATCTTTCGCTCTTGCTTTGTGTTCCCGTAAATTAGTCAGCAGCTTCCAGCTGTAGTGTAATTACAAAGTGAAATACCTTGTGCAGGACATCACGTGTCCCGTCCTGTCCAAACCATATCTGCTCTAAATACTGTATGGAGATAGCCATTGTGGTCATCTCAAGGATGCTTTGTTCACCATCAAACCGCTCTTACTGTCACCGACCAGCTGCCCTCTCTACTCTTGTCAATAATGTGGCTGGCCTCATCATCAACAACCACCCCTGTCAATACCACTCGTTCAAGTGCTGGTTAAAACTGCGTCGCCACTTCACTCTTACTCACGGTGCAATAATACTAAATCCATCACATTTAATTTTAGCAGAATTTGATAAAGTGCCCTAGATAGTTAACATGAAATTATGTTTGAATGTTCTTGAATCTTCTCTTTTCTGTTCGCAGAGTGTCTAAATGTTCAGTTTCTTAAACCTTCAGCTACTGAATTAATCTAAAGATCAAAGGAACTGATAAATTTACGAAAAACTTCCCAAGGTCATATCGCTCGTGGGCTGCAATAGAGGCTCAACTCAAAAAATAAAATAAAAACATTGAAGTTACTGCATATTCTAGCATTGTCCGTAAAATTGTTTCATTGCTTAAGCCGCAAACTCCCAAGATAGTCCAACAGTATCTATAAAAATTATCCAGAGCAACTCAATGTTTGAAACATCGTAGGGATATGAACTACGAATTTTAGGTAAATAAAATATAAAATTGCCAAACGTCGCGCTTGCGACTCAATAGTGTATCACTAGAATGCCAACGTCGCACGCGCGACGCATAGTACATGCATTCGCTTAATCACTTATAACATAATTTATCGTTCACTTACGCTATTTTAACAAGTAAGACATTAAAGAGGAAGCTTCAAGTCTTTCATCACACATTCCTCACTAGCCGGAAATTACTCAGTCAAGGTCAGGGTAGGTATAAAATCACTACTCTTGCCTCATCCCCCTGTCGTCTCATTTGTTATGCAACTTCGCGCTCACTCGCTGTTCCTGTTAGTTTCTGTGAATATCTTTCGTTGTCTTTCAACACATTATTGAGTTTAATTTTAAACTCTTTCTTTTGAAGTGTAAGCTGTCATAATGGTAGATGAGCTACATGATTAAAGTGATATTCGCGAATTTCTTTGAGATGATTGGGATGATTCCTCTTCCAGTGACATATTTTCTTTAGCTGATGATTCTTCTGACAGAGGAGAAGATTATATTCCATAATCTAATGTTGAAAGTGATTCCGATGAAGAGAGCAGGCCTGCTGACGTTTAATTAGCTAAAACTGTTTCTGTAACACGAAAGTGGTGCAGGTTTTATCCACCCGAGCAGGAGTTCGATATTTCCGAGAAGTTCCGCGTAAGAAATCCTGGCATTAGGAATTGTACGCCCCGAAACAGTAACCCATTATGTACTTCTACTTGTTCTTTACGGATTTTATTTGGAAGTTCTTCGTGAAGGAGTGGCCAAAAAAATTAAAATTAAAAGAGATTCTGAAGAAATGAAGGCCTTTTCTCGTATGCGATCCTGTTTTCAATCAATCAATCAATCAATCTGGGTTTGGTATAACTGTCTCCGAAATGAAAAATTATACTGCCATTCTAAACAATATGGGATGCACCGTGAATGTTTTCATAAATTGCAGCATTTCTGGACGCCTATGAAGCCTGGCAGGAAAAGAAAGCTCTCCAAGAATGACTCGCAGGAGTGCTCCGCGGCTGACGGAACTGTGTGCAGCTCGGAACTTCTTAATTCTTTTGTGATTTTATTTCTGTGTTTACTTTTGAGAACGAAATATTTTTAAAAACTAGAATAAATTCCGCGTATTTTGTATATAGTGATTTTTTAAAATGAGTGCTTTTTATTATTAACAGTGAACTTGAAGATATGAAAACAAATTTTTTTTAGTTTTCGAAAATTTTGATCGCCTGATACGAACCTGATAAGTAAGTAAATTATCTATTACTTATATAAGCACGTTAAATAAAGCTTTCCGAGTAATATGGTATGCTACATGTCTATTTTTTCTCTATCTAAGCCCGCATAAAATAGTTAAAAACATAAATGTGTAATCCATGCGAAAATGGCCTGGCATTTAGGGAAAAACACTCGGCACTTCTAGGGTTAATCATCGTTATAAAGTCGATTACATTAGCAGTTTGCCTTTGTCTACCACCAGAAGCGCTAATGTGAGTCAATGCAGAGTTTCACTTAAGCCTCTATAACTACATTCGGTGTGTACATTTTTCAGAAGATCAAAAACGCCTGAGGTTATAAAACCGGGGAACACATTATAGAAATAATTATTTAAATACATTATTTTGACTAGGATTTGAATCAAAAATAAACGAGTAAAGAAACAAACAAACAATTTTCGGCTTCTTTTCGGAAATGATTATCGAAATTTGATAGAGCTATCCAAGACTCACAATTTTAAAACTTTCCGGGCCCTTTAGCCCTTTAACGTTCGGCCCAATATTGAGGAAATTGGTTAACGTTTCGTAGTTTGAGGACCCCTACTCTCTCTGCCAAGAATTGTTTTATTGACGCATCTCAAATGAGTTTCTTTCTGGACTTCTCGCATGTGAAAGTGACATGTGAAACCGATGTTAGCAATGTAATTCCTTACACAGCCAGTAATGGTGTGAATGTGTGACTCATGGGGTCAGTTAGCGCGTACGATTCAGAAGGCATGACGGAGTGATATGTAATAGCCCTTTCTGGCTGAGTGAGGAAAGAACCGGGAAAATATGTCATTCCTCACTTCCCTAGTACGCGTCCTCAGTAGAGCCTGGGCAATCTGGCAGCTGAATCTGCTTTCTGGCTGAAGACTCAAAATACATGCTAACATACACAATAATAATATTGTTTAATTAATGTCCTTTGAATTGCCTTAGTGAGTAGAAATGGAGTGTTACAGATAACTGAAAAGGAGCTCGATTTGTTCTGGTTGATTTCCGACAAAGTGGAGCGTTACAAAAATGTTGCAAAGTTTGCGCTCGGAGGACTAGGGAGAAAGGAGACGAGCTGCTCGACTAAGTGGTATGTTCCGAGCTGTCAGTGGAGAGATGGCGTCGATTGACATTAGTAGACGAGTAAGTTCGAGTGGTATTTTGAAAAGTAGGAAAGAACACAGTATGAAGATAAAGTTGGAATTCAAGAGGAAAAATTTGGACAAATATTCATATATAGGAATGGAAATTAGGGATTGGAATAACTTACCAAGGGAGATGTTCAATAAATTTCCAATTCCTTTGCAATCATTTAAGAAAAGGCTCGGAAAACAACAGATAGGGAATTTGCCAGGGCGACTGCCCTGACTTCAAGTCAGTCGTAACTGATTGACTTTCAACGTGCGGAAAGCTAACAAGAAGTGTTATTATATTTAAACACCTTGAAATATCAAGCGACCTCAACTGGAATCGATCCAACGATCTTGAGAACAGAACGCCAATGATTAACTGATTAAGCCTTTGAGATAGTATCAAAATTTTGGTAACAGTCCACTTAACGACGTATATATTACGAGTTATTTTTATGGATAAACGTTACGTCTTCACTAGAATCATGACACTTGAGAGGATAGTAGTTTAGCTCTCATAAAACGTGTGTGTGTCTCGAGGGCCTTGTAAGAAGCTTCTGCAGATGAGACGCAAGGCGCTGGAAAATACTTCTTAGCAGGTATAATAGCTGAGACTGTATCACTCGTTGAGTGTATTTAATGTTGCGTTACAAGGCTTGGGGCGCACGCTACCTTGCCCAGGGAAGATACGGGCTATATTTAAATTCTTCTCAACGAGCGGTACCATGTACCTCACGATATCAATAAACATTATTATATCGAAATATATGAAATGTTACTGCAAATCAGAACGAGAGAGAGTGAGAGAAGATTGAGCAATGGTTTATTTATTTTACGAAACGGTGAACGCAATATTAATATTCTTCTACATCTTTTAGACCCCCTCAATTTCAGGGTGGCACTTTGTTTAGATATGGTCCTAGATTAACGGATGGACGTTTTGCTGGTGGCGCCAGCACTTTATGAAATATTTATTTATTCATTTATTTCAACGTTTCCCTTAGCAGAGATTGCCTAAAATGCAATACACAGAACATTTAAAAAAAAAGCATATGAAGGTTGAAAAAAGAGAACAGAACAGAACAAAGTAAACAAAATGAGTCTTCCTCACAGACAAACAAAGCATCTTGATGTACAACCGTAATTTGTGTTTAAATTCTAATAAGTGCATTAATTAATATTATCAGTAAAAACTACAGTAATGAGAAGTACTCTAATCATAAGGCAAAATTGACTATGTAGTGATGTATATAGCAATATATATGAATATTTAGCAAAGACACCATAATCCTTTCGGTAGAGAAACTTCGCATTAAGATATGTGTGAACCAATGTTAAACAGACATTTGCCAACTGGCATTTCTAAATCAATATTTATTTATTTATTTATTTATTTATTTATTTATTTATTTATTTATTTATTTATTTATTTATTTATTTATGACACATGTCTGTAACAGAGTTTCACTCCAATTTCAACACACATTACAAAATATAGTACAATAATCTATATTACAAACAGAAAAAAGGTCACAAAAATTAACAACAGATTTTGAAAAATTATAGTAAACAAATTTAGAAGAAAAATAACAAAAAACAATAGGTTATATACAGATAAGGATTAGATAATGCTGCAATTACTGGCTCCTGATTACATAAGTAGGAAGAACTGAAGCTGTATATGCAGGCACACACATATGCGAACAGGCCAGCTGCATGGTTAACAGTGTAAAAATAATATCTCGAAGTTTATAGACAATTGAATTTCATTTGTATTATTGACAAAAACAGTGTAATGAATTATACTATATTTCTATGAGATACTGTATGTTATGATTGTTTAAGTATATTCACTAAAGGAAATCACTAGACATTTTTTGAAGTTTGTTTGGGACATTGAAATATCTATGTCGTGGTTTCTGAATAAGTCATAAAACGTGCTACACATTCTTAATAATGGCGAATTTTTACGAATTAATACCGTATGTTGGACAAGGGATTGTAAAAGTACGTCCGGTTAAGCAAGTTAGATTTGCTGACGTTAAAACTTATTCTGGCTTGTAGATCACCACTATCTATAACGCCATTTATAATTTTGTGTAGAAACAGGTGTTGGTATAATTCTCGGCGAGCGCTTAATGAATTGTAACTAAATTCTTCTAATAAGTGACTATATGATATTCTCAACCTATATGCTGTGCCCTTGTAAAGGCACCCAATGCGGTGGTCTTATTTCTTGATATGTGCGCCGGCTGCTCCTGTAAATAATGACATTTAAAAAATACCTACCGCTGCATGTAGACTCTTCTTCCTCAGAGGTGGTGCATCCCAAATATCCCACGGGTTGATGGGCCACACGTCGATCGGGGGGTGAGGAGATGAAGGATGGGGTAAACTAACTACAAACGACGGTACCCAAAGACTGAATTAAAATTTAAACAAATAACTGATTTATTGAACAAAGTGCAAAGTGTGAAAATTGAAAGTAACTGGTGAAAAATAAAATAAAGTGAAATGAAGTAACATTCAAAACAATCAAAAGACCTACATTACAATAACACAATTATCTGCCTTAATAAATTTTTACTGAGGGTCGATCAAATTAAAATGTTCTAGATTACGTCGAAACACTGTCTTCATGACGATGACGTGAACAAATTCAAAACACTGGTCAGAAATACCACCTCATTTGAATAACTGATTTGTAAATACATTGGATAATGTCCTCCTCGAAATAAACTTGCGTAGTTAATTAATTAATTGGTTAAGTCATCAAATCGAGACTGTCTCAGAGGTGTTTATCAAATATCTAACCCATCTTCAAATTCAGTTGGGAAACACCCAACTCTAAAATAATCATGGAATGCACTAAACATGTGTAACAATAAGAGAAAAGGAAAGAACACAAAACAACCATGAACATTGTACTACATCTGCCACATAACCATTTGCCACATTTTTAAACTACTCGTGGCTGAAAACAGGAAAATTTACTGAAACATGAACCTGAGTGCTACAATCACTCATTTAATGAGTTAAACCTCACTTGCATCACTGTGATAGCCTGGACCTCTTAAAATACTAAAATTAATTAGGACAAGTGCCTCTTGTTTACATCTCAAATGAAAGCGATCCCTTTACATTATTAACTTTACTTAATTTGCCGCTGCCTGCATTTTCATTGCGAACTCATATTTGTGGTACCACCACTAGATGGAGGCAGATCCCATCTCATTTATATAATTCACTTGCGACACTAATGATACAACTGCTTACTAAAGATTGCTTCATTTTCCTAACTGAAATGTAGTGGATTTCTAAGGCTTGGTGGTTACTGACTGTCTGGTATGAGCATACCACTACTATGGTTTTGACTATGAACTAATCGATGATCATTTACCCTAACACATGAAATCTTATTTACATAAATGAACATGTCAATGGAGAAACACTGCTCCAAAAAATACTGAAATCAAAAAATAACCTGACTACAACTATTTATTTACATAAATCACATACAAACACTTCACGTATGATCAGATTCTAAAATAATACGGTGATAAAAAAATATAAACAAAGAAAGGATAATAATAACAAAAATCTAGATCCCAAACATCGCTGCCTGCTGAAATATAAAGAAAAATCTACCCTGCTTCAAGTAACAAAAATGTGAATTTGATGGCAATCTTCTAACCTCAGACGAAAAATGTCTGGCCATGACACTATTCAACCTTTACGGACAATAATTACTGGTATTACATGTCATCCATGATTCTACATGTCTGTCAAGACACACATTGATTCGTCGCTCTGTTCACACATTACCTCACGCTCTAACTCGCATATTTCCCGAGCATCTACTTTCCCTGGAAACTATTTGAAACAATACAGGCTTTCCGCCTATGACCAACTCACAAGTCGTCACATAGTTAACACTCTCGGTTAAATTATTCATCTCTCAATTCTACTTATTCATTAATGTTCTCGACGTAGTAACTCATAATACGGCCTCGCTCGTATCAGGCGGGCGAAATAACTGTCGTTCACATCTCTATTTCTTACGACACTGTTCATGACATGGTCCAAATATCACATATTCCATTTTCAACGCAGATCATAAGGGATATTATTATTCAGTTTGCTCGATCTTTTGATCATCCTCCACTTCACATGTTATGAAATATCAGAGCTATCTTATCAATGGCTTCCTGTCACTAACTATTTTAGTGAATGACGAGATTGCCTCTCAAAAACACGGCTATTGAGATGTGTAACCGCATTTACACACAGAAATAAACACTCGGGTGTCAACCAAAACGTCGCGAAAATACACGGTATGAGAACTACCGGAAACGGTCATCTGAATAATGATTATATAATATGAAATAAACTGAATGCGCTAGTAGCAAAAGTAAACATTAAAATCAACAAGGCGGCATCTACAAAATCATAATTTCAACAAAAATATCGCTCGTAACCAACGTTATAATAACATTATTATTATTATTCACAAATCTGCACTACACTCTTGGAAAATAGGCTTCTCATATGTCACAATGACTTACTTCAAAAATGATCCAGAAATAATATGCAAAACACATCTACTTAAAGAAAGTACGCAAATAACACTTGCTCACACTTATATTATTATTATTATTATTATTATTATTATTATTATTATTATGTGAATTATTTACAATCCTATCTAACAGTCTAAGCTACATTTTGGTCATCGATTGGTTCATAGTCCTACATATTTATTTATACATTTTGTTGCTCATTACCTTAGTGCTGGAGGCAGGTTGGATCACCCTCCGGGCTCTGTCATGATGAATTAGTATTCCATCTTGAAGCTGATGTGGTAATCCGAAATATCACACGTACATACTTGATACATTTTTATGACGGCGTTGCACACGTCCACATTTACATAAACACTCGCATTCTCTAGCACTCCAATGAAGATTATACAATAACAACGCATTAAACACCTGACGTGAAGTCGAAAGTCTGCTTTCCGCTACCTGCCTGGCCTCCCGCCGTGTATCTCACACCCCTCTCAGTTTGTTTGTGTAAGGCTTACTGGTTATTCACCTCTTCTGAACATAGCATTAGACTCAAGGTCTTAGCACAAAGTCATTCTCCTCCCTGTAACTGCTTTAACTAATTTTGCTCCCGTACTATCTCACTTGTCATAATAGTTCTTTGAAAGTGATGAAAACAAGTTAAATGTAATGTTCCCAATAATGTGTGGAGAATTTTTATATAAATCGTCCTCCAAAATATGACCTTTCAACAAATACCCAAACTACACGTGGATTAGGGAAATTTTATGCAGTTACGTGTTACGACGTGATCCATTGTTCCTCTCGGTTTGTTTGTGTAAGTTCATTTAAGGCAAGTGTTGAAAATGTAGCTATCATTGTCATTTGATAATTCAATTGCCTGATTATCTCTGCATAAATTCAAATAAATAAAAGTTTGTCAAAGTGTTCATTTCTCCTGAAATATTACTCTCACAAGTAAATATGTATTACTCACTCGGATGCCAACAAGTGTCTCCGATCGCGTTCCTACAAGACTCAGAATTCACACAATAAAGCATTCATACACGAACTGACTGAACTAACTCCGTACAAGACTGGATCAGAAAAACAAACTAACACAACAAAACAAAAACTGAAGATTCACCACACTGCTCGTTGGTTTTGTAAACAGTCCTCCCCCCACTTCGAAAGTAGTTCTGTGGAAGGGATGTGGCGTAATAATCTTGCACTTGGGACCGATTTATCATACGTCCGTAGGTTAAAGTTTTAGTAAATATGTTCAGGGTTGACTGTGTGTTATTCTTTACGGTTAGTGTATTATTCGATGACAGGTCAAAACATTCCTAATTTTGGTCCGATTTACGTGTTACATTGCGCTACGAGAAACGATCACAGGGTATTTCATACGACGGCGCGCGTCACTTGTTCTATTTTCTTCCAGAGGATGGCGTCTTCCCGCCATGATGGTTCACTTCCTGGGCGATACCACCCTTCCATGTAAAGTTAAACATTTCTTAATTAATCACTAATTAATCACACATTTGCACTGATAAATCCTCAAATATTGTTAGGAAGTCAGGACAACATTTTCCACAACTACTCCGGGCACCAAATCGCTAAATACTGGCTCTAGATTCCCGCTATGACAAAACATTTAAATTTGCAATTTTGTGATTGGCTGAGACGTTCGCGCTCTTCGCAGCATGGATGCTTCCATTTTCTCCCAAGGGACGACGGGTATTATTTTCTTTCTCTCTTGCACATCTAAGTAGGTCAAGCTCCAACGCGAATTCCCGTGAGAACCGAGTAGAAAGTTTCCACTTCTTGTCGGCATCATAAAACATTATTGGATGTACCACTTAGGCCAGCTATATGCTGTCCGTGCCTTAAGACGTGTTCTGCGGATCTTCTTGCAGTCTGAACGGCGCCAGAACTTTGCTTTGTGAGACTGCCAGCTTTCCCCAGCCTACTGCTGTATTCCAAATGTGCGAATTATTAAACATTAATTCATGCATTAATTGCGCATATACACATATGGGTGCAATGCTGACTGATTATGCTTCTTGTAATAAATAAACCGTAAGAATCTCTTTTGAACCTTTTCAATTTTATTTATATATGGTTTGTAATTTGACATCTATATAACGGGTACACATTCTAATTTGACCTCACGAATGAGTTATAGAGAACACATAATGTCTTAATGTTATGTATGTCCTTCCCGTTTCGTATGATAAACCCTAGTTGTTTCAGTGCTCTATTTACTATTATTTTACTACTCATTGTAAATTCTAAGTCTTTTACGGACTCGAATCGTTTTACATTCTGTTCGTTCATAAAGTATTCACACTGAAAACGATCATTCACCGTAGAATAAGTCATCACGAAGCATTTGCTGACATTAAATATTATTTTATTCTTGACGGTCCACATGTACATATTCTCAATGTCCCTGCTTAGAAAAATGCAGTCACTAACATGTGATACCTACTTGCACAACTTAAGATCGTCAGCATTAACATGTGGCATTTGCAATTTACAACAAACTCTGGTAAATCATTCATAAATAACAGAAACAATGTTGGTCCTAAATTTGAACCTTAAGGTACACCTGAATTAACATTGAACACGTAAGATTTGGTCTGATGATAGGTGACAAACTGACATCTGTTATGTATATATGAGGAGATAAGTATTAGCATAGGGTTGTTAAATGCAAATCCCGATAGTTTTCTAAGAAGCACACTGTGATCAATCTTGTCAAACTCTTTCTCGAAGTCCGTATAAATCACATCAACGGATGTATGACTGTTTAAAGCATTAGCCACATCTTGAACTAGATTTGATAGGTTTGTGATAGTTGACCTATCAGGATAGAATCTATGCTGATAAGGTGAAATGTAGCTTTCAACATGATTAAAAATCCGGAAATAAATAATTGTTTCGAAAACTTTTACGAAGACACATATTATGGAAATGGGTCTGTAATTTTGTACATCTGAATGATCTCCGGCTTTGTATATTTTGGCATACCCTTGACGTTTTCCACATTTCTGGGAATACACCTGTATCTACTATAAAATTAAATATGTAACATAATGGTTGCATTAATATATCTGAACAGCCCTTTACTATGTAAGGAGGAATCCCATCTGGCCCACTTGACTTAGTAGATTTAAGTTTCTTCATAGCATGAATATATTCTTTTTCACCTCCATGCGACACTGAGAGTGAAGAGTTTTTTTTCATGGGAGATCCTACCTCATAATTACGTTTGCAACTATTACTTGCACATACCTTGCTGAAATATGTGGCAAAGCCATCGGCTATTTGCTTAGTGCTTCACCGTTTAAAGTCATAACCCCGGGGTTTATTTATTTTTCCGTTTATTTTTAATGAAATTCCAAAATGATGATGGGTGTATACTTATACGTTTTTCGGAACTTATTTTGAACATTTTGTATGTATTTTCTCTCAATGATTATTAATATATAAGGCTATTTTATTAGACTGTTCACACATACCAAACTATGGTGAATTTCTTTGAGTAACGGAGTTGGAACGTCCACAGTAGAATGGATGCCGAGTCCTCAAATTAGTTAACTTTACACTGTGAAATTCACCCCAGCAAGTGAATCGCTATCATCCATTACACCATTTATTATGTTAGACATAAATACTTGCTGATTATCTTCTCTTCGATTAATAAGAGTGCAGAATTTAAGTTCTTTGAGTAAGTATTTATAAGAGACTCTTCCCTTTAGAGCCGAAACTTTATCACTTTTCTAGTAGAGAATTCTAAGAAATTTCTTCTGAACCTTTAAATATCATTTTTGTAAGATTGGTAACACAATTTACACACAACATATCCACTTTCAAGTTTGCTTCCAGCAAATGTAATATATAGTGTGGTCAATGTACGTACGTTTTCCAGTTCTCTAGAGTTCTTTATTATGAGAATAATTTGTATACTTCATTTTCAACTTTTCAATGTGCGTTTGAAAGACATTCTACTGTGCACTATGAACTCTAAATCCTTTACTTAGTTCGTCTTTGAAAATATATTACTCATTTTATAATGAAAACAACTATTGTTTTTCCTGAAAAATTTTATACATAAATATTTGTTAATATTAAAGTGCATTTTATTTTTGATGCTCCAGATATAAATACTGTCAATGTCTTTTGCAGTTGAAATGAATCTTCATAAGTAGAAATAGTTTTGTATTCACAATCACGAGGTGGTTAGTAGTGTGTTGTGTTATGATGTATTGTGTTCAGATGAAAAGATGTGTATTAAGATCAATACAGCCGGTCCCTCAGCATGAGCAATTAACCACACACACAGTTCAAATCCCCGGTCCAGCCTCAGTTAAGGAGCTGATAAAGATGAATACAACCGAAAGGAATTGGTTGTGGCCTATGAATATGAATTCTACCGGCATTTCCATAGAAGTGAAAATGGCAAACCACAGAAAACCATTCTCAGAACTACCCACAGTGGGGTTCGAACCCACTCGTCTCCTAAATGCAGAACTTGGGTCCCTGGCACGTTAACACGTGTAGCCACTCCAGAATTAATAATACCAAACCAAACCCATGGCACTACAGCCATTGAAGGGCCTTGGCTTACCAAGCGACCACTGCTCAGCCCGAAGGCCTGCAGATTACGAGGTGTCGTGTGATCAGCACGGCGTATAATCTCGGTCGTTATTCTTGGCTTTCTAGACCGGGGACACTATCTCCGTCCGATAGCTCCACAATTCTAATCATGTAGGCTGAGTGGACCTCGAATCAGCTCTCAGGTCCAGGTAAAAATCACTGACCTGGCCGGGAATCGAACCCCGGCCCTCCGGGTAAGAGGCACGCACGCTACTCCTACATCCCGGGGCCGGCACTCCAGAATTAATATAACGGTGAAATGATATTTTCTTCACAAGGGGTCATTAGTTAATGAAACATGAGGAGACAACTCGCCTTTATTTTATAAGTTGTATCACAATTCTTATCTTTGGGCATCACGAGTTGTTGTTACAGACCAGTAGGGAGGTACGTGAAGTGCCGGTACCATTAAAATGGTTCACGCTGGAGGGACAAGTCACGATGGTCGCATTACATTGAACTTACTATATTTGATACGCCATATTTTTTGCGCAATTAACCCTAGAACTGGCAACTGTCGAAAATTCGACATGTTCGTATTTTTTCTCGTAATTTCCTCATTTCTCCAGCAGATGTCATGGGAGTCTACGTCTTTTCATTCTTGCTGTCCACAACATCCGTGAGTTCAGTTTCTTTCATATTTACAACCTCTTTGGTCGCAGTTTCACAGAAATAATTGAGCGCAGTTATCCGACGATCTTTTTGGTCTCCATTTCTGTAAGCAAACCTTCACGGGCTCCGCTTTGCTATTATATCTCATTTTATTTAGTAGTTTTCCGTTCGGTGCGAGTCACTTAATTCTGTATGTATGCCGTCTTCACTTCATTACGGAAAATTAGAAATGGAATAGTGCGAAATTTTTTGGAAGAGCAAATTGGCGGATCTGACTTTAAAGTTATTAAGAATGATCCGACAGATTCAGATTTGGAATGCTTATTAGCTGTTTTTTCGCATCTAATATTGGAAAGCGAAATTGATGACGTACCTCCCATAAAGCAACCTATCCGAGAAACTTGGTTTAAAGTCACGCCTCCAAATGATTGCATGTCAGTACATTTTCAATAATATTTTCAAGAATATGCCTTTCAGAATAATGAAACTTCTACCAGTGCATTGCAGATACATTATTGACATAACTATATATCTCAGTTTGTTTTAGACATGTTCCAATTTTGTGTAAAAAATTATCAAACTTATTATTTTGAATTTTTGAATTATATATTTGAACAGACTGTATATTGTTTAGTCAAAAATTCATGCAATTTCGTGCCACTACACAATCCTCAGTGTCTTAGCTTTACGTAGATATCTAAAACTTTGTAGATTTATTTTGTACCTTGCGGATATTTTCTGTTTCATTTAGCCAAATATGGCTGCCACCACAAATTTTAACATTGCCAGTTCTAGAGTTTTAAAGTCGGAACGCCACAGGTTTGGTTCCTGAGTTCATAAGACGCCAGTGCACATGGTGGAGTAGTAAACACACTGTCAATAGGTAAAAGCGGTTCTTGATACTCCCCTGCTTCCAGAGGACATAACTATCAGCTTGCATTCGAGAGATAGTGCGTTCGACCCTCAATGTCGGCAGTCCTAAAGATGGCTTTACATGGTTTCCCATTTTTACATCAGATAAATGTTGGGGCTGTACCTTAAGGTCACGATTGCCTCCTTCGCACTCCTAGCCATTTCCTATCCCATCGTCGCCATAAAACATAACTCTGTCACTGCAACGTAAAGCAATTTTTTTTTAACGTTACTGTTTTCAGAGACTTTCTTCCGTGGGTTTCCTCTTATGTGCCAGTAAATGTTCCGATACGAGCCTTGCGTATTTGCAACCTTCAATACGAGTGGGGTTGAACCCAGTAATCTCAAACCAGAAGTCTGGTGCTCCACTGTGTGAGTTATTCAGCCTAGCAAAATAATATTTCACTGTGCAATATTTATCAACACTTCCGAATTTCTTATTTTTATTTATCGTATGGCTTTTAGTGCCGGAAGTATCCGAGGAAATGTTAGGCACGCCTGATGCAGGCCTTTCTATTTGAGGCCCAAAGGAGACCCGCGCTTCTGGAGTGGAATGATGACCATGAGGTAGGGAGAGATTGAAACTTGGTGACGGTACGTAGCCTAATTCTATCAAATAACACGAAGGGGTCCACTCAAAGCTTTACGTCCCCATCCGACGAACAAATTACCATCAACAGCGGCGTATGCTCTTACTTCATGTGAGCACTGCGGAGAAGCATTTGGCACGCAATATGGTGGTGAAAATTGTTTCCATGCACGGGACACGAACCGGGTAACCACGGTGTCGGACCTCATAGACTTCAACGCCTTAACGATTATGGCTACCAAGCGGGCATGACACTGTTCGAGAGAACATTAAGTTTGTTATTGGGACGTAAAACAAATAACGTTATTATTAATATTCGTTTTATTATTACAGCAATTTTGTGATCATATTTCTGTGCGATTTTGTTATAATTTTAAGGCGCTTTAGAGCTTGGTATTTTGCAGATAACGCTGGCTATAAAACAATAGCTATTTGTTAATTAGCACTGTAATGAGAACAGAGAGAATTACATGAAGAGTAGGACATTGATAAAGTCCCCAACTATGCACTGAGGGTTATAATGAGGGCGCATTTGTATCAAGTGCTATGTTCGTGGTTTTATTGCTTTCATTTGGCATCCACAGTGGCTGGTGACTACGTCACAGGGGTTAAGCGGCGGATTACTCCTATACTTTTTTGACTGGGTGTAACATGGGAACCAAATAGGTGCTTGATAAATTGAAACTGGCTGACTTGTGACATTTACAAGTCTCTATAATTCCTACTACATTTGCATTTTCTCCACCAGCAGATTAGCACCTCATCACTCATACCTCTTCCACTCGCACAGCTCGGCTGTTGGATTGATGAAATGCGGACCGAACCAGAAATACATTCGGATCTCGAAGCCAGACAAAACCACAAGTAATCGAACAGAATCAAACAGTTTTATTTATATACTAATTCGTGTATAATAATAAGCTTTTGCGAATGTGAAAAATTCAATTAATGGGACACTTAGAAAGAATGGACCCGAACAGACTACCACACAAAATACATACATAGAGAACAAGGTTACTAGACTGAATTGGTACAAGCTAACAGAAAAAATGACCTGAAGGCATTAGGATCATCAAACCTAATTGACCGGAATGTAGTCAGGAAAATTACTCACACACAGGGTTTCGAGGAAGACGAGAAGACTACACAACGTCAGCGCAACGGAAACAGATCCAATCGTTCGCATGAAGGAATACTGGGCAAAGAGAAAGGCTAGAAAGTGTTGATTTCGCGTGGTCCTATGCGACCGATTCGCGAAGAAGAAGAAGAAGATGCGTTTGGTCTATACAGCGATAAAGATATTATAAACTGTTATTCTTGCATCAGATGTATCAACAGTAAACACTAAATGCAATTTTCCATTTCCCGTCAACTCTTCTGTCTCTATGTACGCACATTATAAGAAAATGGCTCAACAGAATTTAATTAAAATTGGTATGTAAAGTCGGAGTAGGCACTATACTTTAGGCTCTAAGTAACTTTATTCACGCTGAGTGAAATGGTTCTTTAAGGGAAAGCCAAAGCAGCAAGTCTCAAATATGTACGTTGTTAGTGGTCTTGTCACTGTATACTACTTAACACACGTTATAGATGGAGCCCGGATTTGTATGTATTAATAGGTTAGACTGCAAACTTACTGAAGCGAGTAGCAAGTATAGTCTACCTTCACAACGACAATGCTATGGGGTTCGCATCAATATTAGGGGTACGGCCTATTAGAACCCCTACAATTTATGTTACTCTTGCTACATTGTGGAAGAGCGGGTGGCCGACACTTCCTACTAATCAAACTAGTTTGCAATCTAACATGTTAATGCATAAAAATCCGGGTCTTCCGATCATTTATGCCTCAGAGTTTTACATTATCGACTTACTTATCCATACGAACACCGACCCATGAAAAAATGGGTTAAAAGGTTTGAATGAAAATCGGTATGTGAAGTCGGGGAATAAAGCACTACAGTCTAGGCTAAAAATAAATGTATTCACCCTGGGCAGAAATGGTAATGCAGGGGAAAGTCCAAAATATAATTCTCAACTAACTACGTGATAAATTCATATACAGTTTTACCGTAACTGAGATATTTATGAATGTAGACTTTTGTTGTTTAGTCCATATCAACGCCGAGCATCGCTGTCGTGTATATACTATTAAATCGTGTTAACTGGCGATGAAAAATCCTTTGAACAGCACCGCACATCGTCAAGAAAAACTTAGAAGGTGACAATAAAAATGAGAAAATATTATCGTGAAGAAACGATCGCTTGAAGAATAAGACACTAGGGAGTCATGAAATTAGGTAGGAGGACACACATTGAATGCCCTAATATCATAAAGTCGGAAGGAAAAGAAATGTTAAGCCCTACAGTATCAAAATCACATAACGTTGATAAAAAATAACATTGCATTGTTATTTTTTGGGATGTGCTTTGTCTGTCCTTCTGCCATTTATATACGATAGATGGCAATACTGCAGCATACTGCGTGAGCTAAGGGAGTTACCTACACCCTGTCTGATTATTGGCGGGAAGTATCATGCCATTTCTCACCTGGTTCATACCTGTTTTGTTAACTACTGGTATGTGACACACTGGTGCACTCCACATCTATACTTTCACTCCTGCTGCGAATTGGATTTATTTTATACATTTATGCCAACCACCAAAATGGCCTACTCTCATCTTTTTTTTTAACTTTAAAATTTTATGTCAACCACCTGTGTCCCGTTTCCCGATAAGGGGAAATTATGAGGCACGTTTTATGACCGGTTAACCTTCCTGACCGCAAAAGCAGTTGAGGAACAAATGAATATGAAATGAAAGATGGTGAATGTAATTTGGGAAATGAGGCGGAAGGAGTCGTCTATGGGCTACGAATATGAACCGTCGTGACATTTGCCTGGAAACCATAGCAAATCATTCTAAGTGCAACCGAGGGCGGGGTTTAAACCCACGCGTCTCTCAAATGCTGAGCTTGTCCCCTTAGCCGCAGCGCGGCAACCACGCTCTGCTACTCCGCTCGGATTTCAATTCCTGGAAATATTAATTCCACCTAAACAGAGCATATAGCGATAATTATAGAATGTGGATTTCGTCCTGTTTTACGGTCAGATGCCCTTCTTGAAAATAACCCTATGCGGAGGTGTGTATTCACTATTGCTTTTTTCTGTGCAGGTTTCAAGTGCGGATAGTATCCGAACAAATAAACACCCAGTCCCCGAGAGAGAAGGAAGTAACCAGAAGTGATTAAAATTTATGACCCGACCGGTAATCGAACCTGGGCTCTCCGATCCGAAGGCCTCAACGCTGACTATTAAGACAAGGAGCCGAACAAATTATATTATCCCTTCAATGCGTAATTTATCCTTTCTTTCAAATAAAATGAGTTTTTATTCCTTTCAGAAAAATAATTTAACATTTATTGATGTCAAATTAAATATTTTTTATTTGTATCAGTCAAAATATGAAGAGATCTGAATGTTTTACGTACTGGTATATGCAAAGCTGTACGATTGCTGTTCTATTTTGTGAAATAGAAAATATATTAATGCCGATTCCTAGGGGCTGTTTACACATCGTTCATTTCCATCTGTACCCGAGAACATGATGAATATTCCTCCACTCCCTCCTCCGAAGAAAGAAAACAATAACAGAATTAACATTTATAAATTTCCTATATTCGATGTTTGAAAATTGTACTGAATTTGTTACTTCACCGTACTCCGGATTCTACTACCACCACTACTACTAACGTTTGTCATTCCATCCGTGAAGTGGACGGCGGGCCTCCTAGATGGTGACTCCGTCTCTCAGGCCAGGAGATTTGTTACGCTGAAGGAGATGTTCGGAGAAGGTGAGAGTGTTGGCGGTCGTGGCCTATAATGGGAACTGTCCCTCTTTGGAGGTCAAACGATTTATTATTCCTTTAATCAATCTCTCCCTCTGGGCGACATTTCAGACTTACGGATGTCGCTGCTTATGAATTACCTGAGGTAAATAACATTTAAATGGTTTTACCTTCACTGTTGATAGTTTACACTTCACTCCACCTGATTAGCAAAAAAGAAGAAATAAAATACTGTTTAATTTTAATACACTAGCGAATTTGTCTGCAAGGCAGAAGTGAATACACACTTGAAAATACGTAAAGGAGATATAACAAGCAAGTACATATCCCTTTGCACATGTGCAATGCTATACATTTAAGGATTACACCGTTCTGAAACCCTGGAATTAACTGATTTGCCTGACAGCCAGTAGCATGAAACTCCCCCCTTGTACACACAATAGAAAACTGTTGTTCGATGAGTTAACATTAATTCAGTACAAACATTTCATGAACAACTATAGTCACTGTAGCATGGAGGGATGTTATGAATTCTTCTAAGAATAGCCGAGCTTACGTAATCTTATTCCGTTTTAAATAAAAGAGTGAAAGGCTTCCTGTGAAAGCTCCCACTAAACCTAGTGTTATGGACTTGCCGCTCACTGGCTTAGAACATTATTTTCGTGATCCTTTGAAAGGCGGTCCTCTTGTGAATGAATATGGCCAGGAGTTTAGCTTTTGATCTTAGAAGGTGAGTGATTTACCAAATAAATATAGCTTATTCCACTCCATTGAATCCAGGCCAGCAAATCTCAACTCGAGATACTCACTAGTTCTCGCAAGCTTTCTAAAATCGTTCCTACTTAACCACTGCCGTCCACAGTACTATAACCTCGCAGCCTTTCGAGATCTCATCTATCGCACATTTTTTCCGTAATACAGGCGAGGCCAGATAATATTGTTCATAATCCCACTTTATCTAAGACAAGCTGCCGTATCCGGCAAAGAGTGTGATCATCAGTATGAACTGTATGTTGATGTGAAGTTGACAGTGTAGATTTCTGAAGATAACGTAAATTATTAACCAGTTCAAAATACATAACTGTTACTCATTGAAGTGTATGAGCTTATGAAGAGTTAATTCATCCACTCGTATAAGAAATATGGCAGGTTTGTAATAATGCTGAATATAAACAATTAGTAGCTTAATAAACTTTGCTGCTTGTATAAATGTACTTCGTGGAGAAAAAAAATAAATTTTTATTTCAATTTAGGCGTCTAATATAGGAATTATATTAACAAAATGGCAACTTGCCTTCTCAGCCCATTCTTTCCTTTGATTTATATGAAAAAATCTTAGTTGCTCACTCTGGCACTCTCACTCATTGTAGTTCTATCTAGAGTCTGTTATTTTCTTGGTGTGTAGTCAAATACTAAATGATATTTTAATTGCATAATGACGCCGTACTTCTATTTAATTGTAATACATGCGGTAATTATTGTTTCCTTGGTAAAAGTTTTATTGTATAGTACTGTTATTAGCGCCCTTACGTTGGTAGACTGTCAACCTTTACGTCTATCGAAATTCGCTCAGAGAACATCAAAAACTTACCATTTTTAGGTACCCCACTATATTTTTGGACGAGGAGTCAATATAAAGGTAGGCTATATTGAATTATCATGAGTTTCATGATCGATCGTTAGAACCCTGTGCATATATAAAAAATAATACCGGCATCCGCGTCTGCGAATGATTATCCGAATCTGCAAAATGGTTACCCGCGGATAATCTAAATATTTAACTACAGCATATTACACCCAAGATATTGAAACAGATAGATCTGTTAACATAATACAATAGGTCTGACACGTGGCACCAGAACCCCTGCAGTCACAGGTTTATGAAGGATTTTCTCTTGCGACAACTACCAAGGTATTAACCTTTGTTCCTTCCTTCCATGAATTCCTGACAGGAGCCAGTTAAGCTTAGGTCAGATTTAAGGCTCTTTATATATCACTATTCCCCCATACCACTGTCAATGGTCACCTAACCACAGGCAAGAACAAAAGTATACCTGAGTGAAAATCAATCAACGTCATTATTTAGAAATTACCAGCAAAATTACCCGCACTCACATACAGTTCGTATCCGCCAAGACACTAACAGCCGTGCAGGGCTCTACCCATCGTTATGACGGCCGAATTACATGTAAGCAAATAGTGGAATCACATCCTCTCTTTAACTACATATTTCACGATAATTCTTGAAACACACTGTGGAAGTTTTGAATTATGAATCACACATTTCTCTTTATGTTTAATTCAAAAGCATGCTATATAGAATAGTAAATATTACACTTCAATGAAACCTTCGGGGATTAGTCAGAATATATTATAAATCCGTGGTACATGCATATGTTTCGATGAAAAGAATTGTTAGATATTTTGTGAAACAAACCAAACGCCTAGTAAATGGGAAACAAAAATTAAAAGTCATCAGTGGAATTGAAAAAATATAAATTCTAATCCCAGCAACTGCGGTCTAAGCCATTGAGTTCGCAATTATTATTACTTTCACTCCGCTTGGTTGGCTTTTAATATTCAACTCGGAGACCCTTGTGAGAATGTAGTCACTGCACGTATGAACAGGTCGTCTTAGTTTAATTATTCCACGTTTTAATTTCAAGAGTAGTGGCAGTATCTTGGGACTACGCCTGGGGTTTCAATACTTAATTAAAATGTAAATATGGGGTACAATATTATATCTGCTCCGTGAAACGACATGCACAGCATCAATACATACTAGAACTTTCGAAAATATTTATTAAGCTCAAGTACTGCGCGATATAGATGTACGTACTCATTGTGTGGAATACAATACACGTCTCAGAGGACATTGTTTAATACTTCCACGGTGTAATAAAGGAAAATACGTAGACCACCTCATAAAGCATCAATCTCTTAGATTATATTCTTCCGTATAACGAGCGAGGGGTACAAGTGTACCCGAGTTGTCACTTTTTCAATTATTATATACATAACATTTTTGTGTGGACCTCCGTGGCTCAGGTGGCAGAGCACCGGTCTCTCATCGCTAGGTTCCGCGCTTCAAATCCCGGTCACTCCATGTGAGATTTCTGCTGGACGGGATTTTCTCCTGGTACTCCGGTTTTCCCTGACATCTTTCATTCCAGCAACACTCTCCAATCTCATTTCATTTCGTTTGTCAGTCACTGATCATTGCCCCAGAGAAGTGCGACAGGCTTCGGAAGCCGGCACAACTCCTATTCTCGCCGCTAGATGGGGGTTTCATTAATTCAATTCCTGACCCGGTGGAATTACTGGAAACAGGCTGAGGGTTTTCCATTACCTTTCTTGTAGGATTTTCATACAAGGTTACGTTGTTTAATAAACATTGCTGAATACCATGATGGAGCCAAAAGGAAAAATGAACTGGCATTTTGAAAATTATGCATCTGAAGATGATGCTGGAAATATTTGTACCCAGCTTTGTAAAGTATGTACAGTGTTTATCCTTCTGAGTGTCTCCTTCCAGCACCACCTGCTAATAATTTAATTTTCTCTGTCAACAATGCGAAGTGTGTTTCTCGGACAACAATCTATAATTCAGTAGCATCACACCGAAATTGTACATTGTTAGGTTGAGAATATAGCCGTGATAATCTGGAGGAATTGGAAGCTACAGTGAATAATGTCGTATACCTGATATTGTGTCCACCATACTTTTCTCCACTGGACCCCTTTAATTCGATTACTATGTTGGTCAAGTATTCCAGAACGGGACTTGCATGTTGTTTCAGTTTTTGTATCTGAATGTTCCTTACAAACAAGTGATTCATTAGTGGTTTGTTCAGGGTGACTTAGATCCTATGATGACAGTGAAGCTATTTGCATCATTAGCATGATTAATTGTGTCTGTATTAAGATTACTTTATTTGATTTTTTTAATGAACTATAGTTAATACACACTATTCTGTTTGGGTACATGTGTTCTCCGATTGGTAATCTGTGTGTGTTCTTAATCTTTGTATTAGGAAGGATATCATACTGAAAATCTTTTATATCGGGGAGAATTCTTTTCGTAGTTATGAACTGATATTGTCTGCGTCAAGGGAACGTATACAACGTAGTAAATATATGTAATATACTGAAAAACTTCACAGTTCAGGATTTATTTATTTATTTATTTATTTATTTATTTATTTATTTATTTATTTATTTATTTATAATCTTACGATATCAGCCATCGGTTACACCCATTTAGATCTGATATCATTCAGGCTTTCTGAATGTAAATTTGGACATCCCGTTTTAATCTACGATCGCAGAGAAACGAGATCTCCATTAGGAGACATTTTGCTGAGTTTAAATTCATTTTGTCGGTTAATCAAATGTAGCCCTCCCCGAGCTCTAAGACAATTGAGTCCCCCTCATACCCGAAGGACCCATGCTCGATTTCGGGCCAGATTAGGGATTATTACCTGGATGTGAGAGTTAGTTCAATGTCCATTAAGCCTATGTGAGAACAATTGACAAGCCTTCTGGCGTTGAGATAGTGGCCCCGGTCAAGAAAGCCCAGAATAACGGCGGAGAAGATTCATCGGGCTGACTACGCGCATCTCGAAATGCGCAGACTGATCTGAGGTCGCTTGGTGGATGAAGGCCCTTCCGGATTGTTGCACCATTTGGTTTGGTTTATCTTTATATATCGAATGTGTCAATTACCATGTTGGTCAAGTATTCCAGAACATTAGATCTTACTTTAAGATAAATAATAATAACCAAGGAAAAGTAATACCTTATCAGTGAAAGTACCATTTTAAGTCCATGGTATAAGATGCCATTTAATTTCAGTCCGTGATATGCGAAAGTTTTTATCTGTGCGAATTTGTGCGATGCCCGGCCAAATCTACGGCAAGCAGTGATCTGGAATATGTGTCATAACTGAGCACAGAATTTCACAGATTACGTATGGCTGTGTCAAAGGATAACTCTTGCTCAAGAAATGAAGCTGTCAACGTTATCTACACGGAACTTTTACAATAATTACCTGGTGATCTACAAATTTTACAAGCATATCGACACAGCACGAAATACATACGAGGCTGTCAACTACACGACAGAGCTTTTGAACAACTTGGGGTCACCTGGAGTACCCTAGAACATCTTGGAGCGGATGATTGTGGCTCAGATTATCCTTCCCAGGAAAATAAATCCTGCTTCCCACTGCAACGAAACACGGCCCCCAGTCAAGACATTGATGCTGAATATTAGTGAAGACAACACCGAAGCTGAACATGCCGCGGGTGAAGTAGTATTCATTACTCGGATTCAAAATATCCCTTCGTATATACAGTTTCAATTTAGATGTCTGCATTTCCCCGTTCGTTTGATTTTCACTATGTGCATCAACAAGACACAAGGACAATCGCTTAAATTTGTAGGATTCGGTTTTCGGAAACAGTGCTTCCTGCATGGCCAACTGTTCGAGGGTTGTTCAAGAGTTGGATAGGCAAACACTCTATACAGTACACCTTAGCTCAAAATGGAAGGAAACTTTATACGAAAACTCTGTAAGGAAGACTTATTTTATATATAATATGTTTTATAATATTTAATATTATTAATATCGCTCATCGACCCGGTATCCCTAGCATTGAAAGTATCAATACAATTAAAAATACAATATTGTAATGCATGCAATTTGTGTAAAAAAGGATGAGTGGTGATAAATATAATCTGTTTTATTTAGCTTTTAAATAATAATAATAATAATAATAATAATAATAATAATAATAATAATAATAATAATAATAATAATAATAATAATAATAATAATAATAATAATAATAATAATAAGTACAAGAAAGTTATAGGAAATTACCCTGCTCACAAAAGAACCAATCCCAACGGCAAAAGACTGGTGACCATTTGCGAAAATCACAACCTGCAGGTCATGTCGACCCACTTTCGCCATCTACCCAGAAAGCAAATGACTTGGCGTTCTCCCGTCCAAGCTCTCGGAGAGTTCCAAATTGATCATGTTGCGATCTCCAGGAGAAACAGCCCTGAGATTATGAATGTCAAGGTAAAGAAAGGCATCAATGTGGCCTCAGATCATTATATGTCTCTTATCAAATTCAAACCAATTCCCGCAAACACAAGGGAGACAACCAAACAGATCACACGCTTCGACAATGATCGAGGAGTTCCAGGAGAAGGCTAGACCAAATGACTGTTACTTTAACAACGCCAAAAGTCTCCTTGTTGAGGCCGCCAAAGACGTTGCAGAAATCAAGAGAAGCAAAAAGCATGCCTAGTGGATTAGTACCTGCGAATCAGTCCTCCAAGAAAGACTCAATGCGTGGAAACAGTACAACTCTACGAAATCAGAAAATGATTGGGAAACTTACAAAACCCAACGTGCCCAAGCAGCTAGGGTTTTCAGAACTGAGAAACGTAAATACGAAAAATCTCTCATTGAAAAGATAGAACAAAACTTTAGGAAGAATGAAAGCAGAGAGTACTACAGAGTCTTCAGACGCAAACTCACTGGCCATAAACAACCATCTCTATGCTTTGAGCGAACGGACGGCACACTGGCGACGTCAAATGAAGAAAATTGCAGCTTTTTGGCAGATTACTTCAAGAATTTACTTAATTGCTCTAAACCGCAAAGCACCGTTGAGACCAAGGAACCCTTACTCAGGTACCCAGATTCCAGACCACCCGACAGAGATGAAATCAAGCGCCACATTGCCCGTCTCAAAAATAACAAAGCGCCGGGGTAAGAATCAGTAGTAGCATAACTATGGAAATATGCCCCAGAAGAATCACTTGATATCTTGCAAAAGCAAATAGAATAAATTTGGAACAAGGAGACTCTACCCGAAGATTGAAAAATAGCTTTTATCCATCCATTACACAAAAAGGCAGCATGAAGAACATCAACAACTACAGAGGAATATCTTTGCTACCCGTGACTTACAAAATTCTATCACTTGCCACCCTGGAGCGTTTGGAAGCACAAGTCGAACATCAAATAGGTGAATACCAAGGAAGGTTCAGAAAAGGTCGCTCAACAGCTGAACAGATCCAAAAGCTCAAAACGATCATCAGATATTGTACACTAAGGTCCAAGCAGTATGTGTCTGTCTTTGTGGACTTTAAGAAAGCGTACGACTCCATTGACCGGAAAGTCCTGCTAAACATCTTAAATTAATCTGGAGTTGATTTGAAACTGCTGGCATTAATTAGAGCCACCCTGACCAATACAAAATCCAAGGTGAAGTTCCACGGATGTCTCTCGCATTCCTTTGACATCAAAATAGGAATCCGACAAGGTGATGGGCTATCCCCGATACTCTTCAACTGTGTTCTTGAAAAGATCATCAGAACCTGGCGGGTGAGATTACAGGAAACCAACTACAGTCCATTGAGAATAGGAACCAAATCCAAGGGGATCGCAACAGACTTCTTAGCATTTGCCGATGATATTGCTGTTCTCTCAACCGACATAGAAACCGCTAGAGCTCAAGTTGAAATTTTAAAGGAAATTGCCGAACAAACTGGTTTGCAGATATCGTTTGAGAAAACAGAAGAAATGACTAATATCAAAGAGGCTCCACCACAACTCCATACAAAATATGGGGACATCACCCGAGTAGACAAATTCAAATACCTGGGTGAGATCATCATGAAAAATGGACTGGACAAAGAAGCACTTCAGGAGCGAGTACGCAAACTGGAAATAGCCTACCAAACATCCCGCACAATCTGCAACAAAAAATGCCTTTCCCAAAACACCAAGATACGTCACTATGAAACAGTTCTGAAGCCAGTAGTTCTATATGCAGCCGAAACCCTGTCTCTAAATGGCAACAAAAGACTCCTTGAAGAACTGGAGAAAAGAGAACGCAAAATTGTGAGAGGAATCTTGGAATCCAAGTTCAGAAATTGAATCCATCAAAAGAGATCCAACAAGGATGTCTACAGCAAAATAGAGAAAATTACCGACACAATCAGAAAAAGACGGGCACGATTTTACGGTCATCTGAAAAGAATGGACGGAAGAAAGTTAACTAAAGCAATCTTTCACTTTTTTGATTCAAACCCCAAAACCAAAATTTTCTGGTTTAGAAATACCAAAGAAGACCTGCAAATGCTACATATCTCAGCTGAAGACGCCTTTAACAGAGATCTCTTCCGCAAGAAAATATTGACGAACGGGCTAAACCGAGACGAGCAACCGAAGAGAAGACACGGTGCCCCTTGGACAGAGGAGCGTAAGCAGGCCCACTCACAAAAAATGAGGGAAATTTGGGCTCTAAAGAAGGCCAAGTTCAGTGTCAAATGAAACAAGACTTAACGTGGTCCTTGATGGCCCCAGCGAATTATATATATAATCCTTTATTGAAACACAGAGTAAAAAGTGTCATCTGGATGGTCAGTAATTCTTACTGCATTCGCTATGGTGGCACGTCGTTAGATAATACTTGGTACACCTTTGAACACACAGTTCTCATACACATTTGTCACTCTGGTTGTGGAATGTTCTCATTGAACATATTTTATGATGGAAATCACGAATGGCGGGTTTCGTTATTATATGCCTTTGATCTTGATTCCCGTTGGTCCACGTTATGTTCATCATAGCGTCACTAATATAAAAATTGATCGATATTTCTTCTCTTTGTTCCTTTAGATTGTAATTAGGTGTGTAGATGCTCCTGTAGCTGGCAATGATAATTTCATTCTCAAGTCCTCTATGTAGAAGGATTCTTTCGCTAGCTCGTAAACTAATCTTGTAGGGGCCATTTTTCAAACTCTTAGGGAAAATTTTAAGAAACGCGACTTACACACACTATTATTTCGAGATCATTGATTGTGAGGTGATCCCATATTATATATATATACCATATGTCATAATGGGTGAGATGGACATATTTAATTGTGTCAAAGTTGTAGTGAGAGGTAGAGCTTTTAGATTTTTGTTCTTCCAGATGGCTCTGATGGATTTCGCTGACCTTTATTGTGTATGACATATGCATTGAATTAATAAACACGGACGAAGTTGTGGGCACCAGCTAGTAGCTTAATAATTTCAAAAATTCTGGGACATAACCTTGACAATTTTGACAATGTCGAGGGAAATTTAAGGGAAACTGAAATGCCATAACTAGGATAACAGTAGATAACGAAAAAAATATAATAAGTGGCTCCTAACAGAAACGATAATCCTCAACTTCAGGCAACACATTTTCCAGAATCATACTTACGTTTGTGCAAATATTTTCACTAGGAAACAGATGTGTGTGGTACTGATAGGCGCTTATTCCCTTTTTAGCTAGAAAATGTTTAATTCCGAAGCTCGCAGGAATGGTGTTGATGTAATCGTCGTGTTTTAGTATCGCTATTTATTTCAAATGAGTTGAAACAGAACATGACGACTGGAGTAGATAGCACGAACGTAAAGCTGCACATAGTCATTCAATAATCCACTTAACTCCACACGAATACACCCTTCGATTGCCTGCGTATTAGTTATCAATGCTGTGTATCATTACATTACACCTATAACCTCATGTGAATAGCTGTTACAGAACAAATGAACCCCCAGATAAAAAGAGTTTTACGTAGCGTGATATTGCAGCATCTGAAAATTCTACATGGCATATAATCATTTGCCTTGGAGCTGTGAAGTTTATATGCGTGACATATGGGAAAGGCACGATATTGCCTAATCACGAGGGCTTTCTAGTACCTTTGTTAACGAGTTTAATTGCCTCGTTGGGTTTAATGTTTAAGATCATCGCGATAAAGCGTGAGGGTTTGAGGGTTGTTGACAGGAGAACCAAAAAATAAACAAGGTATTCCAGAACAAGTGTTGCCGTATCCAGAGGCCGCGCACGTTTAAACGAAGTGTTCTCACTACCGTTATTCAGTACGGTTTGGAACATGGAAATCGGATGGTAATTTTATGTCACAAATTTCACATGACAGAATAATTACCCTTAGTGGGACCCTATGCAGACTAATGCAGCAAATTCCTCCATCTTGCTTCAAGCATGCAATTCTCTATTTAAAACATTCTAGAGATATGAGCTTCGAATTTTAGGTAAATAAAATATAATAAAATGTGAGATTATATTCTTTATTTATTCCTAAGAATTACAATAGTTTTCTTAATCTTCATCCGATCGATTAGATTAGAAGTTTGAATTTTTATACCACTACGAGCGCTAGTGTGAGTTAATGCAGAGTTTCGCTTAAGTCCTTATAACTCGATTCGGCGTGAAAATGATTCAAAAATCAAATAACGCCTCAAAATATTGAACCAATGAACACAGAACTATGCACATTAATTTGGCTAGGAATTGAATCAAGAGATAGTGAGTGAAGAGAAGCAATTTTAGGCTCTTTTTCCGGAATGTGTTTAGGCAGGGAGTGATTTTCGAATTTTAAAACTTTTCGGGGCCTTTAATCCTTCAACGTTTTGCAAAATAGAGTAAATTGCTTGATTCTTCGTTTTCCGTAGTATGGGAGCCCTACGTTTTTCTGCTAAGCACCAGTAAATGCTACATGGCTGAAGTGGTGTTGGGTCAGTGGTGTGCTATGCGACAAGAAAATTCCCACGCACCTGATAGGAAAAGTCTACAAATCCATGGTCCGACCGGCTGCACCCTATGGGTCGGAATGTTGGCCTACAACTACGAAGCATGATCAGGTTCTACATGGGATGGAGAAAAAATGTTACATTGGTCACAGGTTCTTACAAGACTTGACCATGGTCAGAAATGAAGATGTGCGAAGGTGGTCGGCAGTGGCACCTTTCTCAGAGAATATGCGACTTAGATGATATGGTCAAGCCGTCCGAAGCCCTGCAGACTCAATGATACATACAGCCCTCCAATTTGATCTTGAACGTTCCCGATCCCGAGGTCGTCCCAGAAAGCGATGGCTCGTCATATTATCTCCCAACATCACTGTAAACCTTTCTTTACTTGTCAACTGATCCTCACAAACCACAAATGCCACATTGCACCATTAATGTTGCACAAAATTCGACTTACAGAGTATTTTTGGTTCAAGGGAGGAAATGTTTGCTTCGATAAATCGAGAAATTCGTGAAAGCGAATTTCGAGTAATAGAGAAACACTGAAGAATGGGGCAAACGGCTGGGAAATTTAATCTACTTCGAGATACTGAAAATTCGATTAATGGAGGTTCGAGATATCGAGTTTCGACTGTATATAAATTTATCCGATTTTTCTTACTTCTTTGCTGGTGTGTCACATCCATATATTATTACATAAAATGCACTATCTTACGGGTTTACGTTTATACACTCGTCCCTCTCATTGCCGTTTCTAGTTCAACTCTTCTGAATCCTACTGGTGTTCCCTTACTGTTATGGTCCGTCATCACTTCACTTCGCACATCGTTCTCACTTCACTGCTTGCAGTGCAGCTTGGTAATTCCATTATTATTGCAGCTAATTTACACAATGCTACGCTTCAATTATAACCCTCAAATTTCTGCTTCTTCCAATAACTCGCCTAAACTATCGATTTAATTACATCTTTATAAACTTCACGTTCCATATTTGGCACCTCTCTAGCCAATATTCCCCGTAATATTCTTCTCTGTAACTTCTCTATCTATATATTAAACTTAATTACATATAACTCACGTACAATTACCCTGAAATAATACACAACAACTCCGAGATAAAAATACAGAATGAAAACGTAATTTCCCGTCATTATGTTAGATAACAGATCATATAGATAAAATTGAGGATGCTGCGTCGTCTAGGTAGTGTAGATGGGGAGAGGTCCGCTGCCATCTGCACGACAAGGTGGGAAGTTCGACAAAATCAGCCATGTCACTGAAGACGTCAACCATATATTCAGACGAAACATATGAACTAAGACGGTTCCCGGTGGATTACGCCAGTGCAGCCGACATAGTGTTCACTCTCTCTTAAGACATCTTGATCAATCATTGAAAATATCAAACAAAAGGGCACGAACACTTCATCTCCTACAGCTCACAAGTGAATTGAGGAATGGCTTTAGAAACGTGAGTAATCGGATAATATTCGGTCCAGGGATATCCGAGGTTTAATTTATTTTTAATTTAGGAACACACAACGTGAGAATATAATGAAGTTGGTCCATTCACTGGCTACTGATAACTCTGCTCCAGGGTTACTGTACACAGCTCGAATCCCACTATCGGCAGCCCTGAAGATGGTTTTCCGTGGTTTCCCATTTTCACACCAGGCAAATGCTGGGGCTGTACCTTAATTAAGGCCACGGCCGCTTCCTTCCAACTCCTAGGCCTTTCCTATCCCATCGTCGCCATAAGACCTATCTGTGTCGGTGCGACGTAAAGCAACTAGCAAAAAAAAAAAAACTGTACACAGCGAAACGACGACAGCTGAAATAACTTATTAGCTTGCTTGCATATTAGTCGGTCAGTTGCTGCTTTGATGTTGCAGAGTTTCGTTGTGCCCATGTGTGTGTCCAGGAGCATGTTCTCTTAATCCACTAAACCATTAACTATCAACAGAAAGCTTACTTGAGAGAGTCAACCCGGAACCTAATTTCACTACAGAGTGAATCACTACTGCTGCTACTGTGATTATAAATACGCATAATAATAATAATAATAATAATAATAATAATAATAATAATAATAATAATACCGCATGAACCCGACTGTCCGAACTAATTGGGACCGAAGTCCATTCGGACTGGCAAAATTCGTATTAACGAGGTTATTTTATAGTGATTATTATTAGTCCCAAATACAATGAATGGCCAAAAGTCACGGGAAGACACTGATTGTGATGCTAATGACGAGTTTCTCCTCCGCGAGCCCTCAAAACGGCAGCAGCACGACGAGGCATCGACTCTACAAGGTGTTGGACCCACGCATCTTGCACTGCTACCCACGGGGTTCATGGAGCGTACATCAGCATCGAGAGCATCCCATAAATACTCCATTGGATTAAGATCAGGGGATCTGGAGGGCCAATCCATGGTGGTAATTTCACTGGAGTGCTCCTCCAATCATCATCTTGTCACCACAGAGCGGTGACATGGCACACTGTCCTGTTGAAACACGGCGTCTCCATCATGATACTCTAGGGCCAGGAAGGGATGCAGATGATCTAAAAGAATGTGTGCACCTGTCAGTGCTCCATGCAGCCCGACAATGTGGCCTAATTGCGACCATGAGAACGCCGTCCTGACCAGAACTGAGCCACCTCCCACCTGGACACAACCTTGTTGACCCGCTGCATCCATAGCTTCACGAGGCATACGTCAAAATCTCACGCGCCCATCCGCTTGATACAACAGAAACCGGGATTCATCGGACTATATCATACACCGTCACTGTTCCATGTTCTATTGCTAACGTTCACTGGCCCTTGCATGTCGTTGAGCTATGTGTCGAGGTGTCAGCAAAGGGGCATGAGTTAGTCGTCTCCTGGTGCAGTTGCCTCCTTACAGTTCTGGTAGAAATGGGTTCCTGACTCCCAACATTCAACTGGGTGGTGATCTGACTCACAGTAGCCCGTCGAGTGCCCAGTATGGTTCTCCGGAGGCGACGTGATATCCGTTCTTTAAACACCTGTGGTCTTCCCGTGTGGCAGTAACATTCTCTCTGCGATATTGAAGTCCCACTCTCGACACTGTTGACCTCGGAAACCGGAATTCGCGTGTGTAATCTCCGCAATGCGCGGTGCGCCGATCATCATCCACCGTTTAAAGTCGGTTAACTCGCGATGTGTTGCTACACTGGTGTCTGTGACTGACTGCCTGTCCAGGTACGCCGCAGCTACCCGGAACGCTCAGGATCATACACGGCACATTTTATAATGGGACAAACCTTCCCGTGACTTTGTGCCACTCAGGGTACGAAGTCTAAGACGTAGCAGATAAAGCCGTTCTATCTGGAATTACTTATTCGGACGCAGCAAAGGCATCGGTAATTCCCCTCAGTGCATACAGCAACACTCCAACGCTATGGTGGTCGAGTACTGCGTCATCCTCAAGATTTCCGGCCGCGAAAAGCGCCTTTTTTTGGTAATAATGAGTGATGTATGATACTGTATTGTTTTATCGTTATCACTGTTAAATCTCCTGATTAGCGCCGTAATTATGTTTTGTGATATTTTTCAGTATATATGATGTTCTAATGTGTAACACAAGGCTATTTTAGTCTGAAATTTCTGTTATAATTTTCCCTTCATACATATTTTTGACTAGTGCAGCTCCGCTGTAATTTTATTGGTTTTCAGTTCCACTCACTATGTTTTCAGTTTTCGGAGACACGGAGATAGCGTATTTTTAAGTAGTTATTTGAAGAAGCTAGCAAATACATGAGGCTGGCGTATTTTATAATGCTACATTATACAGCACATTATGGTATTGTCAGTGTAGGTACGTACATAAATTAAATTCAGCGATAACTGTGAATCATGTCTCTTGCCCTTTTACCCAACCATTAGCTTCAAGGTATAAACCGAAAGTCTCTGTAGATAGGCTACGATAATCTGTCTGAAAACATACGGATTTATAAAGAAATTCAAATTAATCCACTGATATCAAATATAAATAATACATAATTGTGCTCTATTTCAAAGCTAATCCCGTGCAGTGGTCCATAATTGTCTCTTACATGCATATATAAATTACAGTTTCGTAGAAAGTTGATCTCGTGAAATATCCTAGAATGAGCACAATTTACGATGTGCCAATGTTGTACATAAATGAAGCTACGGCGTCTCGAACTAGTACACTTTGCATAACGGAGTCAGCGTCTTAGCCATTATGGTACATGAACGCTTCTGTGACATGAGGGCTTGTGACTGGTGTCTGCAAACAACGCTAAAAATTTCGAAAATCCAATCCCATTTGAGAATATATCCGAATATGTATTGATTTTGTCCTGATGTAAATCTACCTTTCGGAAGCGTGTCCATCATGCTATAGACTCTTCTTGGAGAATGAAGAATCAGAAAAAATTGCATCAATATGTTTACAATGGCTTTAAGTCGTACAGACACGGATATGAATCAATACCACCATGGAATAGGAAAGGCCTAAGAGTGGGAAGGAAGCGATCTTGACGTTAATTAAGGTACAGCCTGGTGTGAAAATAGGAAACCACGGAAAACCTTCTTCATGTCTGCCGACAGTGGGTTTCAAACCCACTACCTGCCGAATGCAAGCTCAGAGCTGCGCGCCCCTAAACGGGCGGCCATCTCGTACGGTAAATAAATATCTGTACATTTTAATGGAGACTGGATCTGTATGCTGTTCTGTTCGGGTGTATATAACCCGAAATGAATATGCACGTTCTTTTTCATTATTTACATACCAATATATGTTTATGAAACTTGGTGACTGTCTGAAAATGGAAGAGCAGGACGTGTTTAAAAATGTTTTAAAATAGTTTAGGAAGTTTGGGCATAAACTGTAATAGTTACATATGTAATGTTCGGGTCATTATGGCCCCACACAAATATGATTACTGCAATTCGGATTTATTTATAACAGATGGAAATGGTGAACTTTATTTTTGTTGTACTGTATGGGAATAGTGATTTTTATCATTCCAACTTCACAACACTCAACTAAGCCCCCATGCGTTTGCAACAATGAGCTTGTTTCTTGCATTTTCCAGGAAACAGGCAGTTCTCAACAATTTGAATGCTTTGTTTCTGCTCTGTTTGAATTGTCACACCATGGCGATAGACTATTGACTGATGATGAGTCGGAAGAATTAGGAAATGCCTCAGCAGATGAAGGATCACCTTCTGAGTTTGAAGATCATGTCAGTAATGCATCTGAAAGTGAGTGTTCCGATGACAGTTACGACAGTCCACAGCCTGTACGAAATACTGTAGAGACTTTTCCTTCTAAAAATGGGAATATAGAATGGCAGTTGTATCCACCAGCACAACATGGTCACCTACCAGCTTCGAACATCATCAAGAGTACCCCAGGAGTTACCAGGTATGCAATCAGCAGAATATCTGATGTAAAATGTTCTTTTGAAACAGTATTTCATACAGCGCTTCAAAAGGAAATAATAGAGATGACAAATATTGAAGGGCAGCGAGTTTATGGTGAACAATGGACGGATATTGATGGTTCTGTTTTCCATGCATACTTAGGATTCTTATTCCTTGCGGATGTATATCGATCTCATGGGGAGTCTACAAAAAGTTTGTGGGATAAGGATACTGGGCGAAACATATTTCGAACAACCATGTCCCTTGAAACGTTCTATAAGATATCGCGTGTCCTGCGATTTGACAAGAAATCTACTAGAGAGGAAAGACGACTTACTGACAAACTTGCCGCAATTCGTAGTATTTGGGAATAGTGGGTAGAAGTCCTTCCTAAACTATATAATCCAGGAGAAAATGTTACTGTTGACGAGCAGCTAGTAGTATTTAGAGGTCACTGTCCATTCAAGCAGTATATCCCAAGTAAACCGTTAAAATATGGACCCTGTGTGACAGCAAATCTTCATACTTGCTGAAAGCCCAAATTTATACAGGAAAGGTGAGAGGAGCGGCACCAGGAAAAAAATCAGGGAATGGAGGCAGTATCTGATCTCACTTCTGAATTACGTGGTCAGAATATCACGTGTGACAACTTTTTCACATCATACAATTTGGGACAGCTGCTTCTGAAAAGACTATGTTGGGAACTATACGGAAAAAGTAAGCCGGAGCTTCCACATAAATTGGCCGACAAGGAGATACACGGCTCTTCATTTTACTTCAGAAATGACAATACTGTGGTTAATTACATTCCTAAGAGAAACAAGAATGTTGTACTTATGAGTACTCTCCACCATGATGAGAACGTCAGTGACAGGGCTGATAAGAAGTCAAAAAATGATTTTGGACTATAATTCAACCAAAGGGGCTGTAGACACGCTTGATCAGCTATCAGGTACATATACATGCAAACGAAAAACCAATAGGTGACCAATGAGGGTTTTCTACAATATTCTTGATGTTTCTGCTTATAATGCATACGTTTTGTGGATTTCGATTGACCCTAATTGGAATGCATGCAAATTGACTAGAAGGAAAATATTGTTGGAGGAACTTGGAAAGTCACTGATAAGAGAACACATTGCATCAAGAATGAATTTCCCAAGAACAGAAGATTCTTTGAGACTGTTCAGAAGCATTAAAAACCCTAAAGATGTGGCTGGTGTGTCACAATCGGTAACAACAAGAAAATCTACGAAACGTGCACGCTGTAAGTTCTGCCCATCAATCAAAGATAATAAAACAAATATGTTGTGTGGAAAATGTAGTAAACATATTTGCAAGAAACATGTCACCTACTTGTGTCCAAACTGCAAGCAGCAAGAAGAAAAGTAAGAAAAGAACTGTAGTGTTTTCTAAGTTGAATGCCTGTATTGGAAACTGTCTGTTGTTTCAAATTTATGTGAATATTTAAATAAGAAATATCCCGTAATAAAGTTGTATCATTATCATCATCAACAAGGTACTGGAATAGAACAACAATGTCGATAGCTAACAACTGTACAAAAATTTACGTTTGTATAAGATTTCTATAGCACTTTGATATGTCGGGTCATATTGACCCGAACAGTATATCCGTCAAGTAAAAGTGAACAGAACAGCAGGGTTAAGTGGTAATAATTCAGATAATTGTGCCATGTGTGTTGTTTTGAACGAACATGTCTAAAATGCTCCACACATTGTATTTGTACCCGGTTACACTCTGCGCTATTTAACTGACTACAGCTCCTTTGCTCATCTCTATACCGAACGCACATTTACACAAGTGCACGTATCGCTCGACCATTAAAGAACACAGTAACTGCTGTTATTGTATTTTTACATCCCGCAAGGGAGAACGCTCGAAAACCATTTAAAATACGTTGTACAGTGCCCTCTCAAGTAAGCTGCTCGGCCACGAATCCAGTGATAGTGTGGCCTCATTAATCAGCACTGGCTTGTAGACGCTGTACTGTCAAGGTTCAACAAAGGTTTCTAGATAGCGTGTGTGGGAAAAATGCTGCTGCATTATGTTTTATCTGGTAACGCTGACCTCCTCCCAACTCCGGTTTGTCGAGCATTATCTTACAGCTGTTAACATGTTTGTTTCAACGTCAGTCACATAGCTGCTGGCTTCCTGTATGAAAGGCTTAGGTCGAATCCGAACCGATCCCGGGTTTGAATTTTCATCTGAAAAATCTCTCGATGTCAGGAAGGGCATCTGGCCTTAAAATCCAGACCAGACCCAAAATTCTGAGTGATTTAGGTATGTCGTTTGGATCATGTAGCTGTTCGCTTAAATTAGGGAGATGGTGGGTTCTAACCCCACTGTCAGCAGCCAGGAACATGTTCGGGCTTAATTAAGGCCACGGTTGCTTCCTTCTCAATCTTACCCATGTCCTTCCGCACCACCGTCTTAAGTTCATTGTTGAAGTGATGAATAAAGCTATCGTTCGTTCGACCAATATCTAATTCAAGCTGATAAAAGAAGCAAAATCAAAGGATTAATAAAAAGGAAGGGAGATGTAATCAAATCAAGCAGCCAATAATTAGATCCCCTAAATAGTCATGTTTAAATCAATATTTGACTCAGGAAGGTATTGTAACCCAATTTGTTAAGCGTGAAACCTGTTCGTATGCCACTTTTGGAATATGGTAAGTATTTACCAGCCGTTTCAAAGTTATAGATGCAACCTGCAGCTGTGAGTAGAGGACAATGAACCAAGGCGAAATGTCCTGATAAACATAGGTCGGAAACGAGCGGTTTCCAATATATCACGTTCAGACATAACTGTTGTTTCTTTCATATTTTAGGTAGTCTTTTGTTTATAAGCAGTGCTTAAATTACAGCATCCATTCGTAAAAAGAAGTCTTAATCTGAAAGACATTACAAATCTATATATATAAAATCAGAGTTTTGTCTGTACATTGCTCAGAATTTGAAAAGAATGGTATTTCTGTATCGGTCATGTCCACAGTAACAAGAAAATGCATTTTTTACTTTTCCGTAATTTCTGTCTGTCTGTCTGTCTGTCTGTCTGTCTGTCTGTCTGTCTGTATGTATGTCTGTCTGTCTGTCTGTCTGTCTGTCTGTCTGTCTGTCTGTCTGTCTGTCTGTCTGTCTGTCTGTCTGTCTGTCTGTCTGTCTCTCTGTCTGTCTGTCTGTCTGTATGTATGTATGTATGTATGTACACGCATCACGAGAAAACGGCTGAAGAGATTTTAATGAAAATCGGAATGTAAAGTCGGGTGATGAACCGCTACAATCTAGGCTATAAATTATTTTAATCACGCTGATTGAAATGGTAGTTTAAGGGAAGGCCTGAAATTTAATTCTCAAATATTTATGTTATTAGTGATCGTGTCTTAGCGAAAATCGCTAGACAAAGATGGGAAATAAGTCGCTACAATATAGGCTATACACGCTGAGAAAAATGGTAGTTTAGGGTAAAGCCTAAAATTTAATTGTAAAATAATTATTTTATTTGTGGTCGTATCTTTACGAAAATTGGTATGCAAAGTCGGGGAATAGGTCGCTATAATCTAGGCTATCAATAATATTATTCACACTGAGTGAAATGGTAGTTTAGGGGATGACCTGAAATGTAATCTATATATATAAAATAAGGGTTTTGTCTGTGCATTGCTCAGAATTTGAAAAGAATGGTATTTCTGTATCGGTCATGTGCACAGTAACAAGAAAATGCATTTTTTTACTTTTCCGTAACTTCTGTCTGTCTGTCTGTCTGTCTGTCTGTCTGTCTGTCTGTCTGTCTGTCTGTCTGTCTGTATGTATGTACATGCATCACGAGAAAACGGCTGAAGAGAATTTAATGAAAATCGGTGTGTAATGTCGGGTGATGAACCACTGCAATCTAGGCTACAAATTATTTTATTCACGCTGAGTGAAATGGTAGTTTACGGGAAGGTCTGAAATATAATTCTCAAATAAGTTATTTATGTTATTAGTGGTCGTATCGATAAATACTACATAAATAACATAACTTTAATTATGTCGTAAGTTAGTAGTAGTTATGTAAGAAGTTATTAAATTTCCGATCACTTATGTCTTATACATTGTTACCGTACCGCATATAATCGGAGATATTCATGAATTTGGATTTTTGTTACTAAGTGCATATTAGCGCCGAGTGTCCGGCTCCATGGCTAAATGGTTAGCGTGCTGGCCTTTGGTCACAGGGGTCACGGGTTCGATTCCCGGCAGGGTCGGGAATTTTAACCTTAATTGGTTAATTTCGCTGGCACGGGGGCTGGGTGTATGTGTCGTCTTCTTCATCATTTCATCCTCATCACGACGCGCAGGTCACCTACGGGTGTCAAATCAAAAGACCTGCACCTGGCGAGCCGAACCTGTCCTCGGACACTCCCGGCACTAAAAGCCATACGCCATTTCATTTTCAGCGCCGAGTCACGAGAAAATGGGTAAACAGAATTTGGTGAAAATCAGTATGTAAAGTCTGAGAATAAGCAACTACAGTCTACGATATAAATAATTTTGTAAGACACCCTAATATCACAGAGTCGAAAGAAAACTAATGTGAAGTCCTGCAATATAGAAAGCTCATAAACTTTTTCAACAATAACATTACATTGACCATTGTTTGTTGTGATGTGCTTTTTGTCTTCTGTTTCCTCTCATCCCCGATAGATAGGATTACTGCAGCGTACCGAGGTTTCTTTAAATTTGCTTGACGTCGCACCGACACAGGTAGGTCTTATGGCGACGATGGGATAGGAAATGAATAGTAGTGTGAAGGAAGCCGCCTTGGCTTTAAGGTACAGCCTGGTGTGACTGGTGTGAAAATGGGAAACCACGGATTACCATTTTTTTGTTTAACGTCGCACCGACACAGATATGTCTTACGGCGACGATTGGATAGGAAAGGTCTAGGAAGTGGAAGGAAGCGGCCGTGGCTTTAATTAAGGTACAGTCCCGGCATTTGCCTGGTGTGAAAATGGGAAACCACGGAAAACCATCGTCAGGGCTGCCGACAGTGGGGCTCGAATCCACTATCTCCCGGATGCAAGCTCACAGCTGCGCGCCCCTAACCACACGGCCAACTCGCCTGGTCGTACCGACTGAAACAGCCTGCCTGTATATTGGCGGTAAGTAGCATCCCATTCGTCTGGTTCATACATTTTCTGATATATCTGGTACGTAACACACTGGTTCATCATAGTATTTGAGCTATACAATCCTACTATGAGCCACTGATTGGAATGAGTAGTGTGCATATTTAACGGAATAATGATAGAGGAGTGTTCACGGCAGTCTGCGACCTGGTTATTCCAGCTCTGGAACTTTGGACTCTTAGATCGGCACCGTAGTACTGTTTGTTGAAAGTGAGAAAGTGTGCGGTTTTTCATTTGATCGAGTATTTTATATGATAACATTGCTTTCAATCGCTACATTCCTACTGACGATTTTGTAATGACCTATGTTGAATCCAGTTAGGAAAACCACCAAGTCAGTCATTCTGAGAATCCCGTAGCGAAGCACGGGTATATCAGCTAGTATAATGATAAAGCTGAGTCTGAGTGGGCGGGCGATGATGATGGTGACACTTATGAGACATGAAAATGTTTATAATACAATGTCTGTTCTATTCCTTGAAAATTACTCCAGAATGCTCTGTGGCAACTGGTTAACTTCACGGCTCAAAGGGTTAATGTTAATGTTTTCCTCATGCAGTGGGTGATTTGATCGAATTCAGCCAGAGTTACAAGTCGTCCTGTGTTGTTGTGGCCTGTGCGTGTACACTTCCCTTACCTTTCATCAAGAGTAACGTTTGTGACCCATTTCAGATGATTAATATGCTCATATTACAGCTCGATCTCGTGTGTAGGCCTCATTTTAAAGTTGATCCGCTTTAACGGCTGCTACCTGCTATCGAACAACTCCCCTTTCTGTATACCAAACACTCCAGTATTTTGTTTCCTTCACAGAATGTAAAACATATGATGAAATGTGTTGAAGTTATACTCTCAAAGTTATTTCAAGTACCACACACAAGACACATCTCCTTCTACTGTATTTAGGTAACTACTTTGAGAACAAGGACACAGTCACGCATCTAGTAACATGAAATGCTTCTCTAAATGAGAAGTTACGAGGATCAGTTAAGTTCGAGTATGAACAAGACTGTTTAGAAACGAATTCTAGATTGTTGTGTGTACAATCAGGCAAAAACATGTTATGCCATATGGCCTCAACTACTGTCTAAACTTTTTCAATTGAACTGGCAGTTTCTTGATATCAGAAAAAAATTAGAAACTATTTCCTTTGTGAAAAGCTAATGATCATGAATATATCTTAAAATAAATGAAACTCAAATATTGAAAACGAACGCTTTATTTGCATTACTTCACAGAACATCCATCATTGGCGACCAAGGCCTACGATAACTACTAATATGACGTCACTGACACTTCTTATTTCAACACACACTATTTACTGTAATTAATTATTTAAAGGTACACCTTGTCATTACAATTCAAAATCTAGTCTATATAGTAATACATCAAAGACAAACACACACACTTATATATAAAATACATTGGATAATGGTTAACAAGCTTAATTTTAGTACCCTAAATAAACTCTTTACAGGAAGAAATGGGCATAACATGAATGCTTGAATTTTAATATGTTTTATTGTATTGTTGTTTTTGACCGTTTTTATGTTAGGACATTTTTAAAAGGTCTTTTACATCGATGTGATTTTAATCTGTAAGCTGAAGAAGAGGACATCTATGAATTCTCGAAACATAAATAACTATGTATTTTATGTATTAGTATATATATTAGATTTTGAATTGTATTGACAAGGCGGACCTTTAAATAATTAACAACTGTAATTTCAGTCCATACGGACTATTGGTGGCAATTGTGGTCAAGT
Source organism: Anabrus simplex (assembly GCF_040414725.1). Taxonomy (NCBI): domain Eukaryota; kingdom Metazoa; phylum Arthropoda; class Insecta; order Orthoptera; family Tettigoniidae; genus Anabrus; species Anabrus simplex. Next base: position 339,126,901 of record NC_090270.1, read on the forward strand.
TTACAGATACACACTAGTTATACAAATCCACAGCCGCAGCATCTTTGGCGACCAAGGCCTACGGTAACGACTAATATGGCGTCACTGATGGTACACTTTCTATTTCAACACACACTAAACAAATCCACAGCCGCATCATATTTGGTGACCAAGGCCTATGGTAACGACTGTGACGTCACTTCTGCCACATATTTTGTCTCGTTACACAAATATGCGGATGATCCCAGACATAAGACTTAATCATGTCAAACTCTAGCCCGAGTACATAGCACATTCATCACTGGAAAAGTGTAATCCGACCTACGTAGTTTTCGGGATCCCAAACAAATGGTAGTCATATGGTGGTAAATCTGGACTGTAAATCTTGAGTGTGATACAAAGCTGTCCACTTCATTCCTTCCGATTTAGCAGGAGCAACAGCTGTGGATGTTGTAGTTGTAGCGATGTCGTGAACACTATGGAGAGGAATTTTGCGTCTTTTGGAACGATAAACCTTTCTAATGTTGATCAAGAGCTCACTAACGCAGGCACCTGGTGTGAATGTGGTGCTGAACAACACCCAAGCCACCCACTTATCTGTCCTCTCCTGGACAACCCATACACATCAAAAGATGTTTTTACAGGAAAAATCGCAGCTACAGTTCTTTTTCAAACGCTGACCAGACTCGAATATCATGAATGATGACCATTTGAACGTGAAATCCTAACCAAACGGACGTGAATTTCCATTTCTAAGGAATCGAACGTGCACTGCCTGTTATTCGAACCGCGGCTGCCTTGGTGGGGAGTCAGTAACAATGCAACTTCGCTATCTGAACCATGGAGAGTTTCTTAATTGTCCTAATGTTAAAACACCGCGGTATGTAGACAAAAGACGGAAATGCTGTTCTTACGGCGCGAGACTATCCTTGGTTATTCCTACGTGGGGAACACAAATCTCGTCAAACAGGCAACGTCTTCGCGATCAGATCCTAAAAGTATCAGCAATGACATGAAATTCATGTCCTCGTCAATCTTGAGTCAATTTGTCGCGCTTAACGGTTCATTAATATAATAAAAACACATTATAATCCACTGTCATTTCAGCAGTGTAGATTAAACTTTTAGGAACAGAGAGAATGAGACTGGAAAAATATATCCTTATGCAATATTTAAGTGTCATATGTAATCAGTATTCCTGTTGACAAGTAGGCTTTGTGCTGTATATAAGAGTTCAGTTTACTACGAAGTGAATAGTTCCAAATATCTTACCTTCAATTATAGGTGATCTCGGCTTGTAAAACATATCTGAAAACAAGAGGACAAAGATTTAATTTAATGAGATGTATCATCAACATAATTAAACTACTACAAAATACATAGAGAATGTACAATTACAACATTATTTTCACTTATTTTATCTTATTTGGGAATAATAAATAACGGTAACAAACAGTCAAACCGTAAATGTCATTATCAGGACGTAAATTGTTTAGCACAACATAGCCTTTAAATATAACAGTTCTAAGGCATTCATTTTAAATCCGACTGTCAGGTATGTGAGCCATGTATGTATGTATGTTGGGTATTCAGCCGGAAGGCTGGTTTGATCCTCTACAGCTCCAACAAAAGCTATCATAGACAGCCTAGGCATCACTGAAGAGGCATACTAGGGAAATAAGGAGTGAGGCAGTTTCCCGTTGCTTTCCTCACCGAACCAGAAATTGCCGTTGCATATCAGTCTGACAAGCCCACTGAAACGCATGCACCAACCGACTCTATGAGCGATATTTTCACACCATTCATAACAGGGACTGCCTGCATAAGGCATGGCATAACTAGCATCGCTCATACCTCGTTCACTTTCATATTGTCAAAGCCAAGGATGAAACTGAGACAGACAGGTCAGTGAAAGTAACAAATTGCTCTAGCCCATACCAGAAGACATAGCGCACTGTACACACTACATCTTGCGAGCAAGGGCTTATGTGAGCCATAGTCAGCCAAAGGAGGCCAATCTAGAACAAAATTAAAATTACAAACCCACTATTCCTCACTACAAATCTAAACACTATCTTCATGAAATCTAAATAATAGGGATAATAATCGGAGCTAGTTGTACCATACCCTGTCACTTCGTCGCCACGTGGAAGCGCTTCCAAATTCCAATGAAGCTCATTCTCAAAATCGTGAATCTTTTCCTCCGAGGCTCCGTCAAGTTCCAGGAAGACAACCACTACAGCAAGGAAATCCGCGCTAATTATATTTTTACACAAGATTTTCGTTATAATTTAGAGTTTTGCTTAATTAATAGAACTTTAGAGATCAAATTTTATATGTCTTGCCTTGTTTTATTGGTAGCCTCTACTAAGAGGTGGTTGTTCCTTAATAAATGGACATTTATATAATGAAAATTAGATGATAAATGTGACTTTTTCAAATGATACAATTCAGACCTAATTGTTTTCTTTTTCGCATATTAGAACGGATTCTATAGCATTGTTATAATAATACGGTAAACCTAAGAATGAAGTATTTGTCATTGCTTTTCTCAGTGAGTGAGAAAGTGCTAATGTAGAAGGGTGATATTGGTTTAACGTCCCACTACATTTTTTACGGTTTTCAGACTGCTATTTTAGAACCGTTGACGCTAAGAGCAATAAATTTCACAACATCCGTAAGTACCAGGTGCGTTAAGTGCTTTTCACCAGGTATACCTCAGTAGTTGTCTACTACCGTAGCCATAAATGAGACTCTGACCTCTTATGTAGCTTGTGACAAAAGGTAGCTAGAACATGTAAGGCATTAACGAAATATGGAAATAGGCGAAAGACTTCATTGTCGTATAAATTCAGACATGATGATATCTTGGTTCATGTATTTTAAATCAAATAGAAGGGATGAATGACACACGTAGAAAAATCAACATAAATACCTATAAAAGTACATATATTTCGTAGATACCCTTAAGTATGAATATTCTAAAACAAAGCACGCCGTCTTAAAACAATAATCACCACCACTCTGAAACAATAAGTGAATATTTAAACAATTTATAAAGAGTGATCATAAAGGTTCCGTTTATCGGCCGTACAGTCCTGAATCGGGGTGCCAATGAGGCAAAAGTGCCGTGAGCACTGAGACACTGGTACCACCGACACAGCAGGCGGGAGATCCCCGCGTGGTAAACACCGTGTCCTGCTGCACACCCCCGTCCGACAGGAAGTGGCGAACCTTCAAGGCCCATTTGACGGGACCGAAGGCTCGATAATCGCATGGGGAAAGATCTGGATTAAAGGGCGGGTGCATGAGTGTCTCCTACTTGTTGTTGCCCAGCTGGCCTCCCAGATCGATCGGCGTCTTGTGTAGAAACGCGCCCCGCATGGAACTTGGTGTACCATTCCACAACGGTGGTTTTCGACAGACATATTGCCCCATGCACAGCCTTCATTCTCCGATGGATTTCCACCGGTGTTTTTACTTCGGCAGCCAAAAAGAGAATAACAGCACGTTGGTCCTGTTTGGACGCATTTGGTAATAACGTCGCCATAGTTCACATGGCCGCATTTAACGCACGCACCTCGCCACAACACGACTGCCACACTAATCCTTTTGCCTACATGTCAGTGCTTATACCCGCATCGGAGTCGCGCTACGTAGCATGTCCACTGCAGCAACGCTCTTAAACAGAAACTTTTTGATCACGCCTTGTCCATACCCTATGCCCTTATCCGGACCAAAATCAAGTTGGTTACTTTCATTTTTCTGTCTCATGGCTAGTCCACACCACAGAGTTAATAAAAACATTTCTAAACACAGCTAATCAATATTTGTTAAACTTCTCCAACATTATGTCCACACCGGAAAAGCTGTTGGTGAGGTCAAGAAGAAGAAAATAGATGCAAAGTGTGGCAAAAAAATATTGGAAATATAGAAATGAGGAATGACGATGTGAATGAAAGATAAGACGAAACATATTTCATTTCAAAATGTTTCAGCATTTAAACGATAATTCTCACAAATTATTTGCAATATTTACCCTTTTAAGTTTCCCTATACACTTTACATTCGGTATTTAGTTTTTGCCATTCACACTCTGTAGGCTCTTTAACTAATAATCAAGACGAGTTGTTCTTTTACTCCTTAACGTGACAATTATAATGATCAATACGCTAGAAACATGTCAATCTCATTCTAAATCCTTGCTCTTGAGGTATCCAGTTCTTAGGTCCCTTGGATCGATTCCTGGATGGGTCACTCTGTCTTCTGATAGTGGTCACTAAAATTACATCAATGCAGGCGATAATGGCGATGAGTCACACCATAAAAATACGGCATGTGATCGTGTTTGGTTTGCTCGCGGTTCTGGCGACTGCTACCAAGGTAACAGTGTTATAAACATTCGTGTTATCATAGTGGGTACAGGCGGATTCACAGTTGAAGAACGTCTTCTTCTTAGCGTATGGATACATGAAAAGGAACGAACGGGTGAGAAATATGATGAAATTAGGGAAAAGGTTTTAAATCGCTTACACAAAGAAGGGCAATCACACCACCAGGCGTTATCTCCCTGGCTGTTACCTGAACTCGACGAAGTTAGCCTGCTGAACGACGTACTTATGCAACACGATGGTGCCCCTGGACACTACTGGACTCCTTTTCAGGACTGGTTGAACAACCAGTTTCCGTTATGGACCTGACGGGATTATCTCTTATATCGCCATCCAGAAGCCCGTATTTAACAACGTGCGATAATTAGCTGTGATTCTTCTCAAAAGGATAAGATTTCTGCGAATCGTATGACTTCACTTGAAGAGCTGAAATAAAGAGATTACCCGCACTCTGAGAAGGATCACTCCTGAAATGCTGTGCCAGTCAAGCAGACACACGTTGCAGAGAATCCAACTTAACGCCAGGAATGGTCAGAATACTGAGGGAGTTTGAAATATGTAAGAAAATTCATTTCTATCTTATTACATTTATGCATGTATTGTTTTTCTATTAAATCAAATTATTTGCCTTTCATCTTGCTCTTTGTTTCATGACAATCATATTTCCGATTGTGGCTTGTGGCCAACCCTGTACAGTATTGAAATAGTGAGAACTGCTTTCACACTTATTTTTCGAGGGTTTTTCTCTTTTCCCCAGAGTCTGTCGTTATCCGGGAGAAAGTTGTCCTATGATCAGTTAGCCTGAAGAACTCTTCAGTTGACTGGATTCCCGTTCTTTCCTCGAACACCTGGAGCCATAAAATCAACGGTCTGCAATGAATTAATTTTTCTTGTCTTGATTTTCCTTATTAATTGAAGCAGGTTATACTCTCTCCCCAACCCCATCTCAGAACATTAAATAGTTAAGCTATTTTTCTAAATTTGATGAGTTTTATCAACAGTCGTTTGGGTCAACCATCCTTTAGGGCACCACCATTTGTTAATGGGTCTATCGAGGGCACTCGTGGCATTCTCCCTTCCAGTTACATTTCGAATTCCACTCTCTGTTCCTGGAGAAAGTTTTCAGAGTCGGATAAATATGATGTTTACAATTTTAATATTGTTGGGATGTGTTTGGGGAGTTCAACCTGGTACGCGTTGCAGCAATTGGAAGCGAGTATTCCTCTATGAATACTGAATTCAAGGATAGGGAGATAGAGGTATTAAATTGCCAATTTATGCAATATTACCCTGAATTAATTCCCTGTCTCTCAGAGCATATGAGACTTAAATGCATTATTAAAATGTTACGTTGCGATACAACCAAAGTGCTCTCCAATGACAGATGTTGTATTTAAATTATTGATGAGCATTTGCCTACTTTGAGCAGACATGATCGAGATATAATTTTTGGTATATCCAGTTTCAATATACGTTCCTCTGGAATTCCTTCTAGTACTGTGTTACTGGAGATTTTATTATCAATATTTACTGAGAAATTCGGTTGTTGAATATTTATTGACTTTAGTTAACTGGTGGGATTTACTGGTTCTAAAGAGATGCCACGTATTTTAGGAAGGGAGAAGTTCCACATCAATGCCAAATATGAAGGAATCATCTCAGCTGGAAAGGAAATAAAATAAAGAGCTCTTGTGATAGTGGAAAATAAGAGAGAGAAAAGAGCACACTTTCTGATATAAAAACTGATTGGACCCTTGTAAGCAACAACCCACGACAAACTTTGAATGTAACGCCGTCCTTATAAAATATTTATTGTCTCAATCTTTACATTCGTATAATTCTGAGAGTATTTAACTACACACACACGAATGCCTACGGCCTCGCACATTATCTTTTTAATTCGGAATTTATTAAAGAATTGTTAGCTCCAACATTTGGAGACAGCGTGCTGAGCAAACATTTGAGACTCAGCTGTTCGCTGTGGGAGTGATAGAGACAGCGCTATGTCACAAGCAAGGAACCGGCTGGTGACGTAATCGCCACATGCTGCAGACCCTCCCGTCTAGAATGGTCTCGAATGATTTTAATAACTACTAAACGCAGTTAACTACAAAAATATGAAATATACCAGCGTAAAGCTAATATTTGAAAAGTAACGTAGCCAAAATTTGAAAGAAATCCAACTACTGGTTTCCAAGATATTAAGGTGGAAACAAAACACTTTTCCTTCCCTTGTATCCGCGAGCCAGCCAGCTTTCAGTATATAAGAGCATGGCCTTGCTGAGTTAAGGCAGTTGCAATACACAACTCGACCATGTGAGATGGTGCTATCTTTGTGTCGCGTTACGCGAAGTGATCTGTTGGAGTTATGAAACGTCTGCCGTACTGAAAGGCTTAAAAAAATTCGGCGAGTGTATTAAGACGACACACACAAATTTTCTGCGGTGTTACGGACTTATAAAATTTTCAGTGTGCATTAAGTTGAATTCTGTCATTTTCAGGTATAGTGTTACGGACTTGGGAAAATACTGCCTATGATTATTTGAACTTTGTTATTATCGGTGCATTTCCGAAATTGATAACATTTCTACGCGTGTTTAACATTGAACTGTGACTGCTCGTAACTTAGAGTATTTTAATAATCAGAAACGTAATAATTATTATAGCGGAATGTGAACAATTTTCTCAGACATGACAAGTGCTTGAACAGTGATATCAGGCAATTGAGTAAACCTTAAGGATATTTTATGTCATTTATAGGAAATATTGATTTAAATGAAGCTGATTAACATTGAAAACTTACTTAAGACTTGTGTTGGTGATAGCTAGTGACAGTTAAACTCATCGTGTGTGTAAGACATGGACTGGACTTACACTCGCTGTTTCCATATACGGTGAAATTTAAGTTTCGTTTCGAACTTAATACAACGACTTCCGAATGTCAAGAACATTGCGTTCTAGTGTAAATATACCGCATGATATGAGCTGTGTCTTTAAGAACTCATGTTGTTTAAGAAGCGTGAATATTTAAAAACTGTGGATACTTCGAACTGTGACATGTGTTTCAAACACTTTGGACTGTGCTTTAATTCATTTTAAAAGCCATTACTTTGAGCATTACTTTGAAATGAGATAAAGCACTGTGTAACAAAGTGCACACTGCGAACTCTGACTAAAAATTCACATGATTCTAAGTGCAATATTATTTATTCCTAAATTGCAAATATTCAATTAACCAGTCACTGCTATATTTTCGCACTCACGATCCAGAGTCAACTGACTTTCTCGTATGTCAACAATTTTATACGACACCAGAAATCTTGACAGAGTGTTAAGCCTCACATCAACTCAACACCTGACTCAACGTGGGACGTAGTACAATGTTGGACGCGGTACGAGGTTCTACGAGGGATGTAATTCGTGTTGCTACGTTGGTGGTAATTGGTTCGACATCGTGCTGACAACATAGTTGAAGTACCAGTTGCTGCTCGCGGAGCCACATTCACCAGTTCCAGCTTACATAACTCAGGTGATATGAGTGCATTTAGGATATTTAACTTGTAAAAGTAAGTGAATACTTAAAAAATTATTGCAATAAGCAATCGTTGACTTATTGAAGAGGCATATTTCCAAATCATAATTTTAAGAGCTACGTTAACAACCAATTGCAAGTGCCTATTGATGAAAGTTCATTTTCGTGTGATAATCAATGTAATAATTTAAACAACATTTAGGCTTCAACCTAGACAACTTATGAATTTCAATTTAATAGCTTAAATAGACTTTAGGCATTAATTTGAAAAACTGTAGGTTTCATATGAGAGTGATCTATGAAAACCAGTGTTTATTTTGAACATTCTAAAACTCATGAAACTACATTCAACTTAAATTTTCAATTTAATTATTTAAACAAACTTTAGGCATGCATTTAAAAGGGCTGTAAGTTTCATATAGTAGTGATTTACGAAAACCAGTGTTTATTTTTGAACTTCTAAAGACTTATGAAACTGGATTCAACATATGAATTTTATGAAGAGATAAGTTTACTTCTGAACTGGTTTATATCAGAGTGTTTCTGAATTTAAATTTTGGGTTGACCATAGATGAGAGAAGATATTTTCAAATCATTTTCTCAATCTTAAATGCGAGATAAGAAGAGTTTAAATTAATCGAAAGGTAACTCCTGTGACTTCTCTTGAGGTAAGCAAACCTTACATTTTCTAACGTATTTTAACTTGATTTTATTTCACATTTTAATCTGTCACAGGAGTTTACCCGTAGATTCTTTTTCGGAGATCAGTTATAATTTACGGTAGTGTAAAGAGGTTTTACATTCATGTTCACGTTGCCACGAAGCAGGCCTTTTTAACGGTTTTGTAAATGAAATTAATTTCTCATTAAGCTTGACCACAGTAATTTTGATTCTTTTTAACATGTTTTCCAATGACCTGTATTTTATCTCTTCTCTTCTTTTATCGCTTCATATTTCAAGTATTTTCCATGAAAACTAGCATCGGTAACATTGTAAGGCGGCAACTTCAGGGATTGTTTTTCTATTTTGTGTTTTATGTTAACTGTATTGTTCATTATTTACTTTTTAGATGTTTTATGATGAATAAACATTTACGATAAGTAGATATTAACTAAATTATTCTTTATTCGAAATTTCGACTACAAAAGTTCTTCGAAACACAACCTCATAAGGTCCCTTCCGCTGTCCCTATCCGGCAGTTAGTTTCCGTGTATTTTGCTTTCTTTAATTTTGATTTTATGATATTGGCTATAATCTGGCAGAAATGATGATGCTTCGCTTTATGCTTATCAGTTTTATCCTACTCCGATGTTTCAGAAAACACCCCGCGAAGTTGGGTGCGAATTTTTTGTCTCATGTAAGATTGATTTTGATTTGATTATTCCCATTAGGCATTACAGCTGAGTGACGATATCAGTACGTTCAACATTTAACGTTGATATATCATTTTAAATTTTGTTTTAAAGCCTCAGTTCTTGTATCACTGACAGCGAATTTCTCTAGCTCTTAATAATATTATCAATAACTTAATCGTTGGAATTGAACCATAAAAGTTACATTTTAATTATCGGAAAGCTCTTGCGGGAAAATCGATACTATCACACTTCGTAACTTCTCAACAACGCTAAATATCGATTTAACAATAACTGCTCTTACGGAACTTTTTAATTAGTGAAGAAACGTTTTAACGAGGAAAGAGTGTCATCTATATTTATAATGAAACACCGCATATCAAATGTACATTTACCAAAGTATTACATGGTTGAAATAGAATAAGAAAATTATGAGGCCTTACGAAGGAGTCTGAAGCAAGTAAATCGGACTCCAAAAGGGTCGTCAATGAGAACTACCCACTCATACGAGCGCTTTATTATAGTGAGTCGTGGAAGTATGCAACTGAGAGTTATCGGCTTGAACTGAAAGAACATTTAACCCTCAAATGTACGGCGTTGCATATGTGCAAAGGAGAATGTATTTGATTATTACATCTGCTTTACGATTTTAAAAGTGTGCATTTACTTCTACCTTGCAGACAAACTGGCTAGGTGTCGCTAATGTCATAAAGATGAACAATAATTTATTCTATGATTTTTCTTGCTAATCAGACGGAATGAAGTGTAAATTTTAAACAATATATTATGATAAAACAAATGCAATATTGTTTACTTCAGACAATTCGTGAAAAAGGACATTCTTAAGACTGAAGCGACCGAGTTCGATAGCTGCAGTAGCTTAAGTGCGGGCAGGATTCAGTATTCGGGAGATAGTGGGTTCGGACCCCACTGTCGGCAGCCCTGAAGGTGGTTCTTCGTAGTTTTTCATTTTCAAACCAGGCAAGTGCTGGGGCTGGAACTTAATTAAGGCTACGTCTACTTCCTTCCCATTCCTAGCCTTTTCCCATCCCGTTATCACAATAAGACCTATCTGTGTCAGTGCGACGTAAAGCGACATGTAAATAAATAAATAAGACTGATGTGTTGCAGTAGATACAGTAATCGCACGGCTTTGCACATACCAATACGTAAAAATATTAAAAACATTTAACATTTTGGCTGATCCAAACATAAAAAATATTTACTTCAACAAATAATTTTTAAACATTTTTCTGATAATATATTACTTCTGGAATGAAAAAAAAACATATTTGAAAGGAATAATAAATTACACATTTAATGGTTAAGTAGTATAAGTCTATCGCGATTTGTCATCTTCTTCAAAATTATCATCAATTCATACTCAGACACGCATGGGCATAAAATAGATGGAGTTGTACCACATGAGCTGAACGTGCCCTCGGGCACTCCTGTCACTAAAGGCGATACAGGAAATAAATAAATAAATAAATAAATAAATAAATAAATAAATAAATAAATAAATAAATAAATAAATAAATAAATAAATAAATAAATAAATAAATAACAATTTAATGAATTCATTAAATCTGGTCATTCACAAATATGTGTGAAGTATTTGGGAATGGATAGAACACCTCAAATTATCACATGAGTCCCGATGAACATATGCCCTACGATCGATCGTTACGAGTTACAGACTCTCCAACGAGAAGTATTTGTAATAGACTTATTGGCACATTCCACATCGAGTAGCTGTCCTAATGTTGGAGTACCAGCAGGGACACTGCATTCTAGTACAAGAAGTACTCAGAACGTCCACCATGTGCCTGAACACGCCCCGTCATTGAATTTCGAACACTTTCGAACACTCCAGTTATTGTCAACCTTGCTCCAACCGCTGTAGACGTACTCCAATCTCGTTAGCAGCGTGCCTGACTGAAGACATAATCGCCCATACAAGCTCTACCCACATTCCAACCGATAACTAAAACAGCCGTAACCGGCAAAGGAATGTATCTTAGCAATAATAAAGCAAACTAATTTCGTTATTAAGAAGTGTCGTCTAGCCCTTTCGTCCACTAAGTAGCAAAATTAACAATAAATTATAGGGATTTTGATGGGCCGTACCCCTAGAGTTGATGTAAGGCTCATAACATGATCGTTGTGAAGGGTAGACTATTTTGTCGTCTAGCCCAATCTTGCGCCATGCAGAAAGAGTAACATAAACTATTGGAGTTTTGATGGGCTGTACCCCTAGAGTTTATGTAAGGCTCATAACATAACAGTTGTGTAGGGTAGACTATTTTGTCGTCTAGGCCAATCTTGCGCCATGCAGAAAGAGTAACATAAATTATAGGGGTTTTGGTGGGCAGTGCCCCTAGAGTTTATGTAAGGCTCATAACACAACAGTTGTGTTGGGTGGACTATACTTGTTACTCGCTTCGATGAGTTTGCATTCTAACCTATTACTGCCTGAAAATCCAGACTCTAATTATTATCAATGTGTGTAAAAGGGTTGGTATTACTGTATATTCCGTTTCAGGGAATTCACATTCGATGATTTGGTGCTACGAGTTGTCCATTCAAAAATGTAAATATTACCATTTATGAAACAGTGGTTCTGAACCGTACCGTACAATGTTTAACGGAGCACAGTCATCTCCTCATTGACGTGTGAATTGATGGTCTCAATTCCTCACGACAGAGGCCTTGATAAAGGAGAAATCGTTCGAAGAAGCACCTTTTATCAAGTTTGACCTGAAGGGGTAGTTCGTTGATCAGGTGATAATTTGATTGAACTTCATTGCGGAGTGACTGAAAGGGGAGGACAGAGTGCTCGCTCTCGTGCTAGATAGCCCCGGCCAGTCTTGCTGGCTTCACTAGATAAATTAGGGTTGTGACCAGACCCTCCCTACATATACCTCCTACCTCGTCTCCTCTTCTCTACTCATTTCTCTTCCTCTATCTCTTTCCCTCCGTCGCTGTTTCTCCTACTGTGCGGTTTCTCCTCTCCTACTTCCCCCTCTTACCTTAAATTAAAACAAAACGCTGAGTGCGTTACAACACGCGCGTAATTTGCACTAAACCTTCTTCAAGCCAAGTAATTTAACATTCAATTATCTCATAATTGTGAGCGAAAATTAGCTCTATTCGCTAGATCTTTGCACTTGTTTTATATCCTTGCCGATGAGTAATTCAATATAAGAGTCAAATTCTGCAATAAAAATATCACGTAATTCAGTTTATATTTTATAGGTTTGGACCACTATGGATACCAAAACTTCCTCGTACCATTGTATGTTAAGTATACCTAATAACCAGAGATCTTAACATATTTACTTGGACCATTCACTCGATCGTAACATAAAATTCCGTATTCATTGGACAAATGATCAGTTCAAATAAATGTAAGACATACATTTTATATACGACATTGCTTACGATTTACTACATCGGATTTTTATATAACAGGCCTGAAACTGGGGCTAATGTGGCAGATAAAGGCAGTAACGCAAAAATTAACACTCTTCTGGAAGGTCATACACATCTCTTTAGTAGTAGAGAATGTCTGACTTACTCAGAATTGATTTCTCAGTATTATGACATTGGATTTGAGTGTTTTCAAGGGATGATGACCTTAGATGTTAGGCCCCTTTAAACAATAAGCATCAACAAGCATCAGTATTTTCACACTAAGCAGGTGCGTGTCCATCACGAGTCCGCACTTACACCTTTTTGTTCATCCCCTATATGGACACTAACCGCAGGCCTACTAAGGCTGATGATGTCATGCTAGCTTGTGAAACTCGGAATAGTCTCCAGCGATTGGTCAGTAAGTGGAAAGCAAGATTTGACGAATTAGAATTGCAGCTCAACCTAACGAAAACCGAGTACTTGAAGCGTAGCGCTCACAGAGCTGCCACGATCTCGAATATGTGTAAATTTAATTACGTAGGCTCCCACATGACAACTTATAGCAACATACACTAGGCGACAGAGCAAATATCTCTTCACCGAGCTCGATAGCTGTAGTCGCTTAAGTGCGGTCAGTATGCAGCATTCGGGAGATAGTAGGTTCGAACCCCACTGTCGGCAGCCCTGAAAATGGTTTTCCGTGGTTTCCCATTTTCACACCAGGCAAATGCTGGGGCTGTACCTTAATTAAGGCCATGGCCGCTTCCTTCCACTCCTAGCCCTTTCCTGTCCCATCGTCGCCATAAGACCTGTCTGTGTCGGGGCGACGTAAAGCAACTAACAACAACAAAATCGTCGTTGCCGGGACGAAACCTCCTATGTGATAATACTTTTAGAGATATACTGCCTCGCAGCACACACATTATAAAGAGCGAGAATGCCTTCACAGTATTCACACAATATTGCACCTTAGATGACGGAACCTTACCGGTCAAAGTTCTAAGCTAAAATATTTCACATAGGAGGTTTTGTCCCGGCAACGACGAAATATCTCTTCTGTCTGGTTTAAGTTGTGTCAGGTCAAGGGTGTCCTGTTACCGTTGCATCTCACACCCCAAATCTATCGCGGAATCGTCCATCCTGTGAGGCGCTATTGACCTGCGACAGAGCACAAACAGAAGATGGAAATGATGATATATCATGGCCACTGTGAGTAACGTAGCTGGACCACATTAAGAATGAAATCCGGAACACTCTTCGAGTAACCCTAAATCAGTATATGTTGAGAAAGACCGGGCGAGTTGGCCGTGCGCGTAGAGGCGCGCGGCTGTGAGCTTGCATCCGGGAGATAGTAGGTTCGAATCCCATTATCGGCAGCCCTGAAGATGGTTTTCCGTGGTTTCCCATTTTCACACCAGGCAAATGCTGGGGCTGTACCTTAATTAAGGTCACGGCCGCTTCCTTCCAACTCCTAGGCCTTTCCTATCCCATCGTCGCCATAAGCCCTATCTGTGTCGGTGCGACGTAAAGCCCCTAGCAAAAAAAAAAATGTTGAGAAAGCGAGAATTCAGTGCTTTGACCATGTGGCTATACTGGATCAAAATTTCTCTGAAACGTAAAAAAAACTTTTCTCAGCTTCTCCCAGTTATGTTAGGAGCCACTGGAGTCTCCCAGGCTTATTTTTTGTTTTGGCCGGGGATTTAAGACCGGATGCCCTTACCGACGCCTAGTGCTCTTTGAAATGAAAATCTCAACACAGGATCGACCGGGATTCGAACCTCGGCCATCTGGGTGGGAATCCAGCAGCTAAGTCACAGATTAAAATCAAGCAAATTTTTAACCGCGCGCTTTGAGAGACTGTTTCAGCTTATTTCGGGACTGCCGGATGTAGCCCCTGTATATCGATTGTCGACTCACCTCGCCTACATTCTTGGTCTCTCCTCATTCCTTCTCTAAGTATCCAGCCCTGCGCATCTTCCTTACCTCACATCCCCTCGCCTTCGTTTCATAAACTGACCCTCTTCGCTGTTTCCGAAGTGCAATCGCGTACTGTCGAAATTTTCCCTACCTGCGCGAATACACAGTACTAATTACATCAACAAGGCCTTAATTTTACTAAGAATTATCTAATTCTAGAGGGTTCAATGCATATATACAATGCTTCGCGATTGAAATCATGTGAAACTTTAACCGTTGCTGAATGCTAGAAAGCATCATCTTTTGGACACGTGCTCCGATATAACAAAATCTGCATGCAGCAAATTTAAAGGAAGACAAATAAATACCAATTGGAATGTGAATGGAAGGTAAACGTGGATGCGGGTGAAGAAGATTACCCTGGGAGCGTTAACTCCGACGTCCACGACACGGAAACTAATCCTGAAAAGTAGAAATATACCTCGTAATGATGGCCACCATCTGTGAGGAGACTGTACCAGAAGGAGTAATTCGTCTGTTCGACCGTATGCAGGTACGGGTCATGTAGCTGTAAGTTTGCATTCAGAAGGTGGTGGACTCGAACTGCACCGACTCCAGCCCAGAAGATGAATTTGTGTTTAACATCCGATAAATGCCTATGATTTAGCTTAAATAAGGCCATTAAGTAACAGGTGTCACGTTGTTGTTGGTGTTAAGTCAAAAGTAGATAGACTGGTTTGATGCAGATTTCCATGCATCCCTATACTGTGCTAACATTTTTCAATTCAGTGTAACTACTACATACTACATCTGCTCCAATCTGCTCGTCGTATTCATACCTTGCTCTACCCATGCCCTTCTTACCGGTTACACTTCCCTCAAAAATGACTGAAGAAGTCCTGGGTGTCTTAAGATGTGTCCTATCCATCATACTGTCTCTTCTTCTCGTCAAATTGAGCGAAATCGTTCTCGTATGGATTCCGTATCTCTTCATTCGTGATTCGATCTCTCCATCTCACCTTCACTATCCATTTGTAACACCACATATCAAAAGTTTCTTTAATATTTCTTTCAGAGCTAGTAATTGTCCATGTTCCACTTCCATCCAATGCCACGCTCCATACTAAAGTCTTCAAAAACATCATTCTTATTCTTATATCAATGTTCGCAGTGGAAGAGTTTATTTTCTTAACAAATGTCTTCCTTGCTTGTGCCAGTCTGCCTTTTAGGTCCCCCTTACTTCTGCCATCGTTAGTTATTTTACTACCCAAGTAACAATATTCATCTACTTCCTTCAAGACTTCATTTCCTAATCGTTCGATTGCACTGCATTACATTTGTTTTCAACTTATTTACTTCCATCTCTTGCTTTTTCCTCAAGACTCTGTCCATAATATTCAGCAAATTTCTCCAGTTTTACTGCAAACTCAGATAAAATAACAATATCATCAAGCAAATCTCAAGGTTTTGATTTCCTCTTCTTGGATTTTTATTTCCTTTCCCAATTCATCTTTGATGTCTTTTATCGCTTGTTTTATATGAAAAGAAGGGGTGACAAACTGCAGCCTTGCCTCACTCCTATCTGGATTGCTGCTTCTTATTAAAAGCCCTGGATTTTTATCGTTGCAGACTGATTTTCTACACAGATTGTAGATAACGCTTCGTGCTTGGTATCTGATACTGACCACGTTCAGAATCACTAATAGATTGATCCAATCAACATTATCGAATGGCTCTTTTAGATGTACAGCTGTTTCATTTTCAGTAAAGTAATGAGAGGGTTCAAGGACCTAGCTGAAGTTCAGCACTAAAACCTTCGTTTCTAGGGCTCCGGGCTCAATTCCTCTGGTTAATTCGTCTGAATCGGAGACTTGGTATTTGTCCCAAACTCTCTTCTTCATGCTCAGACAACACACAACTCTATCAACCACGCAGTAACACGCAGTAACAGTAGATAGTCCGTCAGCATATTTGCGTCAGGAAGGGCATTCTGCCGTAAAACAGCGAAGTTCACATGCGCCATATCGTTCGCACCCATGACCTCGCTAGGTTGTGTAACAAAGGACAAAGGAAGAAGTCAATTAGTGCAAGAAGGAATTGCGTAGGAGATAACAATCTACTGACGTTTTCGAATTGCCAGTTCTTTTCCAAGGAGCCATCTCAGTTACGCAATTTTCTTGTAAAATGAGAGTAAATAATAATGATAATAACAATAATGATAATTTAAAAGTATATCTTACCCAGGTGTAGTTTAAAGTTAATTAAATGGAACCGTGTAACTGGTTTGAGGTATGCAATTAAAATGGCCAGAAGAACCTAACGGAGATGCAATGGCGGTAATTATCATTAACCTGTACTTCTTTCCTCTCTCCTACAGCTTGCTTTCTTATTTCCTTCCGTTCTTCTGCATTTCTGTTTTCCTTTATATGTCAGTTTTACATTACTTGGGCTTTATGCCCTGTTTCATATACGGAATATACAAGCGATCTTGTCTCTCCCTCTTTCTCGCAGCAGTACATTCACTCTCCAACAATCCACTCTCAATGCGTGTCGTTTGACTATTCCCATTTTCTCTTTCTCATTTCCTTCCTTTCACGTATCTAAAGTACTCCTCTTTTGAACTCCATATTCCAGCGCTTTTGACCTGGCCTCCTAATTGAGCGGCCAGTTACGCTAACCTGCCCCAGCCGGTCATGGCAGGCAAAACGCGACCACTCTTCTTCATGGCCCCCTAAAATATTTACTGCTCTCTGTATCATATTACCTGAGATTAGCCTCTAGAAACAAGAAATACCAGTCGCAGATTTATAGACTTACTTCTCCCGTAAACGTTTTATTTCTGCCACTTCCAGTAACACTTCTATTTATCAACACAATAAAATACTATGATCATGATTGCCAAACAATTACCCTTTAAAATTAAAAGAATATAACAATGCTATTGGTCCACAAGTGGACACAAGATACGCACTTCCCCATTTACCACCCTTTCAAAGTATTAAAAATGTTATCCCGCGGGAGGTTTTTTATGTGCCAGTAAATTAGCAGACATGAGGCCGAAGTTATTGAATAACTTCAAATATCTTTTTTTTTGCTAGTTGTTTTACGTCGCACCGACACAGATAGGTCTTATGGCGACGATGGGACAGGGAAGGGCTGGGAGTGGGAAGGAAGCGTCCGTGGCCTTAATTAAGGTACAGCCCCAGCATTTGCCTGGTGTGAAAATGGGAAACCACGGAAAACCATTTTCAGGGCTGCCGTCAGTGGGGTTCGAACCCACTATCTCCCGAATGCTGGACACTGGCCGCACTTAAGCGACTGCAGCTATCGAGCTCGGTACTTCAAATATCACCGGACTCCGGCGTGGTCAAGCCCGCTAACTATATGTGGGCCGGCGTAAGTTTGCACTTGACTCTTTCATGCTGACACAAATAAAAAAAGTAAATGAGAAACGTACTGCTACTAAAATGTTATCATTCCTTCCCTGAAGGTGGAGGCGGGTCTCCTGGACGGTGGCGCCGTCTCTCACGCCAGGCGATTTGTTGCGGTGAAGGAGATGTGCGGAGAAGATGAGAGGGTTGGCGACCTATAATAAGAACTGTCCCGGCGTTCGCCTTAGAGCAGGAAAATGGAAAACCACGGAAACCTATCTCAGGACTGCCAACGGTGAGGACCCGCCCCTCTCCATCTCCCGAATGCAGAGGTGTAGAGCTAGGACAGAGCCGCTACCACCTTTCTTCTTCCCGGTTGGTCGGTTGGGGTACAGGGCCGTCGGACGAGCCGAAGCTCACTCTTGGACCGCCGTCACCCCCAATCATGATGACCATTTCACTACTTTTTATTTTTGATATATAGATTTGATACATATCAGATCGTATTCAGTTTTGAATCATGCTTACAACTTTGTATTTACAGTTCTTACAGAAAATTATAATTTACTTTTTAATGTAAAGTTTAGGCTAGACGCAATATAAATACGAACTATTATCATTTGATTGTCGTTGCTTGGAATAGGGCTAATATAGTGGCGCCATCTACAAGTAACTTGACTTCCATACTGTTGATTTGCCATGTAGCTAGCACATGCTCAGATGTCTCCCACGCGGTTATGAAAGTTGGATAGTTTTGTGTTCTTTGTGAGAAATCGTGAAGTGCTTGTCACACTGCGATGTCACGGCAACGGTGACAACATAATGATGAATCGCGAAGTGGTAATTCAGTGCTCCTTAAAAGTCAGGCATGTAAATAAATACAGAAAACTCGTGAGTTTTACGAGAGGGAAAGGGAATTCGTACGGCGACCCTCTGTCCCTACAGATCAGGTTATAATTCACATTGTGAATGAAATGAGAAAAATAATGTTTCTTTTTTTGTAAATTTAGGAGAATTTACATGCAACCTTTTGTGATGGTACCGGCATGTACTAATGTTTGTTACATTTATTGTTGTATATGAAGTGAGATTCTTCTCGGTCGATTCCTTCGGTATTTTTTAAAACCTCGATAATAATAACTTCGTAGTAGATTTATCTAGTATCATTTTATGGGATAATATTTTATTATAACATCATTCGGCGCGTTACAGGTGCATTTGTTGTCGGCCGATTTCATTTGTGTTGTCTGTCATCGCGATAAAATTGAAAGAAATGTTTCTATAAATTCACCTTCTCATGCAATTCGGTGTTATTATGGTGGCGACATCACTTCGGGCAGCATTGCAGTGTGACCAACATTTTGCGTAGCTGTCATGAGCAACCGTACGCTGGCCTACCTCTAGAGAGCAGACGGCCAACGTTCTACCGACTGAGCTGCACGATTCTCGTGAACTTATTTTATACAAACAACAGCGAAAATCTTCGACGAGCACGTGATTATTGTAATTTCAAGTAACATATTATTATTATTATTATTATTATTATTATTATTATTATTAGCAACAGCACAGCTCACTATGTGGATCAGTGGAGATAATAATAATAATAATAATAATAATAATAATAATAATTGTATTAGTTTGACGTCCACCAAGCGCGAGATGGCTATGGCGTTAACTGTGAGCTTAAATTCCGGAGGCAGTGAGTTCGAATCCTACCGTCGGCAACAATGAAGATGGTTTTCCGTGGTTTCCCATCTCCACACCAGGCAAATACTGGTGTAGCCCTTTCCTACCCTTCCGTCACCAAAAACCTTCGATGTGTTAGTGAGACGTAGCAAAACTGGTTAAATCTACCAGCACGAAGCTGGCGTATTCGAGCACCCCCAAATACCAGTGGGATGGTCTGGGATCAAACCCACGATGTTGGGCTCATACAACTAGCGTTTCTACTGTTTACACCACTCAGTTACGCGTTCAAGTATTAACTAATGTTAACGTGAGATATCAGCATAAAATAAATAGAATATGAATCGGAATACAATACAAACATAAAGGATGTATACATTGCTAACATCATGTCTCTCTTCGAAGTAAAGAAATATAGGTATATATGGCCTAAATAAAAACTTAGTAAGTAACGAGGTAGTTGCGATTGGAGTTAGTAGTTTCTTATTTAAATAAGAAGTCTGGACACTAAGTTCGACTTTCCAGCACGCTGCCTGAGTTTAACTTCTCTCCGGAAATCGTGTCCGCACTGTTCTCTTTCTACTTCACGATTTAATTCAGACAGACTTCGCATCATGCAACGTAATGAAACTGACAAGGTGAGCTCAGAATCCTTGCTGCCACTGCTTACCTGCTGGTTCCAGCTCGAATCTATTTATTTCATCCTGGACATCCGAGTGATCTTCGCACTAACTTTAGGTAGAAACTTGTTTAAGATTTTGTAACTTTTGACCGTAAATGTTAGGACACAGCACTCTCCTCCGGGATGATTCACGAGGGTTTATGAAGCTCATCACAGAAGATATTCTTAGCAAAAAACATCATGAGTACCTGTGTCCTATTCAAGTACTTAGAGAGTTGATATGATGTCACAGTTGTTTGTAAAATACATTTTCATTAGTTCCTTTTGGCGAAGATGGGTGAGGAAAGGGCTAGGAATGGAAAGAAAGAAACCGTGGTCTTCGGAAATAATCATTGATTTATTATGATAATTATTTGGGGATATTAGGTCGTGTAATAAGAAATAAATACCAGCTGACGCGTTTCAATCCTGCGACCAGGATCGTCTTCAGAGCAACAACAAAGCAAAATGGCTACGGTCACTCCATAGTAACCAGACTCAAGATAGAGAGACCCTGTTAGAAATGTAGTTCATTCCAGGGCCTCCAGAGTCACGGAGAAAAATGTTGACGAGTTAACTATAGAGGGTAGCCATGATCTACTCAGTATATAGCCGTCACCTTTGTTGAAATTATTCGGGCGTTTACAATTTCTATCGCCTCACGAATGATTCTGGGAATAAAATGTTTCTCTTTACAAATGACAGAAGTTTCATCAAAAAATATTTGATGGTCATTATGTATGGCATGTTCTGCCACAGCAGACTTCTCTGGCTGGCAAAGACGTAAGTGCCTGCGATGTTGTTTAACCCTTGTTGTTACTTTCCTACATATTTGGCCAACATAAACCGATCCACAGGAGCAAGGAATCATATATATTCCAGCGCAGTTTAAACCAATAGGATCTTTGACAGATTGCAAACAATTGCCTATGGTGATATTAGGCTTTAAAATGGTCTTGATATTGTGCTTTCTGAGAATATTGCCAATCCTATCCGTGACAGATTGCACGTATGGCAAGAAGGCCAGACTCAAAGGACGAGAATCACGTGACGATCTGGCTTTTGGCTTAGGATGTAGCACTTCGTCAATCTGTTTCCTTGAATAGCCATTGCTCAGAAATATTCTGGTTAGGAACTCAAGTTCACCGTTTAATTTATCCTCCTCACAAACCTCCCTTGCTCGGCTGATAAGAGTGTTAAGCATAGCACGCTTTTTCCAAGAATTTAATTGTTTCTTGTTCTAACGAAAGTGAACAGGTGTTATAAATGCCTTCATTACATGGTAGCTCTATGTATTCAAAGAGTTTAATAAAAACAGCTTTGGTAAATCCATCCGTCCGTTCTACTGGACCATTTTCTTCATTTCTGTTTATTCTGTCCCCAATTACCTGCCGGTGTATCATGCGACATTCATAGTTCAGCCAACTTTGAGTAATCATAAAATCATTTCATTAAATGATCACTCCAATATCCCCCTGTGGGTGGGGGCGATAGAATAACACACATGGTATCCCTTGCCTTTTGTAGGAGGCGACTAAAATTGGCCCAGGAGCTCAACTTTAGATCGTAGGTTGCTGACCACGGGGCCCTTATCTGCGTCCCAGCATTGCTTACAGTTACTTGTACCGGGCTCCTCACTTTCATCTATCCTATTCGACCTTTCTTGGTCAACTATTGTTCTTTTCCGACCCTGATAGTATTAGAGCACTCGAGACCTAGGGAGTCTTTCATTTCCATGCCCTTCGTGGCCCTTTTCTCCCTTTGGCCGACACCTTCACGTTTCGAAGTCTCGGATCCCTTCCATTTTTTCTCCCTGATTAGTGTTATATAGAGGATACTCGCTTAGGTGTACTTAAAAAATCCTATTTGTTCGTGGCGTCGGCCACTGTTGATCTTTTGCTACTACTTTCACCATGTGATAGGAACCTGCGTGCAAGTGGAATTGTGGAAGTGTAGAGTGTTGAATGTGAGGCAAGAAATGTTAATGGTGACACGAACACCTAGTTCCTAGGCCAGCGATATTAATCATTTACTATAGAATTAAAAACCCCTGAGAGGCCGGGCATCGAACCCGCGGCCGCCGGGTGACAGGCAGACACGTTGCCCACTACATCGCGGGGGCGGACTAGTTCCTCTAGTTCCTCTTAAAACAATAATCGCCGCCACCACCACACTCCAATAATTGTAGGCGCAAACTCACCCTAACCCGCAATACATTCTGTACTTAGCGGGTTGCTAAGCGGCTAACATTTTCATGAACAGGCGGGAAGGTACCAAGTCGACTAGCCTTCTGTATGACCATTAATAAAGCGCAGGGACAAACTCTTAAACAAGTTGATGTCTACTAACCCGCATCAGTATTCAGCACGCCCAATTGTATGTTGTGCAATCTCGGGCAAGATCGTTTGAAAATGTTAAGATCCAGATACGGCCGAATGGTGGAAGCACAGAGAATGTTGTATGGAGAGAAGTGTTATAAACTACATTACGAATGAATCAGTTATGATTTACCAGTATTGCATGCTCATAAAGCCATTGAAAAAACATAACCCCATGGCACTACAGCGCTGAAGGGCCTCAGCCTACCAAGCGACCGCTATTCAGCCCGAAGGTCTACAGATTACGAGATGACGGCCATTATTCTTGGCTTTCCTGACCGGGGCCGCTATCTCACCGCTAGACAGCTCCTCAATTCTAATCACGTAGAATGAGTGGACCTCGAACCAGCCCTCAGATCCAGGTAAAAATCCCTGACCTGGCCGGCAATAGAATCGGGACCTACGAGTAAGAGGTAGACACGCTACCCCTACACCGCGGGGCCGCCAAAACTATTGAAAAGGACAAGCAAAACAATATGACGGCGACAGGCATATCAAGAAGAGTTATCTGACCTGTTTAAAGAAACACTGTGGAGCAGCGCGGCTCCACTAGTACCTCTCTAAACTTTTATCTACACAAGCGCATATGATTCCTGTGGAATTTTAACAACAGTTACAAGTTTCAGTCAGTTCTATCTACAGTGCGCGAACCTTTTCGTGTTACCTGAGTTCCCTAGTGCTGAAGCGGTAGACGTCGGTTATCTTCCAAATTCGTATTGGCAACCCGTGACACACAAACTATGAATCGATTATGCACCACCATGAGACATCTGGCGTGCACTTTACGTACTCGTACTGTTGTTGTTTACACAGCAAAGCCAAACTATAAAATTCATACTAGGAACAAGATTCGCATCGAAAAATATTATATGTGTGTGACACAGTTGTTTTCTTAAGATAATAAAGGTTTAGAAAATTCATATTGATCGATCATATTATCGATTCAATTCAGATTTCATTTCCATTCAGTTGGCAGTATAATCGGAACCGGGAGAGCTCCCTCCTTACTCCTCACCCACGTAAAACATGGTATCAAGAATAGGTTCGGGTACTGTACTCAGTGCAGGATTAATGTACAGTCTTTCACGGTTTACTCCTTCTGACATCATGTTAGCCATCAGAGTGAAAGTGGTACAGCCTGTAATTCTGCTATGTTAGAGGCACATGTGTGTACAATGATCTTACCTTGTGTGAGGTCCACCGCCCATTCTCATCGTTTGAAGCCCGTCTGGCAACGTTTTGACGATAGGAGGGTTCAGTTCTACACCATTCCTCTTGAAGTATGTTTTTAAGATATTTCTTGTTGGATATTGAATGGTGGTGCACCTTACCGGAAAATTTACAATGACGTTGATGCCTGGAGAATGTGAGGGATGTCGAATACATAAAATAGTAAGTACTTCACCCCTAACTTCCCTGCGCACGGTTTCAGGTCGAAATATTTATCCTAGATCAATGTACCATCTATGAAATATAGTTTTCAGATATCTGTAGCTCGCATAAACACTCATACCATCAAGGAACCACCTCCGTGTTAAAATGCTGGCCTCAGGTTCATTCGTTGAATTTCAGTGTTGGTTCACGCCAGACAGCGACCTTCCCATTTGATGCAAAGAAATTCAGAGAACATTTAGCCGCAGAAATTATTTTCCTTCAGTAATCATATATATCATGTGCATGTTCAGTGGCAAACTAGAAGCTGAGACGTTTGTCTACGTGCTAATGCACCGATTGTTCATTGCTACTCGACCGAAGAAGTCTTCTGTGTGAAGGACTTATCAAACAGTTTCTGAACGGGACTTTCCTGCAAGGTGATTTGTGCTTCCTTGGCGAGTTTCGGAGCTAGTAACGTAGAGTTCATCTTTATTCGAAGTCGAAACTGGTTCAATGGATATTTCCTGGCACTATGGTCTTGTTGTATTCCATTCTTTCATATTCTCCGGAAGAGAGCAATTAACAAAACCTTGAATGAGGGCGACTCACTATTTTTTTCGATATTGCAAAAAGTTAGCAGCTTCTAAGAACTAACGCAATCTGACACCGTTCATATCACATGGTGATTTACGACGTATTACTTGGCTACAATGTTGAGCTATCGTGTGCAGAAACAATGATTTCGAACAACTGAGCCAATAGGGCACACTGTAATGAAATTAGGGGTGAAGAATGTATAGTGAACCACGTTCAGTGTGACGTTCATTTTGTGTTTTATTATTTCTGATTTTGTGATAAAGTCAACTCGTGTCCTCGTCCCGAGGTGGTGCAGTTCTTTTCAGGCACGCCCCCAATAGTGGTGAGCTGCATGTACCATTTCAACCACATACCAGCCCTCCTGTCATTCCTAAATTTCTGGCAGTACCGGGAATCGAACTCGGGCCCCCGCGGACGGCAGCTAACAACACTAACTGTTACGCTACGGAAGTGGACGATTTTATGATTATATGTAAGAATTAATTATGTAGATATGTAGAATTCTTCAACGTTGGATGAATGATGAATAAAATAAATTAGGTTATCAATAATTTGGATTTATAGAAATGTTTGTCCTACCAAATATCATCTACGCCAAGTGTAACATTTTCACTGTCAGAAACTGTACATACTTAGTATCATGCCGGCGATTAACTGGAGTTGAAGTGATAAACGAGGAATTTTAATTTTAGAATGATAAAAATTACATATAATGGGTTTGAAGTGGCAGGTGCACACAAGGTTTTATCCCAAGTTGTTTTACGTCGCACCGACATAGATAGGTCCTATGGCAACGATAGGACAAGAAATTATTTGGAGTGTGAAGGAAGCGGCCGTGGCCTTAATAAGGTTCAGCCCCAGCATTTGTCTGGTGTGAACATGGGAAACCACGGAAAACCATATTGAGGGCTGCCGACAGTGGGTTAGAACCCACTATCTCCCGAATACTGGATACTGGCCGCACTTACGTGACTACAGCAATCAGCTCGGTGCACACGAAGTATAAAGTAACACTTGAGTAAGTTCATTAATAAAGAATAAATGGAGAAAATGTGGTAGCGTACAAATATCTCATTTCCTTGAATGGTGAGTGATGAAGTATACGTGTGTTCGTCTGCTAGCCTTTCATATGGTCACTACTCCAGGAAGATGAGAGATAATAATCGCTTATGATGTCGTTGTCCTAGCAGATAACCACTACACAGCTGCGGAGCAGGATGAAGAATTTTTAAAAAAACTGGCCAGCAAGACGGGATTTTTTTAAGAAGGCAGCATACTTGGACTCGGACCGAAAGGATTGCGAGGACAAAAAGTTGACTCAATTTGAGGACAACAATCGTGTTAGGAAATTTAAACACGTGAGAGAATTTCTTGCTTTCAATGGGAATCAAAAGAACACGCTGAAGGAAAGTTTGAAGAGGATGGGGATGGCTTTCACACTGTGTCACGACATTTACATGTTCATTCTATTCTACTTTATCATAAGTATAAATCTATTGTATCTACATTGAATCCACACTATATAACTACTGGACAGCGATCAGTATAGACTACTTTACATGATGGAAAATCCGACAACGCTGGCGGACGTAGTCATATGAAAAAAATATTCTTTCGAAAAAAATAAGTCAAGAGAGTAACGAACAGATCAACTCACTTTTTGGTTGAAATTAAACCATTATGAAGCCTACAAGGAAATAGCACCGACAATGAGGGGAAAAAGAGGCTGACGTTGTATGGACACTAAAGGTTGAATTGAGAGGTTGGCCAACAGAATAATCTTTCTGGAAGAATAAAGTAATTAAGGTGCAAACGTGACTTAGAAGAAATGGTACTCGAAGAAGAATACAGGAAATAGTAATGTCCAGGAAAAGAAATTGAGATAATAAGAAATGCACCCGCAAAAATCAAGTTACCAAACCAGGAAACGGGGGAGATAGAAAGCAGATGACAAAGATTTTTAGCGAGAGTGCAGAGGTAAGGCTATAAGTCAGCGTGATACAATGGCAAGGAGACTGTAAACATGATTCACAGGTAGCCGTAAAGTGAATGAATGAATAAATAAATAAATAAATAAATAAATAAATAAATAAATAAATAAATAAATAAATTAATTAATTAAATAATAATAACAAAACCTTATTTTGACTCGTGCTGGATGCGTGTTAATTTTGACGAGTTCTTTCAATTACCTAATACTACACTCGGCAACCTACGGCTATATTTTCATTAGTTATTTCTAAAAGTCACAAATCGTGATTTAGACCCTACATGCCAAAATCATACGGCACTGAGGGGCGAATGAACTTCGTTCCGCCATTTAAAACTTCGATTGCCTCTGCCAAGCCCTACCGCGAAGACGGGTTTCGGAGTCTGACATACTACCACCGATCCACAGACAGAGGTTATGCTGTTCAACTTTAAGAGAGTTACGAAATTTATAGAAATGACAATTCAAGTTGATTTTGAAAAGAGTACAAATATACGACCGTCAATGTATGAGTGAAATTAAAGGTAGAGTTCCGAATACCCGTTGCTGTATCCGTATCAGATTAAGATTAATGCATGACGAAGAACAGCAATGGAACTGTAAAAAAGTAGTTAGCAGTTCCATCAAGATAGGGCGTGGTCCCCGTTAACGATCCTCCAATGTCACGACAGTGACACAAGCACCTTGCTGTGTACCTAGAGCAATAAAGAGTGGTGCACAAACAGACAGCGATAATGCATATCTGCTCTGAGCTATCTCTCACGCCAGCAATAACTGCGGTATGGTTAGACAACCATTACCCCATTGTGTCACGTACACAATACACAACATTATTCATTAAAGGATGGTACCTTGAGTGCGTTAACTCAACGTAACTCATAGAAGGAGTTCTTATATACAAGATATGTTACTGTCACCACAACACAGGGTGACCCAAAAGTTCATTAACATTTGAAGAATATTGGCACACATGATGGGAATGACATGGGATTTTACGAACATCAAAATAAAGTACACGAAATGACCAACAGATGGCCCAGGATAGCAATACGTCAAGTGAAAATTGCCACACATGCTTGACATGACATGAGGTGTTATTGACACCAACAACGAGCGCACGAACAGGCCAACAGATGGCGCTGGACAATAACACGTCAGTGATGCCACATGAGACCCGTGTACGGTATAAAAGGAGCTGTCGTGAGAGAGGGCGTCAGACGCGCCTGCAATCGTGGCATGTCATTCCTGGCCTCCCCGGTCCACCGACCTCAAACCATGTGATTATTGATGGTGATGATGCTTGTTTTTAAAGGGCCTAACATCTAGGTCATCGGCCCCTAATGGTACGAAATGTGACGGCAATTTAAAAATCAAAAATCCATCCACTGACCAGAATTCAAAAACAAGACGATGAAGAATGAATGGATGCATATGAATCTAAAATAATCTGCGGAACCAACTCACAATAAATTACTGAATGTTAAAAAATCCTAAATCGATCACCGACTAGAATTCAAAAAGACGACGATAAAAATGAATTTTAACTGAACACAATCAGTGGATCCGACCCGCATTGTCTCACTTTCCGAGAAACTATCTTAGAACAATAGTATTACTGACAAAGGGACTACATCCAAAGCACAATCTTTAATTGATGATTCTTGTTGTCTAAAGGGGTCCAAAATCCAGGTAAACGGCCCCTCATAATCGCTGGTAAAGTAAAACCATGGTATTTCTCATGTTGCGTACTGCTGAAAAGTAACGTAGACTCACGATGATACATACACTATGGTACTAATCGCAAGTATTGTACATCGTACAGATAACGCAGACCTATGGTGTTTCTCACATAATGGCGCTACTCCCAGGCAACGCAAATCTATGGTGTTCTTCACATAGGTGAACTAATCACGGGCGGCGGTATTCCCGCGGTGTTCCTCATGTAGTGGGTACTAATAACAGGCAACGTGTCTGACTCGTTGGCTGAACGGTCAGCGTACTGGCCTTCGGTTCAGACGGTCCCGGGTTCGATTCCCGGCCGGGTCGGAGATTTTAACCTTAATTCCAATGGCACGGGGCCTGGGTGTATGTGTTGTCTTCATCATCATTTCATCCACACGGGCGTCAAATAGAAAGACCTGCACCTGGCGAGCCGAACGCGTTCTGGGATTTCCCGGCACTAAAATCCATACGATATTTCATTTGAACAGGCAACGTAAGCCCGTGGTGTTCCGCATATAGTGGTACTAATCACAGGTACTCTAAACCCACAGTGAATCCACTCTCTGCTGCTATGAATCACACACCTACTGTGTACCCAACAGAGTGGTACTACTCGCAAGTAAAGGCGATTCATGGTGTTCCCAGTGTGATGGTACTAATCACAAGTAGTTTCATGGTTCTAGTTCAATCATCCCTTGGTCGCCGCCCCTTTTAGTACCGTCGGTGTATTCTTCGTCCGTGTCCTCCACCCGCAGGGGTTAGAGGGAGAAATAATAAGAGAAAATAAGGGATACGTCACTTCGAAAAAGGACGTAACAGACTAACAAGGGCAAGGGTCACGAAAAGCGTGAAAATGGAAGACGCCGTACGGCTCGAATGCTCGAATACCATCGTGGTCGGAAAAGAACAAGAATTGACCAAGGGAGGTCAGAGAGGATAGATGAAAGTGTGGAGCCTGGTGCAATTAAGTAGAAGCAATGCGAGGACTCTGCTAAGGGCCCCGTGGTCACCAACCCACGCTCATAAGTTGAGAGCCCTGGAGCCCCTTTTAGTCGCCTCTTACGACAGACAGGTGATACCGTGAGTATACCCACTCACAGGGGGTCCGTGTGGTTATTAGTGATTAGCATATTCTCACCATACCTACGGATTTGCTGTACAGTGCTGTTCACAACGTTGTCCCTCGACTACAGGTATTGTTGATGAATGACGGCCGACATGTTGAGCATGTCTTATGAAGAATATCGTCTATGGTTATGCTAATTATTGCTTGTGTATCGTATGAAGTGCCATCTATTGGTTATTTTGTGTACTTTATTTTGGTGTCATGTCATGCCAATCATGTGCCTGAAGTATCACCTCTCTACCTCCGATATTCCGTGAAGTGTTGCCTCGTCAGTCGTTTTGTAAATATTTTCGGGGCCAGTTTTATTTGGCCATCTGTACACAATAGAATATGAAGAACCCACATCCTATTTCCAGTCATTCGACAAGTGAAATGAAAGAAACTCCATCTAGCGGCGAGGATAGGAAATGTGTACCTACGTATTTAGGCTATATTCTCTATGTACTGGTGTTCCCTTAAGCATGTAAGGGAAGGGTGCGGTTTTGAGGCGGCTAGATTTGGGCAGCTTGCTACATTCGTGAGCTGGAGGTGCTGGTCCATAACTTTGGCTGTCCTCAGAATGGTTCTCCGTGGTTTTCCATTCTCCAGAACTAAGGCGAACGCCGGGACGGTTCCTGTTTCAGACCACGGCCAAGGACGCCCATGTCCGGATGTAATGGGGGAACGCCCCTCCAACCCTAGCTCACAAGGAAAGGAAAAATCTAATATAGTCAGGTGCTTTCTTTCAAAAGAATGATTCAAAAGTCGGTATTACGTAGAAGTGTTAGGGGATAACGTCGGTGGCATTCTACCGTGGAATACAAGTCAATCAAACAATTACTACAGATCTGCGTTTAGGGCAGTCGCCCAGGTGGAAGATTCCCAATCTGTTGTTTTCCTAGCCTTTTCTTAAATGTCTGCAAAGGTATTGAAAATTTAATGAACATCACCCTTGGTAAGTTATTTCAATCCATAACTCCCCTTCTTATAAACGAATATTTGCCCCAATTTGTCCTCTTGAATTCTAACTTTATCTTCATAATGTGATCTTTCCTGCTTTCAAAGACACCACTCAAACTTATTCGTCTACTTATGTCATTCCACGCCAACTCTCCACTGACAGCTCGGAACATACCATTTAGTCGAGCAGCTCGTCTCCTTTCTTCCAAGTCTTCCCAGCCCAAACTGTGCAAGACTTTTGTAACGCTACTCTTTTGTCGGAAATCACCCAGAACAAATCGAGCTGCTTTTCTTTGGGTTTTTCCAGTTCTTGAATCAAGTAATCCTGATGAGGGTCCCATACACTGGAACCACACTCTAGTCGGGGTCTTATCAGTGACGTATATACCCTCTCCTTTACATCCTTACTACAACCCCTAAATACCCTCATACCCATGCACAAAGATCTGTACCCATGAGGCCTTCGGTTCAGAGGGCCTGAGTACGATTCCCGGCCGGGTCGGGGATTTTAATCGCCTCTGGTTAATACTTCTGTCCCGGGTACTGGGTGTTTGTGTTAGTTCCAACATTTTCCTCTTCATATTCAAACAACACACTACACTACCAACAGCACAGAAACGCGCAGTAGTGATTATATCCCTCCAAATAAGGTTGGCGCCAGGGAGGGCATCCGGCCATAAAACAGAGCGAAATCCACATGTGCGACACAATTCGCACCCGCGACCCGAAAGGTGTGGGAAAAGCGTTAGAAAAAGAATAATGAGAAGAATGACCAAGGTACACTGTAACATGTTTATATGTATTCTCCAGTACTAATTAGAACGAGCACATAAACTGAGGAAGCAAGTGGAAGGATGCCGCACAATATATATGTAGTAAGCTAAGCAGCGTAGTGTTGCAGACCATTCTTTTAACAGAACAAGATAACATCCACTCGAGTACAGCTATTAAAAACCGCTATTGTGTGCGCTAAAAGAGTTAGACCATCACACTTGTAAGAATATGCGAGACAAAACTAACATTTAAAAATAATGAACTCCCTAATGGTCGACCCCCATAGCTTGGCTCGGTTATCACAATGGTGTTTTAAAGCAGTAATTACGTCATCAGTAAAATAATACTAGAACAGTTAGGTATCTGGGACCTGCTCTTAATATCCCATTCATAACGTACGGCCAGATAAATTGTACCCCTCGTTACATTAGAGGTGTGCCGCCGTGATTCATGGCTCAGGGCAACTCTCTGCTTATCCAAACGTACGGATCGAACTGAAGGCATTTAATATTCTACACCATTGTGCTCTCTCCTTACGACCATGGATATAACTTATTGAATCGTCCTGTTTAGTTCACGTACGAGAGTCTGTCCCACAAGTAATCGTTCACATCAACGAAACTGGCACCCGTGCAGTACTCTGTCAGCCTACTGAGCGCATAGCAAGAATGTTTTCAAAAAGTTTGGTCGGCATGCAAGTAAGAAAGATTGAGATAAGAGTCAAAAACTACGGCAAATATGTATTCTTTCTACAATGGTGAGCGTACTGGCCTTCGGTTCAGAGGGTCCCGGGTTCGATTCCCGGCCGCGTCGGGGATTTTAACCTTCATTGGTTAATTCCAATGGGCCGGGGGCTGGGTGTTTGTGCTGTCCCCAACATCCCTGCAACTCACACACCACACATAACACTACTCTCCACCACAATAACACGCAGTTACCTACACATGGCAGATGCCGCCCACCCTCATTGGAGGGTCTACCTTACAAGGGCCGCACTCGGCTAGAAACAGCCACACGAAATTATTATTACATTGTATACGCTACTCTAAGAGTCGTTGGAGAATGAACAGACGCGAATATGGACTAGAAAATGCATCCTAACAATTAGTATTCATGCTACACAAGTTAGACTGGAAAGTCAATATACCATGCTGTACAGCATGTTGGTGAGAATGAACACAAAACAATTTCATTTGGCGTCTCATTTCAAAATATAGATGAAAAATCCACAGTTCTATCCCTTCCTAAAAATTACAATCCTTTTCTTAATCATCGTTAACCGGTCGATTGAATTATCAATTTACCTTCTTCTACCACTACGAGCGCTAATGTGAGTCAATGCGGAGTTTCTATTGGTTTTTTTTGCTATTTTGCTTTACGTCTCACCGACACGGATATGTCTTATGGCGACGATGGGATAGGAAAGGCCTAGGAATGGGAAGGAAGCGGCCGTGGCCTTAATTAAGGTACAGCCCCAGCATTTCCCTGGTGTGAAAATGGGAAACCACGGAAAACCATCTTCAGGTCTGCCGACAGTGGGGTTCGATCCTATCTCCCGAATACTGGATACTGGCCGAACTTAAGCGACTGCAGCTATCGAGCTCGGTAATGTGGAGCTTCATTTATGCCCTTATAACTACATTCGGTGTGCACATTTTTCAAAAAGAAAAAAACGCGTGAGGCTTTTGAACCAAGGAACACATTACAGAAAAAAATATGTAAATAATTTAATTCGGCTAGAAATTGAAACAAAAAGAATACGAGTAAAGACACAAGCGATTTTAGGCTGTTTCTTTGGAACAGCATTTAGGCCGGAAGTGATTTTCGAAATTTTTGTTCTTTACCTTGATAGAGCTATCCATGACTCATAATTTGAAACCTTTCCGGAAGATTTAGCTCTTCAAATTTCGGCGTAATTGAGGAAATATCTAAATTTTACATTTTTCGTAGCATGGGGCTACTTTTCTGATAAGAAATGTTTTCAGTATTAAAAAAGAAACCACTTTTCCCTTTGCGAAAATCAAATTATCATAAATTTGTCCCCCGGTCATGACCATCCACAGCGGGTACTAATTTCAGATGGTAACCAGCCGTAAGATATAGCCTGCACGGTTGCTAGGTAACACTTCCGTCACACATTTTGTCTCCCCACGTTATACAAATTTTTGGATGACCCCCAGCCATAGGACATAATTATTTGTCAAGAAACTTAGATATTCTTCATCTCCGAACAGATTCCCCTTCTATGTTGCCTCGTGTGGTAGTTTGCACCAGGATGTTTTTGCCGTTTTGGGAGATATAGCCAACTGACAGACATTACATCCTCATTTTCCGCCATGAAGAGGTGGGGTGGGCCTCCTAGCACTACGGAGCACCTTTTCGTTGGTGAAACGATCTTCAAAATACATCCACATGACTAGCCTTTGACACTGTAATGGGTAACCCATAACTCATAACTTGTTCTGGTGTCGGTGAGAAGGGAAGGTAGCAGCCTTGGTCTTCATTAGGGCACTGGCCCGGCGTTTCCCTAGTATGAAAATGGAATAGTGCGGAAAACCAACTTCAAGGCAGCAATTTTTATTCCCAATCTCATTCGAAATCAACAATTGTAAATATTCTAACACCTTCCTCAACAGAATGGATCAGAAAAATTTAAACCCGCTAGTTTTCTCGCATTAAATCTTTTCCATCTCTGTTTTCCCTCAAGGGTTGGTTTTTCCCTCGGACTCAGCGAGGGATCCCACCTCTACCGCCTCAAGGGCAGTGTCCTGGAACTTCAGAATCTGGGTCGGGATTACAACTGGGGAGGATGACCAGTTCCTCTCCCAGGCGGCCTCACCTGGTATGTTGAACAGGGGCCTTGCGAGGGGATAGGAATATTGGGAGGGATAGACAAGGAAGAGGGAGGGAAGCGGCCGTGGCCTCAAATTAAGTACCATCCCGGCAATTGCCTGGAGAAGTGGGAAACCACGGGAAACCACTCAAGGATGGCTGAGGTGGGAATCGAAACCCCCTGTACCCAGCTGACCTCTCGAGGCTGAGTGGACCCCGTTCCAGCCCTCGTACCACTTTTCAAACTTCGTGGCAGGCGGGGAATCGACCCCGGGCCTCCGGGGATGGCCCAGAGGCGGACCCCATGAAACCTCTTTTTTATATTACAGTTCTATTGAAACCAGTTCACTGAAATTAGAATTTGACACTGAAAATAATATTCGTAAGCAAAGGAAACAAAGGTAATGTTTTACACAACTAGATTTCAGTTTTAAAAATAATAAACAGTAGTCCTATGTTCCCGGCTATTTTATGCAATTGTATTGATTTATCCATGCTGCCTGCGAGACAATTTCGAAGTTCCATTTTACTCCAGCAGATGGCAGAGTGAACCAGATCTCTCGGTAGATCTACGGCTGAGTGTTGATTTTGTTCGGTAAAGACAGACGTGTCGCCAATGGTCTTTTACATGCCGACAACTTAGGATATGGAGTGACAAATTGACTTTTTTTCGCCCTTCAAAAACTTATTACCTCTGAAGGGATTGAATCTAAGACCTTGGAACAGGTGACCGACACTCTACCACTGCTCCACAGAAGAGGCTATTATCCGACATGATTGTTAGGGAAAATTTAATTAAATCCAACAAATACATAATGTTTAACGTACCATATCGTTGACAGTCCGCAGTCTGTGTAAGTGTGACGGAAAATTATGTTCTTGGTCAAGCAAGATTTACGTCTAGCTGTGAGATATGATATCTTACGAGGTACCCAACTCCAAGTGTTCATTGCATGCAGTTTCCTGCGCAATTTTCGCCAGGATACTGTTTGGGATGGGTTTCTATTCACGAACAGCAGCAATTCCTGTCGGGTGTAAACCAATTTTTATTGACAAGGAGCAACACTCGTTTCCGGTTCCTGTCTATTACTACCACAGTTCTTACGCCATATTTCATGGTATAGCATTCCCACCACACAGGCTGTTACCTACACAAAATTCCTGAAAACTGTTGATATCAATATTCCATTTACAGATATCCATTATAGTAACACTGTTATGAATATAGGTCGTATTTTCCACAGAACCTTATCTTAGTCTGATCGTACGTCAAATGAGAACCGGAAAGTTGTGTCATCCATGCATATTTTGAAACGTAACGCTTCATGTACACCACCTTTCATGCGAAAACTACCTGTTCAAACTCTTATATTCTCGATCATATGCAATGTTTTATCTGAAACTTTGAACTTAAAACTACAGAGGGTACAAAAGGCACGTGTTCGTTACGTGACAAATACCAGGCATGATGAACCCATAGCACCCGATTACATACAGCTGCAGGGGATGAAACTACGCACAAAATTCTCAAGCTGAAGATCCCATCCTATTTTCATAATGCATTTAAACCAATGGAGTGGCTGCATAACAGAGATAATAGGTTTACAAAAACTACCCTTCAAATTTCCCTT
The DNA here is from genome assembly GCF_040414725.1 of Anabrus simplex. NCBI lineage: Eukaryota > Metazoa > Arthropoda > Insecta > Orthoptera > Tettigoniidae > Anabrus > Anabrus simplex. Next base: position 339,162,573 of record NC_090270.1, read on the forward strand.
CCATCGTACCACTAGATTTAACAAATCATTTGTTTGCACCACATCACGTATCTGTAACGTCTTTAATCTTTACCGTTTCGCAAATAACACTAACTGTACCCGTCTAAAGCAGTACTCTAATATGATAAAAAGACTTAACTTTCTACTTTCTTACTTATAATGTATTATATGTTTTAATTTTACTGGAATAGTTCCATGTATGTTAATTTCTTTAACGTTTAATGTTTAATATCGTAATATTATAAATTTAGTTAGTGTGTTCATAACCCTGTAAATTATTATATGAAGACACCACAAAATGGGGCTTAGCAAAAACTTCAATTCAAATTCACCCCACGTGGAGGATCACATGATCGTCTGGTACCTGTGCAGCACGATCTCCATCTTCCAAAGCGACCAGAGTTCATTGAACGGAATGAATAGAATAGAATATAAATATATTTATTTAAAGTTAATTACAAGTAGGACCAGAGGTCCCTTTGGCTGTAACTAACTGCCACTTTAACTTAAATGTATCACCTAACATACAAAATGTAATGAAAGAATACGTAAAAAGCGTAAGATACATTTTCCTACTGAGGATATAAGAATAAGATTAAAAACTAAACATCTAGGAGATTACAATAATACTTTTAACATTTCATAAACATACACTATACTAACAAGGAAGAGAAGACGAAAGAGAAACCTAAGAATTTTAAAGCCGAGGATGAATTAAGAGTAAAACTGAGCATCTAAAATGTATCTAGGGGATTACGATATTTCGTACTATTTAATTAATTTGGTGAAAATTCATTTACATGGCTTAATAAGTGGAAAGGTAGCGGTATTTAAGAGATTTTTTCAGAGTTCCAACACTACTTTGCTGAATTTCATACAGTTTAAGATCGTTGTATAATTGAGAGGCAGTGACAATGAACGACTTACTGCACTTTACCGTACGATGCTGTGGGACCTGAAGGGTGTTAGCTGTAAACCTATTGTCCCGGTCGTGCACTTGACTCATCTGAACAAAGGACTTGGTCAAATATGAGGGAGCATTAGATTTTAAAATTCTCAGAAGTAAACAAGCAGCTGAGTATGATCGTCTATCCCTGAGTTTCAACCACTCTGCGGCTTTGTAGTAAGATGTTACGTGACAGTCTTTACGAATATTGAAGACGAATCGAACACAGGCATTCTGAATACGTTGGAGTTTGCTATTATATTTCTCGGATATATCGCTGTAAATTACAGCGCCGTAATCTAAAATAGGAAATACCATAGTTTGGATCAACATCTTTCTCACCGAGAAAGGAAGATACGGCAAGTTTCGTCGAAACTGATGCAATATGCCAGACACTTTCTTGACCAAGTGCTTGGCATGAAAGGTCCAGGACAGAGTGTTATCCATTAGAATACCTAAATTCTTAACACATTCCTGATACTTGACTACAGAACCGTTTACAGTTACTGGAGGAATGTCCCTGTTGAAAAGATTTGATAAGTTTCTTCGATATCCTAGAAAAATAGCTAAAGTTTTGTTTTCATTTAATAGTAAATTATGACTTAGTGTATATTGACGTAGTCTTTCTATATCTAGATTTATTTTACTAATACTTTCGACAACACGATTCACAGGAAAATGGTAATAGATCTGTAAATCATCGGCATACATATGATGTCTCGTGTGGCATAAAACTCCAGGCAGATCGTTTATATACAGCGAAAACAAAACGGGACCCAACACGGAACCCTGAGGGACGCCAGAATGCACACTAGACCACTTAGAAAAATTTTGTTTGTCAAATACTACACGCTGAAATCTCCCTTTCAAGAACGATTCAAACCAAGAGAGAGCTGATAGAGATATGCCCATTGTACGTAATTTAGTCAGAAGGAGGTCATGATGAACTCTATCAAATGCTTTGCTTAAATCGAATAATACCAGAAGCGTTAGTTCCTTTCTGTCCATTGCAAACTTGATATCATCGGTGACTTTGAGAAGTGCCGTCGTAGTGCTATGGCCTGTTCGAAAACCAGACTGAAATGTGTTAAGAATAGAATGAGTATTTAAATACGAAGTGAGTTGTTGGTAAACAATCCTTTCTAATCCTTTACCTAATATTGACAAAATACTGATTGGCCTGAAATCATCAACGTTTTGAGGAGAAGGAACTTTAGGAACAGGTCTTACATTCGCCATTTTCCATACAGCTGGAAATACTCCTGATTGTAAACAGAAATTATACAGGTGAGCTATAACCGGAGTGATTATATCCAAACAGTTCATTAGGAGGGGATGTGAGATACCATCTGGTCCAACAGCCTTGGTATTCATGCTCTTAAATACCTTGACTACATCCTCTGGGTAAATGTACGAGAAGTGAAAGAGATCATGTTGAGGTTCATTTGTGTTCATGTAACTATGAATAATTTCGGATATTCTGTGAGAATTGTTCACTGGTGAGATCTTTAAGAAATAATCATTTTGCAATTCTGCAGATATGAATGAGGAAGTATGTTGCGAATTTTTCTTAGCAATACCTAGTGATTTTATAGTTCCCCAGAGAGCAGACGGAGTTGATCTCTTACTGAACAAAGAATGCATGTGTTTGACTTTAGCATCACGGATCGCGAGTTTGGTTTTATTACGCAAGATGCGAGGGTGAAGAGCCGAGAACAGCTCACTTCTAATAGTTCGTGCTGTAAAGACTAAATGGCAGTGAAGGCCCAAGCAAAGCCACAGCACTGTACCTGGCTGAGTTTATTATATGTACGCAATACAATCTTACAGTCCGTTCATCGTTATTAAGAGAGTCTTCACGATCAAAACTGATGAACTCGTGTACTGGGAGCTACGAGCTCTCAGGGGGTCTATCTCTATTTTGAGACATCGGACCGAAATAAGATCAACTGTACTCAAGTTCGAATCATACCTATATTCTGAGATTTGTCGGAACTATTTCTCAAGTGGTTCTTATAACTTTTATTCAGACTCCTTAGCTGAATGGTCGGCATTCAAACATTCGGTTCAGAGGGTCCCGGATTTGATCCCCAGAAGGATCGGAGATTTTAATCGCGTTCGATTAATTATTCTGGCTCGGGGACTGGGGGTTTGTGTTTGTCTCAACACTCACCTCTTCATATTTGCACAGCACACAACACTACCAATCACCACAGAAACACGCAATAGTAATTATATTCCACCATGTAGGGTTGGCGTCAGGACGGGCATCCGGAAGTAAAACGGCCAAATCCACATGTGTGACACAGTTCGCACCCGCGACTCCGCAGCTGTGGGAACGGTGACAGAAGGAGAAGATGAAGTAGTTCTTAGAATTTTTAAAATGTTTTTGTAGCTTTTAACTTCAATGATTGTTTTTTTAGAATGGTTAAAAATTGTATACCCAATTTTAAAATCATTTTCAATTTTTCAAGTTCTTTACAAACTACTTCATTTTAATCAATAATAATTTCATTTTGTATTCGTTGCCTTCGGACATGGAGGAATAATTTACAGTAACGAATGCTGTATTTCTAAAAACGTTTTTTATGTAGGCCTACAGTATTTCCATGACTGCAGGTACTAGTCGAAGGAATATTTATTTATCACATATCAAAATAATTAATTATGTTTCCTAGGAGTAATCTAAATTAATATAAACATTTACTTAGCACATGGCATTTGTATACACAAAATAACTAATTTCATAGAGAATAACTTATTTTGTTTCCCCACCAGAGTCTAACACACTAAATTGAACGAGACAATAGTATCAATAAAACTGTTAATATTTTAAATCTGTTTTGATACGCGCCACCTGAAGGCCGCTGCTAGGCAGTTAACTGCTCCTTTACCTGCGAGAACAGGAGCGCTTGTGTCCGCCTTGCTATAGACCAGAGGTGCTCAAACAGCACTGTAAGGGGACAGTGCAGACGACCAGCGTGTGATATTCAGCCACACTGACTTTGTCGTAAATCCACAAGCTATTAATATTGGCCGAAGTTCTCCCAATCACTCTCAATCACTACGACATTACCAGAGTTTGAAATGGAGGAAGAAAATAACTATTGAAATAAAGAGCACAGCGATTTACGTCATTTTTAATTTACATCGTAAGAAATGTTTTTATGTTCATTGCAGTTTATGTAGGGTCTATTTTGACCTGATACAATTAGGAGTTAGGCCTACAAACTCAAATAGGTTTATACTGTATGTAATGAAATACAATATTATCAATATTATACTTTAGGAGGTGCATTAGGAACAGTTCTAATATAAGACGGAGTTGCGGTGGGTAAACTGTGGCTTGTGGTTGCTTGGGTTTTAATTACCTGTTAAACTCACCAACAATCCAGTCATGCTTACCTAATATCAGTTACGTTATTTGCTTGAAGGCATACAGTATATCTAATTGGTAGATGCATTTACATTATCGTTGTTGTTGTATTTTGATCTTGATTGTAAATACTTATGTTCTAACTCATGATTAAACTACCTCACCGTTTAGAGGCTAGCTATTATCACCGGAAGCCTGATAGATAAGTTGTATATGCTATTTTCAGAAATTCAGTAATCGGGGAAAGCCACATAACAGTACAACTCTGTGCAAAATCAAGCAGTAAACTTGTTGAATGATGTAAATATATTACGTTTTACTGAATGAATAACGAGGATTTCTAATCGTAGGTTGTACGCTCAAACCCTCATTATAAATTGTAGCAAAAATATTATAACGTGTCGGTTTCATTTCAGTGTATAAGTAGAAGAAAACCGACCATTTACATAGAGACCATTACAAATTAAACATAAATATGTTGAAAAGGTCGGTTTCCTTGCTAATAGCGTTTTTTACTTATTTCAATACTGTACCCGAATCAACATTTCGATGAGTAGTGGATGAGAGCTTCGTAGTCACAATCGAGCGCCACTGCTCCACTTCCCTGCCATGTGTGTTCACCCTCTCGCTTCACTGTGACGTATGCATGCTACGTAAGCTGCCCGCATTTACGCCAGGCCAGCCCGGCCGCACTCCGCTAGCCTCAATGGACGCCCAGCTGAGCACCTCTGATATAGATAATGCGAGAAAGCCAAAATGAGCGAAAGCAACGAGCCACTAACAAGTCTGTCCACTGCTCCCATCTGGCCTTTAACACGTCATCGGATCATTTGAGATCGAAAATAGTATAATTCCTCAACGTTCACTGTCGGAAGGGGAAGCATGTAAAATCTCTACACATTCACGAGTTTCTAATACCCACCCAATATCCCTGTGACTTATTCTGACCTGCAGTCGTCACTTCAATTCAGCCACCCGTAAACTTTTCTCGATGAAAATCACCCGCTCATCTAAATACAAGCCTACAGATTCATGAACCACATCAAGTTACCGATTCGCTCAGTATAGACAGGACCGGGCGAGTTGGCCGTGCGTGTAGAGGCGCGCGGCTGTGAGCTTGCATCCGGGAGATAGTAGGTTCGAATCCCACCATCGGCAGCCCTGAAAATGGTTTTCCGTGGTTTCCCATTTTCACACCAGGCAAATGGTGAGGCTGTACCTTAATTAAGGCCACGGCCGCTTCCTTCCAACGCCTAGGCCTTTTCTATCCCATCGTCGCCATAAGACCTATCTGTGTCGGTGCGACGTAAAGCCCCTAGCAAAAAAAAATGTATAGACAGGAATAAGTCAAGTGGAGGAATAAGTGACCGAAAAGCAACACATAACAACTCGTTAGCTCGGCCATCTTGAAAAAAGCATGACAGTCTATCTGCTTCATCAGCAATTTCGATGTTTTAGATAATTTAGAGTAATGAAATTTACAGATTAAATTAAACAGAAGTAACACCCAAACTTCATTTGTGTTACTGTATTCAGCCTTACTGCTACATTAACTACAATCTAAAGTTTGAACGACCAATCAGTGAAATAATTAGTGCTTTGAATTAAATTACAGTTATTAAAGAATATTGCCATTCATTACTCGTTATATGATTGATTTCATCTACGCTAAACGAAATAAATGAGAATTTAATTGATATAAATGTGCTTAAATTTGACCGGTAATTCGCAATATGCATTAAAATTACGCTCTTTTTTACACTTTAAATAACCGCCATTAGTATTACATATTTGAAAAAACAAATCTGCTAAACAACCAACATTAAAAGTACCCCCTCTCTCAAACTCATCGTCATTCTCAATTATCAATAAACTTCCTAATTTATTTTAAGAAATATTTCACTGTTCACACGTGGTCCAGTCTTGCGCTGTGAGTGCTTGACAATTCTGCATTGTGAGTGGTTTGTTTTGATGATTGTTTAGTGAAAATTTCATACATGACGCTACTGCAACACACCTAAATCTTAATGATGATAATGAAATGTCGTATGGCTTTTAGTGCCGGGATATCCCAGGACGGGTTCGGCTCGCCAGGTGCAGGTCATTCTATTTGACACCCGTAGGCGACCTACGCGTCGTGATGAGGATGAAATGATGATGAAGACAACACATACACCCAGCCCCCGTGCCACTGGAGTTAACCAATTAAGGTTAAAATCCCCGACCCGGCCGGGAATCGAACCCAGGACCCTCTGAACTGAAGGCCAGTACGCTGACCGTTCAGCCAACGAGTCGGACAATGATGATAATAACTTGATATTAATCCTGCCTAATGTAACTGAACACCGAGATAATATGAGAATACTTAGAGTATGATATTAATAATAATAATAATAATAATAATAATAATAATAATAATAAAAGCAGTATCATCACGATAAAATAATCAACTACCTACACATAATAAAAAGGCGCACGTGTCGCTACATTCATAAATATTATCAACATTTCCTTATATTTTTATTTTTCATACGCGATACTAATGATCTAAAGCACTTTTCCCTTTGGTGCCGGTCAGTTTGTCTAGTTATCTACCTGCTTGTGTTTCTAGGACTGAGAAACAGCTGGACATATTTATCAAACTAGGCCTACGTATTTGTGATCTACTCATTCAGGGGTGTTTTAATCAGGTGCATATGACTCCATGATCATCACATCATGATATGGTTTATAATTAAATTATTCTCACTTATCTTCGTCAACATTAATCCTATCAAAAGATTTTATAACAAACATTTAGTAATATGTTACTTTCGTTCGTTTATGCCATATACGTATTTATCCTAGGATAGATAATAACGGAAAAACGTATGAAATATAGGATATTTAATCCAACCCCTGTGGGGCACTTAATCCGTGTCACTGTAAGGTGGCTTAACGGGAAGAATTAAAAAGCCATTTTACTTTTTTCGTTAGAACAGGTGATAAGGTAGGTATCATCAACGATGGGTTACATGAGTCTTCAGTCCCAGCGACACGCTAGTGGTCAAACAACAATATTATGTAACTGAGAAGTAGGGAGTATTTCACAAAATTTCGGTCCAGGAACTGTACCGTAGTATACATAATCGGAAATCGTCCTTTCTGTCTCGATTTTATTCAGCTTTGTCATACTTCACGTTACTGCCATAGACCTTTGGAGAAAAATATCAGGGTAACGTATGAAACTTGCGAATGGCCAGGCTGAGTGGCTCAACACACGAACAAACGGGGCGTGGCACTTGAAGCGCATATGTTAGCAATTTAGTGTACTTAGGTACTAAACTCAATTAAATCCTTTAGGACTAGATTCCTAACATAATAAGCTAGCAATTTCAGCAAAAATACAGTAAACCACGGTTTTGAAGGATTTCATGCACGTGTCCCCTTAAGTGCTGAATTAAGTATTAAGTTTTGTAAGACGTATCAACGTTTGTTTCTTATTAATAACACACATGTAGATTAAGTACGTGATTTGGGTAAAATGGTTATTTTATTTCATTCTAATGCTTTAACCGACCACATTATATGCCAGCGCAGAATTTCTTTAACCGTTAGGTAAATGCAAGGTCGGACAGCCAATCCGTCATCCACAAATTATGAGCGTACAATTCTACTCTAGAAATGTGTGAATATACACGAGTGAAATCAAGCTGTTCAATATTTATAATCAGCCATTATTACATACGAAATACCGATGCTTGATGGTGTAGCTGGAGCATGGTTGCCTCACTCATTGCAGTAGAGCGTGCGCTTAAACCAGCCTGGCATTGACGCTAATAGTACACGGGACAAGATAATCTGGTTCACCGGAAAATGGATTACGGTAATCCACTTGTGTTGCCTCTGTGTTTCTTTCCACTCTGTCTCCAGCCCTGACGGACTTGTTGCACTCGCACTTTACTCTCTCCATAGTGATTTCAACCTCGGTGGAAACAAAACCTGATCAATTATTAAACTGCCACGAAGCTTAGTCCGCCCAAACTCCTCCACACCTCATGAGCTGTTAACACCACTTTACTTCTCAAAGCGTTGAATGGTCGTACTCCCACAATACTATATAGAACACGAACTACGACTTTTCTGATGAAAATCATTTTGCAAAGGACGAGAGTAAACTGCTTTTGAAACCGTTAAAGGTATAACATTACACAAATAACTGCCAATAATACTAAATTTAACCAGCCTTCAACAATTGCATTTCATGTGAACTATTAACAAACTTAGAATTGTTGGTTTAGAGACGCCACCAAAAACTGCGGGAGATGGTAAACTTTATTGGCAGCCATGTGAATATTAGGAAGCAATGGAACAGGCAGGAACAGGTTCCAGGAACGACATTCCGGGGATCATTAATGAAGAAAGGGGAGTGCATATGATTGTGAGGACTTACAAATGGCAGAAGTATTGAGTCAGAAGTATGTAAAAGTTGTTGGATATAAAGTTAATGTTTTGATAGAGGCGGCGAATAATACTGGCGAACTATTGAAATTTAACTATGATAAGACATTTACAAAAAGATACAAAAGTCGAAAACTATAAAAACAGGTGGGATTGATAAGACTTTTCAAATATATTAAAAGCTATGGGTTTAGATTAAGTGGCAAATATGAAATAATTTTTTTTTATTTTGTTTGCATGAAAGAGTGTTACCAAATGAAAGGAGAGTTGAAATAGTAGCCCCAGTGTACAACGGAAAGGAGGACAAAAATTAAGCGGATAATTACAGGCCAGTCAGCTTGACATGCGTCGTTCGTAAGCTCTAGGAATGCATTCTTTCTGATGATATTAGGCACGTTTGGTCCGCCTCTGTGGTGTAGTGGTTAGCGTGATTAGCTGCCACCCCCGGAGGCCCGGGTTCGATTCCCGCTCTGCCACGAAATTTAAAAAGTGGTACGAGGGCTGGAACGGGGTCCACTCAGCCTCGGGAGGTCAACTGAGTAGAGGTGGGTTCGATTCCCACCTCAGCCATCCTGGAAGTGGTGTTCCGTGGTTTCCCACTTCTCCTCCAGGCGAATGCCGGGATGGTACCTAACTTAAGGCCACGGCCGCTTCCTTCGATCTTCCTTGCCTATCCCTTCCAAACTTCCCATCCCTCCATAAGGCCCCTGTTCAGCATAGCAGGTGAGGCAGCCTGGGCGAGGTACTGGTCATACTCTCCAGTTGTATCCCCCGACCAAGAGTCTGAAGCTCCAGGACACTGCCCTTGAGGCGGTAGAGGTGGGATACCTCGCTAAGTCCGAGGGAAAAACCGAACCTGGAGGGTAAACAGATGATGATGATTATGATTAGGCACGTTTGTGAAATTACTAACTGGATTGAAAGAAGGCAGTTCGGGTTTAGGAAAAGTTATTCCAGTGAAGCTCAACTTGTAGGATTCCAGCATCATATATAGCAGATATTTTAATTCAGGAGGTCAAATGGACTGTATGGCTATTGACCTATCCAAGGCTTTTGATAGGGTAGATCACGGGAGATTACTAATGTTATTTGCCTAACGTCCAACTAACTACTTCTACGGGTTTCGGAGACGCCGAGGTGAAGGAATTTAGTCCCGAACGCATTCTTTTACGTGCCAGTAAATCTACCGACACGGGTCGGATCGAACCTCCTAAGTTGGGGTTGGAAGTCAGCGCCTCAACCGTCTTAGCCACTCAGCCCGGTAGGGAGAAAACTGACAAAGATGCGGGCTATTGGACTAGACAAAGTAGTGGTTGAATGGGTGGCTTAATGTCCAGAAAATAGAACTTCGAGAATTAGAGTAGGTTAAGTGTTATCTGATCCTGTAATGTTTAATAGGGGGTCCTATAGGACAGTATTATTGGAGCGTTATGCTTTGTTATTGTATTTAAATGATATGAGCAAAGAGCAGGAATGACAGGTAAGGATTTTTGCGGATGATGTTATAATGTATGGAGTAGTAAATGAGTTTCAGGATAGTTAGCGACTGCAGGGGGATATAGCATATGTTGTAAGCGGATAATGGTGAGATGGTAAATGGGATAAAAAATGACGTTCACCAAGAGGAAAAGTCCTTTAATTACTTTGTTGATGGGGTGATAGGATCTCATAGGGGTAGACAGTAAGTACCTAGGTGTTAATTCAAGGAATGATCTTCATTGGGGTAATCATAATAACGAGGCAGTTAAGAAATGTTACAAATCTCTTCACAAGTTATGAGAGTATCCAAGGATTGTAATAAGGATGCAAAGGAGACGCCGTAAGACCCAACTACAGTATGATTCCAGTGTATGGGACATTCACCAGGACTATTTCATACGAGAACTGGAAAATATCCAAAGGAAAGCAGCGTGATTTGTTCTGGGTGATTTCCGACAAGGGAGTAGTGTTACGAAAATGTTGAAAAATGTGGACTGGGAAGACTTGGGAGTAAGGAGACGAGATGCTCGACTAGGTGGTGTGTTTAGGCACAAAGTACTCACCAGGGTTCAATACAGTTTGTTGATGTAATTGCGACCTGAGGAGAGGATGCTAGAAGAGTCCAAGGACCAGGAGCATGAACACTGGAGAATTAGAAGAACGCCGGTAATTTAATATCAAGGTTAGAGGAAGAAGATGAGCAATAGACATCGGAGATAAGGATATTATATTCTGGACATTTTCAAGTACCTAGAAAATACAGAACACGTACCAGCACTTTTAAGACTGAAAATAAACTTCGCAAAGGACGTAAAAACCAATTATGTGTAAATTATTTAAAGATAAAAACTATAAAAACAAATGTAGAATTCGCGAATCGTCAGGTGCCTTCGTCTATGCATTTACCTCACATGACCTGGAAATTGCTGCTTTTGAGTGCCAAAGAGACGTTTGTCATTAAGGGAAGTAAAATCCTAAAAAATGCTTATAGTTCTTAAAGATTCACGCCCCTAATAACTTATTTTGTTTACAATTTGCCCTACGCCACACCGACAGAGATAGGTCTAACGGAGACGATGGGATAGGAAAGGCCTAGGAGTGGGAAGGAAGAGGCCGTGGCCTTAATTAAGGTACAGCCCCAGCATTTGCCTGCTGTGAAAATTGGAAATCACGGTAAACCATCTTCAGGGTTGCCGACTATCTCCCGGATGTGAGCTCAGAGCTGCACGCCCCTAACCGCATGGCCAAGTCGTCAGGTGAATAATATAAAATTACCTCATTAAATAACATATTAATTCCCCAGGTGCAACCACGACCGAAATGGAGCACATCATCATACAAAGATATTTCCTCCTTTGGCATACGACATTTCACTTAGCTTTATCGGTATTTCGTTGGTCCTGCTAAGAACAACCAACTATTAAGAAACATTTACTTCAAATTTTCTTTACGTATTTCCTTTTAATGGGTAGGTTATTATGCTTGCTCAGAACTGAGTTAGGCTACGCTCCTCCGTTCAGTCGGACACTTCTCCTTTCAGCAGTACTGTGTATCTCTGTGGTCATTCATGCTCACAACGCCTGAGTGGTAGTGCAAGTTCCAAATATCAAGTTTTTAAGGAATTAATCTGAATATAAACATAAATTTTTATATATTTCTAAATACGTCTGAGTGTTATTTGATAGAATCTGATGATGTACTTTCAAGAACGAAACGTTTTATTCAAATTTAATGAAGTTTGTTTCTCTTGTCGGGTATAATTCTGTTATCATGTGTTGCCTTTCTCGTGTTGTTTATAAATGTATTTATTCAAAATTAGTGTTGGAAGACAAGAATGTAACACTTATAAATACAAGTTGAAACTGAAGAGAGCAAAACAAATGTAGCATTGTCCTAAGTGCAATTTAATTGAGTCGAATTGCACACGATTACCGCTAGTGAAATTAAACATTATGTATAAAGTGTTAGAATATCCAGGAAATACAGAGTAGCGCGAAAGAGTAACACTCACGATCGTAGAGGCAGTGCATAAGACAAATTACGGTTCGAATTGTTAATGCCAACACTAATATAAAAATTACAAATGAATACACTTCGATGAAAAGCGGATGAACTTTGGTCATAAAGGAAGCAACTCATTAAAGCATTGTAACTGATATAGCAGCGGAAGAAGAAAGGGATATATTGCAATTACATGCCAGAACATCGTATAAATACGATAGTAATATTAATAAATTCATGCTAAATATGTGAAATACTGCAAGATTCAATCAGACAAGCGTTAAGAAGAAGGCATAGAATAGGCCTTGGCACGTAAAAGAAAGAATCAACTATGAAACGCCATTTATATAAGCTAACTTAAGTAGCAATTGCTTTCAATATAAAGAAATAAAGCAAAAGCGGGCATGCTGAAGGTATGCATAAAATTAGAGAGATAGACGTCTATTTAAATCGATTCTCGACATCATTGTTATGTTAGAAGGCTTTGCTTATGCCAAGATGTTTCAACTAATCTCGTCTATGAATCTGTATCCTGCAATTGCACAAAACAACTACGTCATGGACCTGTAAGATAAATGTGGGCCGACTGTTCCGGGGAAATCCAGTCGATATGACGCGTATGGGAGAGCTGCATTCCCGAGAACTTCTCAGTGACTGGCGGCGGAACATCGAGGCTGACCAAGGCTACTGAAGGCTAGCCAGAAATAACCATCCCGGTGGCCAGAGGAAAAGATAAGTTTCTTAGAGATATGAATTTAATCGCTAGTTTTTGCACATGGTAGATTTCTTGCATTTGATTAATAGACGGTAAATCGTCTTCAAAACGAATCAAATTAAGATACTTTCTCGCGAGTGACCTATTAGTGTGTCGTATAATGACGGAAATAGTCAGTATTCATAAAAAATAAGACCATCTCTAGTTAGGAAAGTGAATAAATAACATGATAGTGTAATGTCTACGATATTAATGAGTCATAGTGATACATGCCGTAACATATGTGAAGTATTTGAGAGTAGAATGCTACAGGATTTTAAATGAAATGTAGGATATTATATAAACGAATGTAGGTTATATGTTGTCATAAATAAGTGAGAGTGGATATAAAGATAGAAAGGAGACATGATGATGTTAAATGTGAAGACATTGTTCCGATGATAGATTTATTTAGTTAAATATGAAGATTGATATGAGTCAATGTATGTTATATACGATAAATGTCGTGAAGTATTGCAAGAGATGAAGTGAAATATGAGAATAGGAATATGAGATATTATGTGAGCATGAAAATGAAAGAATTGAAATATAAATATAATGCTACGAGGATATAATGGAAATGAATGATATACTGAAAGAGAAAGAAAGAAGTGTTGGCGCAAACGCGGATCGGTAGTATTTATTAAGCAATAACGATATTTGTTTTGTTGGAAATCCCTATCGTACAGTAAGATGACAACATGAGGCATAAGTTTTGAATATTGAGTTAGGAGTTAATCATTAAAGATAAATCCTAATATGAATGATTATTCATTTAAATTAGTATTTCAATATGATATTTCTACTTATATGTTATATGAAATATCGATTATGGCAGGCATTAACATGAGTAGTCATTCCTACTTTTTCTTAATAATTTTCAGTGGATTATAGTCACTCTCCCCCTTCGGGTCACTTAGGATCAACGGAGCTACACCATGGCCCCGAATGCTACTGTGTCGTCGCAGGTCGCACCCGCTTCGAAAGGGCATCAGGCCGAGAAAATGGGCCCATCTCTCCTCCCAAATAATAATGATAATCCAGAAGGAGACTAAAATTACCTTTAACCATGATATTCCCTACACGCATAGTTATATAAGGCCATGCATGGAAATTTTGATTCAGTTGAGAGTTTACTTGGTTGTTTATGATATATTTAATTTAAGTTGGAGGCTGATCTGGTGAATAATGCAAGGATAATGAATTTATGTTATTGTTTTGGATGAATTGTAGCATATAATTGCTACTGAAATACGAAACTGCGAAAGTTTGAATAAATAAGAAAAGTGTTTGTCCTAAGAATTGAACACAGACATATGGTAAAATGAAGAGTATCATACGACAAAAAAATAAAATTCTAAATTTAATTGATATTAACTCATGCGAATTTGCAATTGTTAAACTTTTTAAATATGATATACTTCTAAGTGAAGCCGTTATCCATTTCAATGTTGATATTAAGGAGACATGTGACGAATAATAATTATTTATGAACGATTGAAGTTTGTACTACTGAACTAATTGATTAATTTTGGATCCTCAATCCATGTTTACACATTTTGTTTATCGTATTTTCCGTTTGAAGAGATCTCCATCTCTTCAATATGTTCATCGAAGAAGCCATCGCAGTCATGAAGGAAAAAACAACGGGGATCAAAATTAGTGGCAAACTAGTACACTCTATAAGATTTGCTGAAGCTGCAGTCGCTTAAGTGCGGCCAGTATCCAGTAATCGGGAGATCGTGGGTTCGAGCCCCACTGTCGGCAGCCCTGAAGATGGTTTTCCGTGGTTTCCCATTTTCACACCAGGCAAATGCCGGGGCTGTACCTTAATTAAGGCCACGGCCGCTTCCTTCCTCTTCCTAGGCCTTTCCGATCCTATCGTCGCCATAAGACATATCTGTGTCGGTGCGACGTAAAGCAAATAGCAAAAAAAAAAAAAAAAAAGATTTGCTGATGATATTGCCATACTACCAGAAACAGGTAAAAGTATGTATAGAATGATCAACATATTAGCAGAAACTTTAGGCAAATGGAACCTCAAAATTAATACAAGGAAAACAAAAACCATGACAATATGTAAAGACAAGAAAACACCTGTAACACACTTAAAAATTGGCCCTGATAAAATAGAACAAGTGAAACAGTTTTGCTACCTAGGCACCCTGATCAAGAGTGATAATCGGAGCATATCAGAAGTCACGAAGAGGATAGCCATGGCAAAGATAGTATTCCAAGATAAAAAGCATCTGCTGGCCAACAAACATATAGATATTCAAACTCGGAAGGCCTTTGCAAAAACCTTTGTCTGGAGCGTGCTTCTGTACGGTTGTGAAAGCTGGACATTAGGAATGCAAGAAAAGAAAAAAAACTAGAGGCAGTTGAAATGTGGATCTGGAGAAGAATGCAGAGGATAAGTTGGACGGAAATGAAGAGCAATGATGATGATGATGATGCTTGTTGTTTTTAAGGGGCCTAACATCGAAGGTCATCGGCCCCATGAAGAGCAATACCGAAGTCCTTAGAGAGATAAGTGAAGAACGGAGTCTGATAACCGAAATTGAAAAACGGAAAATAAAATTTATTGGTCACGTTCTGCGGCATGAGGAGTTCCGTTGTAATATCATTGAAGGAAAAATTGCTGGAAAAAGAGAAAGAGCACGACCCAGAGTGCCTTACTTCAAGAACCTGCTTCTGAGGATGAAGTGCAAGAGCTACGCTGAGTTGAAAAGACTGGCTCAAGATAGACAACTGTGGCTGCAGCGACAAGGCTTAGCCTTTAGAATATGATGATGATTTTCCGTTTATGAATAAATGATAGTAAGCAAGATATTTTTGAGATATCATTCACAGCTACTAATTCTAATATATAATTTTGAGATAGATATTGCCTATTTTAATATGTCTGGTCTTTCTACGTCTCGTTTGATGGTGACGTCCATCACTGTTTTTCTTAGTCAACGAAATACTTAGGAGTCGGGTCTTTCTTTATACATACGTTAAAATACTACGATGATTACCCTCAGATACTCGCTGGAGTTTTCTTGTACGCCATCCATTCTGGAAGCGGGAACGGCGCACTATGTTTTTTCGATGATGGATCAAGTATGAATGACCCGAGATACATGTGTCCGCTGCCCAATACAAATTTTTTCAGTTTTTAACACTGAGAGATTTTTAAATCTGAAAAAGTATTGGGCAAATTGAGTTCACTGTGAAAGTCTTAAGTTTACAACTGAAGCAAGTTCTTTCGTGAATGTCGATAATTTCGATATCATTCAGGCATGTCGTCCCAGAACCAACATTACGCCGAAAAATATTTTGAGAGTTCAAGACCTTCTTCATGATGACACACAAATTAAGTGTTTATGAAAATGGTGTAGCAAATGGTATAAGTTATGAATTTTCGAAGGAGACAAAATTCGCACCCACAGTGTCTGCTTTTACACTGCTTTTACCTCACATTGGAGCATTGAAGAAAGACAAATATTGAAATAAATTCACTGCAAAGCTCTGGTTCAACTCACTTACAGTCCAAATGTGTAACTATGCATTACCGATGTTTTGAACTCCTGTAAACAGACATAAAAGCTCGAACTGCCTTAAGCAAGGAAAGCTTTAACAAGAAGAAAATACAGTTTTGTGGCCCGCTAGAGAAAGATCTCAGGAAGAGACTTGCAAGGTGTTAAGTATGCAGTATAGCTCTATATGGCCCTGAAAAATGGATATTAAGGGAGGAAGAACAGAGAAGAATAGAGGCATTTGATATGTTGATTTGGAGAAGAATTGAAGAAATAAGCTGAGGAAGTTTTGAAGAGAGTGGGAGAAGTGAGGACCGTAATCCAAAAAGCAGGAAAAATTGACTAGGGCATAGTCTAACACATAATACTTTACTGCGAGTAGCAATGGAAGGGATGATAAAAGGAAAACATGGAGAGGGAAAGAGACGATATCAGTTAATAGACAGCATTAGAACAAGAAAGGAAGATTATGCAGAAATGAAGAAAACGGCACAAGATCGGAGGTCACAGCCTTGATTGCCGGATGGCAGAACTAGACTAAGGCAGTGTCCACCAACTGGCTGAGAGCCCACGTGACGTAAGAGCGCACAGTGGTAGAGTGGGGCGAACGAACAGCCTACAGTACACTGAACCGAACACATCACAGTGCTGCAAGCTGTCTATGCCCCCGATCTTTTTTTTATAAGAAGAAAATAACTATCAGTTGCTAGGATGCATAAGAAAGAAGTTAAGTTTGTATTAGAAATAAAGTTGCTGTATATCTCTTATTTTACTTCATAAAGTTACGTTACAATACAATGAAGTATATGAAGACAAGTGTGTACAAAATATACCGCATTTTACTACCCGCAGCCCTAGGTCTTCTCGTCGCCCCTCTCCTCAAAACTATTCAGGTACTTCGTTCTCTACCCAGGTAGAGAGTGTGTGACCACTTAATTGACGTCACACGTACAGTACAAGCATTTGGTGAACCTGGACAGAGGTGAAAATAAATTTTACCCTTATAAAGAGGTACGAAATTCTATGAAATTGGCTATGAGCCTGTCCAATATATACTTTTCAGAAGGAAAAAAGAGACTGCCAGTGCGACGGAAGAATGTGTGAAAATTCGTCGAGGTTATTTAGAGAATTTCGCCGGCCCCATGGTCTAGGTATAGTGAGCCTGTCTTTTACCCAGGGGTCACGGGTTTGATTCCCGTCCAGGTGAAGAATTTGCACCTGGATCTGAGAAGTGGCTCGAATTCAACTCAGCCTACGCGAGAACAACTGAAGAGCTCTCTGACCATGAGGTAGTGGTCCCGGTTTATAAAGCCAAAAAACTTCGGATATGATTCATCACTTTGACCACTCATCACCTCGTAATCTGCAAGTGTTCTGGATGAGTAGCGGTCGCTTGGTTGACGTAGTGCCATGTGGTATGCGTTGGTTACGAATCCGGAAGTGATGTAGTCAATCTAACGAACATACATTCAAATACCTTGCAGGTCGCCTGGTTCGCCAGCAATTGTCATGGCACGGAAAGGTTGCAATGAACTGTTACACCACAGGTGTCTTTGTTTTGTTCTTTATACAGAATCAATAGTTTAGTGTCTGGATTGCTATGCATTAACCTAATGAAAAAGTTTCATTGAAGTCTCATTCATATCTGATACCCCCGTCATGCACTCACTATTCTGTAACAAGCTTAACTGAATCAGTCGAAGGAAACACATCACGTAATTTTGTCACTTTGAAGGGCCAAAAAATCTATACTTCCGTGAAATACATCTCTTGTGCCTTCCTTGTTTGATCCCCATCGCATGACTCCCTCTGTCAAGATAACCAACAGTTTTAAATTAAAATTGTGGAACACCTTTCTACAGTTTCAAAGCACTTTAAAAACTCAATCGGGCCGATGACCTTTGATGTTAGGTCCCTTAAAACAACAAGCAGAAAAACTCAATCATTTCTCAACTTTATAGCCATTACAGGCATTAATTCGGTTAATTTATTTCTTAAATGCAGAGTGTAATTGAAATGGTACGCCATTTGAACTGGTGGTGAAAGATGGCATTCTAAGTAAACATAGTCAAAAATGTTCACATAACTTCAGTCAGTATTTTTTAGAAGTTAAACAGAAAATAAACTCAACTGTAATTTTTCCTGGTGGTCCTCCAATCCAAGGTTGAGCAACGTTCTACGGTCGTAACGCTGAAAAACTCGCTCTGTCAACTAGCGATGGGAAGGCCTGTTTACTGCCTGCCTGACAGGGTAGAATGGAGTAGGGGTATGGCTTTTTAAATTTATTTATTTATTTATTTATTTATTTATTTATTTATTTATTTATTTATTTATTTATTTATTTATTTATTTATTTATTTATTTATTTATTTATTTATTTATTTATTTATTTATTTATTTATTTATTTGGCTTTAAATCAGTTACAGACCAAACTAGGGGTATGGTTACTATCGAAACGTGTTCGGACCCTCTGCGGTCACCACGGAGACGTGCCTGCTGTTTATTTTGGAGTTGCCAAACCTTCCACTTCTCGGTTAGATAATGCCGCACGGTACAACACGATACAGCGGTCTGAAGGAGCACGCGATCTTGAAGGATAAAAGACTGTAAGATTCTGGCAACACCGCACAATGCCACCAAAGTACACCCTCCCTCCTGCGCTAGTTTTTAGAACGATTATTTTAATGTAACCACTATAGGTCAATGTGCTTCGGGGTCAGTGCACTGAGATCGTGCTTCAAACGGTGTCATCGGTGTAAATCGTACAACTCTCTCACGTCGTTTATTAATAAGTTCCTTGTTCATTATCATTCCCCAATGAAACCTGAGTTCAAATATCGTTGGGACCATGTGACATGCACGTAGATAAACAATTAACATCGGATTTTAAACATTCTTTAACACTTAGGTTAGTTGTCGAAATTATTTTGTCATTTTAAACAAACAAAATCAATCAATATATCAATCAATCAATGACTTCCACGCCTAGTAGGGATACTACACCGTACTGGGTCTAACAATCCTGTACGTGATGTTTCAAGAACAAGAAGAACAACAGCGATCTGTTTACGTAGGAATGTTACAAGAGGAGCACCGCTATTCTCTAATCAGTTGTCTCCCTCCTTTCCTCACCCCTGCCAGCTGGCAGAGTCATGCTTGGGTTATGCAACAACGTCCCCCTTATCAACACTACCTCACCCCAACTTCACTCTAGCTGCCGCAGACTTACTGTAGTTGCCACTGCTGCTTGAAGTTACCGAAAACCTGCAAACGTTCACATACGTTCCTTAAAATGTTCTCCTCTATCACCTGTTAGGCGGAAGTGCCTTATATTTATTACACCCCGTATAATAATGTTGTGTAACTATTTTATTAGTTTAAGAGTATATTGACTTATAAATCATTCAATCAAATAGTGCGTAAATCACAAACGTGTTCTGTTTACAGGTCGATATACCTGAACTGATTTTAAAAATGTAACTAATCCATGAACAACATATATTAGCACATTAATAAATTCACATCAATCAAACAAAGGTACAAAATTAACTTTAGTAATTGATACCTGCAAGAATCGGAGTTCTATGGCAATTTCCAATGACATTTTCTCATATTTTCCAGATAAATAATACGCGGATGTGGTCCTTTTCATCACAACACTGTAATACTTACTTGAATCATTAAGTTCGTGGACTGGCCACCTAGTGTCGTTGTGGTGCACTACTGTGGAGAGTTTGCACCACAGAATGTTACCGTGACAGTTCTCTGTTAGTCTAAGATACAGGCAGTTGCGTCTGTACAGCATAAGCAGAACTAGGGTCTCTGTTGTGAAGGGTAGTTGATTGTGAGTGGCGATAAGTTTAAGTTGATCAAGTCAAAATCAGCCGGATTACCACGACGGAGAAAAACGCGAAAATACAGCTAAAAGATTATGTGATCCATAAACTGCAAGCGCCAGTCCAGGAGCCTATTGACTGTAGTACGTGCATAACTGTATGCCGTGTTGCCTATACTGTCAGCGCAAGTCCAAGAAGTTATTAACTGTAGTACACGAGTGTATGCCGTGTTGCCTATACTGTCAGCGCTTGTCCAAGAAGTTATTGACTGTAGTACATGAGTGTATGCTGTGTTGCCTACACCGTAGGCACCAGTGCACGAACTTACTGACTAATGATATATCGAAATGAAGGCAACACAAATGGTCTAAGCCAGAGTTAGTTCCTTCCTCTACCGACCGATTCAATTATAATACTAAGGAAATGTAATATATTAGTTAAACTTACAGTTGAAGTAGAGGAGGATGCCAGAGATGAGAACAAACACCACCACCAGAAGGACCAGCAACAGGAGTAGTATTGTAGGCCTACACCAACTGGTGCAGCAGGAATCCGTTGTAGTAACGTTGCTTTCAATTTGTGGGGGCCTCGCTGTATCGAGACCACTTGCTCCACAACACCCCGTACTTCCGTCGTCATCGCAGAACCTCGAGAAGCAACAGCACCTACCACTATACGTTCTAGCACCACCGTCCACACCACTAGCATCCAGATAGCCCTCTGCGCCGGGAGCATTCCTTAATATATTTGTACTTGTTGTATTCCCAGTCACATTGACGACACTGTGGTGGTAACTATAGGTACCACTACCCCGAGGAACGAACCCATCGTCGTCATCGTCATCATCCGGTTGATGATGCTGACTTCCATAAACCCCGTAAGACGCTAACACGTTGGATGAGGAACGATTATGATCATTGTTGTAAGTATTTGCAGGATCGGCATTTACGGCACTACTCTCGCCAGCGCCACCTGAACAGCATGAACTGGGTAGATTACAATCTGACAAACTAAAACAATTACATGACGAAGCAGTTGCTTCTTCTTTCGCTAAATTATTGGACGTTTCTTCGTACGGTAAGTTTAATTGAGTAGCGTTAATTTGTTGATGAGTGGATGTGTCTGCATACCAATTGTTGTAATTCATAGCACCTGCCTGATGATGATACTGCGGTTGTTGATGATGATAATAATTACCTCCATTGTTGTAACCTTTGTCAGTAGGAGATTCCAATTTATAGCTATTCCGATTAGTGTTCATGACCATTGTTGAACTTAACACTATTACCATACTTGAGTATAAAGAAAAAAATAGGGTGATTTAAAATACGAAGAGTGTTAAACCGTGTTAATATTGTCTAACTAATGTATTACTACTACCAGAAACACCTTTTAAATTTCATATTTTATTATTTTGTAAATAAAGTCAACGACGATTTTAATTTAGAGCTATACATCATTAAGAAATATCGAAGTTCATTTGGTTAGATCCCTAGTGGTGGAAGACAACAGGTTATTAATATCGAACGGGAAGTTACATTATTCCCTTCACTGAACGGGCGATTAAAATAACATATATTTTCTATCCCTTCAATGCGACGGCGATTCACGTCTTGACACACCGAAAGTGAGGTAGTAGTTGCAGTAGTTCGTAGCGAAAATACATCTTTCTCAAAAATATATATATTTCGTATTTCTATGTAAAATATATTCCCATAATCTTCTTAGGTATGCTTCGTGTTACCTGCAACAGACAAGAAAATAACACTTGTTTAGAGAAGATATTCATGCATTATATAATTATTTACAGGTATATAACAGACTGTCTTCAAATAAAAAATTGGACGAGTCCAGTCTACCATATAGTTCACAATTGAAACAAAATGAATAAAACAAACAACATAAGAACAGAAAAAACAGGAAAGCAAAAAATTGTAAACGAATTTAACAATCCGTCTCTTGTAGTGTAATGATAAGTGTGATTAGCTGTCAACCTCGGAGGCCCGGGTTATTTTCCCTGCTCTGCCACGAAATTTGAAAAGTGGTACGAGGGCTGGAACGGGATCCATTCAGCCTCCGGAGGTCAACTGTGTAGAGGGGAGGCTTTGATTCTCACCTCAGCAATATATTGGTTTTCCGTGGTTTCCCCAGGCAAATGCTGGGATTGTACCTAACTTAAGGCCACGGCCGCTTCCTTCTCTTTTCCTTGTCTATTCCTTTCAATATTCCCATCCCCCACAACGTCCCTGTTCAGAATAGCAGGTGAAGTCGCCTGGTCGAGGTACTGGTCCTCCTACGCAGTTGTATACTCCGATCCAAAATCTCATGCCCCAGGACACTGCTCTTGAGGTGGTAGAAGTGGGATCCCTGACTGAGTCCGAGGGAAAAGCAACCCTGGACGGTGGACGGATTAAGAAAGAATTTAATAATAAATCATACCAGGTGCAAATCCAGTGTCATGAGCATTACATTAAAGAATTAGATTTTAAAAATATAATTAAACATTCAAGAGCATGAAGCACTTCTATGTACATAAGTTATTCAGAAGGATGCACTTCAATACATATAATTTTTATATCCTTGCTATTCACAATTATAACTAAAAGAAACATTGTTCTAACAGTAATCTTATAACTCGACTTTATGAAATCGTATTACTTACGTATATTTTTTATTATAGGTAATAATATATAAATATAAATTCATCGAATACAAAATTAAAAGGATTTAAGGTACAAACTAATAAATCTATAACTTCGAAAGTGAGACTTATATACGAATATATTACTCTTTGACAGTATATAATATATTAATGGTATTTTCTTTGAAAACATAGAGTTTTACCCATGAAAGTCGATAACATAATAATTATTATGATGGAAGGTACAATGACCAGCTGATCAACGGACTCCTCACGCATGTATAAGAATGGACACAATACTGTGCGTTGTGATTTGAGGAAAGGATTTTTTTT
Organism: Anabrus simplex; assembly: GCF_040414725.1. Taxonomy (NCBI): domain Eukaryota; kingdom Metazoa; phylum Arthropoda; class Insecta; order Orthoptera; family Tettigoniidae; genus Anabrus; species Anabrus simplex. The sequence goes on from NC_090270.1 coordinate 339,185,901, forward strand.
TTTTTTTTTTTGTGATCTAGTACCCGAGAGTCCCGTGGCGAACACTAGGCCACTCTACTCGTCTGTTTCAACGACATTGTGAAAATTCACATCAGCACCAGCACGACGTACACTAGTGGAGGAAAAACAATCTGTCGATGACGGAACAAGTCCGCCATGTCAGAGCTGAAACCTCCCTTCGCTGAGCTGTTAGTGATCAAATACTAGAGCTAGTTGGCAAGGTTGGAGATGTTGTGTGATATGATTTACGAAGAGAAGGCAAGTTGAAGGTAGCAAGGCGATGTACAGGGTGAGCTGGCTTACGGGATTAATAGCTGCCGGGAGGGCATGAGGGGGACTTGGAGGGGAAGATGAAGTGACAGATGAGAGGAAAGAAGAGTAAGAAGTAGCTGGGTTAATTGGGAGGTGTCCTGGTTGGTTGGGATAGCTGGTGAGTGACGCGGCGGGAAGTGGGAGTGATTGAGATGTGGTGGTGGAGATCTTGGTCGTTGCAGGTGCCTGGAGTCCTTATAGTGCTTCTTGATGGCGCTCTTGATGTATGGGCACCCCGGGAACGACGCCGCATGCTTCTCTTCACAGTTAGCGCACCTCGGCTGTAAGCGAGGTACCTGACAATCAGTGTGGCGGTGGGGGCCGCCGCACCGGTTGCACCTGGTGGAATTGGTGCAGGTACCAGCTGTATGGTGCAGCTGGAGGCAGTTGTAACACTGCACGACGAGGGAGGGGCGGGGGATGGAGGGGGGGGGGCTGGTGAGTGACTGGTTCAGGGTTCGAAGTAGTAGTCTTCGGAACTGGCGTTCGTCGTCTTCTTCTTCTTCTTCTCCGGCGTGTCTGAGTGGCACTGCTGGTGAAGTTTGGTAGAGTTTGCTCTGTGTCTTGGTTAGAGTCATCTCTAGGTGAAGGGGGAGGGGTGGGGGTCTGGGTGACAGGGTCAGAAGGTGTGAAAGGGTTAGATTGAATTTCTTGATCAGAGATGGGATCGGTTTGAGTTTCGATGTCCTGGGTGTTGGGCGTCTGAAGGCTGTAGCTGGAAGATACTGGTTGGGATGACATAATGACTGGATTTATAAGAATAGGAGATGGTATGTCGGGAATTTTGAGTTTCTGGAGGATGGCCGGAAGGAATTTATTGTTGAGTGGAGTGATGAGAAGATGATTATTATGAGTTTCCTCAATAACTGCAATGTGACTGCTCAGGATCGGCTCTATGGCTTCAATGACAGCTTTTCTGGTAGCAGGTATAGGTCCTGGGTTTGTAAGTGGAATAATGAGGAGGCTGTTCTTGGGGTTAATGGGGGAAGTGGTATTCTTCCTGGTGTAGTGAAATGGATGCTGGTACAGAGGTGGATCTTCCACTGCGATGTCTTCTTCTTCTTCCTCATCGTCTTCCGAATCCAGGAGTGCCTCCGTCATTTCTTGCCATCCCGGAAGTTGGTCAGCGGGAGAGAAAGGGATACCTTTACCGGCGAGGCGGTCGGAGAGGACAGGTAGGGAGTCCTGGGTTCGAGGGAGGACGAAGATTGCGTGGGAGTCAGCATTTTCATCAATCCTATGGATCAGTTTGGTAGTGGAGCGGAGAGCAGCGGCTATGCGTTGCCTGAGCAGTTTCATATTCGATGGGGTGGGTTCTGAGGGGCGGGGGGGGGGGGGAATGACCAGATAATTATCCATGAGATTGGGGTCGGAATCGAGAAATTCAATTTTCATCAGGAGGTTGAAGTTCACATATGGGCCCCAGCTACTCGGTCCACCGGGGGTGTCCATAGTGAATGAAAGAAAGAAGGAGAGAGAGAAGAAGTGAGAAAAAGATTAGGTGGAAAGGCAGGGGGGGAGAGGAAGAGACAGGAGCTAGCACTATGGTCAAACTCCTAAGAGGACCAGGGCTGGGTGCACTCGGGGGGTACCAGTCGCGCCAGGTGTAGTTGATAACCGGGTCGCGCCGCGACAAGTCGCGAACAAGCACACACCGAGTGCGAGACAAATCGCTCTTTTTCCTTGACAAATTGCTCCTTTGTAGTACACAGCCCTACGGGCTAGCGGTGAGTCGGCTGGGCTGGGCTGGACTGGTGGACCGTTGAGCAGCCGGGGCGAATATGTGAGACCGCAGAAAGGTGGGTCCACGACTATATCCGAAAAGTCGAACCGCGCTGAGAACGGCAAAGAACGGCAAGATGGCGGCCGTTGCCGGGAGACTCTTGCTGCGGCTGGCGGTCGGTGACTGGGGGCGAGCCGGGGCTCGCTCAGGCTGGACACTCGGCGAAGCGCTCCAAGCGGCTGAGTGCAGTACTGAGAAGTACCGCAGGCGAGAGCAGTGACGGGAAATGCCGGTGAGCTGGCGGTAATCAGGAAGCAAGCTCGGTGCAGGGTTCTCACGAGGTCTTGACTGCTCGGAGCATAAGCATCGAATGAATCCACCAAATGGTGGCTGGCTGAGTGGCTGGCTGCTGGCGAAAAAGGATATGAGAAGAGTCCAAGAACTAATTGATGCAGTGAATGAGAAGTAGAAAGATTGCAGAAGTAGAACCAATGTGAAAAGAACAAGAATAAAGTGACAGCAAGAGTAGCAGAATAACAGAATTGAGCAATAGAAGCAGAAGATAATTATATTACAATATAGAAAGCTTCAAATGTTTAAAAAATAAAGCATAATTCGAGTTGAAATACGGTTATCAACTAGAGAGAGTTAGCGGATATCATTTGTTATCGAGTTTGCAACTCATATGGACCAATTAAATATCAAAAGAGGCTGAAGATATAAAGAAAATGGTCTCTAATAATTTGGGGAATTGTGATAAGGCCAGTGAATGAATATTATGAATTTCTGTAAGCGATCGCATTTCTCGTTCAAGAGAGTGTGTTTGCATGGCATCTGTGTCAGTTAATCCACTAGGACGTTAAACAACACCTGTCTGAGGTAAAGTTCGGGTACCTTTTAATATCGACTGTAGCTTCGGGCAAGTTAAACAGCTAGCGTTATTGGAATATAATAATTTTTTGCTAGTTGTTTTACGTCGCACCGACATAGATAGGTCTTGTGGCGACGATGGGACAGGAAAGGCCTAGGAATGGGAAGGAAGCGGCCGTGGCCTTAAGGTAATGCTCCAGCATTTGCCTGGTGTGAAAATGGGAAACCACGCAAAACCATCTTCAAGGCTGCCGACAGTGGTGTTCGAACCCACTACCTCCTGAATACAAGCTCACAGCTGCGCGCTCCTGACCGCACGGCTAACTCCCCGGTGGGATAGAACAAATAGAGGTATTCAAGCATAGGATGTCGATTAATATGTAAGCCTTAGAAATAAAAATTTAAAAATCGCTCTATTTCGAACAGATTTGATTTTCCACTCAACGTATTTTTCCTCAGGTCTGTTCAGGTGAACATGTTTCCATGACAGCTTATATCGTGATAGAAGCCTCCACACTTCTAGTTTTACCACATCGGCATAAATTTCTTTCAAAATATCCTACGTGCACTGATTGGGTTTCGAATCGTTGCCACCATCGTGGATCACACGGCTGTCATGGCCACTCAGGATAATAAAATAGTCATTTCTGAAGAGTAACTTCAGGGAAACTCCGTTTTTGGGACAGCGCTAGATCGTCGTACTCTGGATCTCCAGACCGTGGGTTCATAACTCAGCAGAGCGAGTCGGATTGTTCAAGTGTGGAAAAACGTCCATTTAGCATTCCATGTCATACAATGCTGGGACATCCTGATAGGTACGTCGGCGGGTGCAAGGTAGGTTTCGGGCTACATGTGTCTACGGCTCCTCCGTGGTCCGAAAGATCTTAATTCCAACCGACCAACCAAGCAGTGGAGGAGTGGCAATGCTCTAACGTGGTTCTACACCTCTATTTTAAGGGAAAGGAGAGAGTCTGGTCCTCACTTTGTGCTGACCTGAAAATGGTTTTAAGTGATTTTTCATTCTCCTGCACTAAGTCAATTCCTAGTATAGGCCACGACCTTTAAGCCCCTCAACTTCACCATACATCACATTCACCCTTCTAAATCGCCCTGACCTGTGGAAAGGCTTTACTCCGTAAGAGACCCATCGTACGCCTTCAGGGTACGGAAGGAAAATTGTCAGTCAGTAGGTCGCGCAAGATATTTCCAGTTTTTCTGTGTAAAAACGGAACGTTGAAATAAACATGCTGCCAGCCTAAACAGCATTATATCGCAATGCCACTCTTCAGCCACTCCGCTCTGAAATCATGGATCACAGAAAGTACCGCATTCAGATTAAATCGGTAAATAAACTAATCACTTTTTCGAGATGAGTCTTCAAAATATTTATAAAGTTTCTGAAGACTTTGCACGTTCATAAACTTAGCCATTGACATAAAACACCTTACTTGAGTTCTTTACTCATTTGCTTCCACTCCTTTGAAACAAGAACTTGGGAGTTGGAGGAAGCTCTTTATTAGAAATATGAGGCACCTCTCCAAGACAGATTCTTAGCTCAAATATGGAGCGACCTTTTGGACCGTAAACAAGTTTACTCATATGACAAAGAGGAATCTCTATGAAATATGGATGAAGCTCATCTTACCCCATATTATTCACACAACCCGGTATTATTATACATATATGCATCCTTCATTATAGTCAGTTATGTCTTTCAGCGTTCAGTCTGCAAGCCTCTAAACTCCACCAGAATCCTCTACTTATAACTAGCTCGATTCTCTCATTTTCCATACCTCTTATCTTCAGATCACTAGAGAATGAGTCTAGCCATCATCGCCTTGGTCTCCTTCTACTTCGCTTACCCTCCATAACAGACTCCACTATTCTCGTAGGTAAATTAACCTCATCCATTCTCCTCACATGACCCCATCACCGGAACCAGTTTATGCATACACCTATATCAATAGTGTTAATTTCTAACTTGGCATATATCCCCTCAGTCCGAGCACCCTCCTGCCATTGTTCCCACGTGTTCGTACTACCAATCATTCTCGATACTTTCACGTCCGTTGCTTCTCACTAACGAATAAGATTTCCTAAGTCCACTCCCGTAAAACAAATTTGGTCTGAAAACAGACGTACCGGTATATAAACATAGTTTCGCCCGGGAACTGATTTTCTTATTACAGAATACTCTTGATCAGAATTTCGACCTCAATGGATTGGCTTTGCTGCACCATGATTCAATCTAACTCCCAATAGAAGCATCCTGGGATAATACACACAACAAATACTTGAAATGGTATATCTGACATTCAGTTCTCTTACTTTAGTCTTGGAAAGACTAATTTTCATACCATACTCATTCCAGCTATTTTCAAGTTCCCAGAATGTAGACTGCAGAATTTCAGCCCAATCTGTCATTAGGACCATGTCGTCGGTGTAAGGCGAACTGCTTAACTTCCTGAACCCCTCCCTGCCACTTTATAGCTTTATACCTTGAAGAACAAAGGTGAAATATTGCAGCCTTGCCTAAATCTTTTCCCTCCTTATTATGTCATATGCTTTCGCTAGATCTATAAAACATAAACAAACTGTCTATTCCCCTCGTAGCATTCTTTAATTACCTGGCACTACTGAAAATCTTATGCTTACATGGACCTATTTTCAGTATATAATCTGCCACTTAATCACGTCCCTTGATACGGAGTCGGGGTTGAAGTGAGATGAATTTATGTGACATGTTTTAGGACCGGATGCCCTTCCTGACGCCAGATCGACTTAACGGCACCGGAGTGAAATGTGAGTGGACCCCATGTAAAAACCAGCTTCGGGCAAGAATACATTTGAGGAAAATGTAAGGGGGGAGGGGAGGGTGCAGGTTATCAAGTAGAATAACGGATTCGGAAATGAAGGGTAAGAGAAGTAGAGACAGACCAAGGTTTAGACCCAATTTTTAAATATGTAAACATATTTTTTGCTAGTTGCTTTACGTCACACCGACACCGATAAGTCTTATAGCGACGATGGGTTAGGAAAGTCCTGGGAGTGGGAAGGAAACGGCCGTGGCCTTAATTAAGGTACAGCCCCAGCATTGCCTGGTGTGAAAATGGTAAACCACGGAAAACCATTTTCAGGGCTGCCGACAGTGGGATTCGAACCCACTATCTCCCGAATGCAAGCTCTCAGCCGCGTGACTCTAATCGTACGGCCAAGAGCATTATGGGGTGTTCATGAGTCTCCGTGGCTCAGACGGCGGCGCGTCGGCCTCTCACCGCTGGGTTCCGTCGTTCAAATCCTGGTCACTCCAAGTGAGAATTTTGATGGAATTGTGGAAACGTGACAGATTTTTCTCTGGGTACTCCGGGTTTCCCTGTCATCATTCATTCCAGCAACACTCTCCAGTATCATTTAATTTCATCCGTCATTCATTAATCATTGCCCTAGAGGGGTGTGACAGTCTTCGGCAGCCGGCACAATTCCTGTCCTGCCGCAAGATGGAGCTTCAACCATTCCATCCTTGACCCGGTCATTGACTGGAAAACAGGTTATAGGTTTTCTTTCAGTTAACTCCTCCAGACTTGGGGGTTGGGTGTTACTCTTTAAGCCAACACACTCCTCTTCAATCATACACCATATTACTAACCACCACAGGAACCCCCAATAGTGAATACAAACCTATTGCTTCACATACAGTATTATTGGGGTCAGGAAGGCCATCCGGTCATAAAACAGGCCCAATTTTACACGTGCAAGACAATTCTTGACCCCACCAGGGTGTGCAAAGAGCGGAGGAAGAAAAATTCATGTATCAGGCAGTAAGATGTTATTACATCATCACCGTGTTAATCCGTCCAGTCCGATTTAAGACCGAAGCATTTAGTTGTAAAAGTAATTACTTCTTCCTTTTCTTTATCTGTTTACCTTCCAGGTTAGGTTTCTCCATCGGACTCAGCGGGGGATCCCACATCTACCGCCTCAAGGGCAGTGTCCTGGAGCTTCAGACTTTGGGTTGGGGGATACAACTGAGGAGGATGACCAGTACCTCGCTCAGGCGGCCTCATCTGCTATGCTGAACAGGGGCTTTGCGGGGAGGGATGGGAAGATGGGAAGGGATAGACAAGGAAGAGGGATGGAAGTGGCCGTGGCCTTAAGTTAGGTACCATTCTGGCATTTGCGTGGAGGAGAAGTGGGAAACCGCGGAAAACCACTTTGAGGATGGCTGCGGTGGGAATCGAACCCCCCTCTACTCAGTTGACCTCCCGAGGCTGAGTGGACCCCGTTCCAGCCCTCGTACCACTTTTCAAATTTCTTGGCAGAGCCCGGAATCGAACCCGGGCTTCCGGGGGTGGAAGCTAATCACACTAACCACTACACCACAGAGGCGTAAAAGTAATTACAAGGCGCCGTATCGCAAGCTGTGATCTTCCCCAAAACATATCTGTTTATAGCATTGGTCAACCGTTCTACTGCCGCTGCTACCAAGAGAGCTCATGAAAGTTATAGAGCTATCGTCAGACTTTAAAATACCTGTTATCTCCAGCTCCCGTCGTGTTATCCGGGAGGTCAGGCAGAAAGACGAGTCATGAGAGAACCGTGAATTTGAAGAAGTAGCAGTAGCGGCTTTGAACAAAATTGTAGCTGATGTTATAGAATAATCCAGTCTCCCGGCCACTGCGACGACAAAAGCTAACTCCCGGCTTAGGCCCAGCTTTTGTTTTACTAAAATAAAACTGGCCTCTCCGTCAGCCCATCCATGGGTCGATGGACCAGCAAGGTGGGCATGTGAGCCAGGGTGGTACAGTCTGAACCACTGCAAATGTAGCAGTGTTACTCGCAAACCTACGGAAGATAACATTAAAAGAAATATGTATGTTTGGTATTCAGCCCGAAGGCTGGTTTGATCCTTCACAGCTCCCCCACAGCTGTCATAGATAGCCTAGGCATCGCTGATGACGTATACTAGGGATTTATTTCTGCTATTTGCTTTACGTCGCACCGACACAGATAGGTCTTACGGCGACGATCCGAATAAATTAAGAATGAGGTAGTTTCACATTGCTTTCCTCACCAAGCCAGAAGTTGCTATTACGTATCAGTCTGCCAAGCCCACTTAAGTGCATGCACCTACCGACTCTATGAGCGATATGTTCATACCATTCATAGCAGGAACTGGCTGCATAAGGAATGATATTACTAGCCCGTAGCTTGCATGGTGAAAACAATTACGTTACTTACACCCATGGGTCAGTGGACCCTACTGTAAGTAAGTTTTTCTACCACATTTTGTATCAGGTTTGGAGAATTTTCTGAAATTGCACGAGATTTAACTGCTCATTTTCAATGAAAATATACATTTAATTGTAAGTTCCTCTTCTACAATATTCTTCAAATCTATTTATAAAAAAGCACAATTCCAAAAAACACGTATCTTTAATATCCTACAACCATACTCAAATTTTGATTTATATTATTAATAGTTATATGGTTCTGTCATAAAGTGTATGATTTACATATTTACATAAGGTTTCTCTCAAAATTTGCACAGATTTGAAATGGGGGAAAATTCTCTGTATCAGTCTGTTTTAAGAAAGTTCAAGCAAACAGTTATCGGATCAAACCTTTGAAGAAGAAAAAAATTACTCTTTTAATCCCAATACGGAAGCTTTAAGCAAATGGCAGTCCCACAAGACCCGCACAGTGGAAATTGTGACTTAGCATATGCACGACAAGCCTTTCTCCTCCTCACTTTCACCAGTACTTGAATTATGTTAGCTAATTTCAAACTCAGTTACTGCGTCCGATATATCACTTAAATCTTCCTCTAACAAAGCTCTCACATCATCACTACTTAGTGACATATTATTCCAAAAATAACGTTTTATGGCATACACTAATTAGTTACTTTCCTTACATACATGGGTCCCAGAGACCCAAACGCTGTAATTACAGATAAAATGAAGGCCATGTAGAAGATGAACGGAAAGGAGACTACAGGGAGGGTAAGCGCAGTGGGACCAACTTGTGAAAAATTACGTACAAAAGAAAACACTCGTGGGTCCCAGGGACCGAACCGTGTAAGTTACGGGCTAGCATCCCTCATCCCTCGGCCACTTTCATGTTGTCAAATCCAAGGATAAGATAGACAGGTCAATGAAAGTAACAAATTTGTTCTAGCCAATACCGGAAGACATCGCGCACTGTAAACACTACATCTTGCCAGCAAAGGCATAAATAAATGAAATACAGTGTGAAAAGGAAAGTTGTACTCAAATCGTGAGGGCTGTATAAGAAATGTATCTGCTACAATGTGCCACAACTGTCAACGTCCTTTTGTTGTCTGAAAGGACAAAAGGCAATGTTTGTTGTAATGGAGTAATTTGCATACAACATAAATAAATGTCTCCTTTTAAACTTAAATGTGAAGGCCGTATGTCAGAAATTGAGATAAGAGATGAAAACCAAAATAATTGTAAACCTCGTATGCATTTTGCGAAGAAATCAAAGCCAGGTTTGAGATCCTGGTGATATAAAAAGTTACGAAGCAAAAAAGAAAATAAAAATACAAAATGTGTCCAAGAAATAAACTTGTCATATACTCTACAAATAAAAGGCCAAGTCCGACTGACTGTAAAAAACGCCCAGCCGAAACTACCCGCTAAGGGGGTGAAAAGGGGGATGAATTGTTCAAATGAGTACATCTATATCTCAAAAACTTCACAGTTGACAGACGTAAAAATTGGTGTTTGGAATCTACTATAAAAATGAAGGACCACGTATTGTTTTTATTTTCGGAAAATTCCCTTTAAGGGAGGTGAAGTTGAATACCATTCATGAGGATGCTTATATCTCAAAAGATAAGGATATTACAGACAAGAAAATCGGTATTTGCAATCTTCTTTAAAAATAAAGAAACACGCACTTTTTTGTTCCCGGAAAGACCCCTTCTCGTTTTCGAGAAAAGCACCTAACGAGGGAGGGGGAAACAGGGGCGAAAAAGGGGTGAATTTTTAAAATGAATATATCAGGAGCATATCTAAAAATTGTGGTTAAAAGGTTGAAAATAAGTTTAATTTATTTTATTAGGATACTGATATCTCAATCGTAAGATATTTGTGGAACTGTCTGGAAGTAGGAATGGGGGCCTGCCATTGTAACGAAAACTCCCCAAATCAATTGATGATTATTATGGTATTTGCTTTACATCCCACTAACTACTTTTGTAGTCTCTCAGAGACACCGAGGTGCCGGAATTTGTCCCGCAGGAGTTCTTTTACGTGCCAGGCGGATGCTTTTCAGCATCCTCATATACCAGCGGACTGAGCCAGGATCGAACCTGCCAAGGTGGGGTTAGAAGGCCAGCGCCTCAACTGTCTGAGCCACTCATCCCGGCGAAATCGATTGTAATCGCACAGATGAAAACTTCCCAACTCGATTGTGAATGACAGTAGGAAAGTGAGCCTGCTGTTATCATCAGCACTCCGCAATTCACACATTTCATTGGAAACAACTTATGGGGACCTCCTCATGCCGTTTCTTGGATAACGCTAAGGGTCATGCAATTTTAAAAACCTTATTCACTGCGTGCACAGTAATTTACTCCGATATTGGACCCAATGTAGAATACCGTAGGGTGGATTTGCTGGTTTTATTATAAATCTGGATCGACTGGTTAGGAGTTATCCTATCCTAAATGTTTATAAATATCATGAAACCGGGTGGAAATGAATGGCATTAAGTCCAACAATTCCTTCGCTTCAGTTGTATGACAGGACCATTGATCATCAGGGGTAGTTTAAAGAGTTTCAGTTGTTTCCCCTGCGTCTAAAATCTTCAGATGACTTTTGTTGAAAAAAAGGTTCATTTCAACTTAACCTGAAAATACATGAAGGCTTGGAGATTCCCGTACAGGTATATCCGATGTCTGGTGTAGCTCATGAGAACGGGATTTGCCCACTTGCTTCCTACACGAAGATCACCATCCACCTAATAGATTTTGTATCAAAATTCAACTCATCAATTTTTTCAGGGCCCACGGATTTAAATACAGGAGGTTCAGGATTCCAAATCTGAATCCTGAAGATCTTTTCTCATGTACTTCCATAGGCCTTAGTGGTTATAATTTCCTATCGATATTATGTGATGTCATCTGTTTAAGGCGACACTCCGGAGATAAAATTCAGCATTTGAGTCATTTTGGTGAATTTTTTATGACTGAAATTGAAAGTATTTAATTTCTTTTCTTTTGTCACAAAGTGATTCCGCTGAATTCAAACAATTTGTTTGCTAATTTTAATTTTATATTTAAATCCCATTTTCAACAATAATATTCTGCCAAATGTAACAAACTTTGTATGGTGTATGTATCACAGCTATATGAAGAAACACGGGTATGAAATTTTTGATTGCAGATTTTTTTCAAGTAGTAGGGATTTCCAAGTCCAAAATTTTAGAAAATATATAAATTATGTATAGAAACATCGATGCGTAGTGTTTTTAAAAGAAATATTACCTACCTAATTACGAACTGGCATTAACATGTCAATTAAATTTCAAGAAAAAGGATGGAATTAAATATTTCAAAAATTTTGGGAAACACTATTAATTGTATATGAAAGAAATGTTTGTGATAACTGTACATTTATGTAGCTGACATTCCCACAAAGTTTCGTGAAAATCTATGCATTAAGTAAAAGTATACTTTTATCTCCGGAGTGTCCCCTTAACACAGCATTCAAACATGACGCTAGGACAGGAAAAACTGCAGCCATGGTCTTACATTCTTATACAGCCGGGCTGAGTGGCTCAGACGGTTGAGGTGCTGGCATTCTGAACCCAACTTGGCAGGTTCGATCCTGGCTCAGTCCGATGGTATTTGAAGGTGCCCAAATATTTAGTCTCTTGTCAGTAGATTTCGTGGTACGTACAGGAACACCTGAGGGACTACATTCCGCCACCTCGGCGTCTCCGAAAACCGTAAAAGTAGTTAGCGGGACGTAAAGCAATTATTATTATTATTATTATTATTATTATTATTATTATTATTATTATTATTATTATTATTATTATTATTATGCATATGTGAAACATGCTGCCAATGTGAAAATGGGGAAACAAGTAAAAATTACTTTCCAGGCAATCGATTCGACGGAGGGATTTGAACCAATCATCGCCTAAATATAAGCTTACAGTTTGCGGTCGTAAGCGGTTATTCATCTCATTCGATACTATGTATGCACGTTAGAAATTCAACTGCTGTATATAAATTTGAAATCCATTTTGTAGACGAAATATAGTGTGACAAGCGCGGAACTTTTTAAACCAATTCTGAGACAGCACGCTTCAATTACAGCGGCAGTGTCCTTTTTATTTGTACTAGCTTCATAAGTATCGCTGTCGTCCAGTTTGAAGAGTGAGTTTCACGATATGATTCGCTTTTATTGCCGTTAGATTTTGACGTTTGAGTGACACAGCTCAAGTGGTCTTGCTATTCCATTACACAGAAGAGAATATGATCGTATGACATTATCCCTTCCAATCAACTGACATCAAAGCACCATTGTTAAATTTAACCGACAGATATTAATGGTCTTTGACGTAAGTATTCATGGACTTTTAATTTGATTTTATACAATGTTAAATCTGTAACTCTCACGAATACAGTACTTTGTCTGCTTATTAGCACGAAGTGACCAATGGTTAAATGATAAAATACTGTAGCAATAACTTTGTTATACAATTTGTCATACTGATTGAGTCCTAAGCGCAAGGTCAACTCATTCGATGCTATGTACGAATCTGTTGTCTATATCGTTACTGAAAAAAGAGTAAAGTACTTATACTCCTGCCTTGAGAAGAATCATAGATTGATTTTTATGTTAATGTAGTGATTTAGCTGCTGGTTTTCCACTCGGGAGTCTTAGGTTCGATTTCCGGTGGATCCTGAGTTTTATTTTTTAAACCGTACCTGGATCCATTTCTGTTAAGAAATGACTTCCGGTATGAGATCGACTCTCCTCGTTAACTCTCGGTAATCGTTTTGTAACAGCAAGTGACAATGTTGACGGAGAAGTGGAATCTGCTTGTTTCCACCACAACAATGAGCTTCGTTCATTTGTTTAATTGTTCGCAAAGCAGTGATGCTAAAGCAAATTGCATTTTGCATGTCTATTCCACACTGAGTGAATGTTGTAGTATTCTGTAGGTTTTAGTCCATCGTGTCCATTTAGATGTTTGTTAACAACCGCTTGGTCACACGAGGGAAAAAGGAAAAACGAAAAAGGAAAAAGGGGAAAATGCATTTCTCGGAACTCGATAGGAACTGGATCGCTAGACGCACCGCGCACTGACGGCCTCAGTCTCCTCCTTGGCTTTGGTAATGTGAATCCAAGGTCAGAGCATATCGAAAGTATTCTGTTCGTCAGGATGTAAGTAATGCTACGGTCGTAATGTTGAAAGATGCGGTTTGACAGTTCCTAGAGAGAGGTGCTTTTACTACTTGCCTGGATGGGGGAGAATGGAGTAGGGGGTATGGTTGCCATAGAAACGTGGGTGGATACACTGCGGTTTCCAAGGAGATAAGCCTGCTGTTGTTTGGAGTTGCCAATCTTCTCACTTCTGTGTTACGTACAACAGAACACAGCGGTCTGAACGAACGAACAAGTGAGCCAGAAGCGAAGGGAAGCAGAGAGGAATGCAGGAATATGGCTACACCTTGAAATGGAGTGAAAGTGTTACTTATAGGGTCGGTTAGGGTGTACGTACATTTCAGTGGTCTTGGTAGACTGCTATATAATACGAGTAGGTACCTGCTGGCTCAACAAGGTAAGTAGCGGTAAACATATTGAAAGATGCTTTCTGACACTTCTTGGAGAGAGGTCAGTTTACTGCCTGCCTGGTTGGGGAGAAGGGAGTTGGTTGCGATGGAAACGTGGGCGGATACACTGCGGTTGCCATGGAGATAAGAAAGGAATGCACGAGTGCATCAACACCGTGCAATGCTCCTTCATCCTGCACTGTCAAAAATATTACAGCTATGGTACAACTCTTCAGGTCAGTAACGATAGGTTATCCATGACGGCTTATGGTTCTGTTGTTGGGGAGTCAGCCGGACTGAGGGCTGCGGTCTCAACATACAGGCATGTGGTGCAGGGATAGTATATTTTCCTCTTATTCTGACGCCCTATGTTGGATTCTCAGCTCATCCAAGGATTCAAACCCTAGAGTGAAGGGTAGAACAGCGTTCTCTAGGTCTTGTGAGTTCAACTGCAGTGCTGTTAGTTACGAGAGCCAGCGGACACGGTAAGGAAGTCACGAAGTTGATCGTAGGACACTCCAACAAGTCTTCGCCATCTGCCTGGTGAGCAGTCGTACTTACAAGACTGACGACCTGAAAGGAACGGCAGTATCATTGAGTTTAGTTTGCTATTTTCATTCATATTAGAAAAGAATACTGAGAGAAAAAATTATAATGATGTTTGTTGTTTGAAGGGGCCTAACAGCTAGATCATCGGCCCCTAGTGTTACGAAGTGCAATGAAATGAAACGCGAATGATGATGACAAAATGATCATGAATACGAAACAATCAGTGAATTAAATTCACAATTCTTTATTTTCGGAGATGATGCTTATATTCCAAAGGATTCCAAAATCCAGCTCACCGGGCCCTCATAATTGTATTTATCACTGGTAAAGCGGATTCATGGTTTTCCTCCTAGAGTGATACTAATCATAGGTAATGCAGACCCAAGGTATGTCATACACAATGCCACCATTCTCAGGCAACGCTCCTCACATAGTGGTACTAATTAGAGGCAATGTAGACCCATGGTGTTCCTCTCATAGTGGAATTAATCACAAGCCACGCATACTCTTGGTGCCGCTCACCTCGTGGTACTGATCATAGGCAATATAAACCCACGGCGTATCACACATTATGGTACCACCCACATGTAACACAAACCCATGGTATTCCTCACATAGTGGTACTAATTAGAGGCAATGTAGACCCATGGTGTTCCTCTCATAGTGGAATTAATCACAAGCCACGCATACTCTTGGTGCCGCTCACCTCGTGGTACTGATCATAGGCAATATAAACCCACGGCGTATCACACATTATGGTACCACCCACATGTAACACAAACCCATGGTATTCCTCACATAGTGGTACTAATTAGAGACAATGTAGACCCATGGTGTTCCTTACGTAAGGTCACCACTCGCAAACAACGGAGACCTATGGTGTTATGGTGTTCCTCACATAGTGGTACTGAAATGAAATCTCGTATGGCTTTTAGTGCCGGGATATCCCAGGACGGTTTCGGCTCGCCAGGTGCAGGTCTTTCTATTTGACCCCCGTAGGCGACCTGCGCGTCGTGATGAGGATGAAATGATGATGAAGACAACACATACACCCAGTCCCCGTGCCATTGGAATTAACTAATTAAGGTTAAAATCCCCGACCCGGCCGGGAATCGAACCCGAGACCCTCAGTACGCTGACCATTCAGGCAACGAGTCGGACATAGTGGTACTAATCACTGGCAACCACCAAACCCGTGGTGTTCCTCACATGGTGTTACTAGTCGCAAGTAACGTCGACCCATGGTGGTCACCACGTAATGGTACTATTCGTAACTGGTCTTATGGTTCTAGTTTCATCATCCCTTGGTCGCCCCTTTTCTGTGTCCCTTACGACATGCAAGGGATACCATGGATGTATTCTTCGTCTGCGTCCCTCACCCACAGGGGGTGACAGAGAAAAACAAGTTCATGTTACTTAACATACAAAACAAAGTTCAAGCCAAGCTCAACTTAGGAAATAAAAAAACAAAACGTATTTGATGGTACAGATACCTTGGGTACTTTTTGAATGAAAATTGGAAATATTGCCAATGTGAGGAACATATTTGTGAAAAAGAACAACAAACTCAGTGACTGTTTATAGACGTCGGCTTCGGTCTAGAAAGACGAGAAAGAATTCGTAAAGCTGTCCACACGAGACACCTCATCATATGCAGGCCCTTGGGCTGAGCAGCGGTCGCTTGGTAAGCCGTAGTCCTTCTCGGTTGATGCGCCATAGGGTTTGCTTTGGTAAAATACGTAATATTTTTTCCTTCGTATTTGAAATCATCCCTCTGGATTCAATTTTATTCAATGGCTGCTACGTCTCTGTGAATAGTTATTTCATGGTGTACAGGAATCCAGATCACATATACCCTCCAAGATATTATCTAGAGGTCTGCTATAATGTCACTAATAACCTCATTATCAGCCTCCCTCCATTAGTGTGGTCACCATTCCCCCTTCCCCCATAATCTAGTTGGTGCCTCCAGGTCTAAGGGGAAGGATATGTAACTGATAATGACCCATAGTGTGACAGTGCTGTAGCTTCAAAAGATTTACTTTGAACGCCCAACGACTTAATGTTAGAAATTACATAATGAAGTTACGGACTGATGGTACTTATTCTTTTCACAGTAGACCCCAGTCCTGGAGATTCGCTCGTGCTAACGTTTCGAATGCTTTTGAAAGCAGCCTGAAGAAGCTGATGCTGGTATGATTTCCAGCGTATTCGTCGCAATCTGCTGAATAGTTGCAATGTTCTCATACCACCTTACCTTCAGCTTTTTTTTCAGAGGTCACGCATGTCCTTGACAAAAATTGCAAGGTCTTTAACATTTACTAAACTCCCTTCACTGTTTATATATGCCGACACAGAAATAGAGTTGTTACTATGTTAATAAATCTATTGTCTCGTTTGAGCACCCTTCACAGTAAGACAGTTGCTGTGGAATTTTCACCAGATCCGTTATGCACTTGAAATGAACCCAGTCTGCCACACCAGCAACACGTTGGATTAACAACAATAATTGTATTGAATAAGCAAGGAATGTCGGTTGTTTCGGAATCACTGTACAGACCATGAGAGGAGAAATAATGCCTGGTCCGAACTTGGACACTGGCGAATTTTGGCGGCTGCTAAAGATGATGTTACCAAATCCAAATTCTTGTACGGTTTTCTTTCTTTGCGTTTAGGCCATCTGTGGACCACGGTGCTTGTGTTCTAGCTGTGTTTTTGTCGTCGTCTGCCCCTTTTAGCATACTGGATTGTGTTCTTAGTGGCCTCTTGAGCCTTCCTGTTGGCCCAGTATTCCTTCATTTTCTCGCTGAATTCTTTCCTGCGCTCCTCTGACCAATTCCCGGTTCCTTTGTGGCTAGCTGATGTAAGGGATGTTAGGAAAGGTTTAGTTTTGATCATTAAACGGTATGCATTTCTGTCAGTAATGGCGGCTTGATTAATATTAAGCTCTGCAAGCTCTTTGTCCACTTGTTTGGTCCAGGGGAATCCAGTAGCTTTGCTTTTGTTAGCAACCTTGAAGATCTTATGGGATAATCTATTAGGATCCATTCTGTATAGGTGTCCATAGAAAGTCAGACGTTTTCTCCTGATGGAATCTATGAGGTTTTCTTGATGCTGGTAGAGCTCATTGTTGGGTTTGTACCATCGCCTTCCATCTGGTAGGATCCTTGGCCCTATTATTCTTCTCAGAAATTTCCGTTCTTGCACTTCCAGGGCTCTCAGTGGGTTTTTTTAGTTAGGGATAGGCATTCTGCTGCGTAGAGGACTGATGGTCTGACTACTGCACTATAGTGTCTCAGTTTTACATTCTTTGATAAATGCTTTGAGGCATACAGTTTTCTGCAGGCATGGTAGGCCTTGTCTAATTTCATTCTCCTTTGTTCAAGAGCCATCGTTTCATTTAGGTCCTCCGATATCCACTCTCCGAGGTACTTCACATTTTTAGCTCTCTTGATGTGTTTTGTATCACTGACTCCCATTGTTGTAGGGGCATCTTTGATGTTGGTCATAAACTCGGTCTTTCCAATGTTGATCATGAGGCCCGCTTTAGCTGCTATAGAGTGCAGTGTTTGAAGCTGCATAGTGGCCTCATGCATGTCGTTTGCTAATAAAGTAAGGTCATCAGCAAAGGCCAGGCATGGAATCCTCAGGTTGTCTGATTTAAACCCCATTCTTAATCCGGTGTCCTCAGATAATGGCCTGGTCCATTCTCTTAGGATCTTTTCCAGGATACAGTTAAATAATGTGCATGAGATACCATCTCCTTGCCTCACCCCTGTTTTGATCGTGAAGCTCTCTGAATTTACCATTGAAAATGCAAAATTAACTGCTACAATCTGATATAAGAAATAAATAAAGATATAATGGAAATTCTGGTGTTCTTTCCCCATTTAAGGAACTACAGTGAAACCTGGATATCTCGAGTCATCTCGGGAGCTAAGTTTTACTGTGAGTTGTCGAAATTTCGACATTTAGAGAATACCATTTTTGAGCATATATAGCGCATAATTGAATCATATTACAGTATTTTTCAGAATATTTAAAATTATAGACACTTGTACTTTACGGCATCAGTTCATTTACAACCCTTAAGAGTCGTGAAACAAGAAACATATCTCCGTTAACACCTTTGGAAAAAATCCCTTAGTCTTTTCTGTTTTACTGTTAACCTTCTTTTCTTCCACATAATTTTCAACAACATTTATTGCTGGTAAAACACGACCATTTATATTCGACTAACTCTGTATGTAGGTTCAAAACACCCGGCCAAGAATCGTAAATGGAGCTTGTCATCCACGATTTCCAGGGTTGCTTTCCTACCTCGGCCTTTGCTTAATAATCCAAATTGCCACTGGCCTTTTCTTAGCTATACATTATACCGAAAATGTCGATCTAGCTTTTTCTGGTGTAGCTCACATCTGCGGTGACCAGTAATGAATTCACAACCAAGAAACAGCGAGGCTTCGCCGATTTTCAAGTCACTAGAAGTTCGTTTTACGGTTCCCGTCATATTAGCTCCCAGCATCACTGTAACACTTTGCTTACTTGTTAACTGTTCCTCATAAACTACAAATTCTGTAATGCACAGTCACTGTTGTACAAAATTTGAGTTTCAGAGTATTATTTGCTTCAAAGGAGGAGGCGTTTGCTTCGACATATCGAGAAATTCGTATAACTGAATTTAGAGTAATAGAGAAATAAATAGATGTGAAGAATATGACAAACGGCAGAGACATTTAAGTTAATACGTGATTCTGAAATTTCGAGTCATGGGGGTTCGAGTGTATTTTGGTTCTTGTTGTACCCTAAATAACCATCAGTAATTTCCGGCCTAGAATATTTAGAGTTATCAATATGAATTTGGTGAATCAGATTATGAGAATTAAGAGTTCAGAATATTTTGTTGCTATAATTTGCTTGACGTCCTACCGGCAGGGATAGTTCTTGTGGCGACGATGGTACAGGAAAGGGCAAGGAGTTGGGAGGAACAGACAGTGACCTTAATTAAGATACAGGTCCCCAGCATTTAACTGGCGTGAAAATGGGAAACCACGGAAAACCATCTTCAGAGATACCGACATTGGGGTTCGACCCTACTATCTTCCGAGAGAAAGCCCACATATGCGCGCCCCTAACCATGCGGTCAACTCATTTGGTTCAAAGGGAACAAAGTAGTAACGAGAGAATTTACACATTTAAAGATAATAAGAAAGAAATTGGAAAGAACGAAGGAATCCAAGATTGTAAAAAGAAAATTATGAAAAGCAGAAGAAATATAGCCGTGTTACATTATAATTGTTATGATGACATTCGACAGCGAGCGAGCTAGTTGACAGATCATTAATTGTGCAGTAACGATCTTATATTATTCTTCCCTAACCAGGTTAATGTATCTAACTGTAAAATATTACTCATTAGATTGGTATCAGTTCGCATATTCAATATAGTTGAAGCTAAGTAGAGGAATACAATATACAAAAGGTATTATGAATCATGGGGGCCTCCTGATAATCAATTTTCCGAGTTTCTGTTTAGATCGTATCACGAAGTTATACATACCGACTCACAGAATAGTGCTTCTTACAAAAGAATGATTGAAAATAAAGCGTTACTTCAGAAGAAGTTGCTATTTATTTCCAGTGTAAATGGACAAGTCAGGAAAAGCATCATGATAAGATAACTTTAGATGCAGGGGAATAATACTGGAGAGGAGGTCTTTGTCAATTATAAAACATATTAATGTTTTCAACTGTGAATTCTTCTGAGGATCGAGCTGCAGCAGAATATGGAAGTTGAGTGTAATGCTTTGCGTATTTTATTCAGGTGTAGGTTCCTTAGCGCTCTGTTTGCAGCCGTAAATTATATCAAGAAACTATATAGTAACTTAAGGAGCAATAACAAAAGAGTCACTTTCATGTTTATATAAGAGGCTAATGAAGTTATACAATACAAAATGAAATAAAATTATTAAACTATTACTTTTTAATTACACTTTGTATGTTTCTAATAAAGCTACCGTCAAGTTTCCCGGTAAGAAGTCCACTGAAATGTACTTTAACAGTATTTTACGAGGGCTGAATATAAAGTAGTACAAAAATAGGTAGAACGCAATATTTAATGAACTAACAAGTAGAAGTCACCCCCAAAGTCTATTGCCTGTTGCCAAATGTCACGAAACCGTTGGGGACTGTTGGGAAGGCGTTCTGTGACAATGACGGATCGCCCTACTGCGCGGAGTACAGGAAATCGGCGGTCTGGGAGGTGTTCCTTCAACTCGGGACTCATGTCTGGTGAGTACGTAGGGGTCTTCTAAGACCTGCGAATGCCACATTGTTTGCGTAGTCGTATGCCACAGTTAGTATAATCATCACCCGACTGTGTTCCTGTCGAAATGTCTATAGACTTGGCGAATCTGGGTGACGCCATTCATTCGGTTGACGCTATAATTCCAGCTCGCAGACTCGTGCCTACGTCTTATCCATTGCGACAATACGCTGAAAAAATGCGGCTCCTTTTTTGCGGTATCTGTCCAGGTGGATGCCAGCCAGTGCACACTAGTGCCATTCTGTACATCAGAGAGTTGGTGTAGAACGCAACGGGACGCAGTTTCCCTCATGTTAAGACATTTCGTCAGTGTATGCCACACCATTTGATGACATATCAGTCTGATCTTGCGGAAAGCACAGCCGACCTGTGCACTGCAAACCCGCAGTCTCACTTCAACCCGCACGAAACACCTTGACCAATCGTGCAACCGTCCTATACGGTAGTGCAATCTCGCTAACGGCTTCACGTAATCCTCGATAACATTCTGATGCATTTCGCCACGGGCAACCTCGATTTTAATCCACGAACGCTGATCAGTTTTGAAAAGATGCTTCAGAGCTGTGAAATCGACACTCTTCACTTCAACGCCACACAGCAACAACACTCCGAACTGGATACTTGTCAAACTCACACTACACGTCCACAACAACGCCACCTGACCGCTCCCAATTCCTATTTGCGCATGCGCGATCTCCTGCGAGTGTCTGGACTACGTTGCATCTACTTCATATATAACCCTCATATTTTATAGCATGTTAACATGAATGTTAGGTCAGTAGTCCGGATGCCGATTGGTGGTGATGATGATGATTATGATGCTGGTTGTTTAAAGGAGCCTAACATCTAAGTCATCGGCCCCTAATGGTACGAAATGAGACAAAATATAATGATAATTTATAAGTCAAAATTTCATCCCCTGACCAGAATTCAAAACGTGATGATGAAGAATGAATGGATGAATATTAATTTAAAATAATCAGCGGATCCAAGTCACAAATATATGTGCTTAAATTAATTCCAAAATCCATCCACTGACTAGAATTCAAAAAGACGACGGTGAAGAATGATTATGAAACAATCAGTGGATCCGACCCGCAATGCTTCACCTTCCGAGAAATTAACTTACAACAATGGTGTACTTTATATTGACCAATGAGCTGCTTTCAAAGCACAATCCTGAATCGATGATGCTTGTTGTCTAATGGGGTCCAAAATCCAGGTCAACGGCTCCTCATAATGGTACTTTTTGGTAGTAAAGTAGAACCATGGTATTTCTCATGTTGCGGTACTAATCAAAAGTAGCGTAGACTCACATTTACACAAATTATGGTACTACTCACAAGTATTGTACGTCACACTTAATGGCGCCACTGATAGACAACGCAAATTTATGGTGTTCCTCACATAGGTGTACTAATCATAGCCGCCGGTATTCCCGTGGTGTTCCTCTCATAGTGGGTAGTAATCCCAGGCGACGCAGACCCGCGCTGTGGCTCATATAATGGTACTAATTACCATGGTGTTTCTCACATAATGGTACAAATGACAGTCAACGTAAGATCGTGGTGTTCCTCACATAATGGTACAAATCAGAGGCAATGTAAGACCGTGGTGTTCCGCATATAGTGGTACTGGTTACAGAGAACTACTCTCTGCTGCTACTAATGACAAAATTATTGTTTGCATTACATAGCGGTACTACTCGCACGTAAAGGCGACCCACGATGTTCCCCGCGTGATGATACCAATTTGAAGTAGTCTCATGGTTCTTAATCAACCACCCCATGGTCGGCCCTTTAGTCACTTCTTACGACAGGCAGAGTACACCGTGGGTGTATTCTTCGTCTGCGTCCCCTACTCACACGCGGTGATGCTGGTTGGATCCTCAATTGCGATTACCAGGAAACCACAAAAGCACATGGCGGCGCATAACGTGACGTACTAGACAAGGTGTGGGGTGGGGGTTTAACATTGCTTTCTTCACTGAGCCAGAAAGTGCTGCTGCAGCACGAATAACCCTTTTATGGCATCCAGATTCAGTATCAAATGTCACTGCTCAGCATTACTCAAGTAGCGTTTGTACTGTGACTGCAGTGAAAGCTAAGTTATACTCGACCACGTGCCAAAAGCCAGGTTATTCATTGATAAAAGAAATGTTTTCTTCTAAATTAACCAAGATATCAAACATGCAGAACAGCTCATTAGGGCCAAGACCAATTCGGCCCACCCAGGTGACCTGCAGCGACTGGAGTGCTTCATGGCCAGCGTGACGACATCTTCGGCCGCACTGCTTGTCATTTCTAAACAGGTGTGCTCTCTCTCGTACTGATCGCCTCTCAGGTGGTCTGCCTAGCCTGAGTGAAACCTGTTCCATCCCGAATTTCAAAATTAAAATCTCTGTACTGGTTAAAAATCGAATCCGGAGCCTCCGGTTAAGACGCACGCGTGTTACACGGGGCTGGTTTTTAAATTTACAGGCAAATAAATTAATATCAATAATATGCCCCGTATTTTCACATAATAATAATAATAATAATAATAATAATAATAATAATAATAATAATAATAATAATAGCCGAACTGAGTGGCTCAGACCGTTGAGGCCCGATCCTTCTGACTAAAACTTGGTAGGTTCGATCCTGGCTCAGTCCGGTTTTGTATTTGAGTACGTTAGCGTCGTGTTGGTAAATTTTCTGGCACATTAAAGAAATTCTACGGGACTAAATTCCGGCACCTCGGCGTCTCCGAAAAGCATAACAGTAGTTGGTGGAACGTAAAGCTAGTAACATAATAATAATAATAATAATAATAATAATATTAATAATAATAATAATAATAATAATAATAATAGGCCTAATAATAATTTCGTATGGCTACTGCTAGACTGATGCAGCCTTGTATGACAGACCCTCCAACAAGGATGGGTGTCATCTCTCGTGTATTAGAAATTGCGTGTAACTGTAGTGGAAGATATGTGTCTGATAAGTGAGTTGCAAGGATTCTGGGGACATTACAAACACCCATTGGCTGAGCCACGCGAATTAACTATTTAAGTGTAAGGAGTCTAACCCGGCCGGGGTTCGAACCCGGTGCCCTCTGACTACGCTGACCATTGATAAAAGGAGCCGGACTAAAAAAAGCAATTATATATTATTACATTTCGGTGCAATTTATATCTCCTGATTTTCGAAATATGGAACCTATGTCCATCGGGTCCAATTTCGCAACATTGCTCTTTAACATAGTACCAAACGCAGTAGTTCTTTTCACCACATCCACTTTACTTGATCGGGTGATGTCTCTTTCGAGCCACAGTCATGAGTGCCTCAATGCCCTAAACATTTCTTTTTATTATTATTATCATCTTTTTACATTTGGCTTTACGTCGCACCGACACAGGCATGTCTTATGGCGACTATGCTCTTTTTATTGCAGCTGTATAAAATTGGATTAGAATTCTTCGTACACTTCATATTTCGGAATGATGCAGGTAAGGATGATCACGCCTTATTGTTGTCTGTGTATGTAGTTGCAGTTTTTCCTTCAGGGGAAAATCTAACCATTCGGTCTTTGACGTCAGGGCCGAAAAAGTGGGCGCATATTTTTAGAATTGGAGTACATCCAACATATCCTTATGGTATTGATCAATGATATCCCCTAATGACCATCTCATTGATTCTTGTGAGCAGGACCAGTTTTTCTGCCTGTTAAGCGTACGCCGCTACCAACATGACACATGCAGGGTGGACGGCTCGATAGCCAGCCTACTAGGGGACTAACGGAATTATTCATTGGTCCAGGTCGAGCGAAGAATAGCGAACAGCCCGCCACTGTAGGGAGCGAGATGAGGAAAATTAATGTTTCACGTTGTACAGTAAGTTGTTGTTGAGGGCTGTGTAGAGCTTGCTACAGAATTATCATTCTCATTTCGACTGAAATTTTTCGGATGAACGTCATGAACAACAGCTGGGGAGGAAATTAATTTCACGTTACACGCAATGTAGTTGATAGAATCTCTGGTAAAAATGCACGAACCAGATAACGCTCTAGCAACTCACGTACGTCATTATAACAGCAATTAATATGAATACATATGATTATTTCAGAATGTACTCGTAAATGCCCGAGGCAGCAGCTCCGTGTAACGAGATGGCAGTGTTATTGTTATCCTACGATCATCATTATTATCAACAGGGCAGGCAAGTAGCGTAGTGCGTTAGACTCTTCGCTTCTGTGCACCAGGTTGTGAGATCTCATCTTACAAGGAGAGGCCAAACCCTGCGTCCAACTGATTTCATCGAGCTTCAATGTACCGGGGGGGGGGCATTCAACAGTAACTCGTGTAGAAGTGTTTAGATCAATACGCTTTGGTTTTCGAAAAAAGTGAGGACAGATGTCGTGAAGCAGGATCCGCTTCGGACCAAGTGGAGGGGACAGAACACTAAAAGGCGAACACATTTTATTTAAACATATCAGGTCCGTAATCTAATACTTTTCGAAAAATGGATGAATACCCCGATTCCAATGCAATGCATATATACTTGTAGAGTTACAATAGAGTAAAGCGGAGCGGTGGGCGAGTGGTGAGTGGTGAATGGACGACGTGAGTTTGAGTCTCGTCATTGCTATATTCTTTTTTGTACAAAATAAATTGTTATTTGAACGAACATGAAGATAAAATTCAAATAAAAATATTAATAAAACTCCAATGAAGTTTATTTCCTACCTCAGATGAATATATACAGTACACACACAGAGAGAGACAGATCCAGCAGTAACTCTAAGGACGTTCAGCCCTAATTTTAAGGTAGAAAATAAAGTGCTCCGCCTCAGTACTGTAGTGGCTAGTGTGATTAGCTGCCACACACCGGAGGTCCGGGTTCAATTTCCGGCTCTGCCACGAAATTTGAAAAATGTGGTACGTGGGCTGGAACGGTGTCCACTCAGCCTCGTGAGGTGAGCTGAATAGAGGAGGGTTCGATTCCCACCTTAGACATCTTAAAGTGGTTTTCCGTGGCTTCCCACTTCTCGAAGCAAATGCCGGGATGGTACGTACAGTAACTTAAGACCACGACCGCCTCATTCCCTCTTCCTTGTCTATCCCTTCCAATCTTCCCACCTCTCCACTAGACATCTGTTCGGCGTAGCAGATGAGGTGCCTGAGCGAGGTACTGGACCTCCTCCCCAGTTTAATCTGCGACCCCAAGTCTCACGTTCCAGGACACTGCCCTTAAAGCGGTGGAGGTGGGATTCCTCACTGAGTCCGAGGGAAAGACCAACCCTGGACGGTGAACGGATTAACAAATAAAGAACAAGAACGTTACATCCACTAATTACTTTAAGGCTTTCAGAGAGACCGTTCGTCCTGCAACAGCTCGTTTCCGTGACAGTAGACCTACAGAAACGAGACTGATATTTGAGCGCCTTTAAATAGCAATGGATTGAGACAGGAACGACCCGACAACTTGGCTTCAGAATTTTTTGTTTTTTGTTTTTATTTTGCCATTTTGTTTTACGTCGCACCGACACAGAAGACAGATGGCGACGATGGGATAGGAATAGCCTAGGAATGGGAAGTAGCTTCCGTGGCCTTAATTAAGGTACAGCCCCAGTATTTGCCTGGTGTGAAAATGGGAAATCACGGAAAGCCATCTTCAGGGCTGCAGACAGTGGGATTCGAACCCACTATCTCCCGGATGCAAGCTCACAGCTACGCGCTCCTAACCGCACGGCCTACTTGCCCGGTGCTCAGAAATCTAGCGCTATAACATACAGTATGTGATGTATAAGAGCTGGAATAAAGGAATTTTAATTGTAAATCTCGTTTCACGCATTTGTTAGTTAGATCCATTGACCGCATCGTACAAGAGAGAACTTCTTGTGATGGAGGCTGCTATCAGAGCTTTGTACTCCAGGGAACAATCCCCAATTGAGCGCGTTATATACCAGTTTCACTAAGCTTAATGAACTATAATCCAAGCCCCATAGCAGGAACGGAAATCACATTACTAAACTCACTGCATGAGTAAAGGCAGGGTCTGAGCACTGTGGATTGAACGTCCAAGATTCCAAGCGAGGTCTGTATACATTCTTTCTCATTCCCCTCAGGTACCCTACAAACTTGCTCCATTGAGTAATGGACTTGTATCACACAGGTGAAATGAAGGAGCTACTCTCCTGCAATAACTTGGAGAGCTTATGAATATTCTACTATCTGCCTTCCGTGGTTATGAAATAAGTTAGAGACGTTATTTGCATGTTCGTACCGCCAAGAATGAATTACACGCAGTACACTGGGCTTGTAAGAACAACAACAGCGTATACCTCGCGCTCCTTACCAAAGGTAAGACATGAAATATTATATCAAGTGTTCCCTTTTCTTGAGATTTATGTGAATCGGTTCCCTAAGCCACCTTAAAACAAACAATATTTCCGCTGAATAATAATAATAATAATAATAATAATAATAATAATAATAATAATAATAATAATAATAATAATAATAATAATAACAACAATAATAGCCGCCTTTGTGGTGTAGTGATTAGCGTGATTATCTGCCATCTCCAGAGACCCGGGTTCTATTCAAGGCTCTGCCACGAAATTTGAAGAATGGTATAAGGGCTAGAACAGGGTTCACTCAGCCTCAGGAGGTCAACTTAGTAGAAGAGTATTCGATTCTCATCTCAGCCATCCTGGAAGTGGTTTTCCCTGGTTTCCCACGTATCCTCCATGTAAATGCCGGTATTGTACCCAACTTAAGGCCACGGCCACTTCCTTCGCTCTTCCTTGTGTATCCTTTCCAATCTTCCCATCCCCCCCCCCACAAGGCCCCTGTTCAGCGCAGCAGGTGAGGCTACCTGGGTGAGGTACTGGTCCTCTTCCCCAGCTGTATCCGCCCGACCCAAAGTCTCAAGCTCCAGGACACTGCCCTTGAGGCTGTAGAGGTGGGATCTCTCGCTGAGTCCGAGGAAGAAACCAACCCTGGATGGTAAATAGACTAAGAAAGAAAGAAAGAGAGAGAAAGAAGGAAAGATAATAATAATAGTAATAATAATAATAATAACGTAACAAAATCTGAAGCATTACACGCATCGGGAACCTTAATCATTGGTGGTGGATCTCTCATAAAAGATATAGAAAAGAAAGAAAGAAAAAATTTACTGAGAATTTTCGGCCTAGTCTGCACAGAGGGAGTATGGATGAAAAGGAAATTTATTGCCATAGTGAACAAATCCCAGACACTATAAGGAAAAGGGTTTTGAAATTCCATGGTCACATTCTCAGAATGAGCTATGATAGACTGATCAAAAGTCAAGTACAACTGGTTAAATGGAATAGAATCAGATATTCAGGAAATCAGCAACAACCAGGAAACTGAAGAACACTAAAAGCTGGAACTAATAAGACCTGGAAAGAAGAGCGTAGGAAGAATTTGAGTGAGAGGATGAAGAGATTTTGGGAAGAGAAGAAAGCAATACCATTAGCTAAATAAGTTCAAGCGCTCCTCAGTTGGGCATAACAATGTGAAATAATAATAATAATAATAATAATAATAATAATCTATATGTATAAAAGCAAGTCGGGCTGGAGCGATGTATATATAAATATTTAAAAATGAAAAAAGACGTGAATTAATGAGGCACTTCCAGAAATCTCAGAAATTTGAAACTTGGTACGGGGGAAACTGATGACCCCAGAATCCCTAGAAAAATCGGAAATTCTCAAAATTCCCTGAAGGGGGCACGCTGGGGGGGCTCAAATTTTGGGCTCAGCATAAGAACACAGTCGTATATTATATCCAAAACGATAACCTATAGGTTTCGTGGGCTTAAAAATTTTCGGGAATTTCTTCATTTTTATCCCCCATCCCCCCAAATCAAGATGGCGGCACAACCTGCCAGACGAGGCAGACAATTGAAATTTGGTGAAATTATAGCTTTTGGTCCCTAACCGACGGGAAAATTCCAAGATGTTCAAATTTTTCACTTTTTACTACCAAAGATATCGAAATATGGGGGCAATTCTAATGACTGTGCAGACATTCCTTTTGAGCTATTTTTTGGATAAACGGTTAGTCGTATCACAAAACGGATGGCACAATGTCGCTTCAATTTGGAGTGATCTACAACTTTGGTCCTGTGACATTTTGTCGTATCACTCTCCCTTATACCTTAAATTTGGCCGTATTTCTGGATTGTTCGTAAATTTGGTGATTTTTCCAAGTATATTTCATTGTTTGACACACTTATAATAATGATAGGATCATCACGTTGGGTGCGCACAGTTTTACTATTAAGGGACATATGTGCACCAAATTTCATGATTCTAGCTTATACATAAGTAGGCAAAAAGTAATGTAAAATGTTAAAAATGCACCCAAATTTCACCCTATTCAAACTTTGAACTCAATTTACCCCCTTAATATGGGAGATACAAGGATATGGTTTAGAAACAAACATGTAGAGCAATAAATTAGGCGTCTGATGGCGCAAACCGTTTCCTAATATCATAAACCGTTTTGGAGATATGAATCTCGAAGTGGAAGTCTGCACTTTTCAACGTGTTCATGCTTATCCGTCATCTATATATATAAAAGCAAGTCGGGCTGGAGCGATGTATATATAAATATTTAAAAATGAAAAAAGACGTGAATTAATGAGGCACTTCCAGAAATTTCAGAAATTTGAAACTTGGTACGGGGGAAACTGATGACCCCAAGATATGGCCAGAAAGTTCGTCTTATCGTACAATCCGTTTTTCGATTTGATGTACCGTTTAGCAGGAGTTATTCTGTAAATGATAGTTAACATCCTTGTACTTCCGTATGACGACTATATTCTTTCATTGACGTCGATTTGTAGCAATCTAGAAAGGGTTTGTCTGCCATTGGTATTAAATACATTGCAAATCGATAGTGACTGTCAGAAGGAGGACTTGTGCTATTGTTTTCAGTCCTCCCCACATCGACTTTGACAGGCAATAAGAATGGGGTCGTCCTACATTATAAAGATAAGAACGCAACTCACTTTTGACTGGCAGTAAGGAAGGTCCTTGCAAATATAATAAAAGTTCCTCAACTGTAATCTATCTGGAAGTAGGAAATGGGGTCTGCCATTGTATTGAAACCTCCCCAAATCGATTTTCGATTCGACTAGCAGAACTCTAGGGAGCGTGTCTTCCATTATAAATAAATTGACCCGTCTAAAATGTGACTGACGATAGGCATAGTGGCCTGCTATTATAATGGAATCTCACCCACTCGGTGTGACTGGCAGGAAGCTGACTAGCATTAGAAAATGCGTCTGCCATTATAAAGATAAGAACGCAACTCACTTTTGACTGGCAGTAAGGAAGGTCCTTGCAAATATAATAAAAGTTTCTCAACTGTAATCTATCTGGAAGTAGGAAATGGGGTCTGCCATTGTATTGAAACCTCCCCAAATCGATTTTCGCCGCGCACTAGGCAATGGGGTCTGCCGTTAAATGAAAATTACTTTCTTCGTTGTGAATTGCAGTAAACAAGTGGACTTGCCGTTATCATCGCAATTCCGCAAATCACACTTTCATTGGAAACAACGTCTGTGGTTTTCACAATACTGATTCTCGGATAAAGCCAAGACAAACCCAATTTAAAAATCTTATTCACTTAATGTGCACTAATTTACTTCGATATCCGTATACAATGTAGAGTACCGTAGCGAAGCACGGGTACATTTGCTAGTAATAATAATAATAATAATAGTAATAATAATAATAATAATAATAATAATAATAATAATAATAAATGCATTTCCCTTGAAGACCATTTTTCATTGTTAACGTCGGAGCAACAAAGCACCCAGGATCTATTTGGGAAGAGATTTTAGTAACCTGGTAGAGGAAATTCCATCGGAAGTCACTAGGCTTTGAATCCAGGACACTTGGATTGGAAGTCGAACGCCTAGATCGGTGAGCCAGGTAATAATAATAATATTAATAATAATAATAATAATAATAATAATAATATATTTCGTGTCAGAGCATTGATGCTATACAAATATACATAAACATAACGTACACACTACAACTACACAAATTGCACGGCACTTTACAGATATCATTCGCGCCGTCACACTAATTCCGTACATTAATCACCGACAGCAATTCGTCGTTGTTCGGGCGAAAGGACATGTCTCACAATGCTCTTCCTGTCTCTTATTTTCCTTACGACTGATCACATATCGATATGCAGCCCATCAGAGCAATATTCGTTGTGTTCATTTTCCTTCGCTTACGTGTAAAGGAAATTGAATCTTACCGTACCGCACGCTAGCAATGTATGCTTGCACGAAATATTTACGCACTCATACAATGTACTTAACTCAGAGAATTAGGACAGGTGAAGCTTTATCTGATCCTGTAATCTTTAATTAAGGCAGTACAATTGGACATTTATCTTTTTCTTATTGCATATATCAATGATATGAGTAAAGAAGTGAAATCAGAGGTATGGATTTTGTGCGGATGATGTACTGTCTAGAGTAATAACTAAGTTAAAAGATTGTGGGCAACTGCAAAAAAGACCTCAACAATGTTGTGAGATAGACAGCAGGCAATGGTATGATTGTAAACGTGGTTAAAACTCAAGTTGTGAGTTTCACTAATAGGAATAATCCTCTCAGTTTTAATTACTGCGTTGATGGAGTGAACGTCCCTTATGGGGATCATTGTAAGTACCTAGGTGTTAATATAACGAAAGATCTTCATAGGGGTAATCACTTAAATGGGTTTCTAAATAAGGACGGTACAGATTATGAGGGTATTTAGAAGTTATAGTAAGTATGTAAACGAGAGGGCATATAAGTCTCTGGTAAGACCCCAACTAGAGTATGTTTGCAGTGTATGGGACCCTCACCAGGATTACTTGATTCCAGAACTGAGAAATTCCAAAGAAAAGCAGCTCGATTTGTTCTGGTGGATATCCGTCGAAAGAGTAGCGTTACAAAAATGTTGCAAAGTTTGGGCTGGGAAGACTTGGGAGAAAAGAGACGAGGCTGCTCGACTAAGTGGTGTGTTCCGAACTGTCAGTGAAAGGATGGCGTTGGAGGACATCAGTAAACGAATGGGTTTAAGTGGTGTTTTTAAAAGTAGGAAACATCATAATATGAAGATGAAGTTGAAATTCAAGAGGAAAAATTGGGGCAAATATTCGTTTATATGAAGGGGAGTTAGGGATTGGGATAATATACCAAGGGAGGTGTTAAATTAATTTCCTAATTCTTTGCAATCATTTAAGGAAAGGCTAAGGAAACAACAGGTAGGAAATCTGCCACCTGGCTGATTGCCCTAAATGCAGATCAGTAGTGACTGATTGATTGGTTGATTAAGGGTCATTTTCCTTTACACGTTAGCATACGAAAATGAACACGACGAAAATTATTCTGATGGGCTGCATATCCATATTTGGCTTGGAGGCGTGTCCATTCTAGAGGAAAATAACAGCTAGAAATAGCATTGTGTGACATGGCCTTTTGCAACTAATTCCCTATTTTGTCGCTTGAACGAGGTCTCGAATTGTGCAATGGACAGGACACATTTGACAGTTACACATGTGTTGGGTAGTTTGTATTTCCCGGCAATCACAAAGTTCTGTCTGTTTTTCTAAATAGCCCCACCACTTGAGGTTTTCCCTAGATCTTCGAGTACCAATCCTCAAACGAGTAACTGACCTTCAAGTAGCCCAGCTGAGCTGATGTCCAGGTGATGGACATACCATCCTCTCCGAAAAGTGTTGTATTCTACTTCGCCACAGATCTCGGCGCGCTGTTTCTGCGTTACTGTCCAATCTCGTACTTGAAAAAGTAATCAGGACCTGGGAAACGGAAATTAAAGGAATAACCCTTGGTAGACTACTTAAAGATAGAAGTCACTCGCACTGTCTGGCCTTTGTGAACGACATAGCAATCCTTTCCAATAACGGGCAAGAAGCAATTCATTCCTTTGAAAAATGACATGAAATTGTCATCAAAACGGGACTTCAAACTTTTGGCCCAGTTTGTATAGAGGGAATATGGGGGAAACAATCATTCCAGGAAATATTATGTCATTCTGAAGAAATATCTCATACTTTGCGGTAAAGATCTAACTTTATGGACACATTATCAGAATGAGTAGTAACAGACTAACTAAAATAATTCTCAATCTGGCCCTTTCATCTGAAACCAAGAACAGCTGGCTTCGTGAAGCTGAAACATATCTCCAGGAAATGAACATCACGGGAGACATTGTACAGGACAGATGTAAATTCAGAACCAAAATCGACAAAATCACCAGCGAGAGGATGAAGGGATTTTGGGAGGAGGAGAAAAGGCCAACACTTCAGCTAACCTGGTTCAATCGAACTCCTAAGTAGGGAATAATAATAATAATAATAATAATAATAATAATAATAATAATAATAATAATAATAATAATAATAATAATAATAATAATAATAATCTAAATCAAAACTTATCTGCATTTAGGGCAGTCGCCCAGGTGGCGTATTTCCTTATCTGTTGTTTTTCTAGCCCTTTTTAAATGATTTCAAAGAAATTGGACATTTATTGAACATATCCCTTGGTAAGTTATTCCAATCCCTAACTCCCTTTCTATAAATGAATATTTGCCCCAATTTGTCCTCATCAATTCCAAATTTATTGTCTGCAGTTCTATCTGGGTTCAAATCAATTGTCTCTAGTATTAGTATTTTTACTATAATAGTATAAATTCAGTAAATAAATACATTATTTCTTTAATTGTTTTTAAAATTCAAATACATCGTAATTATATAAACTATAGATTTACTGAGAAACAAACTTCGTCACATATAGGTATTTTTACGTGAAGGAATTTGATGTCTCCTTGTTAAACAAGCAACCTGAATTGCCTTTTGAAAAGTCGGAGAAGAGCATATATGTGATTTACGGTGGACTAATTCATGAGATGGAGAAAGAGCTAGGAATATTTATTTCCTTTCTTTTTAATAAACAGACCTAAAATTCATTTTGTGCAGCCCAAGAGAGTAACTCTGCACGAAGTTCTAAACATTGAAGAGTTAATGGAATACTGTGTACGAGATGTCTGTGCGGACAGTAATGTTAAGTAGAGCACAATTCTCGGGGTTATGTCCAGACCACACGATTTGCGATGCTCACAACTCTTCGTGCCCCACTTGCAGCTGGGCTATTTCTGCTCCGCTGCACTCCCCATCATTCCAGTGGCGAGACGAAATGCGAAGTCCACACTGCTGTTTTCATGAAGTGAGAAGTCTCTGATTACCCTGCCCTTCACCTTAACCTCAAAATGTCACTCTAGCTTTCGTAACTTATTTCAAATGAACGTCTGCTCAGAATATTTCTTGTATGCCGCTCTTCCAGAATTAAATAAGCTAAAACGAAGTTATTATGACGAACCAAACATTTTATTTATTTATTTATTTATTTATTTATTTATTTATTTATTTATTTATTTATTTATTTATTTATTTATTTATTTAATACATGTGCCACCAACAGAGACACGCTCCAATTATAGGTGGCTTTTACAAATTATTTGAACAAATAACATAGAAATACCAAAAAGAAGAAAATGTGAAAACGCTATGTAAATGAGATGATAATGCTCTGTATGAAATGGATGAAACAATATATCGTATACAGAAGCCTGTTAATAAATCAGACAAAAAGTTGTAACAAAATCATGTAAATATTATACACATAAACAAATCACTTCGACGAGAAAAATTATTTTAATATATTTACATATGTGTCATATTCATAAGCAAAGTCAAGATCTATATGATACTTATTAACTAAGTTATTGTATGTTTTCTCTTACTGGTTGAAATTTGAAGTATTAAATAATACAGGAATCTCAATCTCTTTCTGCCCCGGTGTACAAGCGGGGTCGTTTGAGTGTCAAAACCTCTTTAGACACCGTCGAGTACACCAGTACGTACCACGCAGATTCACTCACAGAGATTCCACCCAACACACCGCAAGAAAAGAGGACGAGTAAACAGAACTAGAAAGATAACAGTGTTCCAAAGCTGAAAAAATAAATATTAACAGTGGTGTAGCTTGAAGCCGAGCGTGCCTGCTGGTGGGTTAATATTATCATAATATAATGTGTTAAAAGACATATCTGCGGAGTTCTAGTTGAGATATAATCATCTGATCACAATATTGTGTTATCAACAACGGTAAGGCTTCAAAAACACAACAATGAAACTCGGAAATATTACGAACTGTAGGAGCATTGTTGCCTCTGCCTCTGCAGTAGTGTAGTGTCACACTCGTCATCTTGTCTCAGTAGAGCGAACATGTCTCGTAGACCGCTACCTCTCACCGATGAAGAGTTACGGAGTCTACTGCATGACGTTCCGGAAGATACGTCTGACGTAGAGTGTGGTCCAGATGTAGAGGATCGAAGAGGAGAAGTTGCAGACAAAGATTACTGCCAATGAAGTGACAGCTCGGAAACCAGTGACTCAGATCACGCTAAAAACTGGATTGTTCAGGCTGAAGGTAAGTTGTTGTTGTTATACTCAGTGAATTTCCTTGATTTATACCGTATTAAAATTATAATGATGCTCACATTGGCTGAATACTGAAGAGGTTTCCATTATTATTTTATTATAGCTGTAGAAACAATAAAGCATAAAACACAGTTACAGATGGGACGCATCAATCAAAATAAGAGCCCCAGGGCCAGGTAATACGTTACTCGATACCGATAGCATCACAGGGTTGACTGTAGCAGAATTTGGGTTGACTACACCTGGTAGGTTTACTAGCCACTTACACCATATCCAAAGTGGTATGTTTCTGACGATAGTGTAACGACTGTTTGGAGTCTTTATTGACGAATCAAATTTGAAACACACAAAAAAGTACAAACACAGGGGCGAAACCTTATTAATTATTAACTATGCGTATCGAGGACAAAAAA
Source organism: Anabrus simplex (assembly GCF_040414725.1). NCBI lineage: Eukaryota > Metazoa > Arthropoda > Insecta > Orthoptera > Tettigoniidae > Anabrus > Anabrus simplex. The sequence continues at coordinate 339,221,471 of NC_090270.1, forward strand.
TATAATAATTTCAACACCGGACAAATTGACCCCGTCGGAGGTTCTAGTATACAACAAATTCCGGCAGTTCTCCTGTTTAATTACCCATTTAATAAAATACTAGGTGAACAACTAATTGGTAATCTAGCACCTGTCCTGCAGCCCTAAGTTCAGATTACTGGTGTCTAAATGATAATGGTTGAACGGGGTCCATCGGGATAGCAGACTGCTGTGATTCACAGTTGAGAGTTTGCCTTTCTCTTCTTCTTTCATGCCTTGTCCTAGATAAGTATGGTCTGCTCTCCTGGTCCTGTCTTGGACGCTAGCAGAATCAACATTGGAATTTACCAAATCCTTCGTGCGGTAACTCTTGCCCTCCGTCTTATTTTTACTTGTCTCAGTCCTAGTTTCTCCACCAATGCCATACCCTCAACGCGCTAACACAAATTTCCTCATATTTACTTTCAATATCACCAAACCAATTCCCTGAGATTGATGTTACTCTCAAAGACTGACGGATGTCATTTCGGATTTTGTCCAGCCTGGTCACTCTAAAAATGTCCAACGTATCATCCTCATGTCAGCAACGCTAAGTTTCGGTTCATCCTCCTTTTCGTCCGATATTCAGAGCCAAATAAGATCACGTAGCAACATACATAACAGATGGCTACTCTGCGTCATGTGGGCGGGTCTATGTTACTATCGACTGATTCTTTAAGAAGAGATTATAAACAAAAAGAATAAAAATAAAATTATTGAAAAATGTGAAATTCAGATATGTGTCGAGCAGCCACGCAAATAATTACAACATTACTACTTTACATGAATGAATGAGAGATATTATAATACTCAGGTATTTGCGTCTTATGATGTCCTCACGAATAGCGCCTGGTTCGAATCAACACTAGCTAGAATTGCTTACATATGCATTAGAAGACGCTATGAATAACTAAGGATTTGAAGAGCCAAGTCTTCGGTTGCGGAAAATGAGGTCGGCGTTTCGTATTCACTGCACCGACGTGACTGTAAGATGATATTGGTGGCAGTGAGAAGACGACGTAGCATAACATAGAGAGTGACAATTCTCTTCCCTGAACTGTTACGACAACCAAGTATTCCTTTATTACTCAGCAGTTGTGTGGAAATCGTGCTGTAAATGACTTAACAACAACAAGAATCCTCACCATAATGTACCGAGGCCACACATTCGATTCTCGACTCATTCCAGGAATATGTTGATTAATTTTCCTAAGTTCAATGGAATAACAACGTCACTGACTGGTTGAGTAGAAGTGCTGTCCTTCTGGGCCTACATTGGCCGTTCTGTCACAGCTAAGTCCAGTTGTATTTGAAGGTGTTCAAATACGTCAGTCAATTATTGGTAGATTTTTAGGTACGTAAAAAGAATTACTACGGAACGAAATTCAACAACTATGGCGTCCCCAAAAAACCGAAATATATTTCGGAGGAGGTAAAACTGACTAATTTGGCAAGTGAAGTCTGTGCGACACATGTTAAACTTACTTCTTTGTTCCGTGTTAAAACAGTCGTTTTTCTGGGTTACATCTCACTGGTTGCCCAAACAATTTCACAAGATTAAAATCGGGATAATTATTTACTGTATCGGACTCTAAATTGTCTTTGCACCGGTTATTACAGGTCGTAGTTACGGATATTGATTTCTTCTATACACATGACGGTTTTCTGCAGAGTGGGTTGTAGGTGACTCTGGCCGTCATTTAGGTACAGACCCGGCATCTGACTGGTGTGAGAGTGCGAAACCATAGAAAATCATGTTTATATTTGACGACAGCAAGCTTCAAATCCACTATGTACCGAATCCACGTTTAGAATTATATTACCCGTAGCATCCGGCCAAGTCGTTGGTTAGTTGTAGATTTCACAAATTGTAAATTTAACGACACTAGGCAGTGTTACAATGTGTAACTTCAACATGAAAAGTATATCTTTAATAAAGGCTCTCGCTTATGCGATTTTTTTCACGTACTGAATCTCTCCCTTAAATAAAATATTCTTTCTAGTGAATTAATGCCACTTTGACAAGTACGAATTTTCGAGGATGTTGTCATGTGAATGAAACCGCTGTGGTCTTAATTACGGTACCTGGTGTAAAAATGGGAAACCACAGAAAGCCATCTTCACGGTTACCAATTCTGGGGTTAGTACTGTACAGAATCTCCCCTGATACTTGGTCTCGTTAGAATTATCTTAAAGTGCCTTAAATACCGATTATTGTAGAGCAGTATATAGTTATCCCTAAACTTGATAGATCGTTTCACTGAGACGTAGACCTTTATGTGCCCAGATGCAAGCTCACAGCTGCGCGCAACTCACCGCACGGCCAACTCGCCCGGTAAACGTTGACCTTGTGTGGCAGCCCTGAAGATGGTTTTCCGTGGTTTCCCATTTTCACACCAGGCAAATGCTGGGTCTATACCTTAATTAAGGCTACTCCTAGGAATTTCATATCCCACCGTCGCCGTAAGACCTATCTGTGTCGGTAGGACGTAAAGCAAATTGCAAAAAGAAAAAAGATCAACGTTTAATTTAATTAATATATTCCAATATTCATTTAATTAAACAGCCCGCTTGATGGCCATGATCGTTAAGGCGTCGAGGGCTGACACCGTGGTTAGGTGGTTCGAGTCCCTTTGGTCGAAAAATTTTCACCATCAGGATGTTGGCTGGCAGGGTAGGGGAGGTGGTGGTATACAATTTCTAATCACTAGATTAGGTGCAAAAAGCCAGGATATAATTCGAAACCTCTCCGCAGTGCTCATATGGCGTGAGAGCATATGACGCTGTTAAAGGTAATTCGTCCGTCGGATGGGGAAGTTAAGCCTTGAACAGACCCCTTGGTGCTATTCGACAGGAGTAGGCTATATGCCGGCACCGGAGTTAACACTGTCCCTTCCTACTATCATATATCACGTCATTCATCTCATCTCATTAACTCCTCTGATGAGGTTGACGTCAGGAAGGGCATCCGGTTATAAAAAACCGCCACGACATAATGATCTCACCTCATAACCGACCCCGTAGAGAAACGGGTCAAAGGTTGGGCAAACAAACAATTCATTTAATGAAATGGGAATCATTTACCCAATTACAACAGCAATTATTTTGATAGATTGTAAAATTACATACTGTATAATCGTAACTTAATATTACGCAGGAAACCTAATTAAAATTACGTAATATATCATGTTCTTAGTGAGAGCTTGAGTTTACAAGACATAGTTCCAATGTCACATTTTAAATTTTTAGACAATCTGCGTCATATTATTTTATATAGCCTATAGGCAGAAACAGTAAATTAATTAAAATTATCCTCATGCTTGTGCTGAAATCAGGAGCATTGATTTTCAGAGATGCACTATTACAGATGCGTACCCTGAAATGTCGCAAATTTTGGTGGATGGATGTTCTGACCTTATTTAAAATGTTAAATAAGATCTTGAATTTAGAAGAGAAGTCAGAATTATCAACCACGGAGTTTATTATGTTTTAATTGAACTTCATTGCAACTATCTATCTTCAAGCTTAACTTTTCGTTTCCAAATTCAGCACAAGCTCCCTGTACGGATTTATATGACGAAAGGGATATTTTCTTTCAACATGTAAATTCTTACGGAATGTTTTTAAATCCTTTCATCTAATAGACATACATTTTACACCTACGGCTCCCACAAGGCTAATGTACACTGACTGACAGAGCAAATGCAACACCAAGAAGGAGTGGTTCGAAAGGGATGAAAGTTGGGGAAAAAACAGAGACGGCACGGACGAATAATTGATGTTTATTTCAAACCGATATGCAGGTTACACAATGCGCACGGCATCGACTCAGTAGGATGTAGGACCACCGCGAGCGGCGATGCACGCAGAAACACGTCGAGGTACAGAGTCAATAAGAGTGCGGATGGTGTCCTGAGGGATGGTTCTCCATTCTCTGTCAACCATTTGCCACAGTTGGTCGTCCGTACGAGGCTGGGGCAGAGTTTGCAAACGGCGTCCAATGAGATCCCACACGTGTTCGATTGGTGAGAGATCCGGAGAGTACGCTGGCCACGGAAGCATCTGTACACCTCGTAGAGCCTGTTG